>NW_026534330.1:2405384-3605384 GCF_026225885.1 Hylaeus anthracinus | reverse complement strand
TGCTACCAACTTTTGGCTGAAACGTTGCTGGAAAAACGTGTAAACGTTAAAAATAAATCTTTATACGCTAGTTCGCTTGTGTCATCCATTATTCGAATATTTTTCCCATCTCTGGAGGCAATGCTGTTACACCAAACACATATTTATATATATTGTTATCGCTGAGAATAAAACGAAAATGATTACTCTCGTAAGTTATACACGAGTCAAACAATTTCTCGTAGAAGAAATAGCTTCGCCGTTTACCTTTTACTGTTTTCGTGTCGCTGTTCCTAAACGGGAGAAAATGTTTGCGGTGTGCGCAGTCTTCTTTCGGAGCGAGCTTAGGCCTTGATCGTATATCGTCCACATGCTTGGCTCGAGCTTAACTTTCTTCGTCGTTGTCGAGAAAACGGAAAACCCCGCTTCGAACTACTATTGTCATGTATTTTATATATTCATTACCGTGAGAGTGAGAGGGGGAGAGCGACACCAAGAATGAAACGAGGCAATTCGTCGAGCGCGCACGCACGGTGGGGTAATATTGATTTGATCGGATGGTGAAAAAAATGGAAAACCCATATGTAAAAAGCCTCCCTGTATGCTTACAGCGAGCCCCATGATGGAGGGTGTCTCTGCCAGCGAGCTGAGATTTCGGTGTGTCATGTGTGGACGCGGATATAGATCACGGTCTTCTCTGACGCGACACTCCAGGTACGAGTGCGGAGGACTCGGGTCCAGGTACACTTTCACCTGCACCCTCTGCGGAAAGTACTTCTGCCGACCGGATCATCTAAAGCAGCACATCCTGAATATTCACGGCGGATCGGTCACTAAATAGCTTCCGTTCGCTGGCCTAGAATTTCACTCCGAAGACGCTTGATACGTCGCTGTCGCGAGTCCACGTTGGCTCCATCAGCCAAGCGTGAAGTTTATCGCGTTATTATTTAACGCAGTGGTTCTTAAACTTTTTAAGCTCATAGCACAGTTTCGATATTAAATCTTAAAACTTGAATAAGTTGAAAAAGTAACGACAGAGTGGTTGAGAATCGCTGAGTTGAACGATTCAACCTTGCTAGACACGATGATCGTTCTCATTTAGGGAAGGGTCAAGGGAGGGTTTAATTTATTCGTATCGCGTGGGTTCGCGCGCAGTGTCGGATAGTTAATTAGCTACAATAATTTTATTATCATTTTGTTAAACGTTTATCTTTCAGTTACATCGATGCTTATTCCTTTACCTTTCTATTCATCGGTTTTAGTACCGCCGATTACTGTCCGACACTGTTTTTGCGTATTGGCGTAGAAAATTATGCAAACTCTGCTCGCGAAGTAAGCGTTTGCTTAGATTATTGTTATTCTTTTTCGTATAGTAGTTTGTTTCATTTTCCGCGAAGATTAGTTCAGTTTTCTTTTTGTTGTTGTTGTATCTAATACTCTTCGTTTTTATTCGTGACTACTATCTTCGTCTTACCTGTTGTTATCCAAAGGAATACCAAAGGGAATTTTTATGATAGGATTTAAATCGTACGTACAAACGCGTCAATTGTTATTAACGGTACAATGGTTACTTCTACGATGTTATATTTCATTACGAATTCAATGTTTGTAACGAGCATATCGCGCTGCGATGCAAGTGAAGTTTTCTACGTATAAGGAATATATAATTTGATCGACAAGTGTGCAGACAAAATGTCAGCTAAAGGGTATCTCTGTATCGTCTCATCCATATTGGCAATCGCGATGCATTAACGCGCGTTACAGTTATATAACATCGTAGACGTTTCCATTTTTGTTTAAGTTGCATTTAAGGAAATACGTACATTATTGAAAATACATAAGGAAACAGTAAATTTATTCAGGTTAATAACGAAGAATTTGGTTTATGCCACGGGCGTGCATACGAACTGCCAAATAATTTGATCACGAATGCCAAATGAATAATATTCCTATTTTCGTAGATTAGCGTAGTAATATATTTGTAAGTTATTCTATACGATTACACGATTGTAAGTGTGCGTTGCGTGTGCGTGTGTGAGTCTGTATGTACATATAGATAGCCCCGCGAAGTGTGTTGTATTTATCGAACAAGAGGTTTTCAACGAAAGGTAAGACAGACTGGAGAAGAGCGACTGTCAACGCTTGTAACGTGGACCAAAAACTAGAAAGATCCATTGTGACTCGGAAAATTCTTGTTTTTCGATTATATGACGCATTAGGTGTGCATGTACGAGTGCAGAATTTTGTCAGAGAAACTAAATTTCCGTAACAGTTCCATTACGATGCGTGACGGAACGACGGAGTTACAGTTATGAAATGTTATTTTTTTAGTCGCGACACGATGCGTACACAGAGATATCTATATATTTCTATCTAAGAGGAGGTAAATTTGAAATATCGATTTAAACAACGAGAAGACTAAAGCTACATCGTTACCGTTGAGCAATAGATTGTAAAGAACGTTGCTCGTCGGACTCTTCAAATTTTTATCGATTGTAAATAAACGAGATCTTTGAACGAAACGTTCCCGTTTGCGTCCATCCTTTGCTTCCCGATTGCAAACGGGTCGTAGTTCAATGAATGGAGGAATAGGACACGGAGGTTTAGTAAAGAAATAAAGGAGGTTTAATAGAAAAGAAATTATTTTCTTTATAGAATATCGATGGGATGTTCGATACTTTAGGTTCTCGTGCATTGCACTTTGAAGTTTGCAATCTTAAATTATCCTTTGTAGTTTTGATCGACTTTGCAACAGAGAAAAGAATCTATTTTTCGCTTCTCGCAATGTTTGGAGAATCGCTTAACGATGTTTTCTAAGGTCAATTCCTTCGATATCTTTTCTCTTTTTCCTAGAGACTAGATCAGGAGGTAACAGTCGACTATTATTTTTCGTAAATCGAGCGAAATCGAATGGACTAAACGAGCAGGAAAGCGAGGTCTATATGTACATTGAGTGTCGCTTGTCTGTTACAGCGTCGCTTCGCGAGTGCAACATTGGGGAATATCGGTGCAACTTCTGCAACTGTCCTTACTCGTCACAGAGTCACTTGAAGAGGCATCTGACCAGAGGATGTTTCATGGATCCCACGTTTCGTATCGACGAGAGACGTACCTTAAACAGAGCCGAGTCCAGGAACTATGTTTGTCCGAAATGTTCGCAGGGCTACAAGAACAAACGTACCTTGGTCACGCATTTGCGTACCGTGTGCGGACGAGAGCCGAAATTTCATTGTCCTTATTGTGGTCTCAAGAGCAAACACGGAGCCAACATTTACACCCACATCAGACGAAGGCACAAAGGCGAGGATCTGTTCTTGATCGTTGATCAGGAGGATCGCTGAGTTTCTCGCGTTCTCAAACGTTTTACACACATTTTTTAACGCTTTTTAACGCTTTATATACGCTATTCTTCAACAGGAATCTTCACAGTTTTTATTATATGGGAATACGATGGCCTCCGTAATCCCACGGGCTCGCTCGATTACGTCAAAGCTGCCGTTGCAATCGTTTAGGACCTTTGATATCGGCATAATAAATTTTTGCTAGCGAGCTCTCACAGTTCGTAGGAGACATATTTAATAATTCTGTTTATTGATTTGTCGAGAAAACCATTTCACATTTAATGTGTATTACATTGGACGAGAATCAGGAGATGGTTGTAATGGTATTTCATAAATGTTTCCAATATTTACAGGTACTCCTATCGAAAATTTAGAAAATTTCGCGACGCACAGTTTGGTAACCATCGTTCGAACGAATAAATGTACGATAAATCAATGAAAACCCTTTTTTTTATTCTCCCTTCATTATAAAACGTGTTAGATTATTGATAAGTAATCGCAGAGTACTCGATTTAGAGCCTAAGTTGGTAAGGTAACAGTAGATTAAGTAAACATGTAGATGCGTTTAGTTTTAGCACAGTTGCTATCAGTGTAAAGTAGTAAAGATTGATATTAATACATCCGCGCTCTGGATCAATCGGAGCTGCTCTATCCATGAAACCAAATAGTAGATTTCATCGGACCATTATGGGTTTACTTGGGGTCGTAGTTAAGCGTAAATTAAAACACATTGTTGGAACAATGTAGGGGAACTTTGTAACATGTTAGCACATGGTAAATTTATTCGTACCTTTTGGGAAATGTTCCACCTTAGTCGGTTCTTTAGTCAGTAACGGGACAATCGATTCAATTTGCAAAGCACTGGTAAATCGGGGCATTGCAATCGTTGTACTTTGTTCGACAATCAACGATGCTAAAAATGTCCCGTGTAATGTTTCATGTGTAGATAGTTCTAGCTACATTCACGTTTCGGTCGCAGCGCAGGGATTTGCATGTACAGATCTTTTCCTACAAATATCTGATACTTCGTCTCTCAGGTAGCGACATCATACACACAAACGACTTTTTGATTTTGTTTCAGAACTGCAGTGTACAAGAGTTACTCGTTATTATATAGAACCGATCTCATATTATCGTTGCAATGCATGCAGCAAAACTTTTACAAACAGGAACACATTAAAGTCGCATAAATCGAACGACTGTGGCACGATACGTCGGTGTCCAAACTGTAATGCCCGTTTTACGTACCGTGCGAGCTATTGCCGCCACATTAAAAAATGCGGAGTAAACTATAGGGGTCAGGAGGTTGTTTCTAAGAAATAATTGGCAATTAATGCGTTCTGTGAGTATTATATTTGAAATGTAGCTTGTCAATACAAAAATATGCTGGGACATGTATGTCCCACTTTTAAACAATCTAAAGTACACATTTTTCAAAAGAATCTCTGCGAATAATGTTATTAATCACTGTTAAATTTACGAAAATTCCAGATCACGGTTTACATTCGAAACACGAAGTGAGAAACAATGAGAGCGAATGGGAAACCGTAAGATGAGGGTAGACGAAGTTCCAGTTGACTCTGACGGTCAAATTATGTGAAGACATTTTTATTTTTTATCTTTTTATTTCGTATATACTTATCCAAGAATGTTATACCAAAGTTTACTTTCGTATGCGTCAGTCGATTATCGCTTGATATTATGCGTTCTGTGCCTATTTTTTAACGTGATTATTTTATTTTTATTCGTTTCGCCTCGTGCATTAGTATTTTCATTACGTTTCAAGCGTAATCGTGTTATTTTACGTTTTCATATTTTCTACCTTTTATATTTTTGTCGGCAAACTTTATAAGAAAGTTTACCGTTGTATGCGATTAATTAAACACGGCATGTGATTGCACGTTCTATCTTCGATTATAGTTTATTTTTTAATTTGAAGTGGAGATTTATGTTGCGCAAAAAAAGAAAAAACTCGGTTATGTTGATTGGAGTCGTGCAAAATGTTTTTACACGATTATAACATTTATATTTTGTAATACCAAATAAAAACTTCATTCTATTCTGCATTTTTGATTTAACTGTTTCTTTACTGTCACGATACATTCTTCCCGTATAGTTCCACGGAGCGTTTCACCGTAGTCGATAGAAGAACTCGTCGATAATCTAAGGTAGTGGCAAAAGTCACACTCCCATTCTTTTCGTATAGATTTATCATTTTGCGAACTCGACGAAAGGGTGGGAATTCGTGCGTCACTGATCTATGGAAAGAATAGTAGGTATAAAAAACGGAGATAGGTAAGAGATCGCGCGACTCTGATGGCTACTTTGATGGTGTTCCAGAAAGCGGTGTACCAATTCCTCAACGGGATCGACCTGCACCCGAATTTCAAGACACGTCACGCTGTCACAGTTGCAATTATTGCGGGAAGAGTTTTACTAGTGCCAGCTTTTTGCAGGCCCACTTCACCTTTCGGTGCTCTATGAACCCTCGGTCGCAAATGCGCAAATCCGGGAGGACTGCTCGGTTCGCGTGCAACTCTTGCGGTGCGAATTATTCGCGACAGAACAACCTGATGTGGCACGTTCGCCACGAGTGTGGCAAGCTGCAGAAATGCACGCACTGCGGCAAAACTTTCTTACACAGAAGAAGCCTGTACAAGCACAAAAATCGTTACTGTCCCTTTCGTCACATACTCGACAAAGTGAGCAAGTTGGACACGCACGATTTCACCGCATTGGAGATCGATTCTACCATGAGAAGCGAACTCATTCTGAACCCTTTGGACTTTTAACCGAACACTTTATCGCAATTGAATCGCGACGAGCAACTGTTCGGTGAATTCATTTATGTAGTTTCGAATGGTGTTTGTTTTCTTTCGTTATCAGAATTAAAATTTTACGAAAACGAGTAGAACTAGAGCGTAGAAACAGGGCTCGATTAAGTATCCATCGTCCAGTTGGCTTACCAATAATCTTGTATCTTTTGCATGTGACTAATAAAGATGTTTTCACGGAACGTTACGTTTGCCCGACACAGTTCTTTATCGTAAAGCACTACAATTTCTTTTAATAAATATTAACTCGTAGATAAGCCTTCCGTTTCTTAACGACGCGAACCGCTTTTGTTTCTTTCTTGGTCTGTTCTATTGCATAAAGAGCGAGCACAGTGAATATTTATGCAAGTACATGTACAGCGTGAGCCGATAACACGCGACGTCTGAAAGAACTTGTCCATTGGTATTAGGAAAAATTACTTTGGACAATCCTGTGTATTGTATAAAGGTGGACGATTCTCACGTTTTATATCTAAGGATCTTATTGCAAGTTCGCAGCCATTAGCTCGATATTATTCGCGACGAAGGATTGTTCACTTCTACACTTCTAATTCTAACGCACGGCATTCCACGCATCCACTTCTTTTTTCACGGCAATCGTTACGCGTTCGAAGTCGCATTCGAAGTCGCGTTCTAGTTTCGCACTGTTCGTGACGTAAATTTTTGTTTATAATTCCATCGTTATTGCGTGTATAACGGAAACTGTACGCGATACTTGTATTCGTTAGGATTTCTGTGTGAATAAAGTAATATTGGACCATATCTTCCTATTCTTATTCCTGCACGTTTCCTCCGTTGATGTCGTACAATGAATCGCCTTGGAATATTGTTGCATCGTTGGACTGCTTTAACAGTTATCGTTGAAGGTCGAAAGCAACCGCAGAAATACAATACACGAGGGAACATTCTGTTTTCTTTTTACACAGTTCTGCCTACGAACGATACACAATGCGTAATGTACGGAGAATGAGTGGCTTGTCCCAAAGGAAACCGGCGAGGAGAACACTTCTCGACTTAAACGCTGTTTTTCAGGAAGGATCCAAAACGGATGCGAAAGAAGACGGTCGACTGGCAGATAAGTGACACTGTTTCCGCCCATGCAGGACGAGTCTTTCATTCTCCGTACGTTATGTCCGCGCAATTCGTATGAACGCGTTCGATTGTTACCGAGAGAACGCGACTGACGAATGGTTAATAATGTTGCAGAGCTTTTCGCTGACACGATTCGAGAGGACGACTCGAAAAGAAAGTACAATTGCAAATACTGTGGCAAGGGTTTCACCCTTTCCGGTCACTTGAAGAGTCATCAGAAGAGTTTCTGCTATTGGAATCCTCGATCGACGTGTCATCAGTTGCAAAAGAGCAGGCCGTTCTCCTGCGGCCAGTGCGGTGCCCGTTACTCGAAACAGTCCCACCTGATTTTCCACGTCAGACACGACTGCGGTAGGACGCAGAAGTGTCCCGTCTGCGGAAAAACGTTTCTCCATAGCAGCAGCTTGCAAAAGCACCGACAACGGCCTCCTTGTAACTTTCAATCTCGCTAATAAGTCTCGATTCGTATGCAAAATAAATTGTAAACCTCGAACCTCGATACTCGTAGGAACCATCAGCCACGCTTTCCTGCGATTATCGAGATTCCGTTATACTTCGACTTCGCTCCCGAACCTCATTCGCGCATCCTTGTTGAATCGAGGAGATCGGGCGAACTTGTTACAGAATTATGGTAGCGAACGTGTCAAGAAACAAATATGATTCCACGCGTGGATGTATTATCTTTAAATTATTAACTGTTAGTGTAACTTCGGTGGGTCACGTCTGACGGTTTTAATTCGTTTCCTTTCTAGCCAGTAAACATCGTAAAATGTGCAGTATGTGAGTTATACGTAATACAAGAAAATAGATAACAGATAAAGCGCCTTATACTCAGTTTACTCACATTCGTTCCTTTTCCCTGGCTGATCCGTTCTCTGTTTCGGTGGCGTCTCTTTACGTGCGTCTGCTGACGTGCTGGTTGATGTTTTCAGATATCGTCTTCGTGTCGTACCTGGACAACTTTCTACGACCGAGGAGGACGCATGCAGCGCGAAGAATCCACTCACGGTTGTCGAGCTGTCGAGTTATTTTCAAAAATTTCCAAGTTTTTTAACGGAATTCTCGATATAAAATTAAAGGATAAAATTTGAAGTTAGGATTTATCTGCATCCGTTCATTTCATCCATACCTCTCATTTTTCTTTTTTTTTTTTATATTTTTTATGTATTTGTACGTCGATGCGTATTATTTACATATTTATTTGTTATCATTATAAATACACTTTTATAATAATAAAGATTAACAAAATTCAGAGGTCAGATATTAGTAGGGACGGTTTTTGATCGGAGAATCGTTTAATTTTACTGATTTGACAAGGACGGGCAATTCACCGTTAAAATGATTAAATGATAACGATAAGCTGAAAAAGGACACGTTACATTTTCTAAAGAAATATTTCGCTAGAAGTTCACGCATCGAGTATGCTGTACCCGATGATGTACACCCAAATGAAGCCAACGATTACGTAACCGCGCAGTTCGCTATTCATTTTCGCCACTTTCAAGTCGATCACGAGGGTTTCTTTTCTTTGTTTCGATCTTTATGTTCAGTCTTGTTACCTTTTGTACGCCCATTTCTCTTTGCCTTTCCATTACACTGGAACTCATCTACTCGATCGTATTGTTACAGAAGTAAAGAGAATTACTCGTGGGAGACAAGTAGCAAAAAAGCGAGTCAATACTTCCAATGCCATGACGGTGCGACTCGGTAAGAAGACGATTACCGTCGATGCGCGCAATCAGGTGAATGAAGAAACCGAGGACAACCTAAACGGGGAAGACGAATCAACAGGGGACAGCTGGCTGGACGCGCATAAGGGCGTACGATCTTTGGTATGCAAGTTTTGCAATGCTCCGTACAGGACACCCGCTAATTTGGGAAAGCATATAAAAAACACTTGCTTGAAAAATCCGGATTCGATGTGCAATGCTAAAACGCATCCGTGGGTGTGCGGTAAATGCGGTTCTCGTTTCAAACAGGAAAAGTTGTTAAGGCACCATAACAGGATCACATGTCAGAAATGGACCACTTGCGCGAAATGTAAAGTGATGTACGCCGGCAGTAGGTTGCCTCCTCGGCACGAATACACTTGTATGTCTCCCGAGAGTAAGAGAAAGCTCGATTTGATTAAAACGGCTACATACAGAACGCTCAAGCTCAAGACCAGTTCTAGAATTGTTGAGACTAGCGAAGATTCGAGCGACGAGTAATCCATTCCTCTGCATTTTATATTAGTTATTTTAAGCGTCGGTATCCGTGATTGTCGCGATTAAATTCACGGATTATAATACGCGCGTTAGTTGCCGGCGATATTCCTCAAATTTCATTGTTTATTCGCATTATTATCCATATTATTAATACTCATATATTATTGGCGTATCGAAGAATCGATAGATTTGGTTGTGATTGCAGTGGCGACAAGACGTAACCGCACTTGTTAGAAACAATCGCGATGTATCTTCTCTCCTCAAAGGTATTTAATAAGATCTTGTAGATTTAGCAAACCAAGTTTCCGAGTTGAAATTGTCCTTCAAAGTCTCATCTTTTAATCATTTTTGTTTAACGCGAAGATTATTATTTCTGATGAATATCGTACAAATTCTAATTAAACGACTTCCTCGTATGTTTATTGTTCTTTAAGGTGACATTGAAAGCCTGAAAGTTTGGAGTACAATTTCACTACTTATATGCCAAACGTATGCTATCGACTATGACACCATGTTATGTTTCAAATGAATAGTTCTTCCTTTGAGTCTATTTTTTATATTTTTGTACTTCTATGTTTGTCGTGCGCTATGGTTGTTACCAAAGCGGAATGTCATTATCATTTTCCTTTACTGAAATTGTGAAAATATATTTCTTTTGTGTGTGTACCTGAATTACTTTACCTTTAAAGAATTTTCCAACAATCCGAAAATCCATCCAATCGCTCGCGAATAATTGTGACGGAAATTGACTTCAAGACTCCCGTCAATATCTTCTTCACTCGCGAGAATGCGGGGACTACACGATACAAAAGCATACCGTACGAGGTGTCCAGGATGCACATCGGGGATGAAGATGCAATGTCAACCATAAAAATTGTATATATCGTCGAGTGTAACGTTTCGTTTCAGGACATTAGGTTACGCTTCGAAGGTCATCATCCAACAGTAATTCTCGACTGAACCGAGTTTCGGAGCGGCCATCATCGACGAATCGTTCGTACAGAAATTGGTTCACATCGAAAGTTTCGAAGTGCAATTTCATTAAATAAATCATGTAACCGTTGAATTGATTTGAAGCGAAATATTAGCGTTATTCCAGTTGTTATGGGACACTTGTGAGAATAAAGTGTAGCCTCTCGCATAGAATTCCTTTCTTCGATTAGATCGTTACGAACCCGAAGTAGCTCGAAAACCCGCGCGCGCTTAGAAGATCGAAGCATGGACGGCGAATGTAATTTCTATCCGATGTCGTCGGTTCGTTGTCGTTTTGCTTGGCACTAACTAGCAACGAAAATTCGATTCTTTTTCTAGATTCGCTGTACGCCCGACTGCATTCGGCGTTTATTCGTCCGGAAATGGTACCCGGGGGATCCATGCAGTCCGAGGCATTCCAGTCGAGGGGCGATTCCGGCAAGGACGCGAAGGACGAGTCGTTTCTCTTCGTGGAACCGAGCGGATGTCGCCAGGAATCGATGATACCGTCTGTTTCTAGAACTCACTGGCCGGACAGTGTCGTTGTACAACGCCCCACGCCTAGGAAAAAGTTTTACTGTCCGAGGTGCAACAGCGGTTACACTCGACTCTCGGACATGAAGACTCACTGCCACTTTCAATGCGGCAAGGAGCCGCGATATCAATGCCCCTATTGCACGAAGAAGGCGAAATTTTCCTCGAACATGTACGTCCACGTGCGACGGATGCACAAGGACGAGAAGCTGCAGATCATCGATTTGTACAAGCAACTCTCCAGAGTTCGTTATTAACACGTTAGGTTCCGAACTTTTACCGAATACTGTGAATGCCTTTTTTTTCGTTCGAACTAGCGAAACGTGTAATCAAAAAGGATAGAACACTTTGGAGAAGAAGAAGGAGGAAGATAGGTTTCGCAAACGATACATATCCGAAGTTTATTTAGGAACACTACTCGTTATTTATTCACCGGAAATATGGTTAGCATTGTAATCCGCGAGTCTTTCTCGGGTGGTTTGCATCGATCATAAACGACGATGGAATCGTCGAAATTGGCATTCGTAAATTGGACGATCAGTTTTTAACAGCACCGTCGAAATCACTCAAAATTAATTGAAATTAAAAGGAAATTCCCGTTTGCTCTTTGATTGCTTCGTAAAAGCACCGAGCATCCACGTATGTAAATTGGTTCGTATTAAGAGCAATCGCAAATGCAACGCAAATGCAACTGCACCTCTGATCTACACGATACAAGCATGTCCACCACTAACTCGGACGAGAAGATGAACACTGCGTAAAGTATTTATCGATTAAAGGCGTAAGTTCGTAAGTTAACGGTAGATCAGGTTGAAATGTAGACGTTCGATGGGTTCATTTGGGACTGTCATTGGAACATCGTATACAAAACTACTTTCGAAATAATGCATCTGCCAAGTGGGCCATTTAATGTCGGTACACTCCAGTCATAAGGAATTCTACGAGAAACACTTTTTCGAAGAACAGCCTGCTTGGGAGAATACGGGCACTGGCTTTCGAGATAATATGGCCACCAATGTTTTAACGTCCAGTACGTGTGAGCACTTCTCGTATGTTCGTTTACAATCATAGCGACGCTACTTTTCACTTCACGTACTCTAATTTATTAACGTAACGAATTACAATTGCTTCGTAGTAAAATTGATGAGAAACGAAGCGTACTATCTCGTTCGCTATTAGAGATAGAGTCCATAAGTATTAAGACATTCCATTTGAGAAAATCAAGTTGATTTTCGACCTTCGAAACACCTTCACCTATTGTACAACGTTTGTATAAAGAAATTTTTCATGCAACGCATAATTTATAAGTTATTTCAGGTGAGCATGTTAGATGTTTCGCCTTGTATATATAGATAGGTAGATTGTAAATAAATAACTATGGTAAATTTTATTTCACGTTACATTCTCAATGAAATACATTTCAATCCATACTGTCCACATTTCCCCATACTAGATGCTTGGATTAACACCGCTTTTTCACGAGATATCAACGTTGTTACATGATTTATATTTCCTCTCGCTCGGGACCTGTGAGTGCGGATGAAATTGTACGAATGGGTAAATAAAATATCAGCGTGTAACAATTGTTTACGATACGTGTATTAAAATTTGGCGTTCCCCTCATTTTTATTTATTTTGGAAAGTCGAGTATGCCCATATTACTCCGAGTTTCTCCTATTCTGCTTTCAGCACGACGATGAACGGCGTTATTCGCGAATAAATCTTTGGGAATTCCTCGTTATTCCTCATTCGAAATAAAGCTTGTCCTACTCTGGACCGTCCAATGCAAAGTTCCTTTCCTATGAAAGCCGAAAGGCTCGATTCTCGAGAAATTGCAGCGACGGAACTGGAGTAACCGTTTTTTTTTAATTTTGTTTCAGGCTACAAAGTTGAGTGTCACAAACGCAAAGACGGTGCTCCCAATCAAGCATTGACAAGCTTCGACGGCACTAGAGCGATTACGAGTAATGTTTGCAATATCTGTGGTCAAATATTTTCTTCTTCGTGCTCGTTAAAATTGCACGAACGCGTTATCTGCAGACGACTGTTGATCTGCGTATGCAAGTGTTGCGATATGTTGCGACAAGAGGACGAAATGCTAACTGGAATCTATAATCCATAGAAAACACTGCTCGAAACAGAAGTGTCCGCAGTTGTTGACATGCGTACTTCATTATACTCTAATTTTTATCGTTGCCAAGTTCTTTTTCATGCGATTTTAATGTCGAAGCGTCGAAGATAATAAAGAAAACTCAGGCTATTCCGTATTTTTTACTCGAAGATACGTTATTACTTCATTTTCACTGTGTCCGCTTAGTTTTACGTTTCGGTACCCAATGTACCTTGATAGTTCAGGGAAGAAATCGAGCAAGTCGAGAAGAGGTTGCGGGTCTCTGATGGAACTGCCTCTGATGTTGCAGAAATCGGAGGGCTGGTACTGGGCCAACGAGATCTAGGAGCGTGCAGATTCAAACTTGCTGCGCATGATTACACGTGCAAGTACTGCCGAATGAATTTTAGCAGATTCTGCGAGTGGCGGGCTCACCTGGAACAGTGCTATGTGATCCCTAAATGGTTGCAGCGCCATTTCTGTAAAATGGGCGGTCATTCTTAATAACATCGACGAATGTATCGTGTAACTTGGTTTGTCACACAGTCGTTCTTCGTTGATCGTTCATCCACCAAGAAAAATAATAACCGTACTTGTTTGATATGCGTTAGGCTGGAGCTAGGGACGGCAAAGTATTCCTATGTTAAATAAATGTTGGAGTTTGACCTGTTTCCTCATCTCTTATTCGAATAAATATGGAAAGTTATAATAATCACATGTAATTGTGTCCGATTCATCCATCATTAATCACAGTTATTAACAGTATGTTCCCAGCCTTGTCCACAAATGGCCTCGAATAAAGGCTTTTCGATCAGAGATGGGCGAAATCCTCATCCGAATAAAAATCAAAATAGAAAATACGAAAGATAGATCACTTTAGAAGGTGATCGAGTACGTTGATGCGATTTTTTCGAACAATTCTTGTATGCGGACGACGCCCATTTCTGGTTTCGACACAGCTCGCCGCATCCGATACAGTGCGTCACGTTACATGCGTTCCTTTGATTTTTCGTTGGCTTTTATTGGCATGATTACCAATCACGATCCAGTAAACTTCTTCTGCGTTTGAAACGTTGCTGCTGCGCAGTAGGTGCGACGACGAAGCATTGTTTTCTTACACAGAGGATTTGTCGTATCGTAGCACGGACCTCACGAAGCATCTATACGCCTGGAACCTTTTATTTTCAATCAATTCGTCGTTGTTGCGGTTGCGTGAAGATGTTCACTGACCAGCGATTCGATGTTTGCAGGTTTCAAACGATTCGCTGCGTCGAGACTGTTACTGACTGCAGGACAACGCAGCAGACTTTACAGATCGTTCGTACCGAACAGTCCGACCCAGTATCCTTGCAGCAATTGCACGAGTGTTTTCAGACAGAAACGAAGTCTGCTTACCCACTTGAGATACGAGTGTGGCCAACCACCTCGATTCAAATGCCCGTACTGCGACTTGATCTCGAAGAAGACGTCGAACGTACAGAAGCACATCCGGAGGAAACACGAAGGCAACGCGGTTTACGTTCAGGATATCTATCGGTTGCCAAATTTAGCTATATAAAACTCGCGTCGAACGCGCTCCACGGATTCGTTTAGTCGGGGATTCCTGTGTTTGTGCAATAAAACTACATTTAAAACAGAACACACCGTGAGCTTTTCCTCGACGATGCTCGCATGATCTCGTGGTTGTTGATTTAAAAACTGACGTGT
Source organism: Hylaeus anthracinus (assembly GCF_026225885.1). Classification (NCBI taxonomy): domain Eukaryota; kingdom Metazoa; phylum Arthropoda; class Insecta; order Hymenoptera; family Colletidae; genus Hylaeus; species Hylaeus anthracinus. Next base: position 3,590,608 of record NW_026534330.1, on the reverse strand, counting down.
TCGCGAGTCTTTACGGACAACCGAGACATTCATGCGTATCGTAGGTGTCGCAACGAAGTTGGGAAAATTCGTTCTGACGAGATGCTTTTCGTTTTCAGGTTTCTGTTGGCTAGAGGATACGCGCGGGCTGTGTTTGTCCGCGGGAGTACCATTTAATCGAGCAAGCAGAACTACTCTGCAGACGACACGAGGGATCGTATAATTTTCGTCCAACGTACTCGACGTCAACCTTCCCAATGTATTCGCGTATTGGACGAATAAAGAACTTTGTGAAATTTTGCCTTCTTGAGCGTTTCTCGATAAACGACACCCTCCTAAATTCATCTTCACGGCAGGTTCCTTTTTTTTCTTTTCTGTTTATTTGTTTTTTTTTTTTTTTTTTTTTCTTTAAAGCGTTATCTCTAAATAACTCCTGCGACTCGAGGCGCTCCAGTGATCGTGACGTTTTCCCAGCATAACGAAGATTTATGCTTTTAGTTTCCAGATCGATCAGGAGGACGTCGATAAGCGGTCGGTTTGGCTGTCCGAATTGCACGAGCGTGTTTCCCAGATGGAGAGGTCTTAAAGAGCATTTGCGCTATCAATGCGGTCAGCCACCAAGATTCCAATGTCCATATTGTCTCCATCGCTCGAAATTGATATCGAATCTTTACAAACACGTGCGATGCAAGCATCGTGGCCAATCGGTGTGGTACATCGATCTCAAACAGCAATCGCATTATCAACGTTACGCGCAATAGGTCGCTCCTGGGTAGCCAGAGTCGAACGCTATTCGAATAAATCTATACCTAGATAATAATCTTGACGGAAAGGTAAACGCGACGCGGGCCTCGCTGGAAGTTTATTCGATATTCATTAACGTACAGATTCAGTCTTCGGATATTGAATCTTGAAACATCACCTACGACCAACATGGATATTCCAAAGTTGCAGTTTACATCACGTTAACACTAAACATACCACGACCGGTAAAATGACAGTTTTCAAATTTTCGTGTGCAGTTCTTACGTGCTATATGTAAATTATGTACAATTGTTTCATGGAAGTATCTTTAAGACTAGTCGTTCGTCCCATCACGATAGAAATAGTTACAAATGAACGTCGTTAGGTTTGGTGTTAATTTATGTTATTCAGCCAATATTGAATATTGAACAGCTCGCAGTACCCGCGTTACGTTTATTTTTAAACGTTTACAAGCAAGAATCCAGTGGGTGATTTATCTAGATATATCTGTTATCCGAATAATCGGTGCTTTCTGTTGCGAGTAATCGCCTTTTCGCGAATAAAATTTTATCCGAGGATGCGTCCGTCTAACGTGATCGCGTTTCCACGGTAGCATCGTTGGCGCTTCGCTTCTTCGACGGTGGTGACTTTCCAGTTACAGATTTCGTCGCAACGAAACAATTGTATGGCTATCACGATTAAAGGTTTATTTAGATAATACGTTAGTCGTTATTCTTACTTGCCATCCGAATGCAACGCGTCCAACATCAGACTTTCTTCGCGGGGAAAATATCCCGAGGGACCTGAAGGGATTCAAAGGTTTTTAGGAATAGAAGGAAAAAGGAAACGATTTACGAGTGAAATCCTTTGGTGTTTTATCGTCGCAAATAAAGAAAATTCAAGAGTACGTATCCTTGCAGCGCCTAAGATTGTACGAGACCATAGAGCATACGACCTCGATGAATAGGAGAACGAAGAGTCCCTCCTGATATTGTAACTCTTCGTTGGTTAACGTAACAGAGTCGTAGCGCAACCTTGCATTAACATTGTACAATTGTTGTCTCGTTTCTTCTTTTGGGGGGGATCGGAAACAGAGAAACTCGTTGGTGGACCGAGCGCACACACAGCTAGCATTTTGCAATCGTTTCTTTATGCTTGCAGACGAGCAGTTTCTCTCCGACCGTCTAATGGCCGGACGGGACGCGTCGACGTCGTTCGCGATGCAACACGTTCCGAACGCCAGGTTCCCCTGTCCGAATTGCAGCAGCGTCTTCAACCGGAAGAACAATCTGCAGAAGCACCTGAAGTACGAGTGCGGACAGTTGCCGAGGTTTAAGTGCCCTTACTGCGGGTACCGTTCGAAGAAAACGTCCAACATCCGCGCGCACGTACGCTCCGTTCACTTCGGCTGCGCCGTTTACGTGATCGATCTTAACGCGAGTTGCATCTAGTTACTCTAGATCAGGATCGACCACCCTCTGAGAAAAAAAAGACACCGATCAAACCGAAACCGTCGAGTATCAAAGTTTCGTTGATCTCTGCGCGTAACGATCCAATGAAAGTTTGCATCGTGTCGCGTCCACGTGGTCCTTTTCAAGGATTTTCGCTGGTCGGGGACCGAATTGCTAAGTAAAACTATTTTTCTGATAGATCTCGTAGTTTTAGCTAGGGTTTTGTATACATGTACATTTGCACACACAGAATTTCGACTTCATCGAGAGTTGACTATTTTGTTTAAAGGCTGATAGAGACTTTGAAGAGGAGGAGGAACGATATCCATCCCCGAGCAGCCTTGACCCGCGAGAATTCTTGACAGGACCGCATTGCGTTAATGTTTAAAGCGCGGAAATTTGAAGGCTCTATCCAATACTGTGTACAGAACCGAAATAAAAGTTGCATTTCTTTCGCCCGAAAAGCTACATGTGTATCCCCGAGGAAGAACACTCGAAAGAGGCTAACCGGTCGTCCAAGTCGTTTCACCGTTTCTCGACCCGATCCTTCTCGCTTCCATATACGTTCGTAGATCACTAACACCGTTTCCGTCCGTCTCTCGGACCTTTTCTTAATCGACCTTACTTATCGGATATAGTCGAACCGCCGTTCGTCACTCGATCGCGGACTCTGACGAGCTCCAAACATTTTCTTGCAGATCTGGAACACCTGGGCGGCTTCAAGATACCTTGCAACGCGTTACCAAGAACCACGGTGGAGTTCCAGCACCGTAACAAGAGCAGATTTCCCTGTCCGAAATGCACGAGCACGTTCAACCGGAAGAACAATCTTTATTCCCACCTGAAGTTCGAGTGCGGACAACTGCCGAGATTCGGCTGCCCTTATTGCAATTACGCGTCGAAGAAGTCGTCGAACATCCGTGCCCACGTGCGCAGGAAACACTACGGGTATAAAGTCAACGTGATCGACGTGTCACGCGACCCCTTTGGGACTTCTTCCATGGAAGATCTCGACACCGCGAAGATCTCCCAGAGCTTTTAATCGACTACGGTTCCGCCCTTGCTTCGTTTATCTTTTGCCAGTAGTAACGTCCAGGTCACGTAGATCGGTGGTTCTCGACCCCTAGAGCAGTGCAAACCTAAGAGCACGGATCTACGTTTTCAATTTTCCGTTCAAGCAGCGCGATCGTTAATTCACGGTTAGCCATGGTATTTTTACACAAGGGACGTCACCAGTGCGCGATGACTGTAAGGATCCTAAGAGAAAGCCTGCGCTAGTTACTTTCCATTTTTGAGGGGAACGAAATTAACATGGCTTGGTATTATAAATATTCGCTTTTTCGTTACCTTTACGTTCTTTCTCTAAAGATCTAAAATGATTAAGAAACACTGGTGTAGATCGTTAACAGTATTCGTTCTATCTTTCGCGGCCGGCGTCGCCGACCCTAACCGATCACGAATCGATTCTTTGGTTGATCAATAAAGCAATCAGCTGCCACTGCACGAGCAACGAGCCTCTTTTCTTATTTCATCCTCTTCACGGAAGATCCCAAGCCCGCAGGAACGAGCTCGATGGCCGTTAACGTTATGGCAATCGAAGAAGGTTTGACCGATTCCAGCTTCCACGATTCTTACTTTTCCTTCTAGCATCTACCACCGGTGGTACGCTGGCAATACGAAGAACTCTGACAGCGGTGTCGCGTTTCTGTTTCTGTTCCAGGGTTGAAATACTGCGTGTTCACCGGCGTCCCGACGCCCTCGCAGAACTTTCTCCTTCAGCAGCATATGGTGCCGAGTAATCCCTCGATCGTGCCCCTCTCCGACACCTCGCAAATGCTCCCGCGGAAGTTTCCCTGCTCCAATTGCACCAGTGTCTTCAGTCGGAAAGGCGGCCTGACCTATCATCAAAAGTTCGAGTGCGGCCAGAAGCCGCGGTTCAACTGTCCTTACTGCACTTATCGTGCGCGGCATATCTCGAACGCGCGTAGACATGTGCGCAAGTGTCATCCAGGAAGAGAGGTCTACACCGTCGACCTAAGTCAGCTGCAGCAGTACGCTGCTTGAAACCGACGACCCCGAAGACGACAAGCGTCTCGTCTCCGAAGAAGAATACCGTCAGCTGGAAAACGTCGACGAGTAACGCGACGGGATCAAGCGGAAAAACGAACGAGCCACGTCGCGGACCTTCTCCGGAAGAATCGACGTCGTCGTCGCGAAGAACGGTAGAGACCGACGTCTCTTAGGGGAAAATTGCTCGAATCGTGTGCTGAGAATTTAGTACAGTTGGTACTCGATCGAATAAGACATCCTCTGCACTGTGTATAACATAATAAGAATTTTTAGCGTTCCCTTGTTATCGTATCTAACTTATTTCTGTCGTCTAGTTCGATCACCCTCACCTTTCCACCCTTGTGCGACTTGATTTCATTTATTTGACCACTACCGTACCTCGCGGAATACAGAGTCGAGCGCTATTGAAATATGTTTATTGTCACGAATAACACGTTCCTTGCCAGACCATTTTTTGAAGACTTTCAGTTTAAAAAATTAATTTCTAATGCAAAATAAATTAATTTTTCTAGGTATTAATTTAACAAATACAATACCTAATGGCTTGAACGGAAAGTTCAGCGTGGGGCGCATACGCGTCACGGAAAGTGATAAATTTTCTTCGAGTCTTGCATCGTTCAAGGGTACGATCGAGCAATCTTCCCCTATTTTCGACGTCTTTTCCTTATCTTCGCGTGCATACGGAAGATAACGACCCAGGAAGAGTCAGAGCAGTCGGGGTTGAACGCGATTTTGTTTCTTTTCAGGAGTTCAATGTTTCTTCCTCCAGTGTTTACGTTTCGTCAACGGAAGCTGCGATGGAACGAATCATCAAATAGAACGGAAGTCTCGCGAGCAACCGACCCGCGCGTACCTTAGCTGAATGCTGCCCCGAAGACTGTCAGTGCCAAACAACGTATCCATTTCGCATCTACCCACACGTTTTCGCGTGAATCGCGACGGACCTTGCGCATATCTGTGACGCGCGAACGACAGGACGCGTTCGCGCGAAACGCGTAGAGTCAACGATGTCACCTTTGTTCCTGCAACTCGCAGAACTCGCAACTGTTTTACTCATAGTACAATTGTTCGCGACTAACGCTACCTAGACCTGCATTGTATTTTCCGGTAGTAGATGTTGCAAAGTTACAGTTCCGCGAATTCCAGAACCCACGAACACGAACAAACTCTGTACTTAATGGATATGGATCGAACAGATCTGTCTCTTTTTTAAATATACAAAGTTAAAATCAACGGTTTGTGAATTACGTCCATTCGCAAACACGCGGCACCCGATCATCCGACATCCTCTGCTCCTGTCACGTTTACGTAAACCCTTTGAACGAACGAATTGATCCGGAGTCGCTGATAAGGTCAGCTGGAACGTTCGAAGGCATGTTGTTTCCAACTATCTCGATGAAACGATAAACATTCAAGCAGAAACCAAGCCTTCGTTGAGCAAACCGAGTGTTTGACGAAATTCTCGTCTCGTTTCTGTTTCAGGGTTCTCCCTGTCAGATTATCCGTGCACGGTGCCCATCGGTAAAAGACGTCGGAGTTATCAAAAAACCGGACTCCTCGGTAACGGCGAGAAGCAAAAGTTCCCGTGTCCCACGTGTCCGAGCGTCTTCAGTCACAAGAACAATCTCTACTATCACTCCAAGTTCGAATGCGGTCAATTACCGCGATTCAGCTGCCCTTACTGTCCTCACAGGACGAGACACGTGTCTAACGTGCGTGCACACGTGCGCAGAAGACATCCCGGTAACAACGTATACGCTATCGACGTCTGTAAGGTGGAAGGATAATCCTGTTGAATAGGTGTCGAGATTCTCTCAACTTCAACGAGGAAAAGCTCGCTCGATTTGTATGGTTGTACGCCGAAAATGGCGTCCGCACTTAGCGTAACCCCGTGTCCTTTCGGACGTGGCGACGGCTGACAACGTATACCCATAAGTTGATCGAATGTATCCTTAGAGTATCGCTGTGTAATCTTAGAAATTCTCCTTCTGTATTGTACAGTGTAGGGTAGCGTCGTCGAGATTTGTAATTGCTCCAACGCGCGTAGGACAAGTTTAAATACAAAAATGTATTCGTTAACGAAGACTGTGGCAATCGGCCGCCACGGTTGGATTCATGAATCGCTAAGAGGCGTAGAACAGACGATCAAGGGATTAATCTGTCTTAACTGTCGACGATTACCTCTCCCCTCGAATCCCTTAATCCGCGATACTACGCTCGCATTTTTCGAAAGACTTTACTGCAACTTATTTAAAACAAAAAGGAACTTAACGTAACGTTCGAGAGGACATAGAAAACTGGATAGGAGTGTTTCATTTTTCTTTTTTTGTACTTTGATAAGAAGACCAGGTATCGTGTATGCGGTAGCGAGGTACCTTCGACGCATAAGAATAATAAGTGACACTCTTCCTTTGTACCCAAGATCTCGCAATAAACGTGGAAAGTACGAAAACAAGTATATTTGCGCGTGCACGCCAAGTTCTTATCACTAGACTTGACCAGTTTGTTTGTAGAAAAACTGCGTTGTTTTGTAAGAGATCCCGTAACCCAGTTACGGCTGACGTCCTTCTAAATGTACGGAAGGCCCGGTTTAGGAACGATGCCGATATCTCATAGCTTTTGATCGATTAGACTGCGTCGCAAAGAACGTTCAGCCTTATCTGGGTTAATTCCATTCACCCGCAGAACGATCGAGAAACGCGGGCGTCTCGAGAAGAGTTTTGCTGGCGTAATGAAAACGGTATCGCTTTAAACAGCACTGTCGATGTTTAGAACTGAACAGTTAAGCACGTCGGTGCACGAACTGAGAGAATTAACCGTAAGAACGTCTGAATTTTCCAGGGAAGCTACTGAATCAGATGTACGGTTACGGCAGGAATCAAGCGCGCCGCGCTACGGATCGTCATCCTCAAGATATCGTCAAACACATTTGCCCGAAGTGCGGTGGCTCGTTCAACTGGCGCTACAATCTGCTCCATCATTTGAAGTACGCCTGTGGGCAATCGCCGCGATTCAACTGCCCTTATTGTCCTTACAGGACGAAACACACGTCCAACGTTAAAGCTCACGTGCGCCGGAAACATCCCAATCTCGAAGTCTACGTTATCGATATAATGAGCGGCCAGCAGTAACGAGGAGATCCCCATGTATTGTCCCGTAACTATAGCGAAACGATCATTGAATAAAAAAAGAAAAGAACAAGGTCTTCCCGAATTCGTCCTTTGAAACGCTTTGCGTGCATGCTCTCATTCGCAATATTCGTTTCGTACTATCCCTTGTAGCAAAGAACAGTCATATAATCGCTGGTGATCATCGTTCACGAGGGTCCGGTCTACATGCTGAGAAAAGTATACGGGGTGTCACGCGAAATTGCAGCGAGCTGTGTCGCCTGGAATACTTTGGATCGAAAAGGAGAAACGAGAGAAAATTTTAGTCCTTGGGTTTTGGATGCTTCGATCCACCTTCTCTTTAATGGAATCCTCTGATTTTTCAAGTATCATCCGACGCTGTGACGCTTTATTCTCTATGAAAAAAAAAAAAAAAAGTATCGAGGAGTTTGTCCAGCAAGCTGTTATTTTGAGATAAGAACTTTCCGTAAGTCCTTCGCTAAGTTGAATATCCTTCCAACCAGCAGCTCTTTGGACGCTCTAAACACTTTCTCGTAAAGCATACAAAACTACGTCGAGGAAACATCCGAGACCGTTCGATTTTCTCTTATAAATTCTCTTTTCGTATCTCGAATGGTTTCATCGACACGGCTCGTCGAAGTTGCGCGAACCACCCCGCATAGCGATCATTCTAAGCCAACCGAGATACCAAGGTACGCGATCGAATCGTACGAAAATCATTGTCATACAGCGAATATCGCATTTCGTAGATTATCCACGTAACCGTGGGCGTTGCTTAGGTCTCATAACGATCCGATAATGCTCGGAACACTCGGAATGAACGAACGAATTGTGCTTTTTTCAGAGCCGATGTACTTAGCGCCGCATCAGCTGGACACGAACGTCTGTTGGCCTTACTCGCCCAGGGGAAGGACGTATTCGCCCACGGACGTCCATCACGCGCAAAAATTTCCATGTGGGAATTGTCACAGCGTGTTTAACCGGAAAAGCAACCTCGAGTATCATTTGCAGTACGAGTGCGGACCGTCGCCAAGATTTAATTGTCCTTATTGCGTCTACAGAACGAGGCATCCGTGGGACGTGCGAGCCCACGTGCGCAGGACTCACCCTGGCAACGCGGTCTACGTCGTGGACATAAGCAAGATCGAAGTTCCCCAGCACTCCTAATCGATCTGACCCTCGACCTGGACCGTTGCTAGGCGATGCGAACCGTGTACTCGTCAACGACGCGAGTTGTTCCGAATTTCGCGATATCTTCGATCCGTTTCGTGTCTAGTCGCGGGAATATTTTTTACAGGCTGTTGTATGTATTATACCATCGGGCGACGATGCTTTTAGCTTGTAAGAACAAAAAAGAAACAAGGAAAAAGGAAAAAGACACATTTTATGCACCTGCGCATAGAGCACGGTAATCCCTGGATATCCAAAACGAACACTTGTAATTCGAACTATAGTGGAACTCCAATTCCTGGAACAAAACCACGACTGATTTCGTTCGATTCACCCTGGGATTACGGTATTCGCAATGTCTACGTCGCTTTCCCCTCTTGCCTCCACGACGCAATGTTTTTCCACGTTCAGCTAATGTCGGAAATGGGTTTCGCATACGTTTTTTAGGATAGCTCGGAGTCCTTGTACCGATTTCTGTATCGCGTTGCAACCGTTAGGGAGCAACACGAGGCAAAAGACAATTAAAGTTTGTAAGTTTCACATCTGTCGAATCGCTAAATCGTAAATCGGTGGCATCGAATCATCGTCAGAAGTCATTTTTGGTGGCTTTTTCTGTTCGCAGGTGTTCACCATCCGGTAATACGTCCGTCTTGTTACGCGCAGGGTCCTCATTGCGCCTACGATCTCATTCGAAACGAGCAAAACAGAAGTTATCCGTGTCACAAGTGCGGTAACGCTTTCACGCGTAAGAACAATCTGTACAATCACCTGAAGTTCCAGTGCGGACAGTTGCCGAGGTTCAACTGTCCTTACTGCTCGTATCGCACGAGGCACTCCTCGAACGTCAGATCCCACGTGCGTAGGATGCATCCTGGTCTGAGGGTGTACGTTCTCGACGTGCGCGGCAAACAAGAGAGTCAACAGCAGTGGATATCGTAGACGTGAACGAGAAGATGGTTCGGTGAATCATCGCTGAACCTTGGTCAGTTTACGACGAAAGCTGTTTTAATATATTTCAGCCTTTCGCGACACGACACTTCGTGGTCTTCGAGCATCTAATCGAGGACTTACTGGTGTATTCTTTGGATAAAATATCTTGACGTGTCGCCAGCGCTGCAGCTAGCTTCTTCAGCGATTGAACGAACCTCGACGAAACGTCGGAGTATCTTATTCAAAGGATATGGAAACCTCGATTAGTATCAACCACGAGAGCTGCTTTGTTATTCGTATCAAACGATGGTTGTCAGAAGCCGGCATCCAACTATCAACGAACGTGGTACGTTGGAGGAACTTTCGTTTCTCGATGTGTAAAAGTGTGTAACGGGCAAAGTAGCGAGAATTGTAAAAAGTGTGAGTGGTTGTAAGATTTTTAATTTATCTGGCATGTATCTTGGGAAATATTTTTAATACTTAACGTTTCTTTAATGAACACTACGAATTTTTATACCTGTCGTTAGCGATAGGACTGGTACACGTATGTATACAAGAATGTTCGAGCAATGCTATAACGAAATCGACAGACGTCGATACTATCGTACGAGTATCAAAAGTAAGATACGTTGTTCACCATCCTATCGATATCTGCTCCATTTATAAGACATCGGTTTACAATCGAGTATTCGACGTAAAAGCATCAGTTTTCTACAAAAAATAAATAATATTTTATAACGGTATCAGTCCTATTGCTACCCGTCGTAGACTCGAGATTCTTCAATAAAACGTTTCCTCAACGAAAATTTGTCTAAACGTATCTTCCAGACAATGTTATGCGCGTCCTCGAAACAAACATTTCGTCCCTGTATCTTTCCTTCTTTCTCCTCCAATGTTACTATTCGTTCAATGTTTGCTCGGTAGGTCTCGATAATTAGTACACGTAACGTCGTCTTTCGGGGAACATGTGGATTCGATTGGGACTCGTAGATCGTTGTCGAGAACACCGTCAATGTAAACTGACAATCAGCCAGACCCGTTTCGTTCCAGATACGGCCCCGTTCACCGTGTTCGGGTTCAACATCGGTATCGGAGGCAGCCAAGTCCAAACTATCGGCAAAATCTGGCCCCAAACGCCACTCCCTAACTTTGACAATAACTTTAGGACGAAGAAGTTCCCGTGTCCCAACTGCGCTTGTGCCTACAGCCAGAAGTACTCGTTGAACCGACACCTGACCTACGAGTGCGGCCAGGAGCCACGGTTCAAGTGCCCGCACTGCGACTATCGATGCAAGAAGTCTGCCAACGTCTACGAACACGTCAGAAGAAGGCACAAGAACTGCAAGGTCTACGCGATCGATGTCCTCAAGATCGCCCATCAGGAGCGCACTTAATACCCCTGGAGACTCTTCCACTGTATCGTAACGCTGTCTCGAACGACCCCGTTCAATGCACAAATCGATTAATTCCACTTTTTGAAAAATCTTTAATTTAAGTGTCAAAGCATTGGGTATAGTCATAACATTTTATATTTCATCGGATTTCTCAACTTTTTGTTTCACGGATTTAGTCGATAACATTGAGCACGATCCTTTCTAAACTTTGTTTGAACAGTATTACGGGCTTGTAAATCGACGCATATTTTTGGCACAAATTTTTGTTTTGCGAGACGATCGAATACCATCGGTTTCGTGCATTATTCAAAGTCGAACCAGACACACGCGTTTCGCTCGAGTTCGATAGTCCAGGAGCTATGTACAAGCGTCGTCTTTCACAAATTGTACTCGCATTTAAGACTGTAAATAAAGAGGTCCATTCATCGCAGCGATTCTACATTCGCTGTTATTGTAAACCTTTAGTTTTCTACCACGTCCCGAGCACAGTCAACCCTTTCTAAGTTTCATTGTCACCCCCCCCCCTAATGGCGTTAGGCCTTCATCCCACGCTTGTAAGGCGCGGCGCGAAAGCCCGCGAAGAAGGTCGAGTACATTTACTCCACGATAGATATCGATCCTCTCGATCTTTTGTGTCACGCTTTACAAATGTGGAGCAGTCGCGGGCGACTTCACCCAGCTCTCCGTCTAAGTGTCGCAGCGACGCTCGGACAAGATTGACCGTACTTTCTAGCCGCGCGTTCTTCTATCCAAACGTTTCGTTTCCTTTCTCCTGTCATCGTTACGACGATTCTAACGAAAACTGCTTTCAGCGTTGCTCGATGATATTGTGTTACGTTCAGTAGTTGATCTTCTTTTGCAGGCGTCGTCGCGCGTTTCGCTCGCGTTCCCGGGAGTCAGAGTCAGCGCGATTCGACCGCCCAACGATTCTACGCCGCAAATAAAAGGTTCAGCTGCTCGAACGCCTGCGGAAGCTCGTTTACCCATCGTGGTTCTTTAACCAGGCATCTGCGTTACGAGTGCCAACAAAGTCCTCGCTTCAAATGTCCGTTTTGCGAATTTCGCTCGAGATGGAGGTCGGACGTATACAGACACGTGCGCAGAAGGCATCAGGGCAGCGACGTATGCTGCATCGACACTGGTGGAAATTAATCTTGTACCTCAACGGAATCTTAATAAATGGCCAACCCGTACAATCCTTGTCCTGTTATTTTTCTACCGTTGTACTTGTTGTCCCGCACCGTTGCATTGTTCTTTGTCACTTACATTCTTATCGGTTTCGAAAAAAAAAAGAAAATACAGAACGAACAACAAACGTAGAACCAGTTCGGCAGTTGCATTAGGATGGATGTCGCGAACTATTGTTATGGCACAAAATTTTCTTTAAATATATACATTGTAAAGCTACGGTTCTTTCATTTCTAACAATTCCGTCCTTTGCTCGTTATTTTGTCACAGGCTAATTACTCGTTACTTACTCACTCATGCCACATTATGTTGTAGGGTCCGTCTTGCGCTGTCAAGTATACGATTTCGATACGTAGCTCCTATCGCGCGTTAGAAAATCGTTTTCGTGCTTCTGTGACGTACACTTTTGCCGCTGTTAGTCGCATATTCGGTGTCGTATACTCCGCCCGATTCTGGCAAACCTTTTATTCACGCGTAATGCAAGAATCAAGAACGCTCGATCGTTTCTCGAGTCTTCGTGGCACGAACGTCTCGTAGTGGGTGGAAATACTCGGCGATTGTTTGACCATAGCGTTTCTCTTCTTTTGCAGGCATCGAATCGATCTACAACTGTTACTTGGCCACCAATGCCGAATTCCAGGCGGTCGCCGTGAAAAAGTATCTCTGCCCTAACAACTGCGGCAGCTCTTTCAGTCATAACTACAGCATGAAGAGGCACGTGCGATACGAGTGCTGCCAGGAGCCACGTTTCAAGTGTCCCTGCTGCGACTACCGATCCAGGAGAACCTCCGATGTCTACAGACACGTGAGAAACAGGCACCATGGATCTATCGTGGACAGCATGTACATCGACACTTGTAAAAGTTGAATAAAAACTCCTTAAGACTCGTCGTTGTGCGGTGATCAGTTGCTCGAGCAAACGTTGCAGCCGAATATATTGTGTTTTCTATGCTGTTTACCGAGTTAACGATTTCGCGATAGCGCGGATCGCTCGATCGAAGTTGGATAACGTTAAAGTTTACGAAGAGAATCGATGGCGACCCCCTCGAGAGGTCCACGAATAAAGAGTTGCAAACGAAACGTTGTTCTCATTGACACGGACGCTTTTCAGACGCAGAAGGTTCTCTGGTCTTCCATTTTCAGATCACGCGCTCAGGACGATTACCTCGAGCCTTAACGATGAGCAAATAGAATGAAAGAGTCACACGTTTTCTCTGTTCGGTCGTTTCGCGTTGTCCCTGGAAACTTTGGACACGCTATTAACCGTAGCCAATCTGTTTCTGTCGTTTGCAGGGCACAGGGATGGTCCGAGGTATTCATATCGACCGTTCGCGTTCGTCGACGAAGGACATCATCCCTGTCCGACGTGCAGTCGCATCTTCAAGAGGAAGAATAGCCTCAGCAGACATCTGCTGTATGCCTGCGGGCAGAATCCACGATTCAAGTGTCCTTACTGTTGGTATCGGTGCAAACTTCGCAGTAACGTCTACAGACACGTTCGTTCCCATCACAAGAAGCGCGAGGTTCTCGCCATGGACGTTGTCAGACATTGCATCAATAAGCCCAATTGAATCCTTTCCTTCCTATGTATGAACGGGAGCTTGAACTAACCGATCTACTGGAGGCAGAGAGTCCACCGAGACATATTTAATAAAGCTTCTAACACAGATTTATAGATCGTGTTGCATACCACGCGAATTGTCAGAACCCTGTGCAAACGTTGGTTGGACAATTACAATTTTTTTTTTTTTGGTACGCCCATCTACCCTTTGTAACAGAACACTCATGCTCCCATTTTCTATACATACAACTCCTTTACCCATACGCTTTTGCAGTCGACGCGTTAGAGATATTGGGACGTGGATACCAACGATTATACGCGTTCGAAGGTTCTTGCAGCTTTGCGAAACATATGCGAATGTACGCTTGCGCTGGGAAGCTAGCAACTATGTATTTGTTGCACCATCATTTAATTATATAACACGAGTATGCAATAAATGGTATCCCAACATTTTCTTCATCCGTGGTCGTCCCCTTTGCGCGAGAGCATGGAGTATGGAAGAGCAGGATGAGTATAACTTACGGTACCATTTTTATTCCTGTGTTTACTGGCCCATATCGCGTAGCCTCGAAGGATCCAGGAACCCCTTTGCGCGACTGTTATCCTCTGAATGTGTCCTATCGCAATGGTCCCGTATTTCCGATCCACACGGTCGACCGTTTCCGTCGATCCGTTTCACACGGTGGAGGTGAATGTGTTCATGTACGTGATCGGTGAACCCGTGTTTCCTTCAACGACGAGAGGCGGAAGATTCTGAATCTTTCTATCAGCATTTTTTCGTCCTGGGGTTCTTGGACAATCCTCGATACTCGTTGCTTACCTTCAATCGTAAAGCTCCAGAGCTAATCGACCATTAACCCTTTATAGTTCGCTGGTACTCATTGTTACCACTAAGGAAGGGATGGGAATTTTGCATTTTTAAGTTTCTACGCTCATCCACAAAAAAAAAAGTGAAAAAAGTGACCAGTGAGTTGTGCCCTATAAAGGGTTAACTGTTCAACGTAGGACCGCAAAGGGTTAATTGTAATTAGCTACTGCTACCCATTTTTCTCGACAATAACGCGCACATGGTCCAAGAACCCCAGTTCTCGCGATGTCGTCTAAGAAAGAGTGATTTTTAAAGCGCGAGAGTCCTCGCGCAGCTCTCTTCTGTCTACCTTGCAACAGGTGCTATCGAGGACTTTCAGAGACGGAGATAATATACCGGGGTACTTCGTTTTGTTTTCAGGTGGTCTGTATTATGCGAACGCTCGCTACAGGAAACCCCGGGTACGCTTCAACGATCTATCCCACAAGAGATTCCCGTGTCCGAACTGCCCGAGCGTTTTTGTCTGGAAGTGCACGTTGAAGAGACACATGCGCAACGAGTGCGGGAAAGAACCGCGCTTCAAGTGCCCGCACTGCGAATATCGCGGTAAATGGAAAGCCAACATATGCAGACACATCAAAAGAGTTCACAAGGAATGCAGTATTTACGTCCTCAGCACGTAGGCTTCCGGAACCAGCTCGATCCCGTCGACCATCGCTCCTGAACGAACGCGTTTGTTCCTCTCCGTGGATGAAATATTTTTTATTGCGATATCGACGCGACATCGAACGTTGCGTACGCTTTCAACACGCCGTGCCTCGGGAAACTCGATGAAACTTTTCGCGTAGACTCTCGTCGAAATGGGTGGCGCAACCTGAAGAGGCTTGATTTTTCGAAGCGAACGATAAATATACGTTTCTTTATGGAAAGATCGATTTTAGGTATTCGCCGCATGACGAATAAGACTGTTGTTACGTGTAATGGTTAGAATTGTTGCTTGGTACGAAATTTATAACGTTTGTCGACTGGCTGTTAGTCTCCTTCGGCGATCTTTTAGAATTAATTATCCCTGCACTAAAAACTGATTTTGTTTTTATAGTTGTCATAAGCTTATTTTTCATTTTTAAGGAATTCTGAAGGTGGCTAAGTAGCGAGCAGTCGAATCGTTAGGTTATTAAGTTAACTGACCTTGTGTTCAATGTGCGTTGAGATTTTTTTTTTTTTTTATTCACACGATGTAAGCAAGAAATTTTACATATCAAGCACGTGGACCGACGTGAAAGTTCGGAAATATTTTATTTCAAACCAACCCCGAATCAACCGTTTCACGGTTATACCACGATTTTGATCGGAGCCTGTCCAACGCACAAGTGCGAAATTCGATAAATCGATAATTAGGATAAGAGGATTGCGCGATGTATCGAAACCAATAAAACATTATTGTTAGAAAAGACGAGATTACGTGCCTCTCTATTGGTATCTTTTTAGGAGCCCGAACAGGGGCGGATTAAGGCAGGAGCTTTAGCGATTAAGCGAAAAGTTATTTAATTTCTGAATGCTGAATTAAAGTATAAGTACTCTCTAAATTACATATTTAAAACTCGTTGTTCATAGTTCCAGCGGTAAGTTGCGATTAATCTTCGACAGAGATTTAAGAGCGGATGCCAGCGAGGCAAACGACATTCTACTCGTAAATTAGGTCTGTTGGATCTTAATTTGGCTCTGAGCCTGATCGCGTAAGATCCTTTGGCGCGATGGTGACGTCGAAAGCGAGCGGTTTATCGCCACGAGAAAATTTCGTCTGTTCGTTTGTTTCAGGTTTCGGGCGAAGGTGGCAGTTCGGCAAGGTCGTGATGAGACCGTCCAGGTACAGAAGACTTCAGGCTGGCGTCTACGTCTGCCCTAGTCCGAACTGCTCCAAGTCTTTCAGCTGGAAGGGCAATCTGAACAGGCATCTTCGATACGAGTGTGGTCTACAACCCCGATTCAAGTGTCCGTATTGCGAGTACCGTTGCAAAGTTAAAGGGGACGTGAGTAAGCACATCCTGAGAAAACATCACGGCTCCACCGTTTACGTTCTGGACCTGTTCACCGCCTGATCCTCGAGCTATGGAGCCGCAGACGTTGACCAGCCACCGACAACTTCCAATCTTGTACTTTTTACGTGCAAATAAAACGCAGGCTTTTTTCTTCTCGAGAATATTGCGCATTACTTACCGAGCTAGCGATTAGAAAGGCACTCAGCGAGTTTCAGGAATCCTCTGGACTTTGATTTCCTTTGGATTCGAGCATGCGACTACAGAGAAGCACACCAGCACGTTCTCGCCGTTCCCTTTGATCGCAGGTACTCAATGGTCGAAGGATACGCGATGTTTAATGGCAACAAGATACGCGGTTAAAAAATTGGTCCTTGGTTATCACGTTCCGTGCCACGTGCATTGCCGGTGGTACACGCAGATATGTTTACTTAATCACTGATAGCATATAGTTTATGAACAATTTTGTAAAATATATTTCCATGAAAAGAATGAAGCATGAGTGGTACACGATGTGGTAACTGCTCTAAACAAGCCAACTACTTATGGATCGATGATGTAACGAAATATTGTGCGATAATATATCAATCTTTAGTCAAAACACCAAATGGGCTGACCGACAAGTCGGGCAAAAGAACGGTTTGGCACGGAACGTGTTGTACGAAATTGTTTGGCATGAGTTTTTCCTTCTCGGGACTATCGTAGTCGAAGTTGGATCGCGAATCGAACATGTTTTCGCGTCGTTCTTTCCCGATTCGTCAGGTTTTTCGCTGCTCTAGTGGGGTTTTGTGGGTCGATCGGAAGGAGAGAAAGTGCAGCTAGCGAAATCCGACGATAACTCGCGTATAAATTGTTTGGCAGTTACCAAAACGACTGATAGCGAACGAAACGTTCTTTTTCAGGGTTCAAAGGGTCCACGTCGCGGTTGGACCACCGACGCACGAATTGGTTTATGAAACCTAGCACGTACGCCTGTCCGAATCTGAATTGTCGGAGCGTCTTCGCTTGGAAAAAAAATCTGACCAGCCACTTGCGTTACCAGTGCGGACAGAAGCCTAGATTCAAGTGTCCTTACTGCGATTACATGTGCAAGGTGAAGGCAGACATACGGAAGCACATTAGGGTGCAGCACAAGAACCACGACGTCTACGTGATCGATATCTTCCAATCGTGGGAGGTTCTACATTGACCGGGAGTTGTCTCGACGAGGAGACTCGTCACGTTTCAATCTTCATCGACCAGCGACGTCGTCGACGACCAATCCAACGGCTCTAATTGTATAGGAGAATTAAATTTCGCTTCGATGGCTTGCCTTACACCGGCTTGCCCCGAATCTGTCTGTAACGAAGTCTTGCGTTCAATAAAGATCCGACCGCTTTCGTCGAGCCACCGAATCGAGCGATGCTTTCGCATGTTCATCGCATTTTTGTTCGTTCCTTGGGCTAACGGGTTACACACCTATGCAAAAGTACTAACAACGAATCATCCAATCGAAACGTTTCGAAAATAGGAAGAAAATTCATTTAACTTTTGTCGAGGCGAGATCGAAATGTCGCAAACCTCCTCGTCGCCCGTTCGACGAAGCCGAGGGGTCGAAGAAACGAGCGGCCTCGACGCACCACATTTCGTCAACCTTAACATCGACTTTTTCCCCTTCTAGGTCCTGGACTTGGGATCGATGTTCGAGGACAATCGGAAAGTTTGGGCGAGTTTCCCAGAGGGAAGAGATTCCCCTGTCCGAATTGCCCGACCTCCTTCGGCCAGAAACCGAGTTTGACTAGACACTTGAAGTACGAATGCAGACAGGACCCACGTTTTCAGTGCCCTTACTGCCAACAAAGAAGTAAAAAGACCTCGGACATTTACGCGCACATCAGAAGGAAACACGCAGAGTGCAAAGTGTTCGCCATCGACATCCACGGCGACCCGATGCAGTATACGACTGGCGCCTACCATCTGGACTGGATCTGAAACAATTTCCCCGCGCCAATCGCGTCGATCGACTTGCGCTTGTAATCGCATAAACGCCACGAATACGGTAATCCCTGATTTCGGATATCCGAAACGATTACCTCTCAAGTTGGATACGTTAAACATTTTTATGCTTGTAGTCGCGAGTATTACGGATGGCTCGACAAAGTTTCTCTACAAACAATTTGAATACAGTCGGGATATCAGGGATTACCGTACTTTGCGTAAATTTTATTCAGTATTACATTAATCTTGCTTGCTGCCTCCCGCGAACAACGGATTTCTGTTTTTGGCGACGCCACGAATCGCGGTCTGTACAAATTTTTCATCAAACGACGAATTTTCCCGTAAACTTTATTGTATAGAATAAAACAGAGTATTCGGAGGAATAAATGCGTTTCTATGACACTACATATTTTCATTTCGCAGTCGCATGCACACTGTTTGAGCACATTGATCACACGACGATATACTCCCCGAGCGGTCTTCTCATTTTAGCGTCTCGAAGAATGGATGGGATTTGGTCAGTCTCGAATATGACAATCGTCGATCGAAGTTGAATTAGAGTCTCTATAAAATATATTTCGATTACCGAACTTGAAGAAAAGAAAAGCTTCGATGTTGGTACCATTTCTCTTAGCTTTACAGACAATTTTACAAACCTCTAAACTGAGAAGACCCTTAAAAGCTCCTTTCTGTTCGTTCGCCTGGCAGCGAATCCGAGTAGTTAAAACGATTCAGCGAATCGAAAAGCTCCACGAAGGCATTCACGAAAGAAACACGACCGTTCAAATCTGTTCCAGGATACTACAACGAATGGTACAGCTACTGCCCTTGGAACGCGAAACCGTATCAGTGTTTGAACTGTCCGAACAATTACTCGACGAAAGTTCACCTGAAACGTCACGTAGTCAGCGCCTGCAACGGGAAGGAGCCTCGCTACAAGTGTCCCTATTGTACCTATAAATCGCGCTACCCGTCAGACACGTACAAACACGTGAAACGTCTCCACGAATTCCACGAGGTTTTCGCGATCGACGTACAAAATCAGAGGACCTACTTGCCGAAAGATACCCCCACGCTGCAGGACAACAAAATGATATTCTGAAATCCGAGCGCGCGAAAGATCGCGCTATGTACAAACGTTAGGAATGAGTAAAGAGTGTACCTAAACAGTACCAAAGGAAGTCGCAGAAGAAAGCACGCGTTCTTTGAATTTCTCCCTGTCCTCGTACAATCATACCGTAGCAGTTCCAGGATCGATCGGTGACAGTCGAAGCGAACAAGTTTTCCCATGGAGTCGAAACGAACTTCCTTCGACCACCATTCGACGGACGCAGGTATACACGTCCGAAAACCACATCTCTCGAACTCTACTTTTGTTTCAGGTGTTCCGCCAACGCGGTGTCTTAATTCCCACGTCGACGATAGCGACGATCCTTTCGCGTTTCGTTAGTTGGCTCGCGCGTTTAAACTTCGGTTAAAAGCGAGTTACTCGTAGTTGTTGCACGCACGAATCTGTCGCCGGCGATCTTTGTGTCTCTCGCTGCTGCTGTCCGTGGACTGTGCGCAAGTATCTTGCTGGGTTTTCTGTTTCAGTTTGCCGGGGCATCGTGTGGCGGAACAAGTCGAAGAGGTTCTGCTGTCCAAATTGCCCGAGTGGATTCACTAGGGAGACGAACCTTCGGAGGCACGTGCGGTACGGATGCGGCCAGGGACCGAGGTTCAAGTGTCCGTACTGCGACATGCACTCCAAAGAGATCTCGAACGTGTACAGGCACATTAGGACCAAGCATCGGGGAATGCGCGTTTTTCTCACCGACGTCGCCACCAACAGGCAGTATTACGCGCGGAAGAACTAAACGAATCGATTTTAACCGATCACACCGTGTACAATGGTGCTCGACTACAAGCGGTGGTACTTCGTACGGGTGCCGCACAAGGTAGCGGCATCGTTTTAAGGAAGGATGTCGCCACAAAAACTAGCTACCAGTAGTTATTCAGACAAAATTTTGAAACTTTGTACTCTTACGTAGTTTTAAACGCTGAATTGAATGGCGTAAACAAAAAATGTATAAACAATTCTTTTGGATTTTTCGATCCGCCTTTTTTTTTCAAATAATTTTTTATTAAAAATCCAAAGAAATTGTTTCGACATTTTTTTGTTTACACCATTCAATTCAACGTTTAAAACTACATAAGAGTACAAAGTTTCAAAATTTTGTCTGAACGATTACTGGTAGCTAATTTTTGTGGCGACATCCTTCCTTAAAGTTCGCCAATTTAAGACGACCACTATTATACACCGGTCGAGCTGGTCTCTGTGGCTCGACGGATCAATTGTACAGTGCGACGAACGTCCTACGACGCGAACGACATTTGTATCCTAAACGAATAAACGAAGTAACGTTCACTGTGTTCAGCTTCTCCGATAGCTGTCGTCGAATGTCAAAAGTTGCTCGCTGAAAACCCTGTTCCATCTGTAAGCCTAAGCAGAGAATGTATAATAAAAGTTGCTTATCCGTGGCACCGAAGAAACTTTTAGTCACCGATCCCGACAGACGATACCGGTAGCGTTTCTTCTACGTTCTCGATCGCTCTGCACGATTACCCTAAGTTCCGTCGCTGGTACGTCGATCTCTATGCGGTATCGCGACGGGTACAGCGATCTCTGGACAGCCTAAACGAAAACTCGACTATCGTTTCGGTTATCCAGGGATTATTGTGCTTCGTTCAAGTTTATCGCTTTTGTCACGATTTCTACCGTTCGTTCGTGGAAACGTATCCAATCACGACGCTTCGCTTTTGATTTCAGGCACGATATATTTCCCACGGTCGACGGGTTATCATTACCCCGTGTGCCCGGGTCAGTCGCAAGAACCGCCGCTCTGTCATCGTCCGATTAAGCCCGGGAGCAGCGACAGCGACAGGTTAGTTGTCACAACAAACACCTTGTCAGTCCGTTTCGTTTCCGTTTCGTTATCCGATAACTCTGCCACGAACGTTAACCACTTCTCGGTTACGCGCTCCCGTCGGTCACGATTTTCCGTTGACGGTACCGCACGTCTCGGACTAAAGTCTCGGTTCTGCGTGTCGTGTCGCAAACCCGTGGAAAAAAAATACACGTTTGCATTGCAGGATGGAAGAGAAAGACGGTCTCGTGGAATCGTGTTTCGTCGGCTCGGCGGCTTATCATCGCCGTTTGATCGAGAGACATTTCCCGGAGACCATACCGCCGACGGAGAAAAAATCGAAACCCGTGAGAAAATGTGTTCAGTGCTCGAAGAAGATATGCGCGAACGGGAAAAGAGTACGCAAAGAGACCAGGTACTACTGCCCGGAATGTGACGCTGGACTGTGCATCACCCCTTGCTTCCGACTCTACCACACGACAACCTAATGCGACGTGTCCCTCGATCCTCGATACTCGATTCTCGATTCTCGATACTGTCGAGCTCTTAGTCCTACTCCCGATGGCGGAGGAATGGCAATGTTCCGTTCGCTCGCGGGCTACGGTTAACCGAGAAGTGGTTAACGCCGATTAATAACACTGACTAATAACGCTACGGTGCGTCAGGTACACTTGTCCAAAGTGCGAAAGGAGTTACCAGCATTTGCACCACATGCTGCGGCACTGTAAGTTCGAGTGCGGTAGCCCGCCGAGGTTTCAGTGTCCTTACTGCGTGATGAGGAGCAAGCAGTCGAACAACGTTTACAAGCACATACGTCTCAAACATCCAGGATTGAAGGCGGAGGTCATCGTGCTCCACTACGATCAGCAATAAACGTTGCCGACGGTTGACTTTCATTATATTTTTTTTTTCTTTCTTATTTTCCCTTCGAAAGTTGAACAATAAAGGGCGATTAACCGAGAAGAGTGTGTACTTCGATTTCACCATCTCCTCGTCCTCCATCCTTCGATCCCTCGATAGTTTGGTGTAGCGGGAGACCTAGCGGTTTCCTTCTCGGGGGTACTTGTTCTTGTCACGCTTCGAATCGACGTCATTTTAACATTTTCAATCGTTTTGCAGGTTGAGAGTCGCTTGAACGTCAGCTACGCGTCCACGTGGGAATCAGCGGCTGCCATTGATCGTTACACTTCCCGCAAATTCTCCTTCTCGCGCGTAAACGGGTTGTCCGGGCATACTTTGTCCCCTATATATAGCTTGAAGATGCCTGCAACCGCTTTATTTGTTTGTCTTTAACTCAACAAAATATTTTACCACCGCGCGTGTGTCAGCCTGCAAGCACAATCTCTCCAAGACTTCGACATAGAAAACCAGACCATTCATTATTGCCTGTAAGCACTTGTTCCCCGACGATTCGCCGTGTACGATTCTTCCTTTCGCGACGATTCGCACGGCGGTTTGTCCTGTCTCTAGCTCCGGGGTTTCAAACTTGGTCGGATTGGTTTGTCGCGTTTAACGAAATTCGACGACCTCGAATAATATTCGATGATTTCCTTACTCGACTGGAAGTTGCAATCTTTGATTTGTGTCTTACCGTATCAGTCGAAGCAGGGAATCGCGCGTCACGAAAGCGCGTAGACGAAGAACGAAGCTCCTGAAAGTACAACAAAATTACTCGTTTCGCGTTGAATTTAATTTTCGGAAAAGTTTAGGAACCCCTGATCTAGTTCATCGTTCGTTCTCTTCAACGATCTCGCTATCGCTTGCGATCGAATGGAAAAAAACAGTGGCGTTCGTTCGGTGTGCCCGCTGGCTCGCGTCTCCTCGACTTCGTTGCTTCGAAACGCTTGAGAGGCGGTCGCGGTACGCGTCGAAAGCTTTTCGAAAATCCCAAGCCCCCCCCCCCCCCCCCTGCGGAGGAACGTCGTTGCCGATTTGTTCGAGCTAACCGTGCACTTCCATTTCTTTTTCAGCTTTCCTAGAAATGTTGCCGCTGCCATGGGCCGATGACAAGTACACGGAACTTAGTCTGAGAAAGAGTAAAACACGGTTTCCGTGTCCGCTGTGCCGCAAGAGTTACACGACCAAGAGCGCCGTGACGGCCCACTTCAAGTACGATTGCGGCAAACCGCCGCGCTTCGAGTGCCCGTATTGCGGAAAGTTGAGCAAGAAAAAGTTCAACATCCAGGATCACATACGGCACAAGCATCCCTCCAAGCCAGTCATCTGCAACACGTTGTTTTAGGCAGGGGCCGTTTTAATACGTGCCGGCGCGTCCAGGAAGACTGACATACTGTTGTATTCGCGCGAACTAGCTGACGGAAGTTCGCTTTAATTTTGGAATAGAATAATAATAAAAGTAGGAGCAACGGCGTAACCGTTTGCGTCACCGAATGGACATCGTTCGCAAGAGATCGGCTTGCAATTCGGAAACTATCGCTCGGAACTTTGTCGTTATCAGGTGCCTGACGTCCGATTTGATTTTGTCGAATCGAATTGCGCGCGACGGCGCGTTAATATTTTTTAGCGGAGTTGAAATTAAGCGGTGGTACCGCTTCCTTCGATTTTAATCGAGAAACGGGGATCGATGAACCTGGATTAACGACTCGTGTACATAATTTATAGAGGTATTTCTGTACAAGGATGTGTAACGCCCTGCGAAATCGGGGATGCCTGTTAGTCATGTAAATTGATCGGTATCTGACTCTTGTTTAGAAAAAAAGAAATAAAAGCGTTTCTAGGAAAAGCAACGAACATTTGGTCGTTTCATGAATCGTCGCCAGAGAGTACTCGTCGTTTTCATCGTCTCTCGTCGATGTACTTGCCCACCGACTACCTCCTCCCTGCATGATTATTTCCTGTGCGTACTGTTTCGTATCCCGATATTTAAGGCGATGCTCGACAAAAGTTGTCCGTGAATCAGCTAGCTTACAATCTTGACTCTGGTACGATGTTTTGTAGGTGACAGGCCCGGCGACCTTCGCGCTGCGCGCAGAAGGAAGTTCGCCAGGATAATGGACACGCTGTACAACTCGAGTACGGGGAAATATCACTGTCCTAACTGTAACAACGGCTACGGCAGACGAGACACAATGTTGGGTCACTTTAGGTACGAATGCGGCAAGGCGCCGAGGTACAAGTGTCCTTACTGCACACTGTGCAGCAAGAAGACATCGAACATTTATCAACATATCAGGTGTATGCACCCGAAAGAACTGGTCACGCTCGTTAAGCTCTATTGAGCTCCTTCTCGATTCCTTATCGGGATCCTCAGGATGCCAACCGAGGCTTCCGCGTCCTTTGGAACGTTTCGAGGTACTCCTGTTCGCGTCGCAATTCGACGACAAGGCTTACACCTGGAAGCCTCGGTTGGTATCGCCCACGAAGATCTTGAAAGTCTCGAATACCATGTCCTCTGGATACGTCCCATTCGCCGTTGTTCATAAGTTGGAAATACGAAGAAACCAAGACTGCGATGTACGATAGATGGTAACGACTTCGATCGTTGTACAAAAGAATAAATGCGATCAAGAACCAATCCTTCCTTCGTTCGTGTCGTTCGATCTCTCCTGTTGTTTTTCAGCGATGTCGATCATACAGCCAGCCCATCGAGTGCGATCGAAAGGTATCACCGAGCCTCAAATGTTCACGAACTAACCGTTCCTTCGACTTGTTTCGTTTCAGATGTCGTGGAGCAGCTGTCGACGAAGAAGTTCGTCTGCCAGATCTGCGGCAAGGGCTTCAGTCACAAGCCGTCTTGGAAGAGGCACTGTCGCCACGAGTGCGTCGGTATCGAACCACGTTACGCCTGTCCCTATTGCGGGAATCGGAGCAAATACGCCAAGGCTATCTATAGACACGTGCGGAGAATGCATTTTGGTTTAGAAGTCAAGACGAATCTCCTCTATTGTACGTGGTATTTCGTCTTCGTTAGCGTTATCGATAAAACAACCGCCGTAAACAGTCGGCCCTCGACACCTTTGCACTCGACGTTATTTGTTTTAGTTTAGTTTATTAGTCAAACTAACTATACGCGTGCCATCGACTCCTAGATGCAGCTGAAACTCGTCATCTTTTCAATTTTCAAGCCTCACTCTGTTCTCTACAAACCGACTTTTCTCCTCGTGAGCCTTAGATGCGCACATTCCGATCCTCCTCGTTATTTTCCAAAGTTTTCTCCAAAATACAGATACTGTCTCGGCGTCTACGACAGAGTCACACACACGGAAGTCAGCTACCGAACAAGTTATCGAACTCTACGCAACAAACTATTTCCTCCCAGAGTAACAAACCGCACGGCGAACACTCGCCGGTTCGCGTCTTCCATAATTTGCTCGTTGGCTTTACCGAGTGCTTTAATCGAGTTAGCCTCAATAAAATCCGCGCACGTGAGTGTATTAACTCGACACCACGGTCTTGGTTTCAGAGTTTCGTCGAGAATCGAGGTCGGAGCCGCATCTTTCGCAGCGGATTTCGACGCAACAGCGCGAGATGTTCTCGGGCATGGCAGCCTCGCAGAAACGGAGACACGAATGCCCGAAGTGCGACAAGTCTTTCTCGCAGAGTTACTCGATGTACCGTCACTATAGGTACGAGTGCGACTCGTTGCCGCGTTACCAGTGCCCTTATTGCGGTCACATCAGTAAGTGGACGCACGCGATCTACAATCACATCAGGAAGATTCATCCTGGACAAGAAGTCGCTCTGAACACGCTCTACTAGCCTCGCCTGGCCATGGAACTCACGGAACCGGATCGTCAATGTATTCGTGTCAATAAATAAGAAATCCTAGTGCAGTGAGCGAGAATTGTATGCTTCTATGCGAAAAAAAAAGAAAGAAAGAAAGAAATAGAAAGTCATCCCTTATTCCGCGAGAGTTTCAGGGCTTTCCAGGCAAAGAGCACATACGGTTTTTTTAACGCGCCATCGATCCTCGACGGAATCGACGGATCCGAAACGATCGTTCGAAGCTTACGTTAATCCACCACCCGTGTCCCGTTGGGTCGTGACCGTTCCCAAACGCGACACCTCCGATATAACCGTACTCGGTTTCAGAGGAGAATCACTTCCACTTTTTCTCTCTAACGGTAGATCCCCGTCTCTTTTTCTGCTTACAGACTTCAGGCCGATTGTCCTGGGCAAGTACCACGCTGTCGTTCGAAATTCTCGGCACATGCTGAAGCTACAGACGTCCCTTAACCGGCGCGGCTTTCCATGTCCAAGGTGCGCTCGTACGTTTCACACGTCCGGCGGCATGAGTCGTCACTACAGACTCGAGTGCGTCGATCTTCCGCGTTTCAAGTGTCCTCACTGCGATATGCGCAGCAAGTATACTCAAGCCGTGTACAGGCATATTCGGGCCAAACACCGTAATATGGAGCTGAGGTTCGTCAAGTTGTATTGAACGCCTTTAGCAGCGGGATTTGCGTTCTTCCGCGTGACGAGCTTTCAACGGCGACCCAACCCGACAAAGGTTCGCTGCGATTTCTGCATCGAATCGTCTTTTACCCGACGCTGTTTATCCTTCGAGACGGTGATCTTTCGGGCAAGGAACGCTTCGTTATTTCTCGTGTACATCTCACGACGTGGATTCTGGTCAACCGTGGGGCAAGTGACTCGGAAAATACTTCTATTAAGGAATGAAAATTGGCCCATCTCTGGCACGCGATCCAACAGACGAGGAGTCATTTACCTTTCGACTGGCAAAAATCCGCGCCACAGGGTGTACACGGGTATTACTTATTTCCTAGGAAGTAAAAGGAGATTGCAAAGTGTTTGCAATAAATTCCACGCTAAGTACCAATGATCCGATGCGTTTGTAAATTGCTATACGAATCGTTTTCAGCCTTTTCTTAAAGCGTTATAACGGAGAAGGTTGAAACTTGTACCGATCGATTAACGAGTTTTCCCGACGTATACCAAGACCGTATTTACGTTCCATGATTTACGGTCGTAGAAGCAAGCTTTAAACGACCGAACGAGCGCGAGCATAGCCTAACGAGAGTCGATCTCTCGACCGTAGCGAATGTAAAACGATTTAGGGAACGAGAGGAACGACGTAACGAAAGCATGGTGAATTGTACGACTTCATCGACCTCCGAACAATAATAAGTTAGAAGCATACGTTAAAATCTATTTTAATCGCCAGAGTCTACGTAGATTACGAGGACGTGACTGAGATTACAAGAACAACTTATAAGGGGTTTATACTCACGAATATTGTTAGTATAGTTATTAATATCCGATGTCGTCGTTGTCGCGCGCACGAAGTCTCGACTGCGAGAATTTGATCTTTCCGACGCGTAAACGAGGCACCATCTCAATGAAACGTTCGAGATTGGAGAAACACGACATGTTTGCGATACGAAGACGCGCACAAGAATTTTCTGTATCCATCGTCATAGTATCCTGCGACTGATATACTTGTATTACCAATTCGCTGCGCGCCATGCATGTAAACGCGTACGCGTCGATGTCTGATTGGCCTTAAATCGCACCACAGTCGAGCTACGCGTGAATTTTCTGCTGGAAAGTCAATTTTCCGCGACACGCCAAAGGTTTGCGTCAACCAACCAATGTATTAATCGTGTACGATACAATTCACACTGATAAAAGGAAAGAAAAAAAAAAAAAGACACAGATACAAAGGCAACGACTATCGTTTTATTGCAATTTTTAATACATTTTTTTTTCATCTCTTTAAACAAATAAATTTTTGTTTGTTCCGTTAGGTGCGATCGACGATGCGACAAGTTCGTTGGGCAATTGCCATAACTTGGAATCGAAAACTCCTTTTGAAAAGGACCTTAAACTATTTCAGCAACTTCTACGAACTTCTCGCGTTTTACTTGTTTTGTGGTGGGTAGGAGTAGGGTTCGTTTCGTTTCTTTTTTGTCGTCCCGTACCTGGATCCAAGATTTTTCGTTCTCGTACTTTAAGCGCCGAAGACACGGACGGACGACGTTTTTACTGATCAAGCATTTTCAATTTTTCAGAAGGAGGTGGCGACGGATTCAGGGGTAAGATCTTCTCCTGCCCACGTTGTCTCAAGCATTATAAATCGAAGCGGTACATGCGGATACATTACAAGCTAACATGCGGCGTCAATGTGCCACGTTATTGTTGCGCTTACTGCGGATACGTGAGCAAATACGCGTCGAGCGTCTACAAGCACGCTCGAAGCGCTCATAAAAAGCTGCCGCAGCTTACACCTCGAAGACTCTACTGAATACGCCCGGTCGACGCGAATCCATCCTCGATGATCGTGTAGTTTACCAATTGCACGCGCTGCTTTCGCTTTCCGAGGTGTACACTGTTCCCTTTCCTTTTTGTTTATATTTTATATCTACACGATCGCCGACACGAAGTACCGAACTCGTAATAAAAATTGTTATTTATCATTTTCGATCTTCCTCAGCGCTTTTGCTTGCCCATGTGCACCGTGTCCTTGATAACTCGTTTTCAGCGACTTCTTCTGAGAAACGGAGTTAAAATCGTACGCAAAGATATCTCGAGAATAAATCAACTTGCGGAGTACCACATTAGAACGAAATTTATTTCGCGCGTTAGAAAAACTGATACAATTTCTAACGTGTAAAGTAATTCTTTTATTCGCATTTTTTACTCCGTAATTTCACGAATGTATATAATTTTAGTTGGAAACGAGCGTTCCGCAGATCCGGTTACCTCAGTTGCGAATTTTCGCGTTGAACGGATATCGACGATACGTCTATTTGTTTCCGTTATTTTTTCCAATCCGTGCTTCCTCGTTAGAGGTCGACTTTTCTCGTTAGGAGTACTTTCGATCCTTTTTCGAACGTGGATGCGAAGGCCACTATTACTGGCATCGTTCGACGGACGTTATCGCTCGAACCGTGCGCGGAACATTTGAATTCTGATATTGAATCCGTGCTTCCAGGTAGTCTGGCGGGAAACGAAGACGGTTGGTTCCACTGTCCTCGTTGCACTCACAGTTTCCTGTCGTTCGACTGCATGTTACGTCACTACGGGAACCATTGCAATCCCTACGAGACTCGTTTCCGGTGTACATACTGCGATTACGGCTCTAAGTACAGCTCGAATGTCTACAAACACGT
This sequence comes from Hylaeus anthracinus, assembly GCF_026225885.1. Lineage (NCBI taxonomy): Eukaryota > Metazoa > Arthropoda > Insecta > Hymenoptera > Colletidae > Hylaeus > Hylaeus anthracinus. Next base: position 3,561,173 of record NW_026534330.1, on the reverse strand, counting down.
GCGAAGGGTCCACAAACAGATGCCCTTCTTTAAACCCGACCGAATATATTTGCGTTAATCCGCCAAGGAGGAGTCGGCGGCATCGCGGGCACTAGAAGGAAGAAACTGAGAAGAAACTCGCCGAGGACATTTTCATGACGATTTTAACGTTCAGAAGAAACTGCCACGTTACCCCTTGTATTCATTTTTCACGCATTTTCCGCGTATCTTTGCCAAAGACAGAGATAGAGCGTTGTTTCTATGTATGACCCACTCGAATACTGTGCACCTTCGTTCTGGTCGACCAGTTGGTTCGACGAAAGCGAGCACATTTAAATGTTGTGTACGCTGCGACAAGTTTTGTATTAGAACGTCTCTTGCAAAGGAACAATAAAATTAGTTGAGTTTATTTTATTACTCGAAGCGTGTCAGTCATTTTGCAATAAATCGTGCGCGTCCGTAAGAGGACACGCTCTCCCGAAACCGATACAAGTCGCCATATCGCGATCGATCCTTTCCCTACAACGGACGACTATAGTTTCCCTCCACGCGTATCACGTTTATTTGAACCGTTGCAGTGAAAGGGTCGATGGCATCGATGTTCGTCTCACTGCTCGAAAGTGTTGTACCGTTTTGGGGTTGAAACCACGTCCTCCTTCAAACCCGATCCCGATTGTGTGAAGTGGTTCGAGGTGTTTACGTCCCGTCGCTCGTAATCGTGAACATCTTTACTGACTCGCGTCGCGATCTGCTTCTTCTGTTGCAGCGTTCGACGACAAGTGGGCCGCGTGTCAAAACGAACGACCTCCGGCCGAGAGGTATTTTTGTCCAAGGTGCTGCAGTTCCTTCAGCAAAAAGTCGAACATGATGACCCATTTCAGGTACGAGTGCGGCAAGGAGCCGCGGTTTCAGTGTCCTTACTGCGGTAAACGGGACAGGAAGTCTTCGAATACCTACAGGCATATCAGGACGAACCATAAGGGTAGCAGAATACAAGCGTTCAGACTCTACTGATTATCGAGATCGATACTTCAGTTGGCGCGGAGCCACCGGGAAATCCCAAAGGATGGAACAAGCTAAAAGTGTGAGCAGCTGTGTGTGCGTGTACCAGATAACGAAAATAGATGTCTTCCTTCGCCTGTCAGGACAGTTACTCTCATTGCATACCCTTTCTCTCGGTCATTTCCTTCTACTCTCGTATCCTTCGTTACAGAGGACAACGCCGAAATGGTCTACGGGCCGAGCGGAAGGTTTTTTTTCACCCCTAGGCCACCCCTCGTTGCTCCGTTTTCTTTCTCTCGTTTCCACCCCCGTGGCTGAAATTGCCGAATCGCGAGATCGTTGCCTACCACGCGATCCACTAACCGTGACCTATGTTTTCCTGTTCGTAGGTCGAGCTCTGCCACCCTACGACACCGGGATCCTGGACATCCTCAGGATGAATACTACGGACCACGGGGCGAGTCGTTACGACGCGAAGCACGAAGACGGCCCGTTCTGGCACTCGAGCAACAGGATGGCCTATCACTGTCCCAGGTGTAACGCGGGCTACACTTACAAGAAGACCCTGAAGACCCACATGAAGTACGACTGCGGCAAGGAGCCAAGATTCAAGTGTCCTTATTGCAACAAAAGGGACAAGTGCTCGTCGAACATTTACAAACACGTCAGGATGCGACACGACGGGATGCCTGTGATCGTCCATAGAAATTAGGGTCGTGTCGGTCCTCCGCTTCCATCTTTGGGTTTCTATGTCTTCTGCTTCGCATTTCTTCGGTTTTCATACGTACGCCGGTAAAGCTAGCAGCTAGTGCACGTTCGGACGCGAGGGACGTTGCAGATTTTTTGACAACTTTTCTTTTCATGCTTCCGAGAGGAAGAGAGACGCGTGTCGAGTTTTATTGGCACTCGCCGCGTTAACCCTTCGAGTGCTATGAACGCGCGTCCGCGCCCGATGCACGTAGGCGTAGTCCTAAAAGTCCTGTCACATTTGTATTTATTCTGTACATTTCTTAAAAAATTAGCATAGCTATTTCTGAAAATAGATATGATAGTTTGGAGTTACGGCGCGTGTCTACAAATCAGAGGTAGGCGAAATTGTTATTCAAACAATGTACGACGAGTGAAACGTGCGTATAGCTCTGTTTTTATTTCTCGAACGTGAAATATAATTTTATTTCATGAATAACGGATAAAAGGTTGCGTAAAAATCTTTTATGCGTGACAGGGCTTTAAACGCGAGTGCCATCGACGCGGACTACGGACTGGCGCGTGAGATTTGGTATATCCTTTAATATTTCGTTAGTAAATTAGCAACCTAGTTACGCATTTTATAGTTACTACTGCGAGCCACGCGTCGTCCAATGAAAACGTTTAATTTTACAGTGTTCCGCACTCGAAGGGTTGAAACGCTATTCAGGGAATAATTGTACATTTTATTATTCTTTACAGCTGCCTGTGACGAGTATTTTTGAATTGCGGGATTCAATACACGGGCGCTGTATTATCGCAGTGTTCTTCGTACGAACAAAATTTATTCGACTGAACGCATTTTGAGCCGGTACCTGCGAAGACGTACGACAAACGGGGAACTTGTCGACGCGTCTCGAAATTGTATAGTCAACTTTCCTCCCTATGGTACTACCATATCTATCAAATGTTAGAGAATAAGAAATCCTATAAATAGAGTATTTTAGGTGGTACACCTGCCCAGATGCGTATCGCGTATGCCTATTTCGGTATTTCCACGAGTCATCAGTTCCTACGGCAGGAAGAGTGTGCAGTCATTGGACCACGCTGGACAAAATTAACGTGTTAAGCGATGCCGAGAAACTACCGAGTACAAGCAATAAAGTGACGTTCGTTGCGAACGCTTACCTCGATAGAATTGCTCGACGAATATTAGGTAGCAATATGCTCGCCAGTAAAAAGATATTGCTATCGTGTAGCCCTCGAGCATTTATCGATATTAAGACAGGGTTCTAGCGGAGGCTCGAGACTGTTAACGTCCATAAATGTTCGAAAGCTTACGCGATACGAATAAACGAAACAACTCGAGAAGCACCCGGTGCGCGAAGAGATAATTGGAGTCGATGCGTTGGTAGAAGCAGCTTTCGCGACATCTTTCTTTTGTATTACGAACCGATGCCATAACGATTATACTTCTTAAGCCGTGTATGCGAATTACGGTCGACGGAGGCGACGAGCAGGTCGATCACTATGCCAAATTGTACGAGTTAAGCTAGAAAAAGGACGCATATTGAATAAAAAAAAAAAAGAAAAAAAAAACGAAGCAACGGAAAACGTGAAGCTGTCGGTTTTCACGCAACATTTTCTGTTTTTCTTGATCGTTTCACTCTTCCATGCAGTGCTCTCTCTAGTCACACATCACAAACCCGTTCCAGCGACGTAGCACGTAGCCACACATATCGATTTTAGATCCCGTTACGAAGGACGTCCGATACGTCGCGTAGTTTCGGCGAACGGCACCTTTACGGCCGGCGCAGGACTAACGTCCTGATTGTTTTCAGATGTACGGAGAATGGTGTGGCCGAACTTGAGGACACAGTTCGCCGTCTCGAGTTTCATCTGTCCCAAGTGCAACGCAGGATTCCGAAGGATGTGGGACCTGATTAGGCACAAGTGTGGCCAGATACCTAGATACGCGTGTCCCTATTGCCATAAGAAGGACAACTCATCCTCGAACGTTTACAGGCACATTAGGCGGTGGCATCCTAAGCTGCCAGTCGGCGTGAACAAAATGTTCTGAGCCTTCTCTTGTCTGTCTGGAGCGAACAGTATTATATATCTTACCAAACTAGATGCGATTGGATGTTCGAACAAGCTATCGTCTCTGTGTATGGTTCTGTAGGATTTTCACTTTCCAGAACGACGAGAAAGTTACGTTGCGTAAAATTAGATAGAAGCACGCGGCGAACGGGGACGCCTGGCATTTGCAGAGCGAATACGACTGCGAGGCATTCTGTAAAGAATAAACGATAAAACTGTGGCGTTGCTCAGCTTCCGATTCTGTGGTACAGTTATTTCACACCCTCGTACCCAAGATCAACGTGTCTGTGACTTCTCTTTTATCGTGTTTCATTTTCGGTGCCTACTTTGCAGTAGGTATACTCGCGTTTACATAGATCGTCCTCACAAAACTAGCACGATTCGATTACAGAGCAGAGATGGCCAACGATTACTTTGGGATTACTCTCGAGTAATCTTTCCAAACTATACGTGATCACAGGTTACATTACGCTTGACACTGGTACAGAACGACATCAACGATCTCGTAACGCGCGTTGACCCAACGGTGATTCGAGCATTTCGTAACTACATGTCACCTTTTATTTTAATTTTCAGTGTGGGACATCTCGTCTTTTTCGAAGATCAACTCGAACGAGTGCGAGCAGTGCGGCGAAATGTTTGCTAAGCTCGGAGACTTGATCTACCACACGCAGAACACGTGCTGTTATCAGAAACACAGGATTCTTCCCCCGAACCCCGATGGTTATAACGCCCCCAGCAGCTTGGACTGCGTTCAGTGCGGAAAGACGTTCAAAAGGCTTAAAGATGTCAATTATCACATTCGCCATTTGTGCGGGATCCGTGGGATACAGTGCCCGTATTGCAAAAAGTGTTACACGTACACCTCCAACGTCAAGTATCACATAAACCGTTATCACAAAGGGAAGAAGGTTTACTACAATAAAATCTACACTTCTAACGCTCGCGCTGTCGATCGTGGGTCTTTCTAGACCCAGATGTCGGTCTTTCCATTCGTCTTGTCCCCTACCGATTCCTTTGCCAGTCTATAACGATGTTATTCTAGATACTCGAATTAAAGAATACATAAAGTATATGTATTCTTTAGTTTTTATGGGCGATCGTGCAAAATGTGTTTACTCCTTTTACTCGTGTTATAGAAATTTAAGTTAAGTCACGTTAACGCGTATAATTCGTTGAAAGGCGCGGTTAGCAAACCGTTAAGTTTCGAGTATAATTATTGATAGCTTTCCCAATAAAGTCCAAACGCTAATCTATTCGTACTAGCTTCGATTACATGTAAATATACGTAAATTATATGTATAGCGATGAAATAATATTTACGATTCGTGAAGAATTTTTGTTGTTTCTTTTTTTTGTTACGTAGATATTAAAAATATAAAGAGATGTACGATAATCGTATGCTTTAAATGTATGGGTCTACAAAGATACGTCGAGGGCCATGCGAGTGTTAGACGTGATCGATTACTATTAAGGTGCTTCTGAAATGTTTCCAGACTGTTGATGATTATTGGAAGTAACCTTTCACCGTTCTATCGGAATAGCTAAACCATATATGTATCGATTTAATGGACTTCCGGTTACATCGATCGCTGATCGCGAATGTACTCGCTGAAAGACATTTCTCTCGCCAATTGTAAACACCTATGAAAGATTAAACGAATTTTGCTGAACCTTCGGTTCCCTTGTTTCGATTACGCCCCCTGCGTCCACAGTAATTCAGCGTGTTATGTGTGATCCGTTGACTCGTATATCGCTCTCACTATCTTTCCCCCTTCTCTGTTGGAACGTTTCCTCTCGCTTCTAAGATACTCTTGTGTTTCTCGAGAAACGTTTCCCCGTTGCACGGTTTAACGCATGGTCGTTGCACCGACGTCTATTAACTATCCTGTGTGTTGATTTTTTCCAGATGACTATCGGAGATACAAGCGCAAGTGGAACGAACAGGACTTTCTTAACTACCCGAGGGACATGAAAAGCCTCACAAACAGTTACAGATATCACCCGAACGAGCGTAAAAGGTTCGAGTGTCTCGACTGTGGATGTCGTTTCACCCAGAAGACCACCATAACCAGGCACTTGCGTTACTTTTGCGGTCAGGGGCATCGTTATCAGTGCCCTTACTGCGAAATGAGAGCCTCGTGCTCGTCCAATATTTACAGACACGTGAGGTCGCGCCACGCCGGGCATAAGGCGCACGCCATCAAGCTCTTCGACCAGGTTAATTCCCGTAGAATCGCGTGAAAAAAAAACCACCCTCTCCCGTGTGTGTGTGCAGAACAAAAGAGGTTCGAACGAACAACCGAACCACCGACGAGTCGAAATCGCTCTAGATATCGACGACGAAACAAACCGACGACTAGTGTAAAGTAAAACCGTGTAAGATCCTTTCTTTCTTTTCACATGTTCTGCAATATAAAAAGAATATATCTATAAACATGCGTCTTTCTGTACCAGTCTCTTATCGCGACGTTCACCCAATTCCAGCTTTGCTTGATCGACGCCTGCTCAACGAGGATCGTTCACCGTTCGAAACGGATTCTCGTTGAGCGTTCGTTCCCGTCGGATGCGAAGCCAACGATAGAACAAATTTCTTTGTTTTGCGCGTCAAGGGTGTCTTTTCTTTTTGTCTTGTTTGTTTTCTATGTCACGAAGACGCGGAGCGATGCACGTGCACACGCTTCCGGACACGGATTAAAGAGCTTCGAAAATCGTGCTCGTACCCCCGGGATGTTTCCTGCTAACTGGTTCCTTCGATCTTTCAGGTTATTGCCAGACCGTTCCCAGGCAGCGACGGAAAGTGTACTCCGTGAACAAGAGTCACTATTGCCCACGCTGCAACCGCGGCTTCACGCTAAAGAAAAACATGACACGGCATCTGCGCCACGAGTGCGGCATGGCTCCGAAATACCAGTGCCCTTACTGCGAGAAGCCCTCCAAGTTTACCCAGAATATTTACGCCCACATCAGGAAGTACCATCCTGGCCAAGTTTTGTGCTTCAAACGACTCTATTGAACTCTCCGCCCGATCTCCAAGTACCTTTTCGATCCACCTTTGCCGACGCGAGAAATATCGACTGTCTTTGATCCATGTGTGAGAAAAATTAATAAAGTTCTCTGAATCCCAATTATTCCGAGAGTGTTAATTTTCCGAGCGTCGAGCGAGAGGAACCAAACAGGATCTCGTCTGCTCACCCGTTGAAATCATCGGTGACGTTGTTCTTACCCTACTAACAACGTCGGTTGTCTTTATTTCAGATGCTGGTCAAAGGTCGTCGTCCTTCTCGATCGTCTCCGCATGGGTCACGACGAGAGGAAACGTTTGCCACTGTTCGGAGCTAACTTCGCAACGTAAACACGCATCGTCTTTCGTCGACGAGTGTACGCACAGTGACACGACTTCGTCTCATCGCAGAGGTTGAGTGATACTTGGCGTTATCGCGAAGAAGGAAAGGTAACGCGAATCGATCCACTCGTTCTTTCGATGGAACGAATTCGTGTTACCTGACGTACGGAATCCTTCGTTTTTTGTATCTGTGAGAATGAATAAAGATCAAAGGTAGTTGAATGTTACTCGTTACGCATACGTCTCTTAGAATGGGCCTGGGTTAGGAGGACTTACGTACGCGACACATTGCGTCGAACCGATCTAATTTGCTTTTAAATGTTTTGCCAGTTGTCGAGCTTGTTCGCGTTGGTATCTTTCGGGTCAGATTCGGTAATTACGTCGTCCGAATCGAAAGATAGCACGATACGGCCTGTTTTTCAAACGCCATTTAACAATAGACTCGTCGCTGACTTTGGTTGCTTCCCCATCCAAACACGGCGAGTAACTCTTGTCTCGCGGCACGAGAGAAAGAGAAATCCATATGAAAATTACCGCTGTTATATGTGTCGTCGAGCCTCGTACTTGTTCGTGTGAAATTTCACTTACCTAGAAAACTACCGTGTAATTTCCAGTGATCTTCAACCTGACTACTTTGCCCTACGTGGCGACCATGGCCCCGGAACGAAGATGGAGGCGCTGCAACACCAGCGGCCTGTTTCCGCCGGCGAACACCACGTCCAGAGGTAACTTCGATTGCCCCAAGTGTCAGAAGACGTACAAATGGTATCGAGGGCTTCACAGGCATTTGAAATACGAGTGCGGTAAGGCGCCGCGTTTCAAGTGCCCGCACTGCATGTACACCGGAAAACACAGGTCGCACGTCTACTCGCACATCAAGAGCAATCACAGCAATCGTCCTGTTTACGCTCTGGACACCCAACAGCCCTGAATTAGTCGTTCTGGCTACAGCTAGTCCCCGACTTACGTGAGCCCTCCGCTCTCACGTAACTTCGGATTTACGTCAATTTCTTTTCTGGTGCAATCGTTTACGTTTTAAGGTACCTTCGAGTTCGCCCGAGTGCAAAGACGTTTACGCGGTTTAGGGACATTTTCACGAGTATGTACACTCGGGCCCGAGCTTAAGTAGCTTTTATAAACTCTACACGGTGTACGAAATAAGACTACGGTGTGATTCGACGAAGTACGCTTTCATTTCTTACGCGCTACTCTGGCTACCTCGCCACTGTCCGCGAATGAGATATTGTTTCTTTAACGATATGTATACACGTCAGGGGCATAGTTGCAATAATTTACTAGTCACGTAAAGATCTTACAAGGGAGGTGTTCGGGAAATTGTCCGTCGCGGATGTCGGGGACGGTATGTTCTCGCGAATTTTTTCACGACGAGCACGCGCCGCTCGAACGGGTCAAAGAAGTTAGTATCGAAAGCACGCTTCGAAATGTACCACGGATAAAGCGAAGTATACGCGATCGAAATCGAGACTGTCATCCAGCTGTCCTGTAACATTGTTTTCGTTTCTCTATCTGGATATTGTACATTTTTATTCGTAGCTACTGTATAGAAAATAAACTTCCTCTGCGACAGAAAGGACTTAGTTCTTCCACCTTCGATGTTAGTTGTTTCTTAGCAGGTGGCTCGCAAATAAAGTCTCGAGCCGTGCCCATCGAAAACCTTCCTTCCACATCATTCTTTCCACCCTAACGTTTTTCCTTTTTCCATTTAACTATAAGAAATCTTTACTTTGTTCACTGATATCATTGGCATCAAAAGTGGCAAAAGTAATTTCCCCAAATATAATGTTCACCGTTACACGCTTTAACCTCCTGGTCCTCTTCAGGAATAAATTTAATAAACGTTCTTCTTCTTAACACGAAACTCTTGATAAAGACCTCGGTTTCGTTCTCTATCCCTGTACTGTACTGTAATTAAACATCCCAGCTGTGCGACTTAGAATTAACCACACTTGAGAGTTTATCCCGCGTCGCTTTTATGCCGTTGTTAACCTTGCGTGTTCCTCGCGATCCAGACCACACGCGCTCGTCTTATCCTCCTAGCTCTTTGCACTCCATCGATCAACGGCGGACACGTTCGACACGCATTTTATTCATGGTAGTACGAACCAAACGAACGAAGAAAGTTTTGCCATTTCAGAAAGGTCACCGAAAAAGTGCCTCGAAATTGCTAGACGATTATGTTAGACAAACTTTCGGAGTGCAAAGGGTTAGAACTTCAAGGACCACGAATTTCCTCGTTGAATCGAGAATCCGTCGACTAACTGCTCCGAAATCTTTCTCTTTTTCAGATTGGCCGACGAACAGCGGTGGCACCTGCCAAAGCTCGAAGCGAGCCTACGATTACAATAATCGTAACCGTCATCCATGTCCGATGTGCTTCCGCAGCTACAAGCACCGTAGCCACATGATACGGCATTACAAGTACGAGTGTGGTAAGGAGCCTCGTTTCAAGTGTCCGCACTGCATGTACATCGGCAAACACAGGTCGCACGTCTATACGCACATCAGGAGCAATCACAGCAATCAGCCAGTTTACGCTCTCGACACCCTGCAGTTCTAAGTCGTTCCTTCGGCTCGCGCAGCGTCGAATGTGAGATTTACAGACCCCTCGGACTGTGCGAGGCCCCGAGGAATATTCCCGACAGGAAACAGAGAGTCGAGGATGAGAAAAATGAGTATCATTTTTTTCACAGAATGGTATAAAAATGTGTAAACGTAGGAATCCAACGTTGAACTTCACTTGGAGTACGTATGGAAGTAATTCGCAACATCAGAGGACCCCAGTCCGTACCTTCATTCGATCCTGAATCCGTTTCCGAAGTATTGAAACGCATCGAAAACAGCCTTCGTGTATACCAGCCTCGACGAAGTTCCAGCAAGTTTCTTCGAAGCTGGTGTGCTACGAATAAAAACAGAGTACTACAGTACTGTCTCTCTGCAGCAACTCGAGAGGCGGGTAGGTGAAATTTAAGCGGTATCTTTAGCTCTCTTGGTTCTGTGTATATCGAGACAAAGATGAGAAACACCGACGGGAACGTGTTTCAAGCGGGGTCTTACTGTATACTTAAACTTCGCCTCGTTTGTTTTCACCAGACTTCATTTTTTTTTCCCGTCATCACGGAGAAAAACTTAGCTTAGAGGAAACACTATCTTCTCTTGCGATCCCTTGAACGACTAATACGTACAACTGAAAATACGAAGTATACATACATATATATTCCTTAACCTACATAAATACTCTTTATGTGCAATCGCATAGCAATCTAGACGTTCTAATTCTAGCGACGTTCGTGCGTCTGTAGCTGTACGGAGTACCAATTTGACCCAACGGGTCTCGTGCGTTGAAAGAACAACAGCGATGGTCCAGGAGACGACGTACACGATAATTGTCACTGTAGAAACTTCCATTTACGCGAATACAACAGTTCTATAATGATAAAGTAGACTCACTAGTAGCTGCGACAGTTCGAGAGACAGTACTGTACATGCGACCGAAACCTCGATACTTTTCGCTAACGAATAATTTTCGTAACGACACTACCGTCCCTCTCCCCGCACAATTTTCGTTGTAACCTTGTTCTTTTCTCTCGATACTGTACATTTTTATTCGTAGCGACTGTATAGAAAATAAACATCCTTAGCGTTAGAAACGGCTCAGTCTTTCCACCTTTTTATTGCGAATCCATATTTGTAATAAATAACAGCAGATCGTTCGCGATCGTTAGCATTTTTTCCCAGAGTTTTGTTCGTCTACTTCGTCTTTGTGCGTCCTCCAGACCTCGTTTCCTCGTTTCTCACCTTGGACTGTACGATAGTTTATCGTTGAATCCTCGTGACGTAACTAACCACGCTTGAACGCTTCCTTATTCCAAGGATCAGGACATCCTGTTAGGACTTCAAGGCCAATCGAAGGACCACGAAGCTCTCGCTCGTCAGAATCTCCCGACTAACTGTCTCGAAATCTTCTTCTTTTTCAGGTTACAAGGGCCACTTCCGTCATCGGTGTCCGAAGTGTAATCGCAGCTACAAGCATCGTAGCAACATGACGCGTCATTTCAAGTACGCTTGCGGAACGCCTCAGAGGTTCGAGTGTCCTTACTGCAAGCACCTTTTGCGTCAGCGCACGCACGTGTGGACGCATATACGCAACCTACATCCCGATTGCGAGCTCTACTGCCTGGACACCGTGACGAACGCGAGGATCAATCATCCGGACAATATGATCTCGCTGAAATCCGTCCAATTTTCCTTCTCGTCTTAAGACTCGTTAACTTGTAAACGTTAAACAGACAATCTTACGTGTTTTTCGAGAGTCCAATGTATCGAAAATAAAGTGTCGATTATTTCGAGTCTGCGCAGGTTCAGTGTTTGGTACGCGGTGGCGTCCGACCATATGTGAAAAATCGAGGCTAGAGATTCGCATATATTTGGGGTCGGCGACGAATTCGTTCCAGGATTGCGTCTTGTATGACATATGTTCGGTCACCGATCATCGAAGCGGTGCTTCGATCCGTTTACGCAACGCGTCCGTCGAAAGCTCCATCGAATCCAGGAAGAACACTGAGTTTTAGGTATCCGACGAGAAATTGTCGTGGGTTACCATTAACCTTCTATTTCTCTTTGTGTTTGTTTCAGAGTGCGGTAAAGGGGTGACGAGAGTCGAGCGGTTTCACGGCCGTTCGGGAAGAGAGTTTATGATCATCAGGCGTAACGGGATGTACGAGTGTCCCAGTTGTCACAATCCGTACAAATGGAAGAAATCGATGCTGTCGCACCTGAGGAATCAGTGCAAGCAACCGCCGCGATTCGAGTGTCCCCACTGCGCGATGAAGAATTACCAGAAGGCGCACATGATCCGACATCTGCGCGTCCATCATCCGCAGCTCGCGCAAATGTTCTGGGACCGAAAGCTCAACAATTTCTTTCGTCTCTAACTCCCCGCTTGGCCCTCGTTAATTTAACTGTTGCTCGCAATAAAGCTCGCCGATGAACTCCAGTCGAATGAAGTTTGTCTTTCCCGTGTTCTATCTTTCGTCGTACCACACATAAACGGACAGTTACTGTACACTTGCTTTAATTATTCCTTCGATATTTTTCAGCTCGACAACCATCGGTACTACTTCTAAAGGATGCATGGATGAGTAAACACTCGTTTTATTTTATTTTCGAGCAGTTTCAATGTAAGGGCTAGCTACTCTTGGGAACGAGCTTAGACACACCGAGCAGGAAAGTAAGGTTTATTTTGCGTTCATCGTTTTGCAGTAGACCACGAATTTTTATCATTTCTTTGTTCGACACAGAAACGATTTGTCGTGAATGCCTAACTTATACTTGCGCGTTTGAGCTTGGAGCGATCGAGGAAACGGTAGCAAACGCGCGTTCCGCCGAGTGCAGCATGTTTACGGTTCTTCGGCAAAGTCCGAGAATGCGCTTGGCTGTTAGGTCTGGGCTGATTCAAGAGCGTTGCATTCGGTGGAATCCGTTTGTTCGATGAGCTCGCAGCCATCGTTGATCGATCTCGCTCCTAGCGACCGAGAGTCATGCTGTTCAGCATCTACATCTCCGTGTTTCAGGATACCACATCCTGCCGCTTCCGTTCGGACAGAGCATGAGCTACAAGAGCCGATCGGGATCGATCGGAAAACGTAGCTTGGAAGTGCGACAAAACGTGAAACGGAGAGGCCTGAAGATGAGTCCCAGCGACAAGAAGAAACCGTTCCAGTGTCAGAAGTGCGGCCGCGGGTTCACCCTAAAGAGAAACAAGGATCGTCACGTGAACTACGAGTGCGGTCACGAGCCGAGGTTCCAGTGTCCTTACTGCGGTCTCCGTAGCAAGCAAACGTCGCCTGTGTACGCCCACATCAGGAAGAAGCATCCGGAAGAGGAGGTGTTTATCTTCGACATGAAGCTCTGAACTCCGAAGATCACGGAGAACCGTTAACGCGCGTCCCTTCGGGTAGAGAATGTCTCGGATAAATAAACTTAGATGTTGCTTTACGTCTTCGCTCGCTTTCAGCGGAGGTGTGTACCCCTCCGACGCACGCGCTCATCCTGAAGATCTATCGTCGACCTACGTGGAGACTCCAAGACTTTACTCTTAGGATACTATATCGATGCTTGAGAATCTTTAACGAACGAGTCGCCACATCCTTGTAAAGTTGCAAGTAAACAGGAATTTTTGGATAAGACACTTAACCAACAAAAAGAAAAAGAACAAAAAAAAAAAGGAACTGTCCGTTGTAGTTTACTCTTTCTTCTATCACTTACACGTAAATCCTAGCTAACGCGCGCACACGTAACCGTACAAGTCAGGCATGTCCACGGGGAACTACCCTACCATGCCATAGCGAAACGAAGGTGTTGAACGGATCGTGGATTTCGCGTCTGTTTGGCAGCGTTGGGCAAAGAATCGACCAACGTCGTTTACGGTTGCCGACTAGTCAGATAATTATGGACGAGTGTCCGAAGTAGTCAGCCCAACTCTGCTGTCCGGGCATTTCACTTATAAAGTAGAAGACTATATGCTAACTTCCACTGATATATATTAAGCTGATGTTGTGATATACGTATACCAAGACAGAGTAGAGGAAAGTGTCCGAGCTCCGGAGCTCGGTATGGACATGCCTGGTGCGAGTAATCGATTCTTCTGCGTTCTTAAGTAATCGTACGGTCAACCAGGACACGCCATGGATCTCATCACGCGAAGACTGCTGCCGCAACGATTTTGTTTTTTTCATAGATTTATTTATCATTGCCGTAGACTAAGAGGTTGATCCTTGCTGTAGACACTAGTATAACAAAGCGCGTTAAAGTCGTTTTCGAGTCGCGCTATGATTAATCGTGGAACGATTGAAATCGGTTCGACGTTATCGTCTCGAAGATCATCCGCAATTTATCAAGGTATCTTTCTTTTTCCGTTAAAGCTCGTGAGTCCGAAGCATGCGATCCGATCCAATCGATGAACGTTCCCGACAGGAGTATCCCCGATTTCTCGATCCCTCCTCCGATATCTCTCTGATCACTCTCACAATTTCTCTATCTCTGTATCTCCCATCGACGACGCTTCCACCGATTAACAGACCGATTTTGAAGTTTCAGGTTTCTATGCTGCGGCGCCACAGTTGGATCTAAACTTCGTTTTACAATCTTGCAAGGCGTTCGAGAGCGATGCCAACAACAGGGAGGCTGGCAGCGAGGGGGATTCCGGTGGAGCGTCCATACCGAGGTCCCTGCCGAATTACTATTCGCAGGACAGAGTGAGGAACGCCTACGCCAAGGGTTCGTTCGCCGATTGCTTCAGGAAGCCGTTCGGTTGTCCCAAGTGCGGACGATGTTTCACCGTCAAGGGCAACATGACCAGGCACCTAAAATACGAGTGCGGCCAAGCGCCGAGATTCCAGTGTCCTTATTGCGAGTTCCGTAGCAAGCAAACGTCCAACGTGATGTCTCACATCAGAACCAGGCATACCGGCCAGAGAGTGTACGTGGTGCATCTCAAGTACGAGAATTGAACTTGCAGCGCGCACCGGACCCCCGTGGCCCGGAAGCTTTCGCTTAAGAACGTTACCAGAGTCGAGATTTATCTCCGCATTATCTTTAATCATTCCTAATGAACGATGATGGTGGCGTACGAAGGGTGTTTAACAAAAGTATTCACATTTTCTTAAACACCCAGCAAAAGTCGGGAACGATATTTAAGACAATCGATCGCTCACCGCGATACGGTTATCCGCCTTCGAGAGACTAGATCTCTGTCCCTTCCAAGATCTCTGTCGTCGTCCTCTCTCGGACTTCCGGAATCTGCTCGTGTGGCTAAACGGAAATGGAACTGTGCCATCGAGAGTAACACATTGCGGTCGGTTACTGTTTTTGATAAGAAAACTCCGAGGACCAATATTCGTTAATTTTTAAGCAAACCCTGTCAACTCCACCTTTCGACTCCAGTTCCGAGTCATTCGCAGAACCCACGAATGAACTTGAATTCAAGGGTTAACCAACACTCGCAAAGAACTACTATTATTTTTTTTCCTAGCAAAAGTCCATAAAAGAGTACAAAAGAAATTTTAGTCGAAAGTACGTGGAAGAATTCCACGTATAAGTTCCTTCCTTTCCCGAATTTCCCGAGAAGGTAAACGGGGAATGCTCAAACATTTTTCTGATTTGCGAGAAAATATGTAGTAGCGTTAGATCAGCTTAATACTAGTCTCGAAATAAATTGTCAAGATCGGAGGAAGGAATCGCAAAGTGTTAACCGCGATGCTGATCGCACGGTGAAACGTAAGCCACGCGAGATTACGGACCCGACTCGATTAAGCAAATAATTTCGTGTATATACGTACTTACATACATACATGCATATACATATATACATATATATATATATATATTTTTCGTTGTTGACAAATTTTTAAAATGTTTTATAAAATTAGAAGAAGCGATCGTTTTATGAGATGTGGGACAGGGCGATGCTCAAGCGTGTCTCGAACCTCGGTTCGGGAGACCGGTTTATTAGTTGTCTGTGCGTTACAATTTTTCCGTGCTTCTAGGAAAGATCATTCCTCGTTGAATGAACAAAACAAAAGGCGTGTTTTAAGTACAAGTGCATTTAAAGTTCCAATGAATATACGTACGGTTAAGGAGCACGAACGTTTTCGATTCCTAGGCGCCCTAGATGGAGCTGTATGTTTTCTAAAAAGAAGTAACGATATCGATAAGAAATTAATTATGGTAACGACACCTTCGATGTTCGTAATAGCGAAACGAATATAAATGCACTTCCGTCTGTCGGGATCGAACGAGTCGCAGTCGCGCGCGTGACGTGCTTGGAGAGATTGTGCGAAAAGACGAGTGCATGTTTGTTGGATATGTTAAAAGTTGTTTCGAGTAAATGTTACGTCCGTTGCGTTGCGTTGTGCGTTGCATGGAAGAGGCATGGTAAAACGTTACCCTCGTACGGTACGTTTTCTATTATAAAGACTGAAGCGCTACCAACCGAAGTAAGAAGGCTAATATATACGTGGTACAGGGTGAGGCGGTCGGGACAAACGTTATGGATTGATTTTTTTTTCTCTTTTTTTTTTTTTTTTTGGTAAACGTTACGTCGATGGAGGACATCACGAAGGAACTTCTTCAGCTGTGGAGAGACTGGACGTTAGACCGGTGAACAGGCACAGATCGCTTAAACCGAAGACCAAGGTGTACGGCGGTGAAAACGGTTCCGATCGTATCGAACCGTTTCGAAAAACCAAAGGCGTCGTTGCTCTTCGTCTCGCGGCGAAGATGTTGTTTTTCTTTTACTTTTTTTTTTAAGTTTTTATTCCTGTTGCTCTAATTGCACCTAGACGTTTGACGTTAGTGGCCGACTGTTTTTGTTGCTGTGATATAATTAACGATGTAGTAGAAGATAAGTACGTTTTTAAATGTGCGCCTGATTTAGATCGGGCTAGAACCACGTTTATGAGACGGGATGCGCCGTACGAACCGAAAAAAAGTTGTTCTTTCTAATCGTTTCGTTCGGGATTACGGACCCACACGGATATAAGTGTTCGTGAAATAACATTTCGATGTCTCAACAGTTACTATTCCTCATTTTCCACGATGTTTTGTGATCGTATATCGTCGCTGTGGAATTGTAAGATACAAATAAATCGATGTTCAAATACCTCATGTACTCTACGTACGCTTGATGACGGGTGTCTTGTTTTCGAATAACTTTTCTATCTCTCATTTTTTTTTTTTTTTTTTGTGTAAATTGCTCTCCTCTGTTTTTTTTTGTGAAGCTTGTGACAAAGGGAACGGCGATCTTCCGCTCTTACAGTATTTTTGTTTTCACCGATCCCGACAAATCTACGAAAATCCCTGGCAGTTGGGCCGCGCTTCGTGTCTTACCTTGGCAACGAATCTTCCCCAAGTTTCCTAATCTCCCAAGGATTACGTTCCTCGCTTCCTCTGTGCTTGTCCGCAGGGCGGTTTCCCTCCACCCCAGCGATCCCCTTCTTCCAGGGCAACGACGTTACGGTTTAACGATGATTAACGAGGCGAACTGTGAGGTGTGATTAGAAACGGTTGTCGGTGAGAGCCTTTCTAAGGAAGCTTGTTGGCGAAATGGTTGGAACGGTGGTTCACGAGTCCGTGTTTGCTTTCAGATATGAAATGCTGGCAGGACCTGGCTACGACGAGGCTGGGAGGACTTGGTCCCGAAGCGCCCGACGACCGTTTAGTTTACGAGCCACGGAAGATGCTGCATTACTGTCCCAAATGCAATCGCGGTTTCACGTTAAAGGGCAACCGCAACAGACACTTCAAGTACGAGTGCGGCCACGAGCCCAGATTCAAGTGCCCCTATTGCGAATTGAGGAGCAAACAAACCTCGCAGATCTATTGTCACATTAGGAAGAAACATCCGCACGAGACGGTCTTCGTGATCGATCTGAAAGTCTAAATCGATTCGCGGACAATACGTGGGAACGTATTCAAGCGGTTCCCATCGATAGATCGAGACCATGCACGCTTTATCGTTAACGCATCGCACTTTATTCAGGAGTAAAGCAATAAACGTTCTTTCCACGATGCATCGCGGTTGTTCGCACAGCATCTCGACGAGTCCAGAGCTTGTTTCAGGGCATACTCTCATCCTCGGATAATTAAAACGAAATCGGGTCTTCGGTTATCCGAGGAAGGTCGTATAACTCGAATAAGGTTGTGAGCTGGACGTTCGTAGGATGTTTAGGATAACCTTGATATCGATATAAAAAGAAGAGTAGGTAGTACCTTAAAACCGCGTGGATAAATATGTTTAGGAAGTAATTGTTTCCTAGAATCGTCTAAAAAAACTATTAGTAAACATTGTAATTTTTTAACTGGACGAAGCTATTCTTCTGATTTTTTATCATTAAATGTTATTACGTGAGCGTAGATATAAATACGGCATGAAAAATAAAGGCATAAAAATAAGTAAAATGTAATAGCGTAAGAGCTAAGGTGCAGCCGGAATTTAATCTTAGATTCTGTTCTGTGCGCGTACTTGATCGCTCCTGCTTATGGGGAATCGGTTCGTTTAAGTTATTCAACAAGAATCTCGTTCTTCTCTGCAAAATAAAAGAATTGCATTGCATGAAAAAAAAAATATATAACCCAGGAGAATTATTTATTTTCTTGTTCTAATACAATTTTTAACTTTTTTATGCACAGAGAACAACTTTTCTACCGATGCTTTCGTTATGGGAACTGACAACAAAATTTTCGTTACGTTATTTTCACGTTAAGCAAGTGTACGAAATCCGTCAGTGTCATTCGAGTAAGTATTCATTAAATTAACAGTGCAGTTATCGAATACGAACTTTGGGGAGTAGGGATCCCCAATGCTCGCAATTGGGGAACCTCTGAACTCGGAATAACGAGTCCAACTACCGAACTCCGGTAATTTTAAAAACATTTCGATATAATCTAGATCGAGTTTTTCGAACACTGACGATTCGGACTCCCATTTGATCGGGGCCCCGGGCAGAGATGTCTTTTTTGGCTCTAGGATAATCCGCTATCGCGGCGATCGGTGCAAAAAGCAGACATCGTTGGCGAATGGACCCTAAGCGCTGCTTCCTTACTCTTCGCGAGGAGTAACTCCTCTCACTTGGCGATTCGTCGTTGGCGAGAACGATACTCTTCCGTTTGGTGCTCTCGGAAGCGTATCGTTGTTGCCGATGACGTATCGCAAAGACGGATGCTCCCGACGAACCTACGAATCTAACCCTGTCACGTTTCCCCGTAATCAATTCATCGTTTCGCTAACCGTTCCGTTTCTTTGATTTCAGTGGACCCCACGTCTCGTATGCTGTACGGGAGCGGTTACACCGGCAATCTGTACCGGAAGGCACGGAAATTGGAGACGTCGGAGGTCGTCTTCAGATCGCGTCGACTCAGATACAGCAGGAAGGACCACGTGTGCCCCAAGTGCGGGAACGGTTACACAGTGGCGAAAAGTCTGAACCGTCATCTCCGTTACGAGTGCGGCGTCGCGCCGCGATTCAAATGTCCTTACTGCGGCAATCGTGGCAAGCAGAGGGCTCACGTGAAGGACCACATACGTAGAATACACTCGGGTCAACGTGTCTACATCATCGACTCGCCCTGATCGTCGAGGTGTCAAGCTCGTTGATTCGACCGTTTCCCAGTTTTTCTCTGTTCGTCGCGCGTTTCCTTCATAGGATTCATCGCGCACCTAATCGGGGCTGCTCGTAGGGGCACGGAACGCGCTCGTAGCGTCGCATGAATTAATCTTTGACTACCGAATCGCGTCGATTCGGGAGAAGAAATCTTCTTTGTTTGAAAAGAAAACCATTTCTATTGGGCTACGAACGTGTTCCATCGCGCTGCTTGCCGACGCCGGCCGTCTGGGCACCCGACGCGTTGCACCCTCAGCCCCTGACAGCGATAAGTTCACGAGGAATTGTGCTGTTGCAGACTTTAAGGC
Source organism: Hylaeus anthracinus (assembly GCF_026225885.1). Classification (NCBI taxonomy): domain Eukaryota; kingdom Metazoa; phylum Arthropoda; class Insecta; order Hymenoptera; family Colletidae; genus Hylaeus; species Hylaeus anthracinus. The sequence continues at coordinate 3,541,572 of NW_026534330.1, read as the reverse complement.
CGTCGATGTTACTTCGAACCTCGTTGGAACATGGCGCTGTCCACGATGGCCTCTTTTTCTCCGTTGAATGTTTCTCATTGGTTCCATGCTGTATTAATTTTGTATACGATTCACGAACAACGCTGGTTACAACCGTTCTTTTGTACATATGATCGAATAAAAGCATTCCAACGATGCTACTGTGGATTTGAAGAGTGCAGCGGTGCCCGAGGTTGGTCGCGAATTTCAGGAATCGAGTTTTCGTACTTCGTGCCGAGATCTCGCGTTTATTTCGATTTATTTTGTCACGCGCTGTTTCTTCGTTCCTCCAAACATTTTTCAGTTCTCTCGACGACGATATACGGATTCGCGACAGCTTTCAGCGACCAGGTGACGGGATAATAACTCGCGGGAAAGTAACTCGATCTCTTTCGTAACGATTAAACAGACAAAAAAAGAAATCTTCCATCCCATAACTTTTTTGTTTTTCCATTTATTGCCCGGCCGGTCACAAAACACGTCTTCGAAGATTCTAATTCCTCGTTTGTTTGATCTTTCTTCTTTTAGACGTCAAGAGAATCAAAATCGAAGCAGACCTGGAGAACCTGTGCTCGGTGGTGATGGAAGAGAAGAGGGACTTCGATTACGAGGAAGAGAAACCTTTGAGCTCGAGAAGACGAAGAACCAACACCCTCAGGGACATCGAGAGGCACACGTGCTCCAGGTGCTCCAAGAGTTACATTCACGCCTGGCATTTAAAGAGGCACACCAAGTTCGAATGCGGCCAGGAACCGAAAGTCCAGTGTCCTTACTGCGCAGCCCGGATGAAGCAACGCGGTCACGTTTACAGACACATCCGCCAGTGCCATCGCGGTCAGAACGTCTACGTGATCGATCTCAATTAGCGATCTGCGCGTCTACCTCGTTTCTCGCGCGCTCCATGTTCCTGTTTATCGCTGAAACCTGCTCGCATAAGAGAGCGGAGAAGCGATCATTTTTCGCGGACTCGAAACTTACGTGTCATTTATCGTTCGAGACGTTAAACTCCCGATTAGGAGACAATCGAATCGACTGCTGTGTGCAATGTTTGTAGAATATGGTTAACGATGCGACGTACGGCGAACGACGTCTTTCCCTTTGGAGAAACTAAGGGGCCTCTTTACCGTAAACGCGTGAACAATGATTTTTGAGGACTCGATATTCTGCACGACGTTTATCCCTCTGTATCTTCTTCTACCCGTTTCTATCCTCCTTTTGTCCATTTACTGGTTCGTGGAATGGTCTGGAAAAAGATACGTGGTTATATTTGTTACAGAATCGTTGAAACTATTTTTACACGAAAAGAAGAAAATAACCAAAGTTTGTCGAAGGTAGGGGGACCCCTTATCCAAGCAAGGCTCGTTACGAGAGGTTCCGTCGCAGAGGCAGAGTACTTCAGACTATTTTACTTAAAGTTATCATTTTTTATTAATCCGTTCTGTTACCATAATTTTATTGTACGCATTACGTGGACGAAAAAGTATTAGAGAGAATAAATTCCAAATAAGAACACGATCGATTGTTTCTGTAAGTAGCGATACACTTTACGTTGCTGCGTTCTCATTGCTCCATCCCCTTCTATCGTGTACGATTGTTCTGTTGATAACGTGTTGCGATGTCGGTTTGATCGCGGAGCGGGACGAGATTTCTAATTGGACACGTTCGATTTCAGGTACGCGTCAAAGCACGTTGCGTAACCTCAGGACGGATGCGTCGCGGCGGCGCGCAGGGATCCATGGATCGGTGCAGAATCTCTGTCTGAGAGTCGGCGAATCATCGGCCAGTTTCTGTCCACAGTGTTCCGCCAAGTTCGATCAGTTGCGCGATCTTCGCGCGCACATGATGCAAGTTTGTAAATTAACGTCGAAGAAGATATGCCCGTACTGCGACGCCCAGGCGAATGCCTCCGACGAGATCCATCGACACATCAGAAATCGTCATCCCAGCATGCGCCCCGCCGTTTTAGAGGTGTACAATATGCAGAGAAATTGAACGACGAGAACATTCCTCGAGAGAAACACCTTCATCGAGGCTCGTTTCTGCTATTTTCATACGTTCCTTTTTTTTTCTTTTCTACTCGAATAAATGCTAGATCGTTCCTTTCTCGAGCAATCTGTAAACGCGTCAATGCGGTTTGTATATTAAAATATTTAAAAACCTGTGTGTCGTGACGATTAAAGGATGTTTTAAATGGTAGTTGGGTTTCTTGTCTGACAAAGCATCCCCCAATTCGAAGCGTTTGCACGTTCATGGTCAACTAACGTCCCCCGTTTTCTTCTTCCTTGTGACTTGCAGAGTTTCCGTGCGTGGTTATTCCGAAGAGATACCAGGGGGACTGCGGCTACCCGATGATGCCCCTGATCAAGAACCTGGCGAACTTCTGGGTGTCCAAACGTGTCGACTTTCCGTATCGATGCGAGACTTGCGGCAAAGGTTACCAGCATCGCGCCACTTTGGTCAGACACACCAGGCACGAGTGCGGCAAGGAGCCGCAGTTCAAGTGTCCCTACTGCGCTCACAGGACCAAGCAACGCGGCAACCTCTATCAACACATTCGAACTAATCACCCTGGCAGAAACGTCTTTTCCAGCACCATTTAAACTAACGAATCCGTTTCGTTTCCGCTTTCTTTTTAGCACTGGACGCGTTTGCGGAACCGTGTATACTCGATGGAACAAACTTAGCGACGCTATGCTCGTAAATCGACCCAGAAATTCTGACTGGATACTTTCTACTGGATGTTCTCGCGTAGTTATCCAGAAAGAAGATCGAACGCTAGATAAAGTCGTTGTATTTGTTCGATATACTGTATAGCGATTCTCGGATAACTGGAACGATCCTCATCACTGTGTTCATTTAAACCGATCCGTTGACTTGTAGAGAGCTGCGATAAAATACTCACGTCATATAAAATGTTAAATCTTCGAACTTTCTACTGTTAATCGTCTTTGTTACTCGAGGCTGGAGGTACGGAGAAACTTCATATCGCTACAGTTATCCGAGGATTGATGCATCTCACGCGATATACTTTTCTTGCGTTCCAAGCGAACGTTCCAAAGTTCCAACGACTAAATAAGTTTCAAACAATTCGCTTCACCTGCGCAAAGTTTTTGATTCCCTGCTCGAGAACCACCTTTCGGTAGATGCCAACGCGTAGGCAGATGTAAGTTATAGAAAGATCCTTTGTCGAGCTTAAGTCGTCGGACGAAATTCTGTAACGCGATAGAGTAACCCTATCATAGGGTAGACATTCGATAGGAGAATTTGCATCGTTCGAGAGTAAAATCGAGCGATCGCTCGACCTCCGCGCGATCGCACGACACGTGTAAATCTATCCGTGCGTCTGTAGGCATGTGCCAAATTTCACGACAAATAAAGAGCAACGTTTGTAAAGCATTTGGACATACACACATCGCTGTTCCAACGCATATATTGTTCTTGATCCGTTCTCCTTTGTGTACGTCGAGGCGTTTTCATCGTTTTATTTGGCTTGCATCTGGTCCAGCCGTCTGGTCGCAAATCGCAGATACCTAGACGAGACGGCGCGTTGCATTGTACCGTTTTTCGAGAGACGAGTGCTTCCCGAACGCGTTTCGCGCGCAAACGCGCTTTAACGAGAGATTGTTATTCTTCCTTTTTTTCCAGATCTATCGTGGTCCGGCTATCATTACCACGGCGGAACGGTCGACGAACGTAAGATACCGTTAACGTCGAATACCGCGAGCTCGAAGATACCGCAGAGATCTAGCAGCTGCTTGGACAAGAAACCGGGTTGCTTCAGGTGTCCCAGGTGCAACAAAGGCTATCGTTGGCTCAGGAACATGAAGAACCACCTGAGAATCGAGTGCGGGAAAGACCCGAAGGAGTGTTGCCCGTACTGTCCTCATAGAACGAAATACAAGAGCAGCTTGCAGAAGCACATCCTACGCATTCACTTCGGATGATAAGCGAGAAGGTCTCTACGCGACCGTTAGTGATTACCTCGTTGCATTAGTGATTGAAATCGATAAATCGCGCGCGTGACGAGTACCAGAGTGGTCTTCTAAGAGTAGAATCGGTGGAGGGTGAAGTGTGTACATACGCATGTATATTTATATATAGTCGGACAGAGCATGTCACAAGTGTTTGATCGAATGTTTGCTCTGTAATCAATAAATTATTCATGGAACGAGAATCACGTTGATGTCCCACGACAGTCTCGATCATCCTTAACGAGACGCTACGAGCTGCGCGGCTTCTCGACGTTGTAAGGGGAGCTGTTTGCCATCGCGACAACACGCTAACTAGAATATTTGTTTCAGGTAGCAAGTACGTATGCGAGTGGTGCAGTCGACCCTTCGTCTGGTCCTCGAGTCTGATCTATCATAAGAAAATGGTCTGCGGCAAACCACCGAATTTCTACTGCACCGTCTGCGACTACAAGTCCAATTTCAAGGGAAACCTAAAGAGGCACTTGATAAGCAAACACCAAATGGAATTGCATTAGCGCCTCGTTCGTTCTGAAATCGAATTCTCGACGAACATCGAAACCCGTTACTTGTGTTTGCGATTGAACTGTGTGACTCGACGACAACCTTGCGTAATAAAGTGCATTCCTTCGAGCCCGAGATCTATCCTTCATTCGCTGAATCGTCTACGAATATTTTCGATCGTGTACGGTTTTATTCGATACGAACTATTCGGACAGAAGCGTTCCCTTATTCGAAGGAAATTGTCCGAAGAAACTCGACTACACCCACGACTCACCTTTTCTTTTCTACCCGCAGCTTTATACTACACACGGTGACATACTCGCCTTAATTAATCTGCCAAGCTATGCGTTCTATGAAAAAACGATTGTACACAAAATTTGCATGGTTTCCATAGCGTATGTATTTCTTGTGTCTTGTATTTTAAAGATATTAAGGTCAATTTTGTGTTTTCCCAATGGAATATCCTTTTACACCGGAGTTCCATGTTCGAAATTATTTCTCGGGAAATTCCTCTTTCCCTTAGGAAAGAAATTTCTGAAACAGAAAGACTATCGAACCCTGAGTGTACTTAATCATTTGCTTCGTAAACGCCAACCCGAAGATTCAACGTCGTCATAGATTTCAGGTGTTTCTTTGCTTCCGATTGGAGAGCAGGTAACTTGAGGGAACAGGATCTGCAACCGTACGCGTGAGTATTACCGCGTGCACGAGAAAGTACAGGTGTGTTAGCATCGTTGTTTCCTAGCTGCTCTTTTCGAGTAAACCGCTGATCGTTCGGACGAACGAAGGAACGCTTCTTTTTCGCGAGACTAGCGCGGGATCGAGCATCGTTGCTCCGGGATACGAGTCGGAACGATCGTCAAGGCATGCGCTTCGGTGTCTAGAAGCTACTCCCGTGCGAATCCCACGTTTTTGTTTATTCTCCCATCTCCTCTGATCGCGCACGACCTCTCCCTGCGATCGTTCTTTAACCGAAATTTCTTTCCAGATGCTCCCCTATTTCCGATCGTGAGGCCACGGCTCCACGTATGCCCCCGTTGCGGGCAAATGTACTCCTGGGCGTCAAACTTGCGGAAGCACCTCAAGATGGGCTGCGGAATGGTCACGTTCGAGACCCACTTCTCCTGCCAATATTGTCCTTACAGATCGAGGATCGAGGCCTCCTTCATCAAGCACCTGCTCTCGGTGCACAACATCAAGTAGACCGGGATACGATGAGCGGTGGATTCTTTCGCGATTTCGCGGCTGGACTCTCGTTTTTATACCGAGACGCGGGTGGAAAATCGTCGTCGGCCGATCTCTGGTCTCTGCGCGCGCGACGTAACCGAGATCTGCTGAACGATCCAGAACGGAGAAACTAGGATGGACGAACGACGAATCGATTGTTAATTAGTGTCGGTGTTTCGTGGACGTTTGGTTGTAATTGGATCAGTACCTGTAATTTATCGGTATGCGTAAGTTTCTCTGTGAACGATCGGCAAAGTGCTGCGGGAAAGGGACGCTTCGGTGCGAGGATCCGCGCCGTAATCCGTGATCGTTCCTTGAACGTGTAGCGATCTATCCGAGTGTTACATTTGCCAAACATGTTGCGACACGTGCGAAAGAGTTATCATTGGTTCACGCGATAGTGTCATTAACCCCTTAGCCGCGTCATTTTGGTGCAGGAAACGCCCTTCGCAGGTGAAATATTTCAGTATATTTATCATTAGTTGTATTTGCTCTTGAAAACACCAAATTATCTTCGTATGGTGCGTTCCGTAGTTGATGGGTTAATAAACTACCCGTGGCCATACTTAACTGAACTAAATCTAGTCTAAAGGCTGTTCCTTTTGTAACGTTTATCGACGATCGATTCTGATCCGCGGTTTCGGGACTGGTTGCGTCGTGATCGTGGACATTCTTACGAACGACCGTGGGTGTGTCTGTAGGTAAACTTTGACAACGTATGCTCCGTATCGCGCGTTGACCGTTAAATGGTACGTCGCTGACGTATCTGAAACCATTTCTCGGACCCCCGATGAATCAAATTACGTTTGATTTCCGAGGAAAGTCCAACCAAACACAAATTTTCATCTGTACATAAATATCCCTGTATTCGTAAGCGACACGATGTTGCTTTAAAACCGCAATCGATCGAGATCTGGAAACACATTTGTGCGATTTAAGTGTCAACCGATGAAAAACGTTTCATTGTCCCGAATCAGTGGTCGACGATCTTTGTCCTCGCGCGAAATCGGTAACGCGCGAATGGTAACGATAACCGACTATTTCTTACGTTGACACATGTAATTCTATTCGCGTTTGATTGTGCAAAAACTATAATTTTTCACGTTCATCGCCACGATTTTTCACCGTATCGACGAGAAAATAATCGTAGCGCGGTATACTTCTAGCATCCGGTTTTCCTACCTGTTTGATATCGAAGTGGTTGTAGTAAGGGCAAGCATGCGTTTGCGGTCTCTGTTTCCTATAGAAATTGCTAGAGACCAATGTACATAAATATCGCAATTAACATGGTAACGCGCTGTAACTATGACGTTGTACGCTCAATCGATTCTCTGGTGTCGTTCGAATAAGAAAATGCTTCTCGAGATTCTCGTTGTCGCGTTTCTGCTTGCTCGAACTGATCAGGAAATAATTTCGAAAACGAAATCGTTACTCGTGGAAAATACACGGAACGTTTGGTAGCCAATCGTACGCTATAAAATAGAATTTAATCTAGGAGGAGAACTGAAGACTAAACAAAATCACTCTTATTATTTAACTGTAAATACGGTGTGGAAAATTGCACGAGATATTCGTTGGTACGTCCTGTCAGAATAACAGCAAATCATTTCGATTGGCTTCGGAATCGTTCGACGAACAAAGATTGCTATCGACGCGACGGATTAACCCTGGGATGACTTATGGGATCGTTGCAGACCCTCCCTCGAACTTCAATCCTATCGAATTGGGTGAAAGAATAGAAAATTCTTAACGATAGCTTTGTTTAACCACTGCTGCTAGATCTTTGGCCACCTTGCAGTATTTTCAACGTGAAATAATCAATAAAAAATAAGCTGTAAATTGATATAGAAATAGGAATTCGAAGGGGATCTCAGGTGGTCCTCCTGGGGTTAAGTTTCGCGTAGCTACTCGCGCTAACCAAGTAGTGAATGTCAGACTCGTTTAATCCCATTCTTTATATTATCGCACGAACCGCGAGAAGCGAGTCGTACTTGTTATCAATGTTAGGAAGAATACTGTACGAGTCGCTTGTCTACGATGCATGGCGATCTAGTCTATCCGATCCATCCGATTCGATAGGTGCGTAGATCTATAGATCGGGCAACTATACTACGCAGTGGTTTAAGTGTCCCTGTGTAACGGTGTTCGACAGTCGATTGCTTTTTAAATAAATACCTGTGTACGTGTCCGAGTTAATGAAGAGATTCTTCGAGGAACGTCCCGTTTCGTTTTGCTTGTTATTTTGTAAACCATTTTTTTTTCCTTCTGTTTCATTGGATTTAATCCAGGGAGATATAATTTGTTTTCAGCCCAAGGGGTAACGTAGGTTATGCTCTCTGGATAACGATCTTGGAATCGGTAAGACCAGAAGCGTAATCGCCGATAACGATCAAAGATCGAGGTGATGCGACTTTAATTCGAAACTCACTCTGTACCAGAGATGAGTTCTTTCAGACTTGTCTTTTATACACCCATGAGTTGTAAATATTGATAACTCGCCAAAATTGTCGTTCGAGTTTAGCTTTACAAAATCGTTTTTGCTACTTGGCTCACCGATCTAAACTTCGCCGATCTCTTTGTTTCAGATTCGTTTCATTTCTACGATTCGACGTTGGACGACCCCTTAGGACCCTCCGAGGGGTTTCGCGGTTTCCCAGCCGACGACGACTACGTTGACCACAAGGATTGGCATACAATTTACAAGGTCGAAGACAGGGTCGAAGACGAGGACGGGGACGAAAGTGGCCACAAAGGGAGCAGCTATAGAAAGAAAAGCATGAAACGTGGCCCGAAGCGCAAATTCACCTGTTTCAAATGCTTGAAAAGCTATTTGAGAAAAGGACACTTGGCCGAGCATCAAAGAATATTTTGCGGCAAAGACAAGCAACAGTTCTGCCCGTATTGCTCGTTCCGTACATACAAGAAGTCGAACTTGAAGAAGCATATGTCGCGAAAGCACTACGAAGATATGTCCTCTTGAACTACCTGCGTTAGAGCAACGAGAAATATAAACATTTTCAAATTGCATTAACGACTATCGCTTCCAGCAGCGCTTTTCTTTTAAGTTTTGAAACATTTCATTTTGTCGTTTCATAGCATCGCCTTTTGTATCCACAAAATTTATCTTAAGAAAGAACAATAAACCTATTATCGTCATATGTTTGTCGAGAACTCTCAGGATGATCATAGATCCAACTTTGTGTCCCTTCCTGTATCGTCGTCAGCCAATTGATAACGTATCCGTGCCTATGCCGTCTCGACGTAAGTAAACGATTCTATGTCTGTTCGACTTGGACGTGTCCCGAGAAACTCTGATCGTTAACGTTCGTTGCACGATCCTCGGCAGTGTTAAGACATCTCCGGTCTTGTATACGGGCAATGACGAGTTGGACTTTGTGTTTCAGGTGAACTGGCCCTGTGGGAGGATTACCAGTCGTTCGATCCTGCAACGAGAGTCGAGACCATCGAATTTCGGTCCGAAAGGTGCTCCTACAACGGAGGTTACTTTGGTTCGGAGGGCGAAACTGGCCAAAACCTTCAGAAAGAATCCACGGATCTTCTAACGGATCGATACAAATGCTCCAAGTGTTCCAAGTCGTATCGTTGGAAGCATCACTTGGTCGAGCACGTCAAGGCTTTCTGTGGCCAAAAGAAAGCTGAGTGTTGCCCGTATTGTAGTTATAGAAGCAATCGAAAGTGGAACTTGAAGTGTCACGTGAAGAGGATCCACACTGACCTTTAAGAAGATCCGATGCCCTCGTTTAGGATTATCATCGACTCCAACGTCGACCATCTGTAAATAGTTGGTTACATTCGTTGAATTCGATTGTCGTGGACGTTTCAATCACCATGGATCGCTGCGAACTTTTTTTTACAAGAGGCGTTTTTCGTTTCTAATCGTCAGACACGGGCGAACATTTTTGTTTGTTTGTACCTACCGAGATCTATACCAGACCGATGAAAATAAATTTTTCCTTTTCTTTTCGAGAGTTTCGATTGAAACCCAGGACTGTATGTGATTGTCGTGTCATCGAACAGAGGTGTGAGATGCTTTGCAGAGGTTGAAGCTTACTTTCTCTGTTTCGTTATCAAATATACATATTTCACTTCGAATCGAATCATGAAAAGGTGAAGGCTTGAATGTTTCACAGATCCTCGAAATCGTTCTGTCTGTTTCAGTCCACTTTCTGTTGGCGGTGGGCGCGGCGTTCTCTTTAAAAATGATTCTCTTGATAACGATTGATTCGTGTTGCAGGATACTATTTTCACGACGGAAAATCGAAACTTTTCAGAAGAAGATACGGCAAAAGCGAATTCGAACATGTGAAGACGGCCGTCGAGGCCGTGAACAACGGACTATCTTTGAGGAAGGCGGCCGAGCTCTTCGGCATATCCAAGTCTGTTCTCCATCGTTACAGTAAACAAGGCCTACCGTTTCTGATGGAGAAATACGCTCGAGACGATTTCTGACCGTAAACGATCCCCGAATATTCCCTGCAGGAACTTTACCAAGTTCGCTGCGATATCATGTATTTAGCTTTCGTCGTCTTTAACGATTCGATATCCCTGAAATTTAAATTTCTGTTGGTTACTCTAATTTTTTACGGACGTCTATTGTAAATAAAATACAACGCGTATACAGATATCAGTTATGTATTGATGATAAATATATTGAACGTTGTTGACTTTACGTATCAAAAGTACTTCCATCTCTTCAAACTAGAAAACGAAACACATGGACCAGAAGTTCCGAAGGCAGTCCTCGAGGAGATCGACTCGGAGACATCGAGGAAGAACGGATCATCGCGAAGGAATCCAGTTTTATTAAGAGAATTTATCAAGAACGATTCATTCTTTGCCTGCGGAAAATGACGCGTCATGCGTTTCCTAATATTTAAAAAAAAAAAAACTGATTTGTAACAAGTTGCATGGTACCTCACGATTTGCTACAGCGTTTCCCAGTCCTAACCGCATTTATAAAGTACAAACTCGTTGCGAAGAAAATGTGATTTTACTCGCGTATCGCTTCGAAGTATTGCGATATAGTGCCTTGTAAAATGTCCCGAAAGGTACGTAGTTCAAGATAGCCGACGCTATTTTGCGCTATGTACAGTAATCTCCCGATGACGTAAGCGCAATTATCACGATTCGCTGTTTTCGTGGGATACAATTTAAGTCAGAATGCGAAAAGAACACAAGACTCGGCGTCCGTTATCCGGGGATTACTGTACTCTTTTTGTAGAGCAATCCGTTGCCACGAATCTCGATCCTAATTCGCGCGGAAGTGTCCCGTTGGTCCACTGATCGTCTCTAATGTCGACTTCTTCTGCCTTTCGTGTTTTCCAGAGGCGAGAGCGATGGGTCTGCTGAATTGTCGGAGGGTGACCTATCCCTGCAAGAACTGCGGCAAGGTCTACAATTACTACTCCAGTCTGGCGAGGCACTTGAAGCACGAGTGCGGCGTGGAACCCAAGTTCCACTGTCCTCTGTGCCCTTACAGGACAAAGCACAAGTCCAGCTTGAACACTCACCTGAACGGCAGACACATGAAACTTCTCAGCGAATTCTACGCGATGCCGAATAGAAACAAACTCTCATCTACCACAGATGCTGGGAAGTAGTTCGCGACTCTTCGGACGATTTTCTGACTTCGCGAACGAATATCCATTTTGTGTTTCGATACGTTCATCGATAGTTTTGTAGACGTCTGTGCAATACATTTGCCGATCGTATTTACGAATAGCGCTTATACATGTACAGGATTGGTCGGCCAGGCAGTTAAGACCCTTTGACGTTACGGCGAACATTCGACGCGATAGTATATATTTTTACAACTCGTCGAAACGTGTTACAAACGACTGTCTTTTACTTTCTCTCGTCCACGAAGTGCAATGACATCGAAAATGTTTCGGTTTAGTTGTACCCGATGGTGAGATGCTCGTACAGTGTCTCCCTCGTTCGAGGAATTCGAGGCGCCGATGAAAACAAAGGGATGAAAGAATCACTTTCCTGGCGCTTATCGTTAGACAATTTCGTAGTGTCTCGAATATTCTACCGTGTTATTTTATAATCGTTTCTATTTTCCATAGGAACATTTTTGCGAATCCGAGAAACGTTCGAGGCGCCATGAATCCCTCTTGTACCGCCATGTGTATTACATACCTGTAACGTATTATATCCTTTACTCGTAAGAGTGTAAACGCTGTAGAAGCGATCAGAGTCGAGTAGATCGCGCACGACGTATCCGTACGTCCGTAGATTTTAGTTTGTCGGTAAATAAAAATCGCTCAGGTGAGGGGAAAGGACGCTCACACGCGCGCGTAGAACGTAGGTTCGTCGACTAATCGAGATCATCGAAATTAAGGATTCGGTTAAGCTCGAGAACGCGGAACATCCATGTTTTCGCATAAGTATTAAGAACTGTTACCTCAATCACCGTATTAATCGTCGCGCACAACGCGAGCTCGTACATTTTGCAACCAAAGTCTAAACATAGAGAGATCGCATAGTACAGTGTACAGCAGTCTTCCAAGCCGCGGAAGTTTTTCATGCGCGGACATGCACAAAACTCGATCCGAATCAGCAACATTTTTGCGTTAACAGTCTCCATTTTACTTTGATTCGCGTGACCGACAATAAACCACCGAGAGTAAATCGTTGCGCGATTTCGAACTCCACTGGTAGGTTTCTATTTATTAACGAGAACATCCGTAGAGCTTTTGCGTTTCACCGTTGGATGTGATTCGATACTTGGGCTCGAGCAGAGTAGGAATCACCATTATAGCGCATACCTATTTAATAAAGTAAAAACTGAAACCTTGGAATCCGTACTTTTCCTCGAGACTTTTCCTTTTTTTGCCCTTCGTTTCTACCATTTTGTTATTTTCCTATGAAAAATACTTACAAGGGAACACTGCGAAACGTCAAACGCTGATTTTGACGAAACTTTGAGTACACGTTATATAAGCCATATTTATGCAAAATCTCCTTCCATTCTCACGTTCGCTTCGCATCAAGTGCCGTATACACCAAAGAGCCAAGGCAATCGAAAGCACATGTGCGCTAATCTTGGCACATGTGCCTTCGGTTGCTTTGGTTCCTTGGACTATACAGAGTTGTGGGTTCTAAAAATTACACATTCTTTTAACACCCTGTACACACATTTTTTTAACTCAAACTCGTTTAAAAGCAATCGTGGATGAGGTACGTTTAATGAAGCCCTAACAAAATTTATTATTCTAACCGTTCGTTCACCGATTTCAGAGCGGAGCTGGGGTCGGATCCAGAGGTTCCAGCATTCAATGGGCCGCTACTAGAAAGACTTCCGCCAAGGAACCATACGCCTTCTCTTAGTCTGCCTGCAAACGTCCGCACAGCCAATATAGCAGCAAGTACAAGACCAGCATGTCGAAGCACGCGATGAGAATTCATCCCAAGTTTCGTGAAAAGTTGTCGACGCTGATCGATCGCCGCTTCTGTTTCGACCATTAACGATAGTATTGTCATCTCGATACGAGGTTGCATCTTCGGTCGATCCGCTGGTTAAATGTACAGTTTTTTCTTTTAAACCAACAAAATATACCATACGTTCTAATGGCTAAACGCAGTTTGGTAATTGTATTCTTAGTACACACCTTGTTAAAGCGTAAATCAACGATGCTCGGAATATCGAGGGATCGAAGCTTGCGAGCAAACGAACCGCATTCCAGGTTCACGCAATTGTTCACACGTTGCAACGAATTGTGACTGTATCGACATACACGTTCCCCGTTTTTTGAATTTTCTTTTGAATCCACGATCTCAACGCCCAGCCCCATCGTCAATGTGTACAATTAATACCGTTTGCATGCGATCGAAACAGGCGTCCCGTTCGTTTCATTTTTCAGACAGTACTGGAGTACTCTTCATCTCCCATGTGCCCCTGCTTGAGCGTCTTTCTTTCTTCTACTCGTGAGCACAGTTTTTACCCACACGCTTTAGAGGCATACGTTGTATCGTTAAACGAAACAAACCATTCCTCCGTCGAACGTAAGAATGTCCTACGACGACGATCCTCAGGAACGACGATCGCTTTCCGTCTAGGCCACGATTTAACCGAAACTCTTTCCTCGTGATTGCAGATTACACGAAGATGAGATACTTCATGAGTCGCGTGACGAGGGACCGTAGGAGATCTCGCGGCCAGGGACGTTTCGCTTGCGACAACTGCGACCGTCGTTACCATCAGATGAAGAACCTCAGGAGACACGTGATAAACGAATGCGGTAAACAACCTATGCATCAGTGCGTGTTCTGCCCTTACAGAGCGACCTACAGATCCTATCTGCAGGTGCACATGATGAAGCACGCCAGGCAGGGATTCACGCCGCGCACAGCGACCGTCAGACAGCACAGGAACCCTTGAAGAACTTACAGGGGTCCTCGAGTATCTCATTCCAGTGATCGGTGATAACCAATCGAAGCATAGACAAACATAGAACCGACGCTTCGAGTGAATTGTGTTAGAAGTAGATTGGACGACGTGAAGCGGCACGCATGATCTCTCTCTCGATAACTTCCACGCCGATCGATTTATCCACCGATATCTCTGTTTTAGCTTCTACGCGTAGACTAAACCGCAAAACGACGACAAACAAACAAAGTACAGGCAGAAAAATGGGGGGGGGGGGAGGACAAGAGACAGAGTAAACAGAATAAGACGATAGCGTGCGTTGCGAAATGCTCGTTAGCGTTCAGCTTTGTGAACTTCGCAAGTTAGATCCCGACGAGTGACACGGATCAAATAAAAGTCTGTCATGTTCCATACCACACGGCTGTCTGTGTCTCACCCTGTTTCCATTCCTACTTCGCCTACTCGCTATCCGTCGGTACATCCGAGGAATAAATCGTTCAAGATCGCCCGACCCAACTTGGTAACGCGCCTCGCGCGAGAACGACGCTTTCGACTAATTGTGACTATCTGTGTCTGTTTCAGTGGAGTCCCAGTATCCCGCAGTCTCGGCGTTTAAGCATACCTGCGCCACTTGTGGGAAGACGTACAAGCACAAGCACCATCTGAAGAGGCACCACGACTTCGAGTGCGGGATCGATCCGAAATTCAAGTGCGCGTTCTGTCCACACAGGACCAGGTACAAGGACAGCTTGATGAAGCACATATTGGCGAGGCATTCGCTTTTGCTCGACCAAAACTCTCAGTACGGACCGCAGCAGGTCTTGGACGTCCACGGTGATATCCCAGGGACCATGTTCGCCTCCTATCACGACTTCACGCAGAATTTACAGTAATCCCCGTCGCTGTACTTCGTTCGCCTCGTGTAGCGAGAAATTCTCCTTACTGTGCATCGATTTCTGCTGCGGGAGTACAGTAGCGCCCGAGTATACGCGCGAGGATTTCACCCTCGAATCATTCTCGATGTTTCTGTCTCTTCGTTCTGTCTCGATTTCTTGCAAATAGTCGATTTTCGCAAACGACTGAGCAGATCTGACCTTCGAAACCATTTCAACCATTGTACACGTGCAGGACACTTTTATGTGACATGTAAATAAAGATTCTATGTATTTTAATATCGCTCGGAATTTCCATCCGATTCGCTGTTTTCAGATCAGTGGCACGATGAGTCTCGATCGCGTGACTCGACTAAGTCGCGTTGTATTTAACGAGGAACTAATTGTTATCGCTTCCGTTTGTTCGGTTTCAGGGTCAGGCTACAGCTCGTCGAACTGGACGGTGCCGACGTTGCCATCGACGTCGAGGGTCATCTCGTACACCAGGCATCTACGATCCACGACGATGAAGGACGAGCAGGGGATCGCTCATCGTTGGGGCCCCAGGAAGTACCGCTGCACGGATTGCAATCGAACATTCTCGTTGATGGCCTCCATGGCCCGTCACCGTATATTCGAGTGTAACAAGCAGTCGCAAGGGTTCGAGAGGGCTACGCAAGACTCCATCGACAGCAAGAAGATGAAAAAGAAGAGATTCGGTTGTCCCGACTGCAATCGCGTCTACGCGGCCTTCACGTCACTTTGGAGGCATAGGAACTACGAGTGCGGTGTCGAGCCCAGATTCATTTGCACCATTTGCGACAACAGGTTCTCGCAAAAGACAAATCTGGACAGACATATCAGAGCTAAGCATTAGCCGCTGGCTCGCGAATGTTTGCTCGTCGACTTGGAAGAGTAATGGAAGAACAATGATCTAGCATCTTCTCCCATCCAGTTCCCGCACGAACTAAGTTTTCCTCGATATTCTGCTGGCTAGACCAGGTGGAATTCCATAATCGTACTACTTTTTTTTTTTTTTATACTTTGAGACATCTGCAGGCGATGTCAAAAGAGTAAACGGTTAGATCAGTGTCTTATGTTGAACGCTAAGAGATATTAAATGTCGAAGTTCCTGTTCGTTAACGATACAACACCCAGTCGTCGTCGTCGTCGTCCTTGTATGGTCCTGTTTTTGTTAAGTAGAGATAGGTACGTATCCCTGCCACGCTCGGATCACAACCTCAAGAACTTTGTTTCCAGTGATCCTTCCCATGTGTATCGAATATTCTGTATATCGTTAGCGTACGCCTATGCTTACACATTTCCTATTCTAACCCTTAACCTCTTCAGGGACGATTTCTTTTTTGTTATTATCAAATTTTTATTCTATTTATTATTAACAGTAATTATAATGATAAAAAACTAAACGTCCACATACGTGGTCAAGAGCGCGAAGATGTTAAAATCGAGCAATATCTTCCAAAAACATCCCGTATACATACTTATTATGTATATTGCATGAAACGTATATAACGATACATGTTGGTTTCAAATGTTGTTCACGCATTACTTAACGTAACGATTCGCGTAGCTCAACCTGTAGCGATTCTGGTTAGGGTTGAATAGAATCGATCGTTTATTTCTCCAGTTATCATTGCGAAATCTACGACTAAATAGTCGAGAGCTGTAGCGATGCGTCGCTAGTTAATTCAGCTGTCTTGTCCGTCGTAGTGAAACGTTTCGTAGACGATACCACTCCCAAATGTGCGTCCAAAGATAGTGTAATCGTATGGCTGAAATAAATTTACGTACTTCCCAAAAACGAATACGCATTGACTACGATAAACGGTGCGATTGCGCTCAAGCAACGCAGACGACTTTTTTCCGCAGGGGAATTGACGGATCCACCGAAAGCGTGAAACTTACTCGACAGTGAAATATAATCGTTTTATCTGTCCAGCGTGCGTCCCGTGCATTTCTCTAACACGTTATCCTGTTTATTTCTAGGATTCAGGAGGAGCCACGTGCTCAGGAGTAACGTGACGCGGATACATTCCTTTAGCGAGACGGAGTCGCCCATCAAGTGTCCCCAGTGCGGCAGAACGTACAAGATGAAGCGAAATTTGACGACTCACATGAAATTTGAGTGCGGCGGACAAAGAAACTTTACGTGTCACGTGTGCCCGGCGAAATACACGCAGAATATCGGACTGCGCCGACATCTCTTGCAAAGACACAACATTTACCTACCGCCAAAGTTCTCCATGCCTAAGCGCATTTTCGATCAGGGATCGATGAACTCTTAGACCTTCTTTGCAGGAATTCTCCAACGAATCGTCAATTTTTCGACGAGGATGACTTATCGCGACGCTTCGCGGCTCGGCACGCCTCGTATAGAACGCGTACTTTCTTGTCTATCCTTATCGAATTCTTCCACGGTTACTTTACAGAACGTGCCTCGATGGAAACGATCCCCCCCCCCCCTCCCGACTCGAGCATTCTTCTATTTCGCACGAATTTGGAAGACTTCGAACCGACAAGGTAGACCTAATCGAACGAGACTAAAGGTAACTTACGGACGAAATCTTAGGCACATTTTGTACAGGATGTAAGATTGTTATTATGCGAGGAACGCGGAATAAAAGGTGCACACGATTCCCCGACCACTCTTTTCATTATCCAAAATCGCTCTGTTTCCCGACGGCGACTAGTATAACCGCTAGAGTACCTTGCGATGGTTGTTTTCTCTCACAGGACTTTAGACACCTGACGTCTCGTTTTCATTGTTTTGCAGAGCCGATAATCGCCGCGGGGGGATCCAGAAACGGATGCTTCAGGAATATGGAAGCGTTCACCTGTCACCAGTGCGGCAGATCGTACCAAATGAGGCACAATCTGGTGAAACATTTGAGATTCGAGTGCGGCGGGCGCAAGCATTTTGGCTGTAGTTTGTGCCCGGCGAGGTACACGCAGAATGGGAAGCTAAGGCAGCACATGCTGAACGCGCACAATATCTTCATCCCGCCGCGAAAGACTTGGATAAGGCCGACTTATAGCACTTGAATGGACCCCACCTAAAACCCTTCCCGTGCGAAGTCTTCGTAGATGGAACATTTTTGTGCAAATAAGTTAGGTGTCGACGCTAGTTTATCTTTTCTTACAGTAGATAGAACCGGGCGTGGATATTTGTTTATGTAACGTTTCTGACAATAGATGAGAGAGTAACAATAAATAGTTTTGGGAAAATGAACGCTTGCGAGAAGCCACTAGTTTTATCCAACGCGTTTCATGCTTGTTTGTCGCGTGGTCGGGCCGATTCGTTTGCGGTAAGTATCGAAATGCGAGCCAACGATTTCGACGAGGCTGCGACGGACGGAGGAGCTGACGATAATTGACACTCGTGATTGGAAACGGGATGTTTTGCGAGATCGACGGGTCTCTGATAAAGGAACCGGGCTTAGTACTTGGATTTTAACGAAATTTGGTGGATGGTAAGCCATTCACGAATTTTCGTTATAATACAAACGTCTGGCTCTGAGTTGTTCGCTTGTCAGTTCCAAAGATCGGTACATTCGAGGGTCCAATAAAGTTCCTAACGTTCGATTTTTCTAATCGAGGTATGAACGTTTTTTTCCAGATTTCTACGAGGATCTCCTTACCATTGAACTCTACCACAAAGAGGCGACAGCTTCCCAAGACTCATCATCGAAGAGCCTGTATACGAGCGTTGGAGCTGCACACCGACTACTCGTTGGACAACCTGAAGTCAACGACGAATGCGACAACCGATGAAGATTCTCTTCCACTTTACCTCTCGAGGAATGAAGATACTCTAAAAATCATCTGACTGTCACTTATTCATTTTTGCTGCTCCTTTTGTCCCTCTCCTCTTCGCATAATAAATTATTATTTACAGCCCGTGTCAATTGTCGATTTATTTCTGCATCAGAAATCTGTTACAGTTGTCTGTTTGTAAAAGTCTTTAGGGATATGTTGTTTACATGTAGACGCGCACTTGTTGTACGTAGAAAAGCATTACTAGAAGAAATCTTTTATTTACAGCCGAGTCATCACGGAAGAACACGCACAAAATCATCGCTGCCAGAGTTAATCACTGCTATTGGGTTGTACGATTTGCGTAGATTACGACACGGCCGTACCGATCGGTCGGTCGATAAACGTTATTGCCAACTTCGCGATAACCGTCACGGTATATCGGAAGCTGGTGACACGCGATCGAGGCAAATCGGAAGTTCCCACGAGTGTAGGACGCTCGTCGGTTAAAATACCTTCATTTGAATCAGAAAAATCAATCAATTCAATTGAATCAATTCCTTCCATCCCGTTCGATGGACCGTTCTCTGACAGTGGGGTTTTTCTTTTCGTTCGACAGGTTTCATGAGGCCCCGGTTCATGTGTCAGCAATGCGGCCGCGGGTACACAATGCTGTGCAACCTGAGGAGGCACATGAAATGGGAATGCGGAGGAAAACGTCAGTTTCCTTGTTACTACTGCAGCTACAGTTTTACACAGAAGACGAGTCTGCAACGTCATCTGACTGCAATCCATAAAATCGACATAGTCAACGGAATGGAGTCTACTCTAATGCTATAGGAACACTCGAGTTCTGAACGTTGCATCGTGTGGTATTTCACCCAAAAAGCGGGGAAAAACATTTTCTGACTACAGTTGTATATTTAGCCCAGTGTTTTGTTTATTTGTTGCAATTAGGGAATTATTGCATACTTGAGGGCTCGGGAGAAACGACTTTTTTCCGCTTTTTCGGTCGCATACCCCAATGTGCGCCAACCGATCATCGAAACAGTTCGGATAAAAGCCTGTCCCCCTCCGCAAACATCAGATCACCTCTATCCCGTACAGGTCACTTGTCTCGCTTAGCTTTTTCTCGTAATAATGTCTCTGTAACTGTTTTTGCTCTTATAATCCACACCATCCCCAAATCCAAACAGCTTGTCTTGTACCTTGTAATCTCCAACTTAATCAAATTTCCAAAATTACATTTGTAGCAGGCTGTCGACGCCGAAGGAGGGAAAGGTTAGATGGGTCTAAAGGGTCCGTGAGAATCGATCGAATCGCTCGAGCGTGGATGAGGGAGGGCGAGGGTGGGAGAGGACCGCACGTAAATCGGTAGAATCGATCGAATTCGTGATTAACGCGACTGTGGTATTAATGTTCTTTTAGGTATGCGCGAGCTGGCCAGTCTTCGATTCCTGTTTCACCGCAGATCGAGACACGCCAATTACTTGAGGGACGAAGACCTGGCGCTCAAGTGCAGGCAATGCGGCCGAAGGTACAAGGTCCAGCACAGTCTCAACAAGCATCTCAAATACGAGTGCGGTGGCCAAAAGAACTTCGCCTGTGATTTCTGCGATTGTAGCTACACGCAGAACGTCAACCTGCGCCGTCACTTGATGCGTATCCACAATGTGTATTGTCCGCCTAGGCAGAAGCTCGTCAGGAAGAGTCTGTGATCGAATCTTCCCGGAAGAAAACGTCCTCGATCGTCGCGGAAGATTGCGTCTCCGAAGATCGATGCTTGGTTCCTCGCCCCCGAAGATGGTCCGTCCGATCCGTCGTTTCATCCACCGATCGCGAAGAGCGTTCCTCTCCACGACCGTCCCAAGATTCTTCACACGAAGATTAGTTGAATCGCGCAATGGACATAGGCGAAGTGCATGGACCTTAAATTATTCGAGTTCCTCGGTCTTATACGGAGATTGTATAGATAGCTGTTTAACTTTCACACGTTGTAAAGGCTTTGTCCCGGCTGAACGCGTTCGATTATAATAGTATTGTTATCGAGGTCTACCCTAACTTGCCACTTAGAGCATCGATACGTAGTTAGACGTTTGAATTTCGACTGTGCCACGTAGCGTCTAGCAACAGTAATAAATATAACAATAAAGTTTTAAACTGTTAAGTTCTGATCGATACGGCGATACCTGACAATCATCGCGCACCTTTTTAATCTTCTACATATATATGAACGAAACCCTGACTGATTACTATCAACGTCCAGGCTAAATCCTTGAACCTAGAAAACTGACATTTTGCACAGAGGTTTCCTTTATGATGTATACAAGGAATAAGAAAGAATATTTCGAAATTCAACCCCTAAGGGGGTAAACTGCGGGGCACAGCTAGTTATATATAAATACGCATAAGACACGAACAAGCACAGAACTCTTCCTATGGTTTTTTTTTTCTTTTTTGATCAAAAATCACTGCTCATTCCACGAGCACGTCGTGCAGCTTTCGAACTTGAGCGTCTCAATATTCTTCTTCTTCTTCTTCTTCTTTTTTTTTTTTTGGATTCCTTCATACGAATAATCGGATTTTTTTTACTGCGACGCAATCCTACTTAAGTCGACGTCACCTCATGTCGAAGATGCTCATCATGCGTATTGTTCCTATGTACAAGTACGTATAAAATAATTATTATGACATCCCCCTCACGCAGAAAATCGTTCTAACTCTTGCGGACATGCGAGATTATCGGCTTTCATTACGAACTTTTGTTTTTCTTTTTCCATTTCCGTTTCGAAGGAAAGAGAGTTTCTGTTACCTTTTGTTCGTCGTTTTAACTTTTTATTTGTGCTATTTTCTAAACGCCTTTTTCTCTCATGTTTCCTTCCTCTGATCGATCGAATCGCCGACACGTCTATTTCGACTGCGAAGTAGACTCTCGAGCCTCGACACGCTCTCTTTTCTTCCGCCCCCGACTCACGGTCCCTCCTCCCCTCCCCCCCTAACGTATGAAATTCGTCTGCTTTGTTTTGCAGACAGCAAGCCAAATTATCGGACCATGTTCCTGAAGCAGTGCCTGCCGCCACCGGACATCCCCAACAACGCCCCAGCACCGTTCGATCCTGGATTGGGCTGCTCGGCGGATCCACGGTTGCTGTTTCAGGGCTCCTCTGCCTGGATACCCGAAACCGACAAGCCCTACATGTGCTCGAGCTGCGGCAAAGGCTACACCCACATATTCACCCTGAACCGTCACCGTCGCACCGTCTGCGGGAAAATCAGAAATACCAACGGCAAGTGGAAGTGTCCCCGGTGCACCAGGTCCTACGTAACCGAAGGGAACCTCGTCCGTCACGTGAGGTTCGAGTGCGGCGTCAGACGGAAGTTCTGCTGCATATTCTGCAACCGCAAGTTCACCCAGCGTTGCAGCCTGATACGACACCTGAGGAACTTCCACAACGAGAGCTTCGACAGCAACAACACCGGTGCCGTTCCCTCGGAATACCAACCGATGGAAGCCTGTCACGTGGAAGTAAAGGCCTCGGACGACTCTAGAATATAAATCTTCGTTTTGAAAAGCAAAAGAAAAAAAAAAAACGAAAACGAAAAAACAAAAAGAAATACGCAGAGACTATTCTCGTCGGTTGTTTTTAGGGATTAAAGAATAGGAATAATCGTTTCCGCGAGAAAAGGTTCTCCTCTGGGAGTACTTCGAATCGTCCTGAGCTTCTGAATCGCGATATTTACCGTATTTCTTGGGCGACGGTTACCCTCGCCGAGAAATCGGTGGAACGGTTCCTCGAGAAAACAAAAACAAAAAACGAGCAATCTTTTCGAATATCACGCGGATAAACGTTTCAAGTGTCACTTATGCGTATAATAGTTCCACGTCGTGTTAAGTAGGTTAGCTGGTAAAGGGGAAAATTTCGAAGGGGGAGAAACAGTACCGCGCGGCCCGTACTACTGCGTTTTTAGGCAACCGCAATTCTTTCTCGACGAAACGCGAAAAAGTATCCGCGAAACCGTGATCCTGAAACGAACTTTGAACGCGTAATTCGAAGACGAGAATACCTGTTTGGCGAACAAAGGTATTCAATAAACGGCTGGAATTCGTATGGCCTTTTAATTCGATAAGCTTTTTGACTATCAAAAAAAGAAGATTCGTATATATATATAAATATATAAATATTATATATATGTATATACATATATACATACATTTAAGTACGTTACACACAATAATGTGTAAAATAAGATTGCGATCGGCACTGGAGCACGTGGAAGCATTTTATTCACGTCCACTGGGGAGAGAACGATCGGTCACGAATCAGAGAGATAAAGCATTTGATCAGATTTCGCGACGACTACGTGCCCTTTTCTTGAAAAGTGTCTTATAGTTGGATCTCCGTACGTACATCGTCGATGTATTCGAGTACAAGAAGAACATATACGCTTTGTT
This sequence comes from Hylaeus anthracinus, assembly GCF_026225885.1. Taxonomy (NCBI): domain Eukaryota; kingdom Metazoa; phylum Arthropoda; class Insecta; order Hymenoptera; family Colletidae; genus Hylaeus; species Hylaeus anthracinus. The sequence continues at coordinate 3,518,364 of NW_026534330.1, read as the reverse complement.
GTTCGTTTTCAAAATGTTTTTTAAAATAAGGCTGATTATTCGATAGCTTACGAAACTTTGATACGATTTTTTCCTTGTCGTCAGATTTGTCATTATCATGCGCGTACTGAGTGGACACGCGTTTTAAGTGCTGTTAGACTACTCGGATGTGCACGGAGGATGGCACGAGCGTATTCCATCAAACGAAAACGCGAGGAATGTATCGTCGAGCTTGGTACACTTCGATGGTGCTGCATCTTCTAAGCTATTCTCTATTATTATTAGTATTACTATTAGTATTATCATTACTGTTGTTTCTTTTCTTTTCTATTAATCGAAGTAATCATTTAAGACTGCGTTATTAAAGGGATTAAGATTAAATAATTTGCAATGGTACAGTTAAGAATCTTTGCAATGACTCGTAGTACCGTCTAAATAAAAGTCAGGATATGAGTCGCGAACCGATTCGCCGAGTTGTGTATCGCTGTAGTCAAACCTAAGACGGCCGATTTTTCTCGTTAATTTTCGACTGATAGCGTTGTTTGGGCTGTGAAAATCATTCGTCTCTCGTACGCGTTCTTTCCTTTCTCGTTGACGATGACGTAGAATAGCGTTCCGTACTCAATTCTTGGCGAGTCGAAACAAAAAAGAAAAAGATAATTTAGTTTGAATCGATGATCCTTTTTTTTTTGTTTATTCATTTTTGATTCGCGATACCGAAAAGATACCATCTAAGAGACAAAAAAACTTTGTTGTTGTGTAAGGTGTTACTTAAAACGATAAAAAAGAACAATAAATACACACGGTTTATGTACGTCGTGTGATGTTTTACCTTGAAACTGAGAAATCGAGTTGCGATAGTGAATCTGCATTTCGTCGAGACGCTTCGAGTTTCGAGCATATCGATGTCTATCGAAGCGTAGTCGAGGACAATGCTCCCGATCATTTCTTTCCCTTCGTTGTGCACTCTCCCGTCCGAGTTTCCCATCTCCGGCCTGCGAACTTAACATCTCTTCTTTCTCGAGACCCGTCTTTGTCGTTTCAGTGCCACCGATCGATGTTACATGCTCGAAAAAACAGTTTAGAATACTTCGAGGAGCGTTGCCGTAGCCATAGTTGCAGTGGACGTTGAGAAACTAGTAAAACCACGATGCTGGTAGTAGCCTTCTATTTTTATGGACAGCGTATTATGACTCAGGTTGTCCGAGTTCTTCATATTTCGTCATTATTATTCATTTGGTTTCAGTCTAGACGACACGTACCCCCATGCTCTCTACAATGGTGTACTTCCTTTCAATTTATACCCACGGGACACACAGGAGAGAAAGCATCACTAACAAAGCATATTCGTGTTCGAGGTTTCAGTCACTCTTGCTAGGAAGGTTCGAAACGATCTCACGTCTACGATTCTAATACGTTGACGATGAAAATAGAAGGCCATCGCTGGTGTTGTGGGTTTATTTAATCAAGAATGTTTCTGACGCAGAAATGTTCCGTCCCTTGATTGTTTGTTTGTTCGTTCGTTTCTTTTGTTCTTTTGCCGAATGCCAACCACTCATGCAACCATTCCGTTCCTGTTTCAGTCAAAGGGCGGCTGTTTTGCGACCAACTGCCACGCGACATTTGGAGACGTTGCAAGGACGACCTACTCTGTTTGAAGTGTGCCAAGAGGTACAGCGACTGGAGGAGCTTGCGGAAGCACATGAATTTTTTCTGTCAGATGGAACCGCTTTATCCTTGCCCCTATTGCACGCACAGGGCCAGGATACCGACTTTGCTCAAGTATCACGTGGTGCGCGAACACGCGACTTTCGCGTCCACCGAGGAGATCTATTGATTCGTCGAGCCGCGCTTTCGACTGTGTACGAATATAGCTTTTTCTTCGTTCTTTGTTGCGTCGACAGAAGAAAGAAAAGCTTTCCTGTCCGAATAAACACGCGCCGTTGTTGCGAGTGGACCAAATTTCTGTGCGTTTTGTCAGTAAGTTGTAGTTATTCGTAATATGAGTTTCAATAAACGTATCGTTCGCAAAAAAAAAGTACGTATCGTAACAACCCCATTACTAAATCGGTATGTTTCGACGATCCTATGCAAGTTTCTTTTCCAGACGTTTGTGTGCCGATTGAACTCGAATCTGGGCGATCGAGGCTCGTTTTTCTAACTCGTTCGCTTCTGATTTTTCAGGGATCAGCCTGTCGGTTCGCAAGGTCCAACTGAAACCAATCTTATTCTGCCCGAATTGTGGCAAAGGACCTTTCACCTGGAAGACGAACCTGCGACGTCATCTGAGCACTAGCTGCGGACGATCACCCAAGTTCCACTGCGACATATGCGTCTTCAAGACCAGCAGAAAGGACATTCTCCTCAGGCATATGAGAAATATGCACCCACCCGCACTTCACGAATTAGCATAACCATCAATCTATAGGGAAACATTATCGTTGACTCCACCTGGTAGATCCTGGATAAAACACACTCCTATTGGTCTTTGGATCAAAACAGTTCGCGCTACCGGATTGTACGTCGATTGTGACAATACACACATAATTTAACGATTGTTTGTGGATGTTTGGAATCTCTGCGAGTGCGAAGCGCGGTTGACTCAGCCTGTCATAGAGTCTTGAAGCGTTTCGAAGCTTCAAAGAGACCTCGACGGAAAAAAATGTTGAGACTACGATTCCAAACGTCAGTTTAGGACGATAGTCGAGCAGCTCAGTCGACGCTTGACTTTTCTAAGCTAAACGTGGTATAAGATTTGTTAGTTCCTTTCGTTCCCTTCGATCGAGAATGCCATTTCGCACCTCGTGTTGGCCATGCTCGTCTACGAAGAATTGTTATGTGCTTGCTACTGGTTCTCAATTGTTCCCGACCAATAAAATGTACGTTACATAAATCATTTACGATTGCATTTAATACTGCGTCAACATACGTTTCGACTCCCTCCGAGTATCGCGTAGGTTTCGTTCGATTCGAAGACGAACGATGTCTTGTCTTGTCTCGTCTCCGCGAACTCTGCTTCATCGATGTTTGTTTTGGTTTGTTTCAGGTGGTTGGAATTACGCGGACGGCTACAACCCCATGGACGGGCTGCTTCATTCGGAGCTCGATAAATTTAAAATCCCTGATGCGGCGGCACAATCCATCCCCAACTATCAGTTCGTACACAAACGCCACATGTGCGGTTTCTGCAAGAAAGTCTTCCCTCTGAAGAACCTGCTCAGGCGGCACATGCAGTTCGGCTGCAAGATGAACCCGAGGAATTCTCAGTTCGCCTGCTCCTTTTGCCCCTACAAGAGCACCTACAAAGCGAACATGGAGAGGCACGTTCGAAACGTTCACGAAACAGGCGCGCTCAAGTTTCGTTGCGATCTATGCAACTTCCGCAGCAACTATTCGTTCTGCGTGCGAAGGCACATGAAGACTTTTCATCGCACCCCTGACTCGGCCGAGGCGAAACAGTAGACCTCGCGTTCTCCTTGAAGGGAAGCATCGTGGCCAAAGAGGATTCTGATTTTTGGCCATTTTTTTCGACAATACCGAGTGTCTATCGTAAATGGTTCGTACATATGTTAAAAATGCATCCCTCGAACTTTATTTTTGCCGAGTTTCGTAAAAGTATGTTAACCCTTATATTTTCTATATACTTTTAATACAAGTCGAGAATATTTATACTGGACGTTCGGTATGGTCGGAAGAAATATTCATTCGTCAGTATTTTTGGGGCCCGAAGCTGATATTCCTCTGGAAGAAGTTGCGCCAGGATGACTGGATGAGAAAATGAAATGGCTCTTAGAAATTTTGTTTAAGAAGGATATCGTGTATCCTCTTCTATTTCAGTGAATCGATAAATAAGTATGTTTTTTTTTCGACATCGTAGTACAGATGCAGCCATCTGAAGACAATAATGACGAATAAATAATTCTAACTTCCTCTTCCTTCTAATTGCCTGTAGCTCTAAACCGAGGGTGAGGGATCCTTAGCTGTAGATCGAGGACACTCGATGGTCTTTCTCCTCAAACTTGCGTCAACGACGAACTTAGTTGTCGGTGTATATAATTACAGAAAAATTATCCAAAAGGCTTATTTGCTAGCCCGTCACCCTGACGCAACCCTAATCGTAGACTGTGGTCTACAGCGACAAAGACAAGTGGCCGTTGATTCTGTGTAACCGCGATGGCCAATTCCGTGTAAATTACATTAAAGAAAAACCCGCCAGAGATTATACGCGTAGCATAGCGGAGATTATTTGTAATTGTCGAAGAAGAAACCAAGAGTATGTATAGGTGTCCTTACGACGTATCTTCCGCAAAATTTTGTAATTCCGTGACGATTCAGTATTATACTCGGAACACGCTTTTCCCTTGCAGACATTATTTTTCTAGCTTTTCGTTTGGGCTTCCCCCTCGACTCCGCCGTAACCGAAAATCCCTGATCGAAAGCATAATAGCACGAAATTGACGTATCATTTTCTCGATTGAACGTTACATTTTTTACAACGTTCGCGATCACTGCTGAAAAATACTCGTTCTTCGACAAGAGGGGAAATGGCGAAGAATAAAAACCTAGACTTAAATACCCGAGAACTGTATCGGCTACCGATAGAGAGCGAACATTTAATTAACGCGAGACAATTTGTATATGTATTTTATAACACTTACTTCGCAGCGTATATTTATTCGTAGTGAAACGATATTGTAGACACAACTTTACCGAGAAATTGAATTAAAGCACTCAGGTTGTTTGTAAATCCCTCGAGAATGTAATAAAACATTCGATACGTTTGACTAGGATACTACGAACGTGTGTTTCCTTGAATACCGATCGACGTTCGGGAACGAATCGGTCAACGACTGCGAAACGGGTCCACCCGTTCGTCCTTTTCCCCACGACGTAAAAGTATCGAGGATTTACTTTCAGGTTACGTCCGTCACGGGAACGCCACCGTCGAATCAAAGGTAATTCTCCAAAAATGTCCCCAGTTCCGCCGAAACGAATTTGTTACTTGTGCCATGTGTTTGTGTCCATCGAAGAGACCTAAAATATCTCGCAGCGCGCGTCGTCGATCGTTGCTCGCATTAACCAGCCACTTGTTATTGTTTCAGAGTTCTTGTGGCCTTACAAAACCATCTACGCGTTCGAGACGGCGAACAGATTCGCCCGAAGAAACGATCAGCGGCTACAGTTTCGCCAACAACGCGGCATTATGGATATGCGCGAAAGAAAATTCGTTTGCATCGACTGCGGCAAGGCGTACGCGGTACACAGATCGTTGTGGCGGCACCGGAAGTTCGAGTGTATCAACGCGAAGCCGAAGGTCGCGTGCGAGTTGTGTCCTTACAAAAGTCCGCACAAATGGTGTATGGATAACCACAAGAAGAGACACCACAACAATTGATGCACGTTCGTTGAAGCATCCTCGACGACTGACACGCGTTGAACTAATGTTAACTGGAAGATGGCGTCGTCTTGATGGCGATGAATTGGAGTGACGGACCCGCGAATAAAGTAAAATTTGGAATTTTCTTTTGCAGGTGGGGATGTAGCGTTTTCAAGGTCGCGATGACCTAGACAAATTTTCGAAACAGGAAAATGTTCAAACGGAAGTACATACCCGCCTTCAAAAAGAGTTCCCACATTCTACTTCGCGTTACAGTTCGTTACTCTGACGTAATTGCAGAATAAGGGAAAGTATACGAAGACTACCTATTGTCATATTAATCTATAAATTAAATGTACTCCATATACGATTATGGAATTCGATTTAACTGTAATTAATAAAAAAAAAAAAAGTGCGATGTTGAACGGATCAAATTATACGAAGTATGTGTAATGGGACGATTTTATGTAATGTTGTATTCGAACAAACTCTAGAGCGTCGAAGTCTATGCTTGAAGCTGCCGCGGAAGTCTGTGATAAGCCAATTAACAATTTTCTGCATTACAGAAGTTTTCTACACGTTTTTTTTTTTTTTTTTACAAATGTACTTCTGTTATTCATGTTTCCTCGTACATTTCGTACCTTCTGACAACGATCTACAGATACAGTCACATAAGATAATGGTAACATTCCTTCGGGAGCATTTATGGTTTGTCCTTAAAAGTATTTATTTTACGCGCAGACTGACTATTAGTATTCACGATAAATGTATAATATTCCTGTCGAAATAAAGAATATTCGTAGCGGTAGTACCGTCTTTCGCTCGGTGTCACTCGAACTCCCAGCGTTAAAGTTCTTCGTCGCGAAAATAAGCAGTATTGTACGTAGGTATACGGAATACATCAAGAAAATAATACAAGAACGAAGGATGGCGGCTCGAGTGCTACGAGGAACAGGAGAAGCGTCCGACGAAGAGGAAATACCTGAAATCCGGAAGATTGCATTGGGTTTTATATAAAATGTTACTTTTACCACTACTGCGTAAGCAAAAGAGTTTTAATCCACTCTTGATTTATCATGCTTGAGCTGCAGCGGCCACTGCTAGTTTCTTTAATAAACGAATTCCGCAGGACTGCGTTCTAAGTTCACGAACCTCTGAGTCCTCGTCCTTCTAACCTCGTGCCATTATCCCAATGTGAACTTGCCGATCCGACTGCTTTCTTTTCTCTGAAAAACGTGTCGAGAACGGTAACCATCGCTTCAAGCTTGTCGCACAACTCCAGTTATGGAGTAGCATTAATTGCCATTAATCCAGGTACGGCTGAGACCTCGCAGAAGTATTTAGAAATGCGTTGGAAGTTTGTCTCGAATGTAATTTTTAATTCTCCGTTTCCGCGTCGAGTATATCAGTTCTTCCAGAGGGCTGTTTTGGAGATCCCAAACTGGTTACAGTAAAATCATTTTAGAGGTAGCCATACCTGGGTTAAAAATAGCGCAAAAAGAAAACTTTCGGCACGTTAATCGAGAGAGAGTCCCTCGAGGCTTTTCGTAGAAGAAGCTGTTTCGCTGGTCGAGGAAGCCAAGCCTCTTTCATCACTAGCGCTCAACGCGTGCTCGCGTCTAACTTGGTCCCTCTGTTTTCAGCCTACCGGAAGATGTACATGGGCGACCAGGTTCTCGGCTACACGTGCACAATGTGCAGCAAATTCTACAAGATGTGGAGCAACTACTTGAAGCACAAGTGCGAACCGCCACAGTTCAAGTGCCCGCTCTGTCCGTTCGCCGCGTTCAAGGCTTTCATTCTTCACGCTCACCAGGCCGAGCAGCACTTCAAGGTCACCTCGCCGAACACGTGAACCAATCGAACGCGATAGGTGAACGCCGCAGCCAACGCGCTATCGAGTTGCCTTAATCCGCGTCGCAGCTTCTTCGTGTCTAATCCACCCAGTCCCAGGACGTTCCTCCCACGGTAGACAGGAACGGTTTTCCGAAACGAACACGAAGAAAGGCGAGGAAGGTGGAGCGCGCGGAATCTAACTAAATACTTCCTCCTTCGCGCAGGAAACTTGCGGCGGCGATGCCCGTAATTATCTTGCTGCGCGGCCAAGATGACGAAAATACGACTCATCGGTCTATTTTCCATCAGGACAATAATCTGCGCGCAGGGATGGGTGAACTTTGGATGCAAAATTTTGGACAGATCCCCCACATCCTCTAAAAAATCTTTCGTCATAAATTTGAAGACAGGTGTTAGCACGTTCAGTACTCGTCCTACGTGCTGAACACCCGCATTCGGTATTCGGTATTCGAGATGTTCCTCGATGTTTCAAGCCCATTCCTGTGACAGACAAATTTTGATTTCCTTTACGATGAGCGCTTTATTATTAAATCGACGCTACGCTTGCTACATCAAGTGTTCGCAAGCTAGCGAACACCTCGACGGACTGATCGCGCGTAATGCTTAAAAATCTTTTCCTAACTACCGTATCGTTCGCGTCAAGCGACAAATACCTACTGTCACTCTTTCGCAACATAGTTCGCGCTAACTTTATAGGTTACGTAGAACGCAAGGTTTCTCGGCTGATGAATTAGCCGTAAGCATTATCCATTAGCAAATCCTTCTCGCGCCGCTGGTCTCGATTAACGTCCCCCAATGCTTTGTTTCATCGCGTGATCCTCAGGTTCATTCAGTTGTACGATTCGAAGACTCGTCTCGAAACTAGAAGCAGATTGGTCAAATTGTAATTGCGTTACAAATCCCAATCGTTGGTTGTTTTGTAAAATGCGTAACTGATTTTACCGCTTGGATTTAACCCTCTGTACCCGAACCACCTACATTGTCATTAAGTAACTTATTTACAACAACCGTCGATCACAAATTTTTATATAATCGATTGTTCCTATCATCGATACCTTCTTGCATACTTTTTTCAGAAGTCAGATATAACTTGGGTTACAGGGGGTTAACGACAGGCGAAGACGATAGAGGAAAAGCGTCGTTCATTGGCGCGCGCGCCTGAACATAACTCGTAATCTCTAGTAATCTCGTAAATGCATGTATTTTCGTAAAGCCAAAAATAAAGAATCACTGCAAGAGTATTTGCAAACGAAACGAAGGGGCTGTCATTTGTTGGACGAGAGGCGAAAAGAAGCTTTCGTTTCGCAACCACCTCCTCTTATCGTTCGAACAGGCAATCGAAAACCACGTTCGATCGAACGTCCCAACGAAACGCCGTCCTATCGCAGGAGGAATAGACGACACGGGTTGATTCGATGGAATTCCTAATAACGAACGATGAATTTTCTGTGTTTCAGCCATGGTCTATCCTTGCAGTTCCTGCGGCAAAGCGTTCAAATGGAGGAAGAGCTTGGTGCGGCACGAGCGCGAAGAGTGCGGGAAGAAACCCTACCATTGTCCTCATTGTCCTCGCGAGATGAACCTGAAGGACAGCCTGATCCGTCATTTGCGCGTAAAGCACGGCCAGGATTGTCGCGTTAGGACGCGAGTCGTGCACCGTCCGAATTCGCGGAGAGTAGACAGTTACCTGGGTTCTACGATGGACGGAGAAATTATACGACTGCCCAGGAAACGAATGAAAAGTCTACCCTTTCGATATTAACTTTACGCTTCTTCACTTCTCGCAACGAATTCTTCCGGTTAAGAACCATTCATGGACTGCTATGTGTAAGATTTTATAGACCGTAATTTTTAACGTAGCCAACCGTTTAGAAGACCCGAGTCAGGACCTGACGAACCTTGCGCGACGCTCGAGCTTCTTGTATATTTTCGCACGAATAAAGAACAAGTTTGTACCGAATTCTATTTACTCCGAGTTAACACGTTGACGGCCACGTCATAGTGGTGACATTTTTAAGGCGCGCCATTCAAACTGTAAATATCGGGTTAAAATATAATCTATAAGAAATTCTAAATAAATCTTGGAATGGGCTTGGCAGTCAACGTTTTAAAAGAAGTTGTGCTTTTTTACTCGTTCGATTGTACAGGTATCGATAGACGAAACGGAAAGGTGAAAACGTAGAAATAATAAAACTCTGGCGGGGAACGTAACGTTGCGGAAATACGATATGTGTGTGTATATGTACTGTTTCAGAGGATTCTCCTAATTCCCGTAGACTTCCAAACTGTCGAAGGCGTTGGGCGAAAGATTCTTATTCACGAATCGCGAAATTTGGCGGGGTTGTTGTGCTTAATGGTATCTTTCTCGTTTCCTTTCAGGTTTCCACGAATGCTGCGAGTGCAAGAGGATGTACAGGTCGAGAATGGCTCTAAATCGACACGTCAGAGAGGAGTGCGGCAGGGTGTTGTATACGTGTCCCTTCTGCCACAGTATCATGCCCATGAAGTTCAACCTCCTCAACCACCTGAAGAAGGAACACGGCTGCGTGCCGAAGACGTAAATTGAAATGTTTCAACAATGATCGTTCGTCGAGAAATATCGCGATCAGACTCTTTATAACGCCATTGCGGTTCAAGCGATATGTTGTTCCTATAAATTAAGGTTGTGTGTGCACTGTCTCTTGGATAACCGATCGCAAAGTGGTCTGGCACGGTTGTTCAGAAAAGGTAGCTATTGTTTTCCAGGTAGGTTATCCGGAACATGGTACGACTGTTTCGTTATCATCGAGCGCGTTCAATGTATCGTTTATTTCTTCGGTTCTGTTAACTATGCATTTGATTTAACAGCACTAATCTGTGGTCGAGAACTTTTGTGAGCGTTGTCCGCGTTGACGGTCTATGGAAACATGTTGAATATGTACATAGCGCGTGTGTGCGTCGCGAGACGATAAAATAGACTTTATTTTTACAAGCTGCACTTAAAACTAAGATTTATTATAAAACGGACCAGACGAGCTCCGAGTGTCTTTTCGTGCGTTAACGTTTCGCTGTTTCCTTTCCTCTCGATCTAACTCTTAACTAACGACAAACAACAATGGATGACGATCTGGTTGAAAGCATGTATCGCAATTGTGTAGCGTGTATTACAGGCACGTCGTTTTAAGATAACAGCATCAATAAAGTGACATCGAAGCATCGTTATACGTAATTGCAGTCGTGTATCTTGACCTCGTTTTTCTTTCTCGTTCAAGAACAGACTCCGAAGGTACGCTGGAGCTTGTGCGGCGTACTAACACGTGCATGAGGAATCGACTCGAGTGAATCGCAAACTTGTGCCTTGCTTTTATTTTAACGTGCGCGCTTGATTTATTATTCTTTGTTATTTAAAGACAGGCGATAAAGACGAAAAAGATACACAAGTGGATTTGACGTAGCTTGCTTTTGAAGTGCAGATATGTATAGGAAGCTTGAAACATCTGTCTTTGGTAGGCGGATTTACGTCAATATTTAATGTTATTTATTGATTATCTCGCCATTACTTTCATGACGTTTGCGAGCGAGTTAGGTTTAAGGAAACTCACACGATGCTTCTCGTCCTCTTTCTCTCCGCTAAATTAATAAACACGGTTTCACGTTGCTCCACTGATCGTTGATACTCTGCTCTGTTATTTACATTTCCTAATCGTTCAGCCTTTGTATCATCTCAGCTATCACACGTTCTATGTCACTCTTCTAATAACAACGCGAGTGACGTAACGCTGTAACCTGGCCAAGCAGTCCCCCAAATGGGGTGAAGATCGATCTTGGAGTTTTACTAACCGAGCATTGTGATTTCTTTTTACAGGTAACCCGAATGGGAAACAAGTGCACGAGTGCAACACCTGTGGGAACGTGTACATGTGTTACAGTTCGTTGACACGACACGTCAGGGAAGAGTGTGGCCAGCCACCGAAATATCAGTGCTTGTATTGTCCGAAGATGACCAAGTTACGGTGCAATTTGTTGAAACACATGCGTAAAAAGCACGGCGGTGTCGACGACGGTTCCTACGGGACATGGAAAACGAACTATGGGACTGTGTGATCGGTGAACAACGACTCTGGCAGTCGTCGATTCCTCTGACGATTTAGTGTACGCGAGCTGTGGCGATATTTCGTGGTACTTCCGAATGGAACCGATTCTCCGAGTGAGAATGAATCGAAAATGTGCAGTAGAGTTTCTATTTTTTTTTTTTTTTTCATACGAGGCTTCGTTTTCGAGAGATTTAATTTTAGAAGTTTGGGAAGTTTGCGTACTGGGTACCTGGCGCGTCAGACCATTACTGGCTGTTTCTACTTAGGCGTCTACTGTGGTCAGACGCGTCGGTCAACCTCCGCGCGTACAACTGTCTAAAAATCAATTTTCTCGAAAACAAAGAGCGTATATAAATTGTATTACACCCATTCGATTAATTTTTTCACGAAAAATCATCCCCTTTCCGGGTGTGACACCATAATCGAGCACGTAGAAGTACTCTCACGCGGATACAAATCACGCATTCTTTTTTACCGAAGAGAATCATCTGTAAAATAGTGTATGTTCCTCTCGAAAGCATGCCCTAATCATCTTTGTAAATAAATCATTAAGAAGTTACCGATCTGTCTTGAGCAACGATCTAATAAGAGGAGTTGGACATTGTGGATAACCGATAAACTCTTTCCTACGCCCGTGAACTTCCTAGCTTAGGGACATTTAGAGTATAACGTAATATCGATGCGAGTTCGCTCGCATTTTTCTTGATACGTCATTTCCGTATCCGCGACCCTCCCAGTACTCGAAACATACACAAACAACGCAGACGCGCGAATCGAGTTTGGTTTAGAGATAAGGTAAAGGTTGGATGCAGAGGGACAGTAACATTACCCACGTCCATGTGTTCCCGGTGGTCGATCAAACTATTGACGATGCGAACGCGTTAATTTTTCAGAGTGGAACACCTGCTTGGCCTGCTCGAAGTCGTACAAATGGAGGAAGTCCTTGCATCGGCACGTCCGAGAGAACCCGGAATGTTGGCCCGTTCTCCTAACGTCTGGAAACGACGAATTCATCAGACAGATTCACTACAAAATGCTCTACAACGTTAACAATTGATACGTTTCTCTGCTACCGCGCGATACGAGAGATTCGAAGAGGACGAGCGCACCGTTTCAGCGCAATCTTTGTTGTTATTTCAGATACTTTTTTATAGAAATAAATGTTATTCTATTCTGATACAAGAGACTAATACATGCGTATTACACGTTGACGGTGAGCATCGAAATTTATTTGTTTGGAGACGAGCTCTGGGGCCAGTGCCACTTGGAGTTTCAGGAGAATCGTCACTTTTACGGTCGAACGGTATATCTGGAATTTTTTTCAGCTAATTTTCACGAGAAACAAAACGTTGATTTGAAGAATGGAAAAACTTTTGAAACCGTAAGGGTGGCGCCTCCTTTTCAGCCCATCGTTCGCGATTACGTCAACGATTTCATAGTTTCTTTTTTCAGGCTGCTTTTTTCTGTATTCGTTCTCTTGGAACGACCACTTCGCGCCGCTTCAAGTATTTGTTGCTATTACTTCAATCGAGAGCTTACGACACACAGAATGTGTAAAATTCGACGTGAAAGTTTCGAAAGCTACCGCGTCAGAAAATCGTTTCGCGTTCCCCCCACTTTCTCCCTTGACAAACTCTCGTCTATGTTTAAGTTGAAACGCTGCTCTTGAATGTCGCGCTCCGCAGCACCTGTGCCGCTTATAGCTGACGCTACGATTTTTCGCAGATTTCGGGCTGCTCCATTGGGTCAGGACACCGAGTATGCCACGAAGAGCATACCCTTGCGGCAAGTGTCAGAAGATCTACGCGAACGCATCTTCCCTGTACCGACACTTGAAGCTCGAGTGCGGCATTCTTCCGCAGTTTCACTGTCCTTACTGTCGCTTCAGCTCAAAGAGGAAATTCAATTTGGACTCCCACGTGGCGCACAAGCATCGAAAATTGTTACAGTGTTACGTGAAGGAATAAGACTGGACTCGTGCACCGTCTTTCAAACACGGTACCCGGTTAACTAAAGCGTCGAGAAGTCGTTTCGCGAACGCGAATCGTTCCTCGCGAGTGCAAAGACGAGACTATAGTGCACGCAGACGTACAAGAATATTGTAACCGATGCGAATAAAGAGGTGTTTGGATTTCTATCCTCGCCGACACCTTTCCTTATAATTTTCGAATTACACGAATAAATTGTTCCGGCAATTAAGCACGCTTTGTCTTATGGTCCTCGTGCTGTTCAAATGTTTATTAATCAGTCGTTTATTCCGCAGAGAACTGGTACTGTGTTTTACGTTAACGTATCCATCATCGTATGCTCCTGAGGTCCCTTCGTTCGTCGTAGAATGCGTTCGATCTCCTAGTAAACATGTGTTTCGTCAACCGTTTCTAACTTTGTGTTTGTCCGTAGTCGCGATTGTGTCCATGACGCGTTCCCGAACACGCATCGAATTTAATCATGTGAATTTGTGTTTCAGGGTATTCTACCTCGCAGGTCGAGGACACGTCGAAGAAATTGTATCCATGCGCGCAATGCGATCGCAAATACAAGCATAAAAGTAGCCTGAAACGACACATTCTGTACGAATGTGGCAAGGAAAAGCAATTCGTTTGTCCCATTTGCAGTAAAAGGCTCACCCTGAGCGGCATCCAGAAACACAAGAACGTTCATTGAACCTTCGATGCAACGTCTTTCGCGAATAACGCTCGCGTTCGTTTCGAGGACAGGAAAGGAAGAAAGATCCTGTCGCTGTCGTTCAGAGTCTCGTTGTCTCTGCTCTGAACTGTACAGTGTCTCGAAGTATATAAATACAACAGTCGCTTGTGTATATTACACGAACTCGTCCGCTAAAAGTACTTCTTTGTATATTCGTTCATTTCTCTGAATATCTACGACGCGAGATCATTCTGCGATCATCAACGAAGCATCCTATTTGGTGACTTTGTTTGGAGGGTTGGAATTTGGCATATCTTTTCATGTAAGACGGGACTCGGAGGAGATGGAGAGACACAGATCGCGCACCGCGAGCAGAGTTGGGCAGCGGTTACTTTTCTAATCGGTAAAATACATTTGAAATCGGTAGCGTGTAATCGCGATCGATCATGATTATAGAGTTGCAGACTACTATTTTGCCCAACACTGACGGCGAACATTGTACAAACTATGGGTGGCGCGTAGGGTGCACGCTTGGCGTCTTTCCATCTCGTTACGCAACCTTAAGAATCTCACGCCTCTTCACGTAAACACGGCAAAATTTTACCCTGGGCGCACCTATCTCTCGGGGCTATTGGCTGATACGTTATGTGTTGGGTTGGTTACGGGTTTAATCTCACTGATCTCTCTCGCCAGTCGCATAACAACCATCATCCGTGCATCGGGTCAAGAAACGCCTCTGTTCTCGATCCTCGTCCCGTACCAACGATCCACTTCCCTCTCCTAGCTCACACTTTTTCGTTTTCTCCGCCCGATTTTCTGTTTCGTTTGATAAAGTAACCTCTTACCTCGCTCTCGCGTCTCGCTTGGCGCCGGGACCTGTTGCAGGAATGGTTGCGTTGCTGTCGTTGTTGCGGTCCGATTACAAGCAGCAGCAGCAGCAGCAGCCGACGGGCAAAAAGGGCCGCACGTCGACATCGTCATCGACGGCCACCACTCGAGGCAACGTCGTCGTGGCGAGCAGACGCGTCAGCAGCAACGCGGGTGACAGCAACAGCTACGACAGCGGGACCGACAACAACAACGCGCGCACCACCTCCTCGACGCGTGAGGTGGTTTTCCCAGACTCTTTCGAGGTGCTGCCCCAACCGCGCGACCTCAGCGTCGTCTACATGGGCGTCCCTCACGAGCAGCAACGAAAGTTCAGGTGTCGTTTCTGCGGCAAGGGTTACCGATGGAAAAGCACGATGCGTCGCCACGAGATGGTCGAGTGCGGCGGCAAACCGCCGGCCTTTCAATGCCCCGAGTGTCCTTACAAGGCAAGGCAACGAGGCAATCTCACGGTGCACTACAAACGGCATCATCAGAAGATCGGTTACGACGAGGGCGCCTAGGAGACTCGGAGTCTCCGCGAGTTGGGCACGATCGTCCTGGAAATGTCACGTGTCAGTCGACGAGTTTCTAGCATCGAGTATTTTAGGCGACTTTCTTGTGGGTTGTAAGTGGAGTGTAATATACATCGGGAACAATTGTAAATAACAAACGTGAGAGAATCGCCGCGAGCGTTATTTTTCAAAGTCTCTGAGGGACTACGTCGGGTCGACAGGATACGTTAATTTAGGTAGCTCTCGGCAGCTTTTTACGAAGACACGCATCTCCGTCTTCGTGATACAATGTCCACAATCTAGCCTATTTTTTAACCCCTCCACGCCGACGTAATCGCTGAAGAATCTTTAGTTGTATCGAATACTTTTACCGACTTAGAAGCATAAGCTTAGGGGACCCGAATGGCGGACTATCGTAGGAAAGTTATTAGATTATTTTTTTCTTTAATCAATTTATTACCTCAGCGTAAGAATTTATCGTGGTATTTCGGTTCTTCGTGTACATAATCTCAATCTCTCTACTTCTATTTAAAGGGTTATTTTGTGTATTCTCTAGAAGTGGTTTATTAATCGATCGCCGGTTAATTTGCGTGGTATTTTTATTTTCTAGATAAACCAGAAATCGGTATTTAAGTTCAACGGCATTTAATTTCTATGACGATCGTACCACGAACAATTGCAGTCTGCGTGTTTTTCGTGGATTGCAGACATTTAACTCAACATTCCAGAAACGCGCGATATCTACTATACGTTCGAGTCTCAGGATTTAAACGACTTAAAGCGATAACGGAAGGATCGGGGCGATAGCTCTGTTCTTGTCGTGTTGACGTCGAGGCAAAATTGACGATCGCGTGTTACCACTGTTCGAAAGTTTTTTTTACCACAGAATTTTGCGTATTTTCTAGTACACTTACATCGTAGGTATTTTTATATTTAGATGTTAACGCTGCTTCGTTATTGGAACGTTACAAATTTTTTACTAGGTAAATGGAAGCGTAAAGGCAGTTGTAGGTACGAAATTACCGATCATTCCGAGCGTGATAAGGATATGGGTGAAAAGTGCCTTGTTTTAATAGGAACGAAACGTTTCAGTAAGATGCGAATCGTTCGTGCGTCAAGCACGACCGTCGCGTATCGCTGGCGATTTATTGCGAAATAATCTCCAGAAAATCGGTTACCTGAGAGCACCTTATAGACTTATGATAGAAAATAATAATTATACGATCTTCCATCTTCGCCCTAAAATGGAAAACAAACGCGAGAACTACGATTCTTCGCTCCGTTGTTTCCTCCACGTTTACGAGGAACAACGAATTCTGTACTTCAGCGACGTATGCATTTAACAGGTAGCAAAATGCCGATGGAAAAGAAACATATTCGAAATTTTCGACTCACTTTGCATGAGACGATCGACGATAACAGGCTAGAGGGTTAAATAGTATCCTATTTTCTTAACGACCGCTACGCGTCTCTATCGATCGCGATTGTATTTATTGTGTATGGATTTCAATCATCGTAGTCGGCCATTATCAGCCAAGAAAAGGAAACGTTATTATTCGATTCAAATTTTCTGTACTCAAGTAACTTTGTAATCGTTTGACAATGAATATCAAATTTGGTACTGAGCAAGTCTGTTATGATTGAAACACTACGCTCGACAATCAAGGTTAGACGCTAGAATTTGTAAGAATCACTGTACCTTTAAGCGAATTTATCGACGTGGAGAAACTTACCCTTGTTATATAACGACGAGAGGATTCAAGTCCGCTCGAACGAACAAAGGAGCCGATCTCTAATTCCTCTGAGGTTCGAGATTCCCTCTAAGTCGACTAAAGTCTCGTACCAGAGATGAGCAAAATTCTCGTTTACGTAAAAAATGCCGAACAAATTAAAATACGTATTGTAAGAGTGTTTGCTCATTTCTGCGTCGTACAAACTGCTCCCGCGATTATCGAGATCCGTACGCTGAGGAATTACACGCTCGATCGCGCATCGTACTTGACAACATTCCATAATTCTCTCGAGATCGACTCATTTGTCGTTCTACGCGGAATCATTTTTTTAGCGTTTTAAGAAGCAAAGTTTTTTTTTTTCCATTTTTATACGAGCATTTATGAACGTATCGCGCGCAAAGTGAAAGAGCGTGTATATACAAGAGAAGAAAAAAAAAGAGAGAAGAGAAAGAGGTCCCCGTCGAGAGACTTTTGTCCCTGGATCGGGGTCCAGTATTTTTGATATCAGTATTTGCGGACACTCGCGTCGACGTGCCTGCAAACTAACGTAGAATATACTCGTTATACCGTCTCCCTGATACCTCAACGTTGTGAATCTTGCGCGATGAGTTTCCGAGACTATTTTTTGAGAATCGATCAAGTGTAATTAATTCCCCGTATCGCCGACCTTTGTTACCGAAACTCTTAATCGTTTAATATTTAAGCAACACGTGTTTCAGTTTTCCTTCTTTTTTTTTTCCGTTTTATTTTTATTTTTATTATTTTTTTTTTTCAAACGTCTTTCGTCTCTCTCATTTCATTTACGGCGTATCGGCGAGGAGAGAATGGAAATTGTCCCTAACGAATACTCGTTTCGGTATTTAGCACTTTCAATTTTTTTTTCTTCTATTCTTTCTATTTTATTTTTGGAAAGGTTTACCAAGCGAACTATGGAATATCTATCACGATTATTATCAGCAATTAATATTATTATTAACATTATTATCATTATTATTATTATTAATATTATTATTAATAAAAAGACAATCTTTGTTGCGGGTTATTTTCTAAACGATCGCACGTGTCATTCTATTTTCCCACATATATCCACGTTTTTGTGTCGCAAACCACTCGAACTTGCATTTGATTACTCGCAAAACGTACCCGAAAAAAGCTCAGCCGTTTGGAACTGTGACGATGCAAAGGGAGAATGCTCCGGTATAGATACCTCGGAGCTCTCGTGGGTATCGAGAAAACATTCCCGGATTTACGAGCGTTCCGCTAACCAAGAATTTCTGTTTTCAGCGTGTTTCTACCGGCTACCCGTCAATTTCGAGACGTACCCATGCGACACCTGCGGCAGACAGTACCGAAGGCTGATATCGTTGCAGCGGCACAAGAGGCTCGAGTGCGGAAAAGAGGCTCAATTCGAGTGCGTGCTGTGCCATGCCAAGTTCAAGCACAAGCACAGTCTGCTGAGGCACTATAACGTTCACGTGGCGGACGTGAAGAAATCGGACACGTACAGACGGGAGGAGAGGTCTGCTTGACAGGCGAGACTGGTGACTTCGATGCAGGGAGAGACAAGCTGCGGCGCGTGACGGTTCGCACGCTTACGGACCGATTACGTTAACTTGCCGTCGACGTAGATTCGCCGCTTCGCCTCGAGATATACGTATTTTTTTATTGACTTTGCGGCTCACATCTAGTTTCTATCACTTTTAGTTCGTCGGCACTTTGCCACTTAACGTGGTCGGTCAATAATTTCCAGTCTGCGAACCAATGGCGCACGGAAATTGAGCGCAACATTTTAATTTTGCAGACTCTGATGCATTTTATTTCGTTGTAGTAACATGTACGCCATCGTGGTCGTAACCCCTGAAGCCCTTCCCTTCTTAACTCTACTAATTTAAATAGTAAGGGTTCGCACCGAATGTGCCGATACTAGAAATTCTTATTTAACGTAACGAAACGTTAAACACGTTCAGGAATATTTATTTATTTTATCATCGGATAATATTATGGATATGCACAATGAATTCCATTGCCTTCGGGAGGCTGCCACGTTTGATTTACGAACGGTGTATGTCCATTGTTACAAGAAATAAAAATTACATTTCGTTAAGTCTGTTATATTAGTGTACACCACCTCAGGAATTTACAAAAAAAAAAAAAAAAAAAGAACATATCCTTCTAGTTAAGCTGTCTTGTTTTCTTTTTTTTCAAAGATCCTTGTCTTCCTAGCGCAATATTTTTAATTATCGATTAATGGAGTTTTCCATGACATTTCATTGGTAAAAATGTCACTCGAAGCTTTCAGAAGGCGAGCAAACGAACGAGTTCCGAAGTCAGTAGTAACTGGCTCATAACATAAATTTCCAGTCTTCGTTACAAGTTCTCGCAAAGCTTGCAACGAATACTATAAATGTATACCTTACGCTTTACTGCGAGGGATCGCTACAAAAGTAATCGCAACCTAACTCTGGTTTGCCCGGTATTAAGGGCGAAGATTTTATCCGTTCGGTGTGTTGTCGATCGCAGCGTCATCGTTCAGACGGAACATCAACTTGAACGTTTCTTTTCGTTTCAGGTTTTTGGCACAATCCGGTCCCAGATGCCAGGAACGTGGTGTACTTGCCGCAAGTCGAACCGATGCCGACCGAGCAACCTCGAAACCCACGCGGCGAAGCAGCTTTCAAATGTCCCGACTGCGGCCGTTTCTACATGAGACAGTCCTGCTTAAAGCGTCATTTGAGCACCGAGTGCCGCAAAACGCCGATGTTTCAATGCAAAATCTGCCTGGGATTCTTCACGTACAGGCACAACTTGATGTCCCACATGAGGATCCACACCGAGGGGCCGCAGTATAGTTGCGGTCTATGCCAGATGAAGTTCTACAGACGGGACAATTTGGTGGATCACAAGATAAAATCGCACAACATCTTCCCGGTGACGTGATCCTATACAACGCAAATCTACGTTTCCAACTAATTCTTAACGAACAACAGGGTTCATAGGGTTATCTTTTTTCGAGATCAATCCACTTTAAATCGATCGCTTCGTGAAATCGAGGTATCCGAACCGAGGGGGTCGAGTCTCCAATGTTTCATTCCGAAATTGTTGATCTCATTTTTTCTCATCGTCAACAAGGATTGGCCTTACAGTAAAAGATTACTGAATCAATTACCAATTGTCATGTATGTTCAAGGAAGGTTTCTTTTCTCGATATCGATCGCATCGTGTACATACCGTCGCGCAGTGCGAATGTCTAAGCTTTTTTAACTTCTGACCAGCATCTGGCCGCCGTCGATCGCTAATTGGTCGGTTTTCTTGTATAATTTCAGACCCCTTCAGGCAACTAAAGCAGGGTACCGTCTACGTGATCGGCGGACCGCAGAAACTCGCGTGCAACAACTGTCCGCGTACGTACACTACGCTGCCCGCACTTCAATTCCACCAGAAGAACGAGTGCAACCGGGAACCAATGTGGAGCTGCCATTATTGCGCTTACAGGTCTCTCAGACAGACGAATTTGAAGAGGCACATGCTCCGCCACGGACGCGACAAGCTTCGCTGAAACGCGATCCAAGGTTTTCTTTCCAGCAAGTCTGTGTCAAAGTTCGACTGGGCGATGCCCTACTCGATGACGTTGTTGTCCAATCTGTGTTCTGCTCGGTGACGGATCACTCGCTAATTCTAATTAACTCTATTCGTTTGTGGTGCGCGCTGTTATTCGATGACAATACGAGTGACTGTTAGAAAGATCGTCGTTCTATGTGAAACGTTAACCCTTTGCACTCTGAGAATCTTTTAATTTGAATACGATTAATTAATTTTAAACGAATAAAGTTTGCGGCGCTAGTGGAGCGCAAAGAGTTATGTCTCCCTTCTACGACACTATATTGTACTACATTCTATTTTGAATAAATAACGGAACATGTACCAAAATAGTCCTTTTTCGAAAGATCCACTTTTATACGGAACGATATGTTCGTGGATTTTTTTTTTAAACGGTGTAACTCATCCCTTTACACTTTTCCAGGTTGCAACGTGTCGTTCGACCGCAAGAAGGTACAATCGAATTATTATTTCTAGCTAGTGTTCCTTGAACCTGCGTACAATATCGCTGGATCAGAAATATTGGAACGGTAGTTCATGGGTGTCTGATCTTTTCAGGTGGTTCGATATCCTGGGACAACACGAAGCCGTATCAGTGTCCAAAGTGCTTGAGATTCCTTAGATCCTCGAAATCCTGGTGGACTCATCGGCGAATCTGCGGGATGGACAAGAAGTTTCGTTGCACGCTCTGTAATTATCGTTTGCACCGAAGGGGGGACCTGCTCAGACATTTCGCTACGCAACACCCCGATACGGACCAGAAGAATTTCGCGATGAAACCGTAACATTGAAGCTGCAGAGACAATATCCGCGCAAAAGTTACGGTCAACGAAACGATGTGAACAGTAAACTTAAAAACTGATGAAAGAATACCAACAGAAAAGTGTGTCATGTTTATTCACCCGATATTTCTCTTTCTTTCTACTTGGTTTCTTAGACCCGAATCACAGGTACTCTTGGGAAACAGGTACGTTCCCTGATTTCTATAGGAAATAGTAAAAACGAGATATTCTGCGATTAATTTTAAACCGACGAATGAACGTCGTTGCCATATAAACAAAATAAATGTAATTTCGTTGGCACACAAAAAGACCTTCATCGCGACAGTGGTAAGAAGTTGGAGCGACGAAACGTCTGTACCCCGATACCGTACACGATGACACTTCACAGCTGAATAATTAAAAAGATTCGTAGTTTACTGTCTTCTGACCAACGGACAGTTCTCGATCGAAGAAAATAAGAATCGACGAAATTGCGCTGAAGGCTTCGAATTCGAAATATTAATTGCTAAGACTACTAGGTATTCGGAACGTTGTAGCAATTAATAACTGGAACACAGAGTCTCAAATGCAATTTCGTTATCCTTGTTTTCCCTTGAAAAATCTTATTCTAGATCCCTATCCGTTCGAATCGCGGCGATCTATGCCACTACCTCGAACTTACAGAGTGTGTAAAACCAAGTGTGTGGCCAGTCACGGTGCTACAGAGGCGTGACGCGAACGGGGGACAAGCCTAAAGTTGTTGTTTTTTCCGAATTGCAGATGACATGATGGAGAACAGAGAGGAGAACGCCGATCTGCCTGTTCAAGCGTGGAAGATTCAGGAGCAGGGGCTACCGTTCGCCGAGCTGAAGATACCGAAGGCCTACAACTACGTTGGGAAGAAGCCACCTGGACAATTCGGGTGCAGCAGATGCGGAAGATCGTACATGAGGAAAGACTCGTTGCAGCGGCACATGCACTGGGAGTGCGGCAAGGAGCCACAGTTTCAATGTCCGTTCTGTCCCCAGCGTTGCAAACGGAAGGCCCATTGGTTGAGACACATCCGTCGCCAGCACTTCGACAAGATTGGAGACATGGAGGCCTACTTGCTGGCTTACACGCCGAAACACGAGATCGACTGAGCGGAACGGTCGCTCGTGCGTGTGCCTTTTTCTCGATTCGAACGATCGACGAATTTCAGCTTCAAAGTTAACAGATTTCAGATTTTTTACTGCTCGACCGTCGACGATCGTCTCCGAAACCAACGTTTGTCGCGGTCAGCCTATAACGTTTGTGATTTCCAGAGTATAGGGGAGGGGAGGGGAGGGGAGGGGAGGGGAGGGGGGTGAGGTAACGTCCGATTTCCAGAGGACTGGAGAACTTCGATTTTATACACACGCATATAATATATATATATATTTCTTTTTTCTATAATATACCACGACTTTGAAAGTTTGCATCGAATTAAAAAAAAGAAATGCGAAGAAATACGAAGATGCGTATTGCGAGGGGAACCTATCTATTTTTATCGAAATCTTTGAATTGTCGAACCGTTATATTCCTGCTTTCTTAAGTAATACGCGCGTGTATTTTTTTTTTTTAATTTTTTTTTTTTGATTGTGCATACATCGGTGGTAATCGTGCGAAATACTCATTCCAAGTTAGCGTAAAACGAGCTTAACGTACAAAAAAAAAAGACAAAAAAAAAAAAGAAACGACGAGTTTGCTTATAAAAATGTACATCGAGTTTCGTTTCTCGTAATCAAGAACTCCGACTGATATTTATTATTGTACATCGAATTTACGATTAGTTTCTTGTAATACGATTGTGTTTGTTTTTCTTTTTTTTTTCTGCTAGATAAGATACGATTTTTTTTTCTATTATTTTTTAATCGCTTTGTAAGTCACGGATGCTAGTATCTTTTCGGGAAGTTTCTTTACATCGTCGACGCTTGTTTCCCTCGATACAAGTGCCTTAACGGATGCGCGTAGGTGTAACCGATATCGTTGAAGACAATAAGTGTGATTTCTCCGTAAGCTACTCGAGAAGAAGAAACGCAAAGTACACGAAAAGATTAGCCTTAATACCTAGACCATAGAGACGACACGAGTAACGTTATTTTCTATAAACTTAGGAGTAATAGGTTCGTAAGCGAACGCTCGTCAAGACTGATCGTGTTCGAAACGCGACGTACCACGATTCGCAGTGCGGCATCACTTGATCTTGCGATTAGTATTAGAGCTATATGCGAATTCTATCGTATTTCGTACGTTTGATTGAATAAATTTGTCAGAAGACGATAAGTACCAGAAGTGACAACCCCAATACATATCCACCCTTACCGTTTTCTCGCGTCGATAATTGCAATTGTTTCCGAACTCTTTTCAACGTCCGTGAATCGCCGAAGTCATTCGTGTCTATTTTCAGCTACGTCGACGAAAACAACGAATTCACGCACTTGACACACTTTCCACGACGATATTTTTTTTTTCCTCTCCCCCCGCCAACGACAACTTTCCGTCTTTGTCGCCTCTTTCTTTCTCTCACTCGCTCACTTTCTCTTATCCCTTTTGAAACAGGAATACTGTACATTATTGCGGGAACTGGCGATCGCAACGGTGTTTCATCGAATTGTGGGAGACACGAGTCGGAAGACCATGGAAAAAAGTAAAGAAACAAATGGAAGATTCTTTGGTCTAACGATCGGTCAACGTTTTCCACTGTATTTCCCACAACTCGACGAACGGCGATCGGATCGGTTGCGTTCCTTCCGATTGCATTTTCTCTATTGAATTTTTGACCTCTCTATCTTCTCGTCGACATTAGGGGAAGTAGCATGCGCACTAACTTTTCTCGAAACTTGTACATAGATACACGACTTTTATCGCTTGTGCGTTGAAAGGAACAGACCGCTCGACCCAGAGGCCACTCGACGCGAAATGGAAAAGTAGAAGCGACGCCGTATCGCAGGATCTGGCGAACGAGTCCTGATTCGGCGCGACGTTCTGTTTCTTTCGTCACGCACAGATACCGCTCCTTCTTTGTATGCGAAATTCATAGCTAGCTGCTTGGGGCTCAAAAGTAGGGATTACGAAGAACGTGCATTATTCTTTCCTTCCTTGACAATAATCTACCCATTTTGATCGCGTCGGTGTCGAGCTCGAGAACGAATCGAACGACGAATCGGTGGCGACCGGTCAACCGAGAAGTCAGCGATGATTCTTTCTCGTCCTTCGAGCCGTGCGCGGATTTTCAGGACACTGGCGAAAGATACCTTCTGCTTCGACGACGCTTAAAAAATTCTGACAAGAATAACGATCGTTTCGATACGTTTCTTTCGAAAATATGACAAAACTACTTTGACACCCCGAGCAACAAGATGTAGCAACGAGAGATAAATTGAGAAGCAGCAGGTAACTTTCGCACCATGCAGGCGACTTGGACGAAGTGGCGAGAAGCAACAGGAACAGTTCCAACTCGCCACGTAGCACCTAAGCCTGTAATCCGTATAAGTTCGCCTGCGTAGAATGACAAAGAGAGAGCCGGGGATCGGTAGCGTTAAGCCGTGTCCTTCTGAAACGACGAACAGAACGAACGAACGAACAGACCACGATCACGTCCCAGGATATCTAATTGACCGTCCGATCCTCACCTGGTGGCGTGAACACCATACTAATAAAGCCGTGAATCCTGTGTTCCAGCCGAGGACCTGAGCATCACCGGGCTGAAGTGGGCAGCCGCCTGGCAGAGATGGAGCGTGCCGTCGATCATGTGGCGGTCAGGTGGAGGTTTGGGCAAGGGTATCGGCTCTGGCTCCTCGAATCCCGAGGGTTTCAACTGTCCTGCCTGCGGCAGGGTCTACAAGCTGAAGAGCAGCCTGAGGAACCATCAGAAGTGGGAGTGCGGCAAGGAGCCACAGTTCCAGTGCCCTCACTGCGTCTACAGGGCGAAGCAGAAGATGCACATCGCGCGGCATATGGAACGGATGCACAAAGAGAAGATCTACAAGCAGGAGCTCGTCTAAGATGGCCGTTGGTGAGACTCGAGCGGACCGTCGGCGTCGTCGATCCGGGCGCGAAACGCCGTTTGGTTGCGCTGAGCGCAGACGTAACCGAAGAGGAGCAAGTATCGTCAACGTTTGCTTTCGCGCTCGGTTGGCGGTCATCAACGATCACGAAGTGGGGTGGGCCGAGATAATGGGGCTGGGGAAGGGAAAGAGATATATCGCATGCGAGGAGGTATGAATTGGGAAGATGACGAGGTGAGGGTAATCAACGACGTTGACGATCGATACCGATCCGGGAGTAAGACGCGAAAAGACGGACGGAGCTGGGTGGAACAGGACAACTGCCAATCCTCCTTACTCGATTTTGGATTCTATTTTTTTAACGTTTTTTAAGGTTTATTATTATTATTATTAGTAACTATTAATTATTATTATTATTATTTTTATTATTTGCGTAACGAGATGTACCGCGTATGAACGAGGGAACGCGTCGATCTCCCGCTCGGGGCGATGTCTTCGTAATCAAACGCGTTCACTCGAGTCCGCGAGATGCTTCGCGTCTTTTCGTTCCTTTTTCACGATGATCGTGGGTGTATTCTGTCCCAATCCGACGTTCCTCGCTGGATGGATGCTCGACAAAAGTGGTCGGAGACGGGACAATTTATCGTTGGATACAGTCCTGCGATACGACACGGCCTAGTCGGACGACAGGTTGTAGAACAACCCTGCACATTCGCGCTTGTTAGAGTGGAAGCACCGAGAGGTCGATAGTTTAATGTAAGAGGAGGAAACAAAGCTCGAAAGTTCATTCACAGATGTACAGTTAATCAAGGAATGCTTTTCTTCTCGTAAGAAACAATGAAAGTCACGCGATAGAAGGTTAACCATTTTTCCACAAATTATAGAAATCCATCCGTCTAATTTCACCTCTCGGTCCTTTCACTCTGCGAACATCGTCCAAATCTCGCACGAACCGCACTTCTGCCATAATTTGTCGCGTTCCGAGCACTTGTCGCGCCGATCCGACGCTGGAACGTCGGAGATCAGATGTCCCCTAGCAGATGATCGCGTCGACAAACTTTGTCCAATGTGTTCGACGAATCCTAGAGAAGCTAGCCAAACGGTTTCCAACCAGCGCAGAAGAGGCCCTAACCGAATACGTATCCCTGGATAGAGTCGTTTTTAAAACGCGGCCCGCCCCGAGTCGGATTAAGACCGTCCGGTAAACCGGAGCTCTTCCATAGCAACCATTCTGGTCACACTGGTTCCATATTTTTAAACGGGTGAAGCCGTGCGCGTGTGGCTCACTGGGGACACCAAAAACGCGAGATGAAAGCAATCGTCACTATTCCAGAGAACACTGCTCTATATCGTAGCTGGAACGTTCCTCGATCCGGTCCACGTGCTTCCCGTCGCTAAATACACGTAAACATCTACACACACTCACACTTACGATCATACAAAACGTACACACCGACCATGTCCCGGAGTCGAACCACGAGCTCCGTCTCATTTTCCTTTTTTTTCAGCCTTTCACGACAAAGGCAGCCATTTATTATATTCCTTGTCGCTGCTGAACCGGCAGCGAACCAGAGAGGGTACAGTATTAAACACCGATTCGGTCGTTCACTCTCTGATCGAATCGCGCGTCTATTTGCTTCTCGCTAATATGCTTCCAACTAAGTGACACGCGCGTAGAGTCAGATATACGTACATATTTATACATGTACATACATACATATTATACGTACACGAATACACATAACTTTAAATACTGCGGGGTATTCCTATAGCATTGTGATCGTCAGACTGCCAGATACACGAACCTAGTAGATTCCTATACGATGCATTTAAGTATATATATTTATATTATATAATACGTACGATTAATGCTTTTTAATTAAGCGCCCTCGAGTTTAAGAACCCTCGCGATTTCTTTATACGATACTATCCTCACTGCCGATGATCCTGAGAAGCACGGCAATCGGGCCAGAGGAACGTTCTCGGCTAGTAATCCTGAGCCGAGCGCGGGTACGCGTCACCATTTTTCCCGCGCACACGATATTATTCCCAAAAATAGTCTTCTATACAAAGCTCTTCCACTTTGGGAAACTGCAACGCGCAGCCTTTCGATCCATGAAATTTTTCTACGCAGTAGGTCTTTCTCGGCGATCGCACGTTTGCTGGTCCTGCGCGGCGGTGGACAGAGGATGAACGATATTTACGATTAGTATCCGGAGGAGATTCCCTTCCATGTACAAATGTATCGTAAACCTCGGAGAGAATCTCGTCCTCGTTAACGGGAATGAGGGCCGAAGGTCTTCGAAAGTTCTTCTGAGCCACCCATAGACGTCGACGAGGACGAGTAACCAATTCCTGGTTTCGCGATACGAACAATCAATAACTTTCAATACTTTGTTTGTGCAATAACAATTAAAATCCGAATAGTAGCGTGCGTAATCTTCGCATTGACTGAGTAGCAGCTTACATAACCATTCAAACGAATGAATAGTCATTATACATAGTTTTTATTCGTCATCTGTTACGCGTAACAGATTATTCTGTCCATCCGCAGTTCCACGAAACGTACGAGAGTCTCGCAGAAATAGTAATCGACGAACAAAGAGACGCCCGTGCTCGGCCAAGTACCTGGCATCAGGTCCCGTATTCCTACGCCAAATACGCGCGCCACGGCTGCCCGACTTTCCATACTGTAGACAATATTTATGAGACAAGCTAAACTAAACTAAACTACTCGTAACTCATATTATACAGTGTAAGTGTGCGCAACGTCTGACGCAAAACGAACAGAGCGGTGTAGATTTAATTTTTCATTCGCGTCGAGCAAGCGAACATGTTCTCGATCGGCCTCCTCGCGAACGTGCACGGCGCTACCGCGTCGCGAATCTCTAGTTCCCTACCGAACCAACTGTTCGGCTCTTCGTTAAAAAACAGTCTCGATGACCCAGACGTGGGCAAAAATCTAAACGCGATGAGCGATTCGCTCTTGGTACGATAAAAATTAAGGCAAACGTTCTTTGGTAATCGGTCCATCGACAGCCGCTTCGAATGGTAATGAAAAATTGGGAGCGTTATTTTTGAAATACATCACGAGGAGGTAGAGCACGAAAAGACCTTTTATTTTTCGATAGAAACTACAGTTTCTTCGTATTCCTACATTGATATAAAATTTTGCCCACTTCTGTTCGATAATACAAGCGATCGACCGATTGCGATTTACCTCGGCGATGGGATGCGGCCTCGCCAAAGAGAACAAAGTATTACGATCGACGCGAGAAGCTCTTTCGAGCGAAGCAGGCCAGGATCGACGTCTCCTCCGTACGAGTGCAATAACTACACCTGTATTACTTTGCTCTTTCGATTACGTTCTTTCAATTCCGACAACCGTTTTCCGTTCACCGATGCGCCTTGAACGGGTCGATCGAGAATTGGTTCGTCGACGCGCGATGGTCGTATGTCGTATAGTGAGCGAACGAATAGCTACTGTTCGCGGAATGGATGAGAAGAGAGCATATTTGGGTGACCTCGACGAAAGTTCATCCGAGGTGGATGCGCGACGTCGTAGTTGAAGCTACGAGGGAGAACGGAGAAACAAAAATGGTGGAATGCGCGATCGGTAACGATATATCGGCTCGAGAATAGGTAGGAGACACGGCACGAAGAAGACGGTTAGGCGATAGGCGTTTACGATAAATACGTTTATGGATCGACTTGATACATAGTTACTGAATAATATTATTTGATAAATACTACTGCCTCACGAGGCCTTGATGCGTGGCGGCGGTCGTTAAACGAACGGGGGTGGAGAGCTGGTTTCGAAACGTTCGCGACGGGGTCGGGAAGTAGGGGTTGGGAGATTTCGATGCCGACGAGCCGACCGACCGCCGCCATCGACGGAGATTATTAGATTATTAGGTACGTAAGAAGTACTATTAGGTAGGTCGTAGGTTTTTAATGACTCCTTTTTTTCCTTGTAATGTAAGTAACAGAAAAAACGAAGGAACGCCTCGCGCGGTTTCGCGCGGGGGCGTCTGTGGTCGGCCGAGCCGGACGGATATTAAGAGAGACGTTGGATGCGAATTTCGGAAAGCTGTCTATTAATCAGAGCCTACGATCCTGCGCGTGTATTGAAACAAGCAAATAAACGTGGCACGTGTACGAGATCATTGCAAACGACACGGGTAAACGTACAGTGCCTTTTAACTCACGAGTATTCGACACACGTGTATTTAAGATTAGGCGAGTTTCAGCGGGCATTAGTTTCACGTGTCGACTCACTGGAAATTTTGTTATCTTGGAAATCTTGAACTTGAAAGACGCGATAAGTAACTTACCGCGATGTGTCTCGAATATTTGGCAATACATCTATCGATTTGTTGATTTTTTATTTTTTAAAGTTTTTAAAATTGTTACTATAATTAATATATTTACGCGAACGGCCTCTGACGAGCCCATTCGATGTTCTAACGGTTTCTTTTTGGATCCTCGTCAGAAGTAAGTAATTTATATATATTTTAACGATCATAGAGAGGGAAAGTTCCCCTTGCGTTCTCACAATTTTCAAGAATATTGTATCGATATAGTCAAAATTAATGTTTCTAAACATTGCACTGTTTCGTCGTGCTCTCTTCTAATTCTCTTTAATTTAGAGTTGGAATTACACATTTCTGAAGAGAAACCAAAAAAATGGGTCGAAAGCGTTAGAGTATTGAATCGGCTAGTTAAAGATATCGAGATCTTGGCAAAACAAGCATGAATTTTTATTATTAAGTTGTATCGTTCATGATTAAGCTTTTGGCGTGAGCTTTTGAGAGAGAAACTATTGTACTAATATATATGAATGATATTCACCGTACTCTAATGCAAATAATGTGATACAAAACGTCAGATCGCGAATATTCGAGCGACGTATTCGTATGATTGTTTTGAAGTAAAATTTAGGAGCGCGGACTTCTATGAAACGAGACGAGTGAAGTATTGGAAACGACGGAGAAATAGTATATTCCTCCCTTAGTTTGGGAAACGTACTTCTGAACAGTGTCGTGACCTTGAAAAGGTTACGAACCATCGAGTTATCGCGCGAAGTTGACTGTTGAAACGCGCTCGACCTTAATTACACGTGCATAGATACACGTGAAACGAGGAGCAGGAGTTCGAAGACGTGTGTCCGCTTATAGACATCACGTGAAGTAATATCACGTGCCCAAAAGCGTGCAGCCTTGATTTCACGTAAAACGGGGGACCGCTAGAAACGAGAACGACGAGAGAAAGAGGGTGGAGGGAATGAACGAGATGGTAAACGATCGTGATAGACGAAAGTGATAATAACAGTCGTGATAAAAACGTTTGGCCGTTCGGCAGGAGTTGCAGAGGACAAGGGAAGGGTGAAACGAACCGTTGAACAGATGATGCGCGCTTAATTTAAGCATTTCCCAATGGAGGCTCGCTCGTCAGATGATTTTCTCGCGAATACGTCCCGGAATCGAGTCCGTCGAGAGGCACTTAGGGTGAAACGTGTAGCTTTCGTGTCTCTTTCTCTGATTTGTTTGATCGGTTACACCTGGCCGTTGCTCGTATCGCTGTGCCAAGTTCTACGATGGTTCCTCCTCGCGAGCCTCGTCTTTTCCTCGGCATGATCGAAGATCGTGCCAACGTCGATCGCCGAAAGCCTCGCAATCCGTTCCCGTCGAACGTATTTTATAGCAAGAGATGACACAAAGAGCAATATTTTTTCCCCCAACGGATCGAAAATTATTTTTGAACGCGAACCCCGACGGCGTGGGCGTTCTTCGATCATCGGGGAGAAGATCTGTAATTAACGCGGTGCAGGATCGTCAATATATATTATATGTATATGTATATTTCTGCTTGCGGATTGAGTTCAACCGGATCAGGAGTTCGGCGCGTATCGCGCCGCTTCGTTTCCGAATTAATCGCGGTTCGTCGATCTTACGTTTCACTGGTTGTTTTCTGTTTTTTTTTTTTTTTTTGTTATCATTCTTTCTGTGTTTTTTCCCCCAAAGAGTCGGTGACTCGTTTCCTCTTCGTTCGATAGTTTCAGGACACGTATCGACGGCTTGCACGCTCTCGCTTTGACTCTTTTTCGAAAATCGATCAACGATGACAACGATGGGGGGGGGGGTGAGATTCGAATTTGAAACGCTTAGTGAACGAGCGTAAATTCGTTCTTGTATACATGTGCCTTCGAAACGTTCGAGAAAGAACAAAAGAACGCGGTTCTTACAATTATTGGGTGGGATTCGCTGATGAATTCCATGGCTGGAATTAGCGGTAATCGCGGATAAAAACGACGAAGGGAGAAGAAGTAAAATAGCGCGAAGAGGTTTCAAAATCTTTTTCTGTTTGAAAAGTACACACACATATATATGTATGCATATACAAATACACTCACACACTCTCTCTCTCTCTCTTACACACACACACACTCACTCACTCACTCACTCACTCACTCACGTATGTATAAGAACGCCTGTCACCGTAGGGAGACGAAAAAAAAATTGTGTAGAATTTGTTGAGATAGGTGAGCAAAAATATTACATGTATACATATATAATATATATATATATATATACATTTATATATGCGTGTATATATGTACATATAAAGATATATACATATATTATACACACGCGAGTACACAAGAGAATCGCCGTAACGATATAGCTTTTTTACGGGTTCGTCTATCGTACTAATTATTACGGCTTTTAATCAGGTCTAACTCGAGTGTTGCGCATTATGATTGGGCTTTATTAATCATTTTCTTTATATTTTTTCTTTTCGTTTTTTTTTTTTTTTTGTCTAATTAGGTTTTTATTACGTTTACGATTATATCGGCCGTCGCGGCGAATCTGCGACGCGCAGGACGTTGGAATTCCATGAATTTTCTTTATCTTGGGTGTCGGTTTGGGATTGGGAACACTCTAACCGAAAGCAAACGTATAACAAAAATAAGAGAGAACAAGCCGTTGCAAAAATCGATGCATTTCGAAATATCGGTACAGCTCGAGGGGGCGGCGAGGTGAAACGCGATGACGACAGTTTGTTTTCATCTTTTATTTTGCCTTTTGACGGGGGACATTCGCGTTTTTCATTTTTTCTTTTGTTTTGTTTGGTTTTACCTTTCGAAGTGGAAAAAAGTGTCGCTTTCGTTTGTTTTGGAGGGAGCGATTTGTCGCTGCTGTTGAAATTGAAAAAAAATATTTTTATACGGTCGAGTTGAAGGCGAATTCGGCATTTTCTACGATATCAGAGGACAGTTTTGCATTTTCATTTCACGACTTTTTTTTTTCCACCATTTCCGTTTGACACGACGCGTCCGTAGCAGAGTAAATCGATATTATCGGATCGTCGTGTCACCGTCGGGGCAATTTTGTTTGTTCGACTCGTGGAGGGAGCCTCGTCCGTGATTCCGTAGCTCGCGATAGATTAGAGAATGCGCGCATAGTGTGATATTTAGACGCTAAATTTAAAATGTTAAGGGTCCCACGAGAAACTTCACGTGCTCGCGTTGAACATTTATTATTAGAATTTTTTTTTTTTTTTATTGGAACTTAACGAGATTTCGGTACGATCGTTACCGCGAAATTTATAACGATTTTGTTTGCCGAGAGAGAAAGAGAAATATAAATCTATTTATTAGGCGATTGTTCGCGGCTTCGATGCAGAGATATCTTTTTTTAATTAAACGTATATCTATATAGGAGAGGATTATTCGAAATGTATATGTTATTAACAAAACGAGAAAAAAAAAATGAAAAAAGGGGGAAAAGTGAAAAAATATTATGTTGCTTCGCAGTTTAGATCGAAATTTATCGCGATATGGTATATCGTTCTTTTTCTTTTTCTTTTTTTTTTTTAAACAAAAATATTATTCGTTAAGGGTGTTAAGATATAGGCTCGTGTGGTTTCTCGAATGGCCGAGTTTTCTTTGTTTCGCGGCACCTGGCGAGATGCGGTCTATGAAAATAAACGTTTTCTGGCACGCGTAGATCGGGAAGGATACACGTACAGTAACGCGTAGGGAATGTAGAGCGTAATTCGCGAAAAGACATGCCATCCAGGAATTTAGAAAGTACAGTGCTTTATTTTTTGTATGACATAGTATATTTCCGCACGAATGCACCGTGAAGGAAAGAATTAATCGAAGGGATACTGCTGGATCGCGAAAACGAGAAAAAAAGAAAGTATAATAAAGTGATCGTCCTCGGGTCGACAAAAGTGACAGCGAAGTTCTATCGTAAACTCTAAAAACAGGGAGGGAATAGAAACTTGCTCTTTTCTGTAGCTAGAAATGTCTCCATCGAGAATTTCAATTTTCGTTTCAACTCGATCGAATCTGTCCGTTGAAATTCGGTATGCTACGACACTTTGGCGAGTCTAATGCTTTTGTTACGCTTGACGTGCGTCGAAAAGAATGAGAAAATTTCCAAAACCAGGGAACCGTGAAAAGCGAGGAAATGGTTAGGAAATGAAGGCCAGCGAGAAACGATCGAAGCACAGTATTCCCTGCTTTTATGCAACCAAATCGTGTTGAACATAAAAGTACACACAACGATATTTGTGGAAATCAACTTCGTTGCTTGTAAGCGGGGAGAAGAAATTGGTCGCATCTAACGGGGATGTACTGTGCCCCCTTGGCGAGCCGTGGAAACACTGCGTGGCGGGTGTTTAGCTTTTAAGGAGATAGGAAAGAAATTATATTGAGAAATTATACGAGGAAAATACTTATGGATAGGCTTTGAAGCCTTTTCGAAAATTATCTTTAACGTTAGGATTTTTTCGCGATGATTCGTACTTTTATTGTTAACCGCCCGGTGATTTCTGAGTCTAATGAAATTTTGATAATCGGTGCTCGCCGAGGAAAGAACGCGAGTGCAAGGTGAAATGAGTGAATCAGAGATGGGCAAATGCTTATCTAAAAGAGACAATTTCGAGTAAAGAGTAAGAGGTACGCGACGTGGTTTTTCCATGATAATTGCAATTGTTTTATAAAAGAGAAACACTTTATCGTTCGAATAAAATTTTGCCCGTCTCTGCAGCGAACAATGATCCGTACTATCGGAGGGAAACCAAGGAGAGAGCGTATATGAATATTATTATTTTTTTTTTTTTTAAATTAGAAACGTCGTACTATATACCGTACTATAATCACCGTATTATGAATGAAATTTCTAAGAGCGAAAAAGAAGCCGCAGTCAGGCACTGCGATACGTTTATCGGAAATTCGTTGACGTTGTTACATTTATCGTTTCGCGAGAAAACGTTCCATTCTTCAAAACTTATTTTCCGCATGAAGCGAGGCACAGTTGATTTCTTGTCGGACCACGGTCTCGCGACAAAGGCGACCATCGATGACAGAGGGGGAAACAAACTCCGTTTCGAAATTACGGTGAACGGGAATTGAGACGCGAAAAGTCGCAAATTAACGTGGAGGAACGTTCTACCGTTAGAATCCAGCAATGACAAATTAAAAAAAAAATATGAAACAAAAATACCCGTGGACAGTTTTCTTTAGCTCTTTCGCAAAACGCGTGTTCGGGACGAACATTCGGGAAAGACGTCTAAAAAAGAAAAATAAGGGGAGGAAGTAGCTTTTTGAACCGAGAGAGCCTTGTGTTAAGTGCCTTCAAGTACGACTTAGATTTTAGGATAGATGAAAAGAAAAATGAAATAACAAGAGGCGCTGGGCGCATCCAGCTGTGAACGAATTTTTACGGTATTATTGGCCGAGTGTCATGTACAGGAAAGACAAACCTGCGCGTGCCCTCTGGCGGATGATCTTCACCGTCTTGCGAAAACTCGGCTACGAAAATCGCCAAAGTCCGAGAAACATTCAAGACAGTTTTTTTTAACGGTGACGGGTGGACGCGTCCGCCATCGCGCACCGCGCGAAACGATACCGCTTTATAGGTGACACTCGGCAAACATCTTGAGACCAGTGATATTTTTTTAGAAATTATTTATTTACGCCGAAAGAAGCAGAATTTAATCTCGATCACTCGCCTTTATACTGCCAATATATCCGCTAAGACGTACACATCTTCGTTGTCGATCCATATTACATACATAATGACACCACCATATATCCCTTACGCGTTACATTTGTTCCTTTTCTTTTTTTATTATTTTCTTCCTTTTTTTTCCCCTCGAATCCTGACAACCGCAATGTGATTCCCGCGCGTATAATTTTCCTTCAATCTCTATTTATTCCTGCGCGTCATACGTTTACCCCCTTTACTTTTGTATTTTTCCACTTACTCTTCGTTTTGTTTTCGATAAACGGGTATGGCGGTACTCGCGTACTCCTTTACATTTCTTTCGTTCGTTCGTCTCTATTGATTAAACAGTACAATTATCTGTAATAAATAATAGTGAATTTACCTGCGGAGCGACCCAAAACACGCGAGAGATCATCGAGTCTCGTCGCGTGTTTCGGGGCGTCCCGTGGAACAGTGTTTTCCAAACTGGCGCCCGTGGAACCCGGGAAATCCCAAGCTCGCGAAAGAAGAAGCATTTTATAAGGTAGCGAATTTTATTGGATTTTTCGTCTGCGACGAGGCAATTTTATCTGACATGCCAGTGCAGAAGATTGGAAACGTTTTAACCGATAGAAGAAACGTAGATCGTATTCAAATCAAGTCGAAGCTTTTAAACCGTATACACATTTTCTATAAGGGAGCATTTTTCAAGTAACCCGTTCGCAAACAATTTCCTTTCACCAAGGGTGTCCACGGAGAGCAAAGTCTGGGAAGCGCTGCTGTAGAACATCGGGCGCGTGATGCCTCCTCGACGCAGCGTTCGAGGGATCCCCATAGAGCGCCATAAGGGTGACGCGCCTGATTTGAACCTTCCAGGCACAAACGTCCATCGAGCTTGAACCGTGTTACGGTGCCAGCGACAAAAGTATTAGTGCCGACAACGAAATTCACCACGCTCGAGAAGGTATCTCGCGTCCCGAGCTTAAGTACGATATTCTTACAATTAGTACAAGCACAGTACTCGACTGTATAGAGAGACAGGCGGAAAGAGAGCGAGTGAAAGATAAGAACGAGTGGGAGCGAGCGAAAGTAAGAGTGCCAGTGAGAACACGGGAAAGCCAATTAGGGGTTGGCAGGAGGGGGAGAAAAAGCGAAACAGTGTGCGTGCGTGTGTACGCGAATGAAAGGAAAGCAAGAGAATGTGCGCGCGCGCTTGAGCGAACGAGAGAGAACAGAGAGCACGTAAAAATAACGCGACTACAACTTCCGCTCAGCGCCTCGAACGCAAAACATACATTGTAATCGTAATTTCTTTGTCGCCATGTATTTGCCAACGAACGATGATTTATTAATTATTACTTTTTTTTTTTCTCTCCATTTTATATTAATATTATTTAGGGAGCAATAATTATTAACGATGATACGCTACGATGATAACGATATTCTTTCTAGATAATTTTTTTTTTGCTTGTTCTCTTGCGACGAATTCGCATGCATGTAAACCCACGTATATACAGAACACGTTATTGTAGCACACGAACAATCGAGCGTGCCGTTGCCGCGCTCGCCGAGATCAAGTGTATCGCTCGCAGCGGCGAAACGGGGGATGAAATCCACGCGTACACGTACACCTACACGTACACTCACACACGTACACAAGATGACGAATAATAATGACGCGTCGCCGTTTTATTGGCTTCGTTGTATCGCGCGAGAAAAGTCGCTTGCTTGTGAAATTCGTGGAACGATCGGCGGTTGGGATCGCGCGCGGACGACGCCTTCTTGCCTTCGAGTCACTCGCTCGCGCGATTATCCGCGCGAGTCCGTCGACTGGCCGGTCGTTCGCTTCCTATTTTCTACCACTGTGCTTCCTTTTCATTTCTTTGTACACGTATCGTTTCGACTTTTCGAACATTCCAAAATGCTTGTTTCCCTCCTTTTTTGTCAATTTGTAGAGAGCCTTGTATTCGATTTAGAGAAAAATAAAGTCTAGAAAGGCAAGTACTCCGTGTTTCCTGTTCTTCTTGCCAGCCCTCAGACCACGCCGTGGATTTCCAACGACATTCGCCTGGACTTCGACGAGAGGCACACGACTGGGAGAAGCATCGATCGGTACGAAAATATTTTATCGCACTTCCGCATACTGACCGGTTTTATTTTTCGCAGGTGTTCCGGCCGTGGATCATCCGACATGGCGATTTCTACGAAGAGGACCTTCGCGGATGCAGAAAAGAGCATTCTTAACTTATCCCGACCTCTGCCAAATTTCCTTCTTCGAAACTATGCCTCTTGCGATCTATCGTCGAACCACTGTCAGTGTCTAGAATTTTGTCATTAATCGACGCGTGTGTTGAGTTCCAGGTCCGCGAGTGCTTCAAGAAGGCAACGGCTCCCTTGCAGCCGGAACAGAAGAGAAGAAACCCTAGGTACATACGCAAAGAAAATTCAGTTTCATCAACGATCCGTCCACCAATCGCAACGTGTTCTCCCGAAGAAGCGTTTTGCATAAAAGCGCGTCATTAACGATCAGCTCGTTCCCGCAGAGCGCGAGAACGTACCCCTGAGAGGATCTCCTCGGCGATAGAGCAGCCTGCGAGGAGATCCTCCGCGAGTAGAATCACCAAATAACCCCGAGAACGTAATCGTCCCCCGTTGATCCTCCTCCCCTTTGACATGCTCGTTGTTGCTAAGCTTGAGAACATGAATGTTTTTTCTTTTTATCGCATGGCCCGCGCCGTTGTAAAGAGCAGTCGTGTAACCAACGAACCACGTAGAGAACAAAAACAGATCCCGGCAAAACTAATCGATCCGTCGAAACCTCTGTTTCGATTGTTCGCAGGTTTCTTCGCGAGCCTGGGCTGGAATTCAGATGGGACGAGGCGTGTGTCGCGGGCGTCTTTGAACGAGACGGTGCCGGCGCCGTTGACGCCCCAGCGTCGCGCCAGACTCCATTGTCCCTCGCGTCATCCCCCCAGAAGCAGCAGCAGCAGCAGCAGCAGCAACAACAACAACAATCAACCGATCGGCAGCATCTCGGGCCAAGATCGTCGCCACAACTGCTCCAGTTGCGGCAAGAGCTACAAGAACGCGTACATCCTCAAGAGACACTTGCGCTTCGAGTGCGGCAAGGATCCCTCGTTCAACTGTCCTCACTGCGCCTTCAGCTCCAAGTACGAGAGGAACGTGAAAGCACACATTAACCACCGTCACGTTGTAGCGCAGCCCTCGCAGTCTGGCACTGCCGTGAACCAGAGGGCCTGAAGGAGAGTCCTATCCAGCCCTAGAGGGCGAAAGAGACGAACGAGCGCCCGTAAGAGCCGAGAATCGCCGAAACGGGCGCTTCGTTAGGTCGCGATTAATTTAGAGATCTTGGAAATCGTGTACGCCAGGTGACACGGATTCGTTGGGTTGCAGGCTTAGCTGTACAGTTTTGTCTCTCGCGTGAAAAAATTCTTGCGCTCGCTATGATTCGACGACGAAACAGTCGACTTGCGAGGAGTCTGAGTTTGTTCGTGTTTCCCAAGTCGATTCCTTCGGTTGTCGAACCTTAGAGAGTTTCAGAGACCACTCGTGCCGGCGACTGTAGCGTTCGGTGGAGGTCTCTTTTTATAGGAGAGGATTTACTACCCATACAGGCCTCTACCAAAAGCCAGAAAGTTGCCGACACGAATTAATCCTTATTCTGTCGAGAACTTCGAAGTAGATACCTAGGAAGAAAGAATCCGTATCATCCGCGTACCTAACCCAGCCATGACAACGTTGTGCAACAATTTACTTGCGTTTTCAACCAAAAGGACTATACAATGTTACGTTTTCTCTTCCACTTACACGACAGCTCTTTTTTTCTTTTTTTTTTTTTTAAGTTTCGTTACCAAACAATTTGATTCGTTTTAATTTTTAATTATTCTTTTCAAATTTTTCAACGTGAGTTCTTGCCGCGCTAACGCAAGTTCTTGATAATTAGTCGGACGGAGTACAACAAACTGATCTTGACTGACGCGATTCGAAATAGTCGCGTACATGTGACAATACACTTCCGTCATGCAACTCGAATGAATTCGCTTTGCTTTAGCTTCCCGTTGGGAACGCGGTAACCAGAGTTAGAGAGTGCTCGTCGTTTTTAAATCGAGTCGACGAAAATTAAAGACGGTCTCGTCGCTCTTGTTACAAAAAAGTAGCGACTCACCGTGACGCCATGGCGCGAAGCCGTTGTTGGATCCCATTTAACCATGTATAAAGGGGGATATATAATGTAAAACGCATTGTTGAATATTTTAGGAGGCTCGAGAAGAGCGCCGGAAAAGTCTGCTAAAGTGTACGCGAAAATACGGAGGAAGGTGATGTTATACAGAAATATTATATTTTCCAAATTTAAAGGACAAAAGTGAAATACAAAAAAGTTGTCGAGGTAAAGGTGTTCGATTGGAGGAGGAATGCATCGCGATTAGTTTCTATTTGGAGGCATTGGTCTCATCCGAAGGTTGATTGTATACTTTTTTCTAACGGGAAATCGTTGAAAAAATTGGGGCATTCTATTGAGAAAAAATAAATTCGACCCTCGGATAATGTCGAATGCCTTCGGTAATGATCTAAACGGAATGGTTTCTTTGTTCCCCTTCGTGTTTCGAAAACAACCCGATCGATTTACGCGAGTCACCCGGTGTTTAGCAGAATCTCGAAGAATGACAAAATAAACGTTTGTTTGACGACGCTATTCGACGCCACCGATGGTTTTTGCTTCGCGGTTGCTCGAGCGTCGCGAGCAACGTGGCACTTTTCCGGGATCTTTTCGAGTTTTTGGCAGATTACCCAATTGCCCACTTATTTTTGTACTAATTATAAGGGAAGCAGGTGTTTCCCCGCGAGCCATCACGGATACGGAAACGAACGTTTTTGGCGACAGGGGTTCCGTGATCTGTTGATCGAATCGGTCGAAGGCAGGCCAGCTCGATGATCGTGGCCGCGTAAATAGCATGATTCGACGGCCATGACGATCGAGTTGCGCACAGATATCCTGCGACGATCGAGAGAAACAAGTCTCGATTCTTATCGTTAGTCGAAAGAGTCGATGTTCTCGGTGCAACGAAAAATCTCTGACAGTAGCAACTAGTATCCCGGTTCTAGCTCTCTAGTGTAACCTAGCTTAAGTAACGTTCAGAAAATCTAGTCAGGCAAACGTTAGTTCTCGTTCGCGAATGACGGTTCCTCCCGTGTGACGTCGAGGGGACCGGTTGAACGGAAAAATCGTTCGAGCATCGTTGCCTTTTTATTGTTTCAGCGCGATAAAAGGCTCGTCGTCGTCCACGCGGGAGCGATGTTACATTATTTTTGTCGGAGATTGTGCGTAGATTTTGCGAACCGACGACGTGGTCGAACGAGTTTGGGGATCGAAAGTGTATAGAAAAGGATTCCACGTCGATTCGTTCGACGACTTGACGCCGGTTCCTTTCGTTTGAATTAGAGTCGTCTAGTTTAGAGAAAGGTCTAAATAGACCGCTACCTACCATAGAATACCCAAGATAGAGAGTATATTTAAATCAAAAAAAAATATATATATATATATTATATATATAATATATTATACATTATACATAGACATATACATATACCTATTGCATAGTAAGTTTACAGTGATGATGTAAATTGTAATTGAAAATCGTATGCGTACGTTGCGGTTGAAACAGAAACATGTCTTTCCACGTGGCTTGGCCGGAACACGGGATCCGTCGGATTCGAGTTTTTATCGCGCGTGGATCTCTGTGATAACGTTAGTAATCGATACCGATAAACGAACCTCCGAAATCTTCGACGGTGAAACATTGCGTTCTCAAAAACGCAAAGGAAACATTATTTTGAGAGCGAACAACGACTTTACGATCATTTCCGTCACCATCGTGAACAGTACGATACATTCGATACGATCCTCGCGACAAATTCGCGCGACACCACGAGCTTCCTTCGAGACCCAACGAATTCGAGAATACTCCTCGATCAAGGACCAAAGACTCGACAAAGAATTATACCGTGACAGGATTCTAGTCAAATCGAAGCCCGACGACGATCCGCGCACCGGCCAAGCGTGAATCAGCGAAGAAGCGTATATCGATAATACTATAGAGGCGTTGAATCTCGTATTTATCCTCGTAGGATTAGAAGAATTTTACCAAACTTTCCAGTTTCACTATCTTCCTCTCTTCTCTCACAATCTCAGCTCTGTCTCCTCTGGGCACGACCTGTGCTCTGTTCGAAATACTCTAGCGAGCTTTTTGAGCGTCTCGCTTACTCTTACCCTTAAGCGTCTTCTATCTTAAATCTTGATAATTATTCATAGACAAGCTTGTATGTATACAAATTGACGGATGGCGTTTCTCCTGTCTCGCGCTAGCTATTATTTATCTTGCGTTAAGACTCTAAACCAAAGAGTGGAAACGTGCAGCGAATAACAGCTACTTCGAGACTGACAAAACGATCATCCTCTAATCTTGAGAATTGTTCGATCGAATCCAAGTTAGACCTAGATGTTGGACGATCTTAGACCTAGATGTTGGACGATCGACCGCTTCTTTCTTCGGTCATCGTCAACGGTATCTCTCGACTATTCTCTCGCTCGACTTACCCGTCTTTCGTGTCAGAGATCGCGATCGTCTCGTCGATGAGTTTTGAAAGAGCTTTTTGGAAAGAGAGCAACGTCGACGAGATCTTCGAGACGAAACTGTGAACCTCTCAGCTTCTACGCGCTGGTCCTCGTTGGTCTTGAAAACTTTCACGCAGACTCGTGTCGAACTATTTGAAAGCTGCACGTGCTGAACGCCCAGCCTCTTCCGTTTTTCCTTCGCGAGCTACTTTGTGCCAAAGAATTCGAAGCGGTTTTTTAAGAAGACTCTCGCGCGTCGTTCGAGTCGACTCCATGTGCCTAAAATGTGATCAGAATGCTACTGTTATCAGTGTGAACTGAATGTTATTGTTATCGATGTCGTGTTTTCATATCCGTTTTCGTACAGAACCGCGAGATCCCCATCCGAGCGTACAGAATTGTATCCTGTTTTATTCGAACGTTCAAGCCGAAACCAGCAAAATTATTTTTAGAGATGCAATCTTTAGCGATCGATCGTTTACAGACGGCGGAACGTCGTTCGATGACCCGTTGAAACGAACGTTGTTTTTACCAAGCGTTGCGGGAACAGAACGTGTCTTCCAACGATGAGCAGTATAGAAAACGAAGGATTAATCGTTAACGGTGAGCCAAGAGGAGTTAAATTTTCAGCCAAGCTTGCGTTTCACGGTCACAATTTTCGCACGCGGACGAATAAAAGTGTAGCGTAAACAGAAGCGCAAAGACTGATAACAAAAATCGTAAGAAGTGAGAGGTATACATGCATTTATTAAAAGCGTCTGTTATATCACGTAACGTAGATACGATAGCGTCAGAGGGTAACGCGACAGAAATTCGTCGCTGATTGCCGTTTGCGATCTAGGATATGATGTCAAGAGAACAGAGATCGAAGAAAACGATTAATACCGTGCTGGGAAAAGATTTCATCGAATTTATTTGACAGGACGATCGTGAAATCGAATTCAAAGTCGAATAAATCAAATGGAGATCCTTTCAAGCACGCTTCCGTTGATTTTGCAACCCTTGTGCCAATATAAATCAGACTAGCTATGCGATATAGTTGATACACCAAATGCCTATAGAATTATTTTCAAGCCACGTTATACGTAAAAGCCAGGCGATTCGCTGTATACGCGTGTACAAATAATCGATCAAGAGACGGAGATTATGTTTATACACGTATACACACGCGACGATGTTCGAGGTGACATTTAAGTTTAAGTGGAGGTGTCCAGTTCGTGACAAAATTCGTAGTATAATCAGGAGTGATCTTTCGTGAAAAAGTGAATAAAAAAAGTGAAATAAAATTTGTTTTGACACGAGGCTTTGGCTTTCTTGGAAAATCAATCTTCAAAATTCATATTCTAACTAGTGAGAACCAATTAAAATCGATAAAACCACCGTCAGCGCTTGCAAAGATCAGTGCAACTAGTTACAGTCAATAATTGTCAGACATGGACACATTTCTAGTAAACAAAGCCCCGTTTGGAAAAAT
Organism: Hylaeus anthracinus; assembly: GCF_026225885.1. Classification (NCBI taxonomy): domain Eukaryota; kingdom Metazoa; phylum Arthropoda; class Insecta; order Hymenoptera; family Colletidae; genus Hylaeus; species Hylaeus anthracinus. Next base: position 3,474,825 of record NW_026534330.1, on the reverse strand, counting down.
GTTATACCACAATTTCGATGCAGTTTTACACCAAGAATCGTTCCCTTATACCACTAATTTTGCCACACCTGCGTACAGTATGTAAATAAGAATTATGATTGTACAATACGCTATACGATGTAGAATCCGACGATTCTCGCCAGTTTGTCGCGAGACAAGTGAGAGACGGAAAATATGAATGCTGAAATCCGAAGCCCAAAGAAAGGAATACCTCTTGCTTTTAAGGAGATCGATGATAATAATTAGCACGTAAGCGTTTGACTCTTTTTTTCTCTCCCCGACACGGAGAGCTTTCGGAAGTACAGGCGACGATAGCGACAGGTAGGAAGGTTGAATATTATGCGAGAGATAAAAAAACAAAACTATAATTGCATACAATATTCATGTTCAATCGGGTAACACGTGTGAAATATACGCAACAGAGCGAGAGTCGCGCGTTACATGCACGAGCGTTACATGTACGATATATTCTTTATGGTTTACGATTTTTGTTTTTTTTTTTTTTGCGAACTTTAAAGTTACGATTACCATTGTGAGTGTATCACTGATAACCATTGTGTTAGCGAGGATACTCGACAAATAATAAAGAATTGAATTTAATTATTCAGCAACCATCTGTCTCCTGGAATTTTTCGTTTGTCGTCACCTCGGTTCTGTTTTTTACATTTGTACCGCGATAAGCACACAAATGTACAGAGTGTTTCTGCAAGATCGGTAGAATGTACCTTCAAAGCTGGGCAAGGCCTTCTAGAAACACCCCGTACAATTGTCGCCTCGATCCTACACGAATAGCGTTACGATTTAACCGTATTGTTTCAATGTGTAGTTAATTTTTATATACGACACCATATGCATGATACTGACACATTTTCCGTTTTTTTCTTTTTCAGATACACGCTTGTACTGCTACTGTGGACGTCGTTTCAAGTACATGTTCTCGATGCTGTGTCACCAGCGGGACGAATGCGGCGAGCAGTTCCGGTGCCATTACTGCAGCTTCAAGACCGACAAACTATCTAACTGGACGACTCACATCGACACCTGCGCTCAGTACATAGACCAGCAATTGATGAAAAGGTCCCCGTAGTAAAATGGGTCCTTCTGGCATACGTATGTTAAGAAAATGTATACTAGACCGCCACTCTTCGAGTAACGGGTATAATCTTTTGGCGTTTTGCGTATAATTCGCGAGAGTATTAATTACTATTGTGGTGAACGGTATACAACATCGGATATTTGTCCACTAGCCGTTATTCTAAAATAATGTTATCCTATAATATTAGTAATACGTTAGTCTCCTTTTAAACGGAATAGTGAATGTTATACAACATCACACGTTTGATTACTTGAACTTATTATCCAGTAATATTATAATCTTACTATAATCCTATAATAATGGCATAATAATCCTATGATAATCATATAATCGTTGCGGTCATTTGTTCAAAGCTGTTTCACCTTTTTTTTTCGAGACCTAGCCATCAAAAATACCAGCGCTTAGGAGACCTCCGACATTACAAAATTCGGAGGTACTCGTGGAAATTGTCTTGGTGGTTCACGGATACGAGGTCAAAAATAATCGCAATGTAAACGTTGCTGGTAAGGAAAGGAGTATATTTGAAATTGTCACTCAAATACAATAAAGATGGAGCAAGCGTGTAGCTGAAAACGCATTTGCTATGTAATCAGTATACGTGTTCTCGATGCTGTGTCACCAGCGAGACGAATGCGACGAGCAATTCCGGTGCCACTGCTGCACCTTCAAAACCAACAAACTAACCGAACGACTCACATCGACATCTGCGCTCATTGCATAAACCAGCAACTGATGAAAAAATCCTCGTAATAATATGGGCCTTTCTGGCGTACGTACGTTAAGAAAATATATTCTAGACCGCATTCTTCGAGTAACGGGTATAATCTTATGGGGTTTTGCGGAGAATTGACAAGAGCGTTAATTACTACTGTAGTAAACGGTAGACAACGTCCGATATTTGTCCACCAGCCGTTACTCTAAAATAATATTATCCTATAATATCGGTAATACGTTAGTATCCTGTTAAACGGAATTGTGAATGTTATACAACATCACACGTTTGATTACTTGAAGTTATATCCAATAATATAATCGTATAGATGTAAAACCATTATAATCTTACTATGATCGTATAATAATTCTATGATAATCGTATAATCGTTGCGATCACGCGTTCAGGGTGTTTTACCTTTTTTTCGAGACATAGCCAGCAAAAATATCAGCGCTTACGAGATCTCCGTTATTACAAAATTCGGAGATACTCATGGAAATCGTCTTGATGGCTGAATGATACGAATTTACAGATAATCGTTGCTGGCGGCGGTAAGGAGAAAAGTACGAAAATTGAAATTGTCACTTGAATTCATGAAAGATGGAGCAATCGTGTTGCTGAAAACGCATTTATTATGTAACCGTTATATTTTGTATGTACCGTGACTATTAGTAGCCTTGCTTTACTAGGGATTGCGAGCAGCGAACGAAAACTAATCGATGTAAACAGCCATTGTCGAGCGATTTACGCACAGCGTCGAATTCTATGTACTTTCATCGTCTACCACTATGTAACTCACTCTTTTATCGCACAGTAATAAAGAAGCTTATCTGAAACTACTTCATCGAATCCGAGAACACACAAACAAAATTCTCTGATCGATGTTCATTCGCGAATGGATGCGCGAACGAAAAGTATAAACATTAACACAGTGCTGCTGTTTCGTTAAGGTTGACCCTGTGTGGATACCTTCGGGCTAAACTCTGTCTACCGAGCGGCTACGCGACTTCCTTCGAAGGAAACAATACGAGTACCGTCGATTGTCGATGCGAATAGGTTCTATAACCGTGTAAGTAAAAGAAGATGGTCTCTTTCAGGCCAAAATAGTTAAAATTAATTCTAGGCATAGAGAGTATCTTGTAAATATGTCATATGCCCGTTGAAGAAGAAAGAAGACACTGCGCGTTAAAACGAGGCATACAACAAACGCCTCCGCGATCGAAAAGTCTTTAACGAAGTGAACCGATTTTTGATTTCAGATGACATGGGCCTGTTTCACGCGAAAGACCCGAGGTTCACGCTCGAGAGCTACGAGCTGTCACCCTCGCTCACCATGTCTGCGAAGAAGTACATATGTACTTGCGGCAAGATCTACAGCCAAAAGAGTTCCCTGGACCGACATCTACGTTACGAGTGCGGGAAGATGCCCAACGTGCCCTGTCCGCAGTGCGGGAAAATGTTCAAGCACAAACACCACGTGACGCAACACCTGAAGAGCTGCCGTCTCAAAGATTCACGAAGCTCGGACTTTCCCAATTGTTAATCGCGGCCGGGGATCCGTGGAATCTGTTCGATTTGTTTTTTTATCGCGCAGTATTGCTCGACTTTGTCTGACTATTGCGAAGCATGGAGCGTGAACATTGTCTTTGTAATATAATATATCGACTGACTTCGATGGAAGTCTCCACGACAATTTTGTATCGCGCGGTTCTCTGATTTTTACTGTTCACCGTGAAACGCGAAGTGTGTATATTATTTTTGTAATATATATCATCTAGAAACGTCGACGTTTTCTTTATCCGTCACAGAGTAAAATGTTTTACGCTTTCAGGGACCGCAGGCGTCGAAGAATCGCTCTGTTTCGTTTGCCTTTTGGAATAGAATTCTTCCCCGCGTACGGTTGACGTTCGATTGACTCCTCAACTGTGTTCTGCTTGGATAATTTTGCAGATGCGATGCAGCGACGACCAGGTGGCCATCGTCGACGACCGTCGGGATCGCGTCAAGAGACAGAGGACAGCCTGCTTTCAAGATTCTTCTGCGAGAGTTGCGGGAAATCGTACAAATGGAGGGAGTCTCTTTTGAAGCACAAACGCGTGGAATGCGGGAAGTTGCCGCAGTTCTCGTGCGAAGTTTGCGGCTATAGATTCATGCACAAGCATCACCTGCGTAAACACATGACTTCTATTCACCAATTGGTTCCTTCGAGTCACGATGGTAGCTTTTCGATGAAAATGACGGCATCCGGGGGCACGAGTGCGTTTCGATTCGAGCGATTGAACAACTTGCAGGGCTCACAGACGTAACAATTTTAGTCGAACTTAAAGGCTTGGTTTCTTTTCGAGTGATTCATTGGTTGCGTACAGGCCAGTTTACTCTTCGATGAATTGTTGAGAACTAAGCCTCTAACGAGAAGTTTCGATAACTCGAAATATAAACAGAGTTCGAAGCTCGTCAGAAATCTTGCCTCGACGAAGACACCGCATGGTTGCCAAAACAAGCTGTAATTTTGCCGAATAAAATTTCAATGTCAGTCCAAACTGCTGGTTTGCTATCGCGGTTGACGCGCTTTCCTTTCCGAAACTTTCGATTAATCGCGACCTTCTACTCTACAGGCACGTTGAAGCGTTCAGAGGTACGTCAATGAGGAAGGTTGAGTTTCGAACATCGATGGATATCATTTCATTTCAGTTACCTAGGGATCATTGTAATTTTTACAGGCGAGAAGATCAAGTGCGCGAGAAGGATGTTTCTAATATATATTTATCTCGTTTTCAGGTTGGCCGTGCCAGCAGCAGTACGTGGCGAAGCCTTACAGCTGCAGCAACTGCAACAAACGATACGTGAGACGCGATTCCTTGTACAAGCATTTGCGATACGAGTGCGGAACGGAGCCGAAGTTCGCTTGCATCGTGTGCGGCAGAAGGTTTAAGCGGAAACACCACCTCACCTATCACCTGACAAACATGCACAAGCCGAATTGAACTCCACCTCGCCCATTTTTGGGGCAGCTTCCGTTCCTCCGAACGTATTGTTACGACAGATTGAATAAACGCCAAGCGAATGATATATTTTGTACGAATTAAATACGAGTCATCTTGGTTGAAGCATTGGTCTTCGAAGCATTAAATAGCCACTCGTTTATTGGAATAAAGAGTTTCGCTCAATTGTATCGCGGCCCTTGGGGTTGAATCTTGAATAGTATAATATTATCTAAGCTTGTAACGCGTCGAAACTATCTCAAATTCCATTCGTTACAAGCTTCTGTTGTATTATTTTAAATTCGACCTGCAGAAAGCCGTAATACAAATTGTCCGAAACGTTGGTTATCGATTCCGATAAATAAATTTCTATTTATCGAACTGTGAGATTGGATTTGGATGCGTTTCGCTCTCCGAGAAATATTCGCGATCGTGTGTTATCATGCTGGATAACAGACGGTTTCCTTTCACTAACCCAGACCTGTCGATTATTACTCGCGTTACGTTTTCAGTAGCGGTGGAGGAACTTTCTACTTTGTATCATCGCACCGAGCCACTATTCGAAACGATACAATAACAACATTTTTCCTAGCCGAGCGTCGACCACCAGCGTTGAGGTTCGCGCAAACGGATTTCACTGATGCTGCTTCCTTTCTCGAATGTTTTTAGTTGTTTGGGGCCCCATTCTCGTCAAGGGCCATTCAGACCGGCTGAAACCGTTCGTCTGTCACCTGTGCGGAAAGAGTTACGCGTGGAAGGAGTCCCTGTGTCGTCACCTTCGCGAGGAGTGCGGTGTCGCACCACAATTCGGTTGCGCGCACTGCGGAAAAACGTTCAAACAACGATCCAGCTTTCAGAGGCACTTGCTCAACATACACGGACGCTACGACACATTCAGACACTGATCCTATCGAAAAGTGAAGGACGCTGACAATTTGCATGAACTCTCACAGAGCGACGAAACGCGCTCGAGGACCAAAAACGTTGAGAAAAGAGCGTGAGGAGAGAATATAGGAGAAAAGAACGACGAACTAGTTTAGCGATTAACTGCAAATAGAATTCATGGTATGCCAAAAATATCTTGTACACGACACCGTGGCCCGAAACTTTTACAATAAACATTGTTCGATCCCGTGAACTTTCTATTTTAGTCCGAACTGATTTTTTCGTTCTGCTCTCGGTATTTTGGTCGCACAGTCGGTTTGATAGGAAGTGCGTCCGATAACGGGCAACAGGTAAGAGTCGATTACTTTATCCCTCGGATCCTTATCGTTCGTTTAGTGTTTCCTCGACGAATTTTCATTTCTGCATGCGATCTACTGGTGTCGATAACCAAGTTTCAACGAATTATATTGAAATGTTCAAGTTACCCTTAACTCGAGCGTTTAAATATAACACGTCTAAACTACGCGCGATTGCCGTTCCCGCGTGTCATTTTATCATAACAAGCAACATTTACATCGAATTTAACACGAGGATCAGGAAATTGGAGTGGATATTTCAGAAGGATCTGGAAAGTATATTCTTCGACCTCACCGTTATCTGTTAGCTTTGCTTCGCGTTCTGTCAGCTCGATTATTCAGTGGTGTACGAAAAATGACTGGCCGACATCGGCATTTTTTCTTTCTATTACAGAGTACAAATGGAAGCGAAAAATCGACGCAGGCGACGCTCGTTCCCGTCGAAAACCGTATCCTTGCCCGTCTTGCGGAAGATCCTACACCCGCAAGGACACGTTGCGTCGCCACATGCGCGACGAGTGCGGAAAGAATCCTCAGTACATCTGCTACGTCTGCACGAAAGGCTTTAAACAGAAGTCGAATTTCCAGCGGCACAGCGCGAACGTGCACGGCTTCAAGATGTGAGAGCGACCCGTGAGAAGAGAAACCAAACGAAAATTATAAACAATCCTCGAAACAGATTCGTCCAGCACCGATCAGAAATGGGCGACAATATTACACACTTTATTTGTCCAATAAAATTACGATCGAACTAGGTTTCACGATGGACGATTAAAAACTCATTCGAGTAACCGTTCGACCGGACCATAAATTGCCGCCTATCTCTGATACCAAACCATTTTCCCGTTGTACAATAGCGATTCTCCTTGTTTCATAGAGGAAGCGAGTCTGTCTCGAGTCACCTACGCGACATTATTCTTGAAAATAAAGCATGTGAAGTAACACGTAGAACGTCCACGATACGTTGTTGTTTATTTTAATCCCAAATCGTTACACGAAAGTGCGAATGCCAACGAGTGTCATCACTGAAGATCAACCGAAAGCTTATCGACACCTTTCCCGCAGTCACATAATTTCGAGAACAGTACTTTTTCCCTCGTGCTCGAAACGCATCGATCATTCTTTCGTTTCTTAACCTCTTCCCGTACCACTTTGTTCGACTAAAACTAGGGCTGAAAACTGGTGTTTCTTTGTGGCCCGACTATTTGTTTACAAGCTTGGCTCGTGGTATTCATGTTTGGAACAAAATCTTCATCGCGAGTCAGACTCGTCAAAGTACGGCAAGAGGTTAATGTCGCAATTTTTGCCCGAGAATTGTCACGTGCGTACACACTACTCTGACGTACAGTAGTGCCTGGTTAAATGTGAATGTAAAATTGAACGTAAAATTAAAAGCACTCGGTATTATTTTGAAAAATGTACGGGCTTTCAGCTTGCGACAACTGTCCAAGTTCGAGCAGGCGAATTGTGTTTCACAGTTGATGGTCATTTTCATTAAACTGCGCGCTATTGTACGTGGAAACAGTGTTCACAGCAATGGGACTGGTAATTAAGCGTATTTCCGGCATCATTGGAGATCTGTTTTACGGGTACGCGCTTCTCCTATCAGTTTGACCAAGATTAGATCGAATAATCGACGCCTTTCGTCCTCTAAATTACAGGTAATTGCTCGAGGAGCAGGTATACGTCGTCGCGGGGCCAAGATTTCTTGCCGAAGCCATTTCCGTGCCTCAAATGCGGTAGATCCTACAGGAACAAGGGCAGCTTGAAGCGTCATCTCCAAGACGAGTGCGGGAAACCGCCACAGTACATCTGCAGCATCTGCGACAAGGGATTCAAGCAAAAGGCTAACTTCCAGCGCCACAATTCGACCATCCATGGCCGAATTTTCCTCCTCGGCCCGTGAAGAGGGCCGAATATGCCCACGAAGAGCCCATCGTCGTCGGAAGATAACGTTCTTATCGGGTCCCTGAAACAGCTTCTCTGCAGAGATTCAGAATCAGAAATCTTACGCGACTTGTGCACTTTCTGCTCTCTTTATGTATATGTGTAGCTCCACTTCAGCATTTAGCCTTTTTTCTTTGCGTACGCTCACTATTGCTACTTCTATCAACGGTTCTCACATAGTGCAGCGATGGAACCGAGACACGTTTCGACACCATCGATACGCTTGGGTCACTGGTTGATCGATCGCTATTATCTTAATAATCGGGCGATCCGAACGTGACGAATCCTTGGAAGTAATTTTTATTTAAGTTTTATTTCTTGAATATTGTCTTCTTTTAAAGATAAAGACTGTCTTTAACCAACTATCTTGGTTCAAGTACTAAAGTGGTGGTTAATCGTCTTACCTCGCGAATAAAGTATGCGAAAGGGTATTTCGAGCGAGAATTGATACGAAGTAATTTACTTTCTACTTATTATATTTTTATGTACAAGGAGAGTCTCTTGACAACAACGTAAATTAAACAAGTTTATTTTGTTATGTACAAGTCGAGTCTCTTGACAATAACGTGAATTAAACAAGTTTATTTATTTTTTTTTTTATATTATTACATATTTTTATTTGTTCGTTTGCCAAAGTAAAGTTTTCGTTTATTATGTGTAACCGAGCTGGCAAACAAACGTACTCGACTCGGAACAGGTTTTACGTTACTCTTGAGATCGGAAAGTTCAACGTCAATCGATCGAGCGTATCGACATCGACGAGTGTTTTAGATCGGTTCCGTCGCTAGTTACATAAGCGATTAAGCAACATAAGGCTTCGCACTTTGCAACATTTTTCGCGGACCCGTCCTGTGCCCCAGAAATTTTATTTTTGTTGCGCGACTGAGGGATTCGTTTTTGAATCTAATTGGAACAAAAAAAAAAAAATGAAAGGAAAAAGAAAACAGTTTCTCGGGGACTGCGAACACGCGATAAACTATTTAATACGACGGCCGATCATGGTTCGATGCTCGAAAAGACTGCATGGGTCGGAAGGTATAGCGTTGTTAAATTGGTTTAAGAAATTTCATTCTGTAAGAGATGTTCTGTGATACGTTGAATAATTGTTATCTTTGAGAAGGGTAATGAAAACGATGTTCGCCGAGGCCTTGGTTATACGTAATCTAGTTTCGCTACGTGTAACTGTAGTTTATTATAATTTTATTATAAATATCGAAGTACGCGGTAATAAAATTGTAACAACAAGGGCAAATCATGTTTTAACATTTTTCGTCTTCACGGGAAGATTCTACCTACTGGAAGATACACATTCCCCGCCACGATCCCCGAAGATCAAGAGGATATCGACAGGAAGAACGACCGGAAGATCCATTTTGTTACACGAAATGCCGCCTCGTTAATCGAGTAGTTCTCGTAAAGCAATCTTCAATTCGTTTTGTTCGTTTTCTTTTTATCTCTGTGCCGCTTTTTTTCACTGTTAAATTTCTATGCGAGAATATTTCCACTTTCAAAGTCTCGACAAAAATTATTAATACGATTATACAGTGCTCGGTAGATACATTTTACAAACACGCTTTCCCAAGATCAGATTAATGGCTTGCTTCTTTAAAATTTAACTCGGTTTCAGTCTCGTTGCTCGTGAGCAATGCCCCTATTTTCTTTTCGCGATGCTTTCGACAATGACATCGCAAGCTGCGAACGAAGAAGGTATTCCAGAGGAGTTATGCGAGTTGATGCGAGAGAAGAAGAGAGTCCAGTTGTCGGTGCGCGTATTCAATCGATCGTGTTTCGATTTTGATTTCAGGTCACTCGAGATTTCGCAGAGACGTCGCCAGGGACGATATCCGCAAACCGTACCCCTGTTGCAAGTGCAGTAGGTCCTACACGAATAAGAGCACCCTGAACCGCCACCTGAGGGAGGAGTGCGGGAAATTGCCTCAGTATTTGTGCCGTTACTGTCAGAGGGCGTTCAAGCAACGGTCGAATTTCCAGCGACACGTCTGGACGGTCCACGGATACATCATGTGACCCGATTTTTCTTAATCTTTACAGCGCAACGTTTCGCGAACCATTTTCAAGCGATGTTTTCGTTCGCGAAGGAAGGACAGTAAGTCTGAAATGGTTTGAGAAAATTTGTATTCGCTGCTTGATCGAGGCAACGACAACTTCGTTATAGTCATTGCAGAATAAAGGCACGATTTTCTATGCAGCGCGAATTTCTCATCCCTCGACGCGATCGTTTATCTTCTATACGGTAAATAACCAACAACGTAGCTTTCCTTTTGCTCAAGTGCACACTCGATCGACACGTCAGCGTCATTCGTCGTTTATTTGGATATTCGAGCAGCCGTGAAAGCAAAATTTGTAAAATTGTCCATGTAGCAGAACGCTGTGTAGCTTTCGTTCATCTGACGAACGAACTATTGTTTCAGGGCGGCAATTCGTCGCAGACGACCTCGACGTACTCGAATTGCTACCAATGTAGCGACTGCGAGAGGAGCTGCGCTTGGAAGCGGTCGTTTCAACTATACATGAAGCTGGAATGCGGCGGAGAGCCGCAAAGATCCGTTTGTAAGAATTGCGGAAAGCAGTACCGTTAGCGACACTCGTTGAACAGACACTTAAAGTTCGAATGCGGATTGGAACCTGTAATATATTGAAAGTTATACCTAATATTAAGTGGGTTCACGCAAGAGTATTAATTAGTTTATTAGTTATATGTACACGAGTATTACTTGGAGCCGGTCCACGTAATTACTTATTGATGTTACTATCAATACGAGCACCGACGGTCCCCTCCGGCCAACAAAGCAAAAACTATACAAAAACTACTATCAATACGCGTACTTTTGGACGTTTTAAAAATTACCTCTTTGATCTCGACTCCATACACTACAAAACCAACCTACGTGTGCTCTGTCTGCGATCGGAAATTCCGCCACAGGAAGTTCAAGGATGACCTGCTGTTGTTTCACCCGAAAACAGTGTCATACTTTTATAGTAAATATAAGAACGCAACTTTTATTTCGCCTTCTAACTGTGGTTAAATCGCCAGCTTTCAGGTTCTCCTCTTTTGACTATAGTAAATTTATGAAAAAAGGGTTTGGATTTGTCGTGTTTTATCTTTGCGATGTTTGTATCTCTTTTCAGCATTTCCACGTGAGTTTCCGTGAGTTTACAAGCATCATATTCGGAGTGAAAGTACGCATATACGGTTTTATTCTACAAAAAAGGAGAACCTAGAACGCAGTGCTACATTTGATTACAGTTTATATACTTTTAGTAGGTTACAATACTTGCTACCGTCTCTCCGCGTCTAAAAGTTCCTGTTAACATTGCAGCAGGCCGAATCCACTCAGATGGGATTGGATGAAAGAGTGAACAATAAAGAAATCCTTTAACCTTTCAGTCGGTGATTCTCCTTTTTCCCCTAGTCGTCCACTTTATCTCGCGCTCATGAAAGTTCCGGTGTGGGTGGGGCAGTACTAAGAACGTCTTCGCAAGATGCAATGATAATGCCATTTCTCGCCGAGAGAAAGGATGTCTCCGTTAAAACGAAGCCCCATTTGGTCTCATCGTCGTTCTCTTTGCGATCTGTTTCAGACCCGAAGAGGGACCACAACCGCGTCAATTACGACGCCCCATTCATCTGTTACAAGTGCGGAAAACGTTATACGTGGACGGACTCGCTGACCAGACACCTGCGGGAAGGCTGCGGGAAATTGCCCAGGCACAAATGTACCCTCTGCGGTAGGAAGTTCAAACGTAGAGATTATTTGTTGCGACACGAGACCAATGTTCACAAGATGATCTGAAAGGGCTCGGGAGCGCTTCTGGCTACGTCAAACTTTTTCTCAATCTGCGACAGGCAGACCTCGTCGACTGATAAAGCTGCGCTAAGCGCACGCGATTTTATATCGAGATTTTCTCACGGTTTTGTGCTTTCTAAACATTCCGAGTACGGTATGTGTATTCTAATTCGTACGTAAGTTCCTTGGTAACGATAAGCCGAGCGTCGGTCTCGACGCTAGTTCACAGGACTGGATGAGAGCAAAGGCCTTAAGGGCCACAGGGTTAATCGCCAGTTGGGAATTTTCAATTTCAAACAATGTAACGTTGAGTTTTAATTTTTGTTAATCTTTTATAAATAAATTCGATTTTCTTTTCGCTCGACTTGGTAGCAACTGTGGCCCAAGGGTCTGCTCAATCCTAATTCGGCACTGTTAGTTAAAATGTAATGCCGGTGCTTGACTGCGAAACAAAGTGTGCAACGATACGATTCGTGGACATCGAACGTTAGACTGGCGACTCTGTTGAACTGTACGACACCGACGCGAGATTCAAAGACTTGTTCGTCTATAAGACTGATATCATCGACTCGAGAGCGTTAACGTTTAACTGTAATCCTTTTCAAGATCTAAATTTCGCGATCTTTTAAATTGTTCATCCTAAAACACCTACCGATGCTCCTGATCGGTCAAAACTCTTGAAAGGGGTAACAGTTACAATTTGTCTCAATTTGTTCAATTGTGCATTAAACTCGATTTCCTAATCGTTTTCCTAGGATTATTACGTAATATAATAAATTATGTGACCACGTTAATTCATCGTTTACTTTGGGTGTAAGTTCTCATCGACTGAAACGGATAATAAATTATATAATTTATCGTTGTTAATGTAGGTTGAACCACAGGCTGTCGCACACGTACTTGTAATTTTTATTTTCATTAGTTTTTCGTTACTGTTGAAGAAGGTCCATTCGAACCGGCCAACTATCATCTTCGTATTCCTAACGTCCTTCGACATTTTTATACGTGTATAATGTGAATATGTGTTTTACATGTTACAGATCGACGTGTATGAAAAGACAAAACGGAATATAATAGGTGTATGTACATACTTAACTACTCGCTGATCGTAGTACCATTTTTTACTTCGGTACCGTTTGTTAAACAATGTTGTGATGTAAATAAAGCGCATATTAGCAATTTGTTTCGTTCTTTATATCAAACTCGGCGTGTATCGATTAGAACATACTACACTTCTACAGTGTTCGTCTTCGTCGTTTCCTTTTCTAATCGAACATCTCAATTCAGACGAATTCCAAGGCCGGTGAACGAATTGCTGTGCTAGTGGTCTTAGTAGTCTTGCAACGGTATTGCAATCAAGACAAAATTTCAAGGAATAAGAATCAACGGAGTATTGAACGAAAGCTAAAGCGTCTTGAGTCGTCATAACCGATGCACGGGGTTGACAGCCGTCCTTTACCGTGCATTTATACCGATTTGCATCTAAGCACGAATACAAGCTATTCCAGATCGCGCAATTACGAATATAATTACAGAAGCTTATTATTCTTTCAGTTTACTTCAGTCCAGACTACTACAAGAGATTCGGGAGACACTCCTGTTCGGTCTGCGGGAAGGAGTACAGATGGATGCAGTCGCTGATTAGGCATGAACGAGAAGAATGTGGAAAGGATCCGCAGTACTGTTGCCCTATCTGTGGAGCAAAGATCCGCCACAAGTGGATGCTGAAAAAGCACCTGGTCAACCTTCATCAGTGGAACGCCCCGGATGGAAAGAACACTTAAGCTAGAACATTTAACGAGATCAGTGCGGAACGATTGCTTTTACCGAGGAAACTATCGCAAGTTGCTATCTAAAATGGTGCCAGACGGAGAAAGAATAGCTTCTCGATCGACTTTACTTAAGACATTATTTCTTGCATACGGTTGCAGCTCGAAAACGGTTGTATTATGTAAATTTACTTTCCCTGTTAGGGCAAATATGGTAATCTGCGGTGATTGTTCGATCAAATCTTTCTTTTTTATTCTCGATTCACTCGACTTTGTGCAGTTTGCGGAAGAAATTGTATGTATGTATATTATACGAATTTTTGGTAATAAACGGGACGATAAAATAAAGGACGAGTAAGGTACCACAAATATCGTTTCACGCGATAGCCAATGAAAATAAAGAGCAGCAAGGGATTTCGTGACAGGCAGAATAAAGTCTAATGCCCAATTTCTCTTTGCAGGATGTACGAAATCCAAGTATCACATGCGTTATCGCGGGAGATATTCATGCGACGCCTGCGGGAAACAATACACTTGGAAGCCATCTTTGACGAGACATCAACGCGAGAAATGCGGCAGAGGACCGCGATTCGCGTGTCCCGTTTGTAATCTCAAGATTCGTCACAGTGATCAATTGAAGATGCATCTGACTAACGCTCACAATTGGACGTCAATGGATGACGAAGTTTTTACGATGCCAGTGTACGAAGAAATGCGAAAATTTCTTTTTAGATTCCGTGTACAGGGTGCTGTACAGCTGGTGGTGAAAGTGGAAGTTGCATCGACAGTGGTAGATACCAACGCAAGTGGAAATAGCCAGGAATGGTCGGACGTATCCAAGTTCTTTACGTCTAAAAAATATTGTTCTACCGGTGCCATCAGTTGCACGGCATCCTGTGTATCCTGTCGCGACACGAGTGTCTGTTCGATGTTTAACAAAACGAACGTGCAGCATTACAAACACCGACTTCTTTATACCTTGGCGCTATCGCGTGTCCCTTCAAGTAGCCAATAACAAAAACGATTTGCACGTGTCTAATCCGACGATGTGTAATACTTATTGTAGTCGTCCTAGGTGTACTAACATTGATCGTAGAACGAACCAGTGATTTAGTGTGTACTGTGACGTCTAATTAGTACGAAATCTGTATCGGCCTTCGTCTGGGCTCCTCGTTGGATAGATTCTTAATGAAATAAGAATTAGTCTAAATGATGTTAGTACTTGTATCGGGAAAGGTTGTAGGTTCCTACGTGATACATGAAATCTTGAACATTTCAGGTACTTTCTGTGAAGCATGTGGTGACCAGTGTTTGATTGTTATCCCAGGAAAAAATGACAAAAATACGTAACGTGACGAGAGTTTACTTTCATTAGTGAGAAACGTACAGGCTATAAGTAAACAACGTTTATACATAGTTATATACGATTTTGTGTAATTTTTGTTTCCATTGAAAACTGTATTACAAATGAAGGTCTCGATTTGATTGTAAACGCTGAGCCACTGCTACGTTCTGCGTTTAATGTTGCAACACGCGTACGATCGCCTGGAAAGATACTCCCGGCGTTAGTATAAATTTGTCGTGTCGTTGAATTTTAGGCAACCTTAAGAAGCACGTCTGCGACACTTGCGGGAAAAGGTACAAATGGAAAGAGTCTTTGCAGCAGCACCGTCGATTGGAATGCGGAATCGAGCCGCAGTTCGGCTGCGTCTTCTGCGGTAGAAGATTCAAGCACAAGCATCATTTGAAAGAGCATACGAAGAGACGTCACTACAAATGCGACCAATTGAATTGGTTCAATAATCAATAAACCATTCTTATTTTCTTTTTGTTCCCTTTTCCTTTTTTATTTCTTGACGCAGGCACGGAAGCGATTTATCAATGTCGACTGAATATTTTTCATTTCTATTCATCGTTTCCAATACTAGCATTATGTTTTCATTCGTTTCATATGAAATATATCGGCATTGTTCATGAAGTATTACTAGTAAGAAACTAGTAGGCGACTTCCTAATATTACACTTTTGTACGTTCCTGTAACGTATCGAACGATACGATTATACGATCCTACTGTATATATTTTCAAGATTCAATAATAAACGAAGCATTTTCGAAGAAATTCACGGTTGAGTTTTCCAATGATACGCGGCCCATCGTGAAACTAGGACGACTAAATCCCTTTTCGAAGACAAAAGGCACGTTTGCCTACGCCGGATCGACTATTCGTTCTGCGACGCTAACAAAAATCTACCGTTTTGTGATTTCAGGTTTACCTATTTATGTGTTTCGGCCGAGCTATCTGTGCAACAACTGCGGGAAAACGTACAAATGGAAAGAGTCGTTGAATTTGCACAAACGAATGGAATGCGGCATCGAGCCGCGGTTCCCTTGCAAGATATGCGGACGAAAATTCAAGCACAAGCACCACCTCACGAAACACCAAAGGGCCATTCACAATTACGTTGACCAATGGCAGTCGAACAACGAATCGACCAAGGAACTGGACAGACAGTCGCGAACTTACGCTGGCGCGGCAACGTTATGAATTTCGTCGATCGTTTGTCGTAACACCAAACCTAACCTTCGCGCTATTTGCTATAAATGTTTCGTGTTCAGTAAAAATGTTGCGTTAACATTATGAAACGACTCACTGCGTGTTCTCGTATTCAGTGAATAGTTTTCGAATTGACAGCACAATTGCTGGGAGAGTACGAGAAACGGATGACGAGCAATAAACAGAGAGCAAGACATTCTGCGATCCATATTTATATAAATCATTTGAACAAAGACACGCCCGTTTAACCAATGTTTCTTTCGGCTTCTTCCCATCCCTTCCCCAAAATTCACTAGTTCAAGTTCGCGAATAACACGAAACAATTAATCCTTTTTTTAATCGATAAAACAATCGCGATAACACCTGTTTTCTGCATCCACGCACGATTCATGACTTGTGTTTCAGGTGATGCCGGCCAAGAAACCGCTTTCCCGTGCAGAGTGTGTGGCAAGATCTACTCGAGAAAATCTTCTATGTACACGCACCTCCGCCTTTGCGGGAAAGAACCCGCGTTCACCTGCGTTCTTTGCGGCAGGAGGTTCAAATATAAGCACAGACTGCAATCGCATCTCGCGTCGAATTTGCACAACCGACGATTTCGATAGTCTAAAACGTTCAGGGGACAGTCGTTTTGTATAAATTCGTAAAAAGTCACTTTTCAGCTGAGATCGAATAAATATTAAATATTGCTTGTGGATATTAAAACAGCAACGCAGCTGATAAACTGACCCGAGACAACAAAGACTGATGGGACTCGCCAATTCGAACTTCCACGCAGAGGCACAGACGCTTTTCATTTTTGTATCGCTTCAAGGAAGCAGAGGCTGGAATATATTTTTATCTACACGTTAGAAATCAATCGAGAAACTTCATTGTAGAAAGTACCGCATAAACCGTTATTTTATTACACGTTTTTTACGACTAGGGCTTCCAACGCATTGTACACAAGGCTATACAAGCAATAAAGGTTCCATGATGATTATTTAATAATAAAACCCCTAATTTACTTGAGACGTCGAGGGTATCGCTTCGAGATTGTGCACGGTCTTCGACGTAAACGACTTTGTTTGTCAATTAATCTGCAAACGATTCGATGATTGATGCTTGAGTGACTTGAAACACTAGTAGTCGTTACAAGCATTATTGTTTAGAATAGTATTCTTATTGTTCTAAATTATATATTTCCAGAGGATCTTCACCAGGAAGAAACACATACTACTCTAAATAATAATGGCTACTTGTGTTTGTAATTTAAGTCATAGATTCGCAACGAAGAGTATACAACGGTAACGCTCGTACTGCTAGCGCTGTATCGTTTCTTAATCGTTTCTTTAGCCTGAAGCGCTAACCACCGTGAAACGCTTCTCCTTTTCCAGTTTTGCTGAAGAAGTGGACCTGTTTTCAATGCGGGAAACGGTACCTCTGGCGGGGTTCCCTGCAGAATCACATCCGCGTGGAATGCGGCAAAGAGCCTGCTTTCAAGTGTTCTATTTGCGGCAGGAAGTTCAAGCACAAACATCGCTGGATGTCGCACGCCAAATGCGTGCACGGTATTAACTTCTAACGACGTGTACGTCGCGACGTCGACAACATCCTCGGCTAGGTTTAATCATCTACTTTCCACGCGAAAGAACCTGCATTGCGTTAGAAAAAGCTGTGTCGGTGCTTGCTTGTACGACGTTCAATCCCTTCGCCACACCTCTGCCAAATTTTGTTCGCTATTCGCAACATTTCCTTGTTTCATTTGTTTTTACGCGTTACCATTTTAGTCCCTAAGAATGGTTTCGTTTAATTATCCAGCAACTACATAGCTCGATAGCGAATGAAATCAACCGATCAATTTTTCAAAACTCAACGAATCGCGAAGACACACGTCGCATTCTTTCCTTGTTGTATGTAAACGTGTGCCACGTGAAATCTCAGAATATAGTTTGAAGTAAAAAGAGAACACTTCGTATCCCTTTCTTCCTTGTGCGATTGCGAAACCGTCCAGTGTGTGCATGCATCGTACATAACCAACTCCGCGTTTCCAATTATGTTTTGTCGAATATCAAGACACGTCCACGCCTCGAAGCCACAGTTTCGCGCGTAAATTCGCGAAATATCCCCATTAACGACTGGATTTCTCTTTGCAGACAACGCGAGGAAACTGTGGTGGTGTTTCCAGTGCGGCAAGCAATACATGTGGAGGGACTCGCTGAAGAAGCACCTTCGAGTCGAGTGCGGCAAGGATCCCACTTTCCAGTGTCCGGTTTGTGGGAGAAAGTTCAAGCACAAACACCGCTGGCAATCGCACGCTAGATTGATTCACTGTATCAGCATATGACTGACTGACCGAGGAGACCGCATAATTTAGCTAGTCGCCATGATTCGTTAACGAGCTGTCAACTGCGTGTAAATAACTTGCATCCCGAAATCTAATTCAAACGTATCGATCGAACGCCGGACTGATCAATTGCGTCAATGCCAAAGGTGTTTTAAAAGTTCATGGCCTCGAACAAAAACAAATTATTTTCAATCGTTCCGTTATATTTTGTTGTTCTTTTTTTTTTGCACATCCCTACCTTCACGTCCCACCTCATCTGTACCAAAAACGAGAATAATTGTGTTGCAGTTGGTACTTGTTTAAAGAAAATAAATAAAAGTTGTATATTCTGAGTTTTGGGCTTTTTGCGTTCATACTCCATACTTCATTTCATTATTCGTATGGGAACTTCAATTTTTGATAGTTTGCAAACATTGGTATACAATCGAAAGATATGCATGCGATCGAATGTATGTAGGATACGCTCGACGCAAAGGAATCCTCTAACAATAAATTAATCTGCTTTCAGATAACATACCAGACTTCAAGTTTGTCGTCGTAAAGGTGGCCTGTCCGAGCTGCGAAAAGTTTTTCAAAAATCATTATCAGCTTCGATTGCACCAACAGCAAGCACACTCGCAAAAGCGCTTAATGGATTGTTACTTTTGCGAGGAGAGCTTCACAATGAAAAAATCCTTGTTGGCACATATGGCATCTGCGCATCCATATCCTAAATTGGGAACTAAACCATTGAATCCCTTGAAACCCTGGTGGTGCTTCCAATGCGGTAGGCAATACGTGTGGAGGGGCTCGTTGAAGAATCACCTTCGAATAGAGTGCGGCAAGGAACCCACTTTTTCGTGTCCGGTTTGTGGGAGGAGGTTCTTGTACCAATATCGCTGTAAATCGCACGCTAGATTGATTCACGGTATCAACATATGACTGACCGAGGTGTCCACATAATTTAACTAATCGCCATGATTCGTTGACGAACTGTCAACGCCTGTAGGTGACTTGCCTTCATCCAAAAATTTAGTTCCCACGTGTCGTTTGAACGCTACACTGATCCATTGTGTAAATGTCAAAAATGTTTCAAAAGTTCATGGCTTCGAGCAAAAACAAATTATTTTTAAGCATTCCGTTATATTTTGTTTTTTTTTTTGCATATCCATACTTTCACATCGCCTGTTCCAAAAACGAGAATAATTATGTTGCAATTGGTACTTGTTTAAAGAAAATAAATAAACGTTGTATTGATTCTGAGTTTTGGGCTTTTTGCGTTCGTACTCCTTAATCATTTCATTATTTATACAGATGACTCTGATTTCTCATAATTTACAAACATTGGTACCCAATCGAAAAATAAGCATGCCATCGAATGTATGTAAGATAGGCTCGGCGCAAGGGAATCCTCCAACAATAAATAAATGTGCTTTCAGATAGCATAGCGGACTTCAAGTTTATCGTCGTAAGGGTGGCTTGTCCGATCTGCGAAAAGTTTTTCGAAGACGAGGACCGGCTTCGGTCCCACCAACTGAAAGTACACGTACAAAACCGTTTAATGGATTCTGACGTTTGCAAGAAACCTTTTGAAATGAAAAAATCCTCGTTGAAACGTATGAAATCTTCGCGGCTACGTCGTAATTTTGAAAGTAAACCATTGAATCCCTTGAAATCCTGGCGGTGCTTCCAGTGCGGCAAGCAATATGTGCACAAGGCCTCGCTGTCGAAACACATTCGAGTAGAGTG
Organism: Hylaeus anthracinus; assembly: GCF_026225885.1. Taxonomy (NCBI): domain Eukaryota; kingdom Metazoa; phylum Arthropoda; class Insecta; order Hymenoptera; family Colletidae; genus Hylaeus; species Hylaeus anthracinus. Next base: position 3,454,662 of record NW_026534330.1, on the reverse strand, counting down.
CGGCAAGGATCCCACTTACCAATGTCCGGCTTGTGAGAGACAGTTCAAGTACAAACACCACTGCAGATCGCACGTTTGATTCACCATATCAGCATGTGACTGACCAAGGAAACCGTATAATTTAGCTAGTCGCCGTGATTCATTGACGAACCGTCAACACGTGTAAATAACTTGGTTTCATCCCGAAATCTAAGAGCGTTTAATGGACGTGTCATTTGCAAGGAAACTTTCAAAATTAAAAAATTCTTGTTGCAACATAGGGAATCTGCGCCCATTGAATCCCTTACAAATTTATCCTGCGACCTTTTAACTTTTTCTTTCTTTGTAAGTGTTCCTATCAAATATAATTGAGATTGAATTTTAGATTAACTGGTAACTACCGAATAATCTACAGCACGATTACAATTTTCTTTGACAATATCGTATACGTTATTAGTTATATTGTTTATTTCTTACAAATATATTAATTTTATGAACAATATTATGTTCTTATTATTATTTCTTGTTTTATTACTTTAATCTAATATTTTTAATATTGCGTAATATGACATTAGGATAAATTAAAAAGAAGCAATCGAGAATTATGTTGTTTTGTTGCGAAATGCTCGAGTTACGAAGGTCGAATTAGGTTAAAATAAAAGCATGCAGTTATTCTCTTAAGAATATTACTCACGGTACATGCAACTCAGGGATTTAAGCAATCTTAATTTGGCCCTGGTAACGATAGATAAAATTGTCGAACGATTTTTTATTATTTTATTTAATGGAACAGTATTATTTCGCGTAATATTCTCTACATACACGAATGTCAAACTCAATTATCAATAAATCACTTTGTATACACGTCTCGTCTAATCGATGTATATTTTTGTACATATAACCTCTTCTGAAACATATCGTTCGCTCATCGCCATGCATAAAGAAACAGATGTGCACGTAAGTTTCTCGAACAATATTGCGATTCAGACCCATACTATACACTCTAACGCATAGTTTAAAAAAAAAAGGGCAACAAACTTCACCTAAGAAATGCATTTCCTCTTTTTTTGCTACATTCAGAGTTAAGGTTCGAGAAAGGTTCTCTAGGTTCACGTGTAATCGTTGGGATAATAAATATAATCGAAAAATTTGCTGCCCCTTACTGGCTTTTATTCTCGTACCTTTTTCTGTGTCTTTCAGCGCCGAGGGTCACGGTGAAGAACATCGAGAACCTGGGGTACAAGAGGAGACCGAAGATACTCAAGTGCGACAGGTGCGGAAGGTGCTATCAGCTGCAGACGTCGCTCAAGAGACATCAGAAACTCGAGTGCGGCATCGAGCCAAAGTTGAGCTGTCCGATTTGCGGGAAAAAGTTCACGCATAAGCACAATCTAACGAATCATCTACCCTCTTGCAGAAGAAAACGCATAGACGCCATCTCGCACGTCGTCTACCCCCGTATGGAAGAAAATCTGCGACGATCTTAAGATGGAACTATGAGAAATACGAGATTTTTCCACGGATACGTGATCCGCTAACGGGGAACAAAATGGGGTTTAGGCTTATCGAAAGTAAAGAAATTCGTGATCACTGGAGGTGAGTGGACGAGGATGCCTTAACGATGGAAACGTCGCAACGAATGTGATAACGACGAGGGAACTCGACTGGGACGCTTTTTACAATTTTATAGAATATTCATTGTTTTGCATACCTACGGTAACAAGTATCGTTATCTTCTAAATAAGATAATCGTGCTCGATATAGAAAAATGAATATACGTTTCCGACGATCCGGCTGTATACATTTTACACTTTTCAAATAAACACGATCCATTACGAAACGAACGCCTATCCAATTATATGACCGAGCGATTATAATTCCCCATGATCTCGACGAAGGATCGATGCAAGCAATTGTGTTACGTACTTACACGCATACTATTACTTCTACTCTGAATAACAATTTATTCTATCGCTTGCCCGTTTGAAGGCTACTTTTGCTCTTCTTTATTCATCCTTCTTCTCCTCTATCTATTCGTCTCCCTTTCTCGGAGCCAGGTCTGCACTTGTAATTGAAAACAAAAAAAAAAAAAAAAGAATAAAAGAAAAGACGAAGTCGATTTTTCAGGATCGTGACGCTTAAGTATCTCGCTAAATAAAATTTCCTTCCCATCGGTAAGGACGAAAACGGCGATAGGGTGAGAGGAGCAGTCGTCTAACGAACGAATCCTCTCGTTTCAGGACTTTTGGCGACGATGTTGCTGTCGCAAGATATACACCAGCCCCTGGACAACAGCGACGCGTTGTGGAGCCAGTTGTGCTACACCTCGGGGACGCCCTACAAGGCCAACAGGAGTCAAAGAGGGAAGGACTTGAAGGACACCGAGGCCAAGTACGTTTGCAATAGGTGCGGGAAAACTTACAAGGCGACGACGTCTCTGAGTCGTCACAAGCGACTCGAGTGCGGCGTCGTGCCCTGCGAGGTCTGTCCCATCTGCGATCGGAGATTCAAGCACAGATTCGTCCTCAACTCTCACATCGTCGGCTGCCAGAGGAAGCTCCGGCATATTATGGAGAAGAGCGAAGACTCGCCAATGTACAACGAAGAACGAGAGTAGCGCTCGCATCGTTCGAATTCTTCCGCGCGTAGGTCAGTCCCCTGAGATTTTCAGAATACACCGAGTAGATGTTTTACCGCATTGATGGGTGTATGCTATGTCTAATTAATCGATTTTTAATATTCCTGGGGACCGATCTACGACACGTCACTCGCTCGACAACAGGGTTGGACAAATATTCGATCTATCGTAAGGGACTGTTCTTCGCGATTGAATTTTACGAATAACAATACAGTTTTGCCCACCTCTGCGTGTTAACAGCCTGCCCATCGATAAGCAGGTCTGAAATCTGTCGCCACGACCGCGACGCGATCGGAAAGATCTTCGCCCAACGGTTACCTGTGCATCGAACCTTAACCGTTCTTCCAACTTGCCAGTCGTCTGCACGTTGAAGCTTTAAGAAAGTATTTGTTTTTTTTTTTCAGGCCAAAAAATAGACATTCTTGTGGAAGCCATTTTCTAAAATGTCCTTTTGCATGGAATGCAGTATACTTCAAACCTCCGAATATTTAACACGAATATTTTAAACGCTATATTCGAACAGAAAATGTAGATTGGATCTTTTTCTCCCCAAAAAATGAATACTTTCTTAAGCCATTATTCCATCCGAACAACGCGATTTTCGATAGAGATGATTAAAATTTCATTTGAATAACAATAGTAAAATTTCTCACTACGCTCATTGTAGAATAAACATTTGTTTTTATTCAAGGAGTAACTGATACACGGTTTCTTTATCTTCGCACTCGATTCGTGTCTCACTTGCGGCTCCACGCGTCGTTCGGATGGTGGAAGGGTCTGAATCTCCTTTACTTTGTATTTCTCCTCATTTGTACAGCTTTGCCCAAGAAACGAAGAAAAGACAATTGCTCTAAGGAAGCTATCGCCGTAAGGCTCGTGGTCTCCTCGTATATTGAACGAATAGGAGAAAGGGGCTTCGAAAGATTTAAAGTAACTAAGCAATGGGTGCTCGTCCAACGCAATTTAGAATATTAAACGAACCCCCCTTCTTTCCAACACTCTGCGAAGTTAAGAATGCCCGGCACTTTTTGATTCTAGCCGACGTTCGGAGAATATCGTTCGAGCTCGATGAACTTTTATAATAATACGATAAATTGACGACATTTATATTCGAACTTGGTAAATTTTAAGTAGTATAGATCATCGATGTTTACGTAACGATTTCGTAGCGACGAAAGAACTTTTTTACTCCGAGGATGCATTTACGGTTACGTAATTGTTTTGTACAGCATCTAATCTTGTTTTTTTTTAATTCGCATTGAGGGAAAACCGAGTGTGTGTAATTATATCATAACGAATTGAAATGTGTTTACTTCGATGAAACGCGTACCAAAAGACATTTGGACCGTGAAGTTTTATATGTACTGATAAATAAACGAATATGAACGAGCAATGCGATGCTATTAAATTGCCTAAAATCGGACGTGCCTCGACGAACTGCGTCCTGATCGAGGTTTACTTATCCTATCTGGTCGGCACCTTAACTCAAATATTACTGAAACATTTTTATGAAAGTACATTTGCTCTGCGCGCGCAAAGATCTATAGATATCCGTATTTTAAAAGGAATGCAGTAATGTCTGAGTTAAAGAACAATTCCATCCTCGGTATTCGTAACTTTCTTCCGTATCGAATATCAGGGGGCATCCTTCGAGGGCCTATCACCGCCTCAACTCGTCTAAGTCCGTGCATCCCTTTTATTATAATCGTTATCATTCTGTGCGAAACGAGTGTTGTCTCGAGGTATTTTCATTTTACCTGTTGCTGTTCGTTCACGTATTTGTTAATTCGACAGGTTATCTACCGAAGAATGTCTGGAGCACGGCGAACAATTATCAGACGGGCACGATGGACGATAAGCTCCTGAACGAACAAAACTACAACGACATGTACTATTACCCTGGCGCCACTGATCCGAACAAAAAGGACCCGCAGCAGCGTTTCACCTGCTCGCTCTGCGGCAGGGAGTACAGCTGGATGTACAGCCTCCGACGGCATCAGCTGCAGTGCGGCAACCAGGAGGCGAGGAACAAGTGCCAGTTTTGCTCGAGGAAGTTCTACAGACGCGACAGGCTCAAAGAGCACATGTTGGCGCATCATCCAGAGTTGATATAGGGAACGAATTAGCCAGCTTTAGTCGAGCGTCCACTCGAGAGTTTCACTCGACTATTCTCGTGCGAAAGAGACGTTACTTTTTCTAGTAATTCTACAGAGTAAAACGCTCGAGTGGTTACCAATCGTAACGCCTAACCGTCCGTTCGCGAGACTGCGTAAATTCGCTACCTTTTCTAAATACCTTCTTACGTGTCATCTTCCACGCACAAATTTTTTATTATAGCAATAGATGTCTCGCAGAACGAGGTCGATGACAAGCGAATTGGACGGTTAAACGTAAATTATTCCTGTTGCGTGGATCATTTTAACGGACACAGTGCACAGAGAAACGTTCCGTGTTCGTTATCAGAGGTGGGCAAAATTCTTATCGTTAAAAACACTTCGACTAACGAATAGAGACTCCGGATGCCTTACTCGTAAAAATTAATTTTACCTCCGAATAAAATTCTGCCCATCTACGTTTTTTACTCACGGATCGAAATATTGTTTACCACCGACGTCGAGCTTCGTTTTATATCTGCGCGTGTCGTTCCGGCAGACTTCACGACTCAATCCATCGAACTGTATTTTTCCCGAAATTCATTTATTTAATAAAGTTATCGTCACGTAATTTCGTTGTACATCACGCGACCTTCTTCACGTTTAAATTATTTTCACGAATCCGCCTCTTCTAATATTTACACGCACCTGAACGCAACCGAATCAGATTTCTCGTTCGGTTCTTCTAAAGGACACTCTAAACTCCGTCAGCCACGATTTGCCCTCGGTAACCGATTTGATTTGCGTTCCAGATGATTCCAACCTGATGGACGAGTTCGCTGCCTACGAATTCGTTGACACCAAGACCTACGAGTCAGCTCCCGTATCCTTCAGGCCTTGCGTGCCTCGTGCTCCTCGCGGAAAGCACTCGCAAAATTACATGTGCGGGGAGTGCGGGAAAGGGTACAAGTGGATGGCGAATCTGCGCAGGCACCAAAGACTCGAGTGCGGGAAGTTGCCCAAGTATCACTGTCGAATGTGCAAGAAAGAGTTCTATCGACGATACGAACTGACCAATCACTTAAACACTAAGCACAGCGCGAGTGGCAGCCTCCACGGCTATGAGAACTCGGCCCAGAAGGATACTTCGACGTCCTGGACAGTTTAACCAGCCGAATTTTGCCTGTTATAGTAGCGTTCTCCATCGCGATACTCGAACGCTTCGAGGCCACGTCTCGAATGGAACGACGTGTCCTTCTAATCGTAACACATTCTAATAATTTTACCACCTGTGCGTCTAACTTTTTTGCGACACTATTCTTTATTTTCATTCGAACGATACGAGTGAAGCCGATCCTGAACTTATTTATACCGCATGAAATGTATGCCAATGCTGTAGCGTGACGTTCACGAAAGGACCGCATTCATTAAAACGCACTTGCTTTTTCGAATAACTGCATCCTTCATTTCCTCTCTGTGAAACTGCTTTCGCGTGTGTGAGATAAATACTAATTCTCTAATTCCGATGCAACATTTATCATACGTGTTCTCGAGGCTCCTTGTGAACGACTTTCGTTTTATAAGTTCCGTCGACAAGAATTTGCTATTGGAAGCGAAACAGTTTTCCTAAAAATCTATATTACTTTGGACAATTACAGCTCAGTTTCTTTATATTTTAAAGAGGACCACAACATCACAGTCGAGAACAAATAACACGAGATTTTGTACCTATCGGCTGCTTTCGAAAGGGCGAATAAAATATTTACTACGCTTGATGCATGTTCTTTCCCGTTCTACTCGAATCTCCCGGCCATTCTGCGCAGAAACTGCTTGATAACGTCGACTGTTCGTTATTCGCAGGCGACCAAGAGGATTTCAACCAGTTGAGCCAGTGGTTCGTGAAACAAGAGGTCAAGTACGAGTTGCCACAGTCTCTTTACCAATACGTAGCCAGCAATTACTCGCCGAAATCGGAGGAGAGGAGGAAATCGTCGAAGAGCGTCGTCTGCGAGGAGTGCGGCAAAAGCTTTTCTCGGCCCGACAGTCTTCGAAGACACGAGAAAAGCTATTGCAAGGTCAAGGGTGACAGAATGTATTGCCGTTTCTGCGGCAAAAAATTCGCGAAGCTGGCCTTTCTGAACGACCACGTGAAATCGGTGCACTCGATTCTTTTTTCGGAGTCGGACACGCAATAAGCTCGTAGGCAACGGTCGTCACGAGCAGAGAAGAGACTTCGACTCTTTCCTCTCCTTTGTAGGATTCATTCAAGATTCAGTTTCTTGGGTTATGTATATAGTTACCTTTTTTCATGAAAAAGATCGTCCGATTCCCGCGTGTGCAATCTTGCTACTTTTGTAAATCGCGAAATTTGTATCAGAGAATTAATCGCGGGCCCAGTGTATCAATCTCCTGTAATAATTTTCGTAATGAACTTTGTAAGGAGATCTTTAACTTTTCATCATTCTAAGTGTACATTAATCTTCATCGGGCGATAAATATATGGCTTGCAGAGCATATGTTGCAAATGTATTATACTTGAGCGTGCAAACTAAGGATGATTTCATCGGATCGCAATAACGCAATTTCTTCGAACGAACGTAATTGAATAAAACCACTCTCGAAACGATGTTTTCTAATCTCTTTTATTCGTTCTGAAATGCAGTCTGTCTAACAAAAGCGTGACCATTCGAAGTTTAGCTCCAAAGTAATTAGACTTTTAGTGTATTTTACAACACAACGATGTAAAATAAAAAATGTCACGTATTCAAAATTGATGCGTGAAGAAGTGCTACGAATACTTTCGCATCGTTGCAACATTGCGAATCATAACGAGCAGCTAAGCTTCAAACGAATCCGTACAATAATTTTCGAAGCGTAGCGACGAGTAGTTATTGAATTACGCTGGTCTCATCTTATTAGACAGACTGTAATCGCGATCCCAAACTTCTAACAAGATTTCCCACGGAAAACAAGATGAACGTAAGGTAACTCGGCTACGTCGAAAGATGCATGCTTCCTCGCTGTTGGCTGAACTTCGTAACGCATAATTTTGCACGCGGATCCTCCGCTGGATTTCCTTTTTTCACTTTTAACAGAGAAACGCGTCTTTACAGGCGCGAATATGGAGGCTATGAGAGAGGGCGAGAAGGGCCAAGAGGACAACGCGGAGGCGTGCGAGGTCTCGTTTCACGGGCAGCTGCCGATGAGTTACTTACTGTGCGACTCGTCCATCCTGAACTCCGCGGAGACTAGCGTGACGCAGAAAAACGTCAAGTCCAATCAGCAGTTCCGTTGCGACGGATGCGGCAGAGCTTACACGCGAATGGACAGCCTAAAACGACATCAGGCGAAGTGCGACGCTTCTCTGGAGAAGCTGCAAGAAGAAGTCGAGTGGCTTCACAGGCAGAAGTTTTACTGCAATCAGTGCGGCAAGGGTTACAAGAGGTTGGACACCTTGAGGAGGCACCAAAGGCTCGTCTGCGTGGACAAAGAGACCGCTACCACCAGCTCGTAAAGGGATTTCTGATTCGCTTTCCCTCTGGCGAACTTTGGTGCTCCGAAATGACGAGAAGTTTATTTGTTGACTTTGCGTGGCAGGAGAAAGTAAATTTATCCAAGAGAGTTTTTGGATCGAACGTTTAACCCTTTACGATTGTTGATACTGATCCGAGTTAGGTGTCGAGTCGAGAATTAGTCTCTATTCTTAAAAATCAAATCTTCGAAACATTTCGTACACTTCGATTGCAAAGGGTCAACTATCGTAAGGGTTTAAATATCTGGGTTAATATTTACTCATAATTGTTGAAGAAAAATAATAGCAAGTATTTCGAGGGTTTCCCTTTGCGTGTACGCGAGGCGACGTGCCTAGCGTTATATCTCCGAAACTACATCCCCAACGGCACCGTTTAATTTCATTGCACTTCCAGGAAGGTCCAAACGACTCTTTCCTTGTATTTTTAGTCGGGAATAAACCGTCAAATCACCCCCAGAGAAGTAACCGCGTTTACTCGGTGCTTGGCTAAATTTACATCAAATATACCAGTTCAAATCACCAAATTCAACAATAATACATGTGCAAAATAGTATATTATATCGCTGCAATGTTGAACGTTGAATCAGTTTATAGCTCTTGTTTGAACTTTTCAAATATTTGTACCTGCGCGTACGTCCATTAAATCCTGAAGGAATAAAGTATTGGATATCTGAATTAAGGATGCTTCGCACATTTTCGACCGTCCCTGTAGACTATTTCGTGTCGTCGCAATAAATATCGACTTCCAACGTTCCATGATCGTTACCGCTTTGCGCTTTTCCCGCAGGTGGCGAGGAAACGGGAGTGTACAACGCGTTGTGGATGCTGGAGAAGAGTACTCGAAGCATAGGGGATTTCCAAGCTTCGCACGTTTGCACCGCTTGTGGAAAGAGGTACAAGTGGTTGGACAGCCTGAAGAGGCACATAAGAGTCGACTGCGGCAACAAGGAGAAGCAATTTTCGTGTCACGTGTGCCACAGGAAGTTCAGATACCGATACGAGCTACGAAATCACATTGTCGTACGCCATGGCGTGTGAATCTCTTCTCCGTAGCGCTAACAAATTTTCGAAAAACTTTCTTAATCGTCTTCTGAACCGTGTAATTCTTAACGACACATTTCGTTCAGTTCCTTAACAACAGAATTAATACCGGTGCACAAGTTACGCGATTCACTCTGTGCGAACTCGATACGCCGTATAAACTTAAGCAAGACTCGTAGTTCACGTAGAACTAAATGTTATTTCCGTGTAAAATAATTGATTTTATTTTTCAAAAATATATTCGATCGATATCAAAAGCTGTTTGAACTTAATAATTATTTGTTGTTAAATAATTTGGAGCGAACCTGTCTTCCTTGAGCTTCCTTGTATTGTCTGATATTTTTAAGGCTTTCTTGATCGTAATCGACGGAACCAAAAAGTGACCATCGATCGATGAAGTGTAATCGTTCGCGTGCTCGAGTTTCACCTTGCGATTAGTCACGAGACTTCGTTTTTCAGGAGAGCAATGGTACGTGATGGATCAAGCTGCATCACGCGAAATCTTGTCGCATCTCCAGCCAGTGGAAGTCTATCGATGCGAGTGCGGAAAGGGTTACAAGTACAGTAGCAATTTAAGAAGACATCAGTCCATCGAATGCGGAAAAAACAAGAAACGACATCTCTGCAATGAGTGCGGGAAACGTTACAATCGACGCTACGAATTAGATCATCACTACCTACTTAATCACAGAAAACTATAAAATCGATTTCTTTCCGTTTCTTCTTCATTTGACATAAACTTTCAAACGAACTGTACGATTCGTTAACTTTTCTTTTTTATTTAATCTTTGTTTCAATTTTTTTCGTTCAATAAAATCGTTTCGATATTTTATAACACATTATTATTACCTGAAATGTTTGACCTTTGACTGTGTAAAATCGAACAAGAAATAAAAGTTTATACTTTGACGGTACTTGATTTGTATACGGTAATTCCTCGTCTCAAGGTAGAACTAAAGGCATAGGGATTGGAGAAACTGAATCTCCAATGCAACTCAACTTCCGATGCAAACTCAAAGTGGTTGGATTAATTCAAACTGTCGTCTGGTATAAAATAATGTTATTCAAAGCGTTCCAGAACCTCCACGACGATAGAAAAGATACTTAATTTTATAATTCGATAAGACAGGAATTATTTGGAAGAATGTTACTCTATCAACTCTTGATCCGAGGCAACCGATGGTCTCGATTTTCGATCTTGAAACGAGGAATCACCGTATCGCATTTCTTTCCAGCCTCTGTTAAAATCTTTCCACTGTTTCCATTCACACGCAGAGAGTTTCGTGAACAGTTCTTAAACGGTGCGTTTGTTTCTTTAAATTTCAGATTCGTTCTCCATGTTGCAGCTGTCTTATGGCATGTCGTCTGGATTTCAATCTTACTCGAGCGCTCCGCAACACCAGCAGGACGCGGAACCATCGCGCAGCAGCGACGGGATCCTGCTGAACATTTGTTTCGGTTGCGGGAGGAGATACAAGTGGAGGGACAGCTTGCTGAGGCATCAAAGGGTCGAGTGTGGTAACAAGGAAAAAAAATTCTGTTGCACGCTGTGCCCGAAAAAATTCTATCACCAGTACAAATTGAACGAGCACTACCAGGGACGACACAAATTGCCCAAGCTCCGTTGAAGACGAAACGTTTCGCTTTTGCAACATTTTTTATCGCGACGATCGTTAAAGAATTATCAACTAAGAGAAGTACAGAAATGTTCCTTGAGATTAGACTAAAATACTCGCTACGGTTCTTCGACCGTTTCTTCTTAAGCAGCGATTGTAACGTTTGCAGACAATTTCCTGATGTATAATACGTTATCTGCTATATCCAGACTTCGAATTAAAGACTTTCTTTCGCGTCTGTGAACGATGATATCGGGAGCACGGTCGAACGAAACTTGTTAATGTAACGAAAACTGTAAATGCGAAGTTTATAATTGATTTGTACGTATATATAAGTACCGATACCTGAGACTCTACGACACTCGCTAACCGCGGATACAATAACTGTAAAGCGCGATCATCGTTGTATTTTCGAACAGTATCGATTCTATTTTCTCTAGTTTCTGTTATTAGGTAATTAATAAATCACGACTTGGCGTCATAACGTTTCATTCCTATCGAATTATTGTTATCGATACATTTGCCGAACACATTGTATCCAGATCGAAAACCTCGCTGTTCTTTTTATGGAATAAAATGGAATTAACGAAAACCGTGTGGTGCTTATACGAGCTATACTTCACACTTGACACATTCGCTACCATGGGTCACGTAGTTTATCGTAGCAGATCGTTTATGTTAGATTCTTATTTTTCAAATTTCGATGAATGAAGTATCGGTTACAATCCAGTTATCGATGTAACATGATCTATGGTGGATTCCAGCTAAATGGTGGTTGCGATCATGTTAACGTTACCGCGGTAATTTAATCATAACTCTTTCGCGTGATGCAACTCATCCCTTCAATTCCAAAGAGAAACAGACCTCACGCATCTCACGTTCAATTAACACGCACCCTCCGAAGCGACGAGGAATCTAACACAAACCAAAGGGTCCAAATACTATCGCTCTCGATTAGCTTTCCCGTCCGACAAGTGAACGAATCGACTTCGGAGACCCCCGCCAGGTTTCCGTTGTACATCATTCGATACGAGTAGCCTCCTTCCTTAACCAAGTCGTTTCTTTCACCTGTCAGACCGCGAATTACTCGAGTATTCGCTTACGATGCGAGCAGAGAACCTGAACACTTGGAGAACGAAAGTTGGCGGTTCTGTCATCCGTGTGATTGCTTTCATGGTAAACGGTTAAGTGTACCTTGATTTGTGCTTTGTGTAAGTCCACGTTCTTGTCATCAACCATCGTCACAGACACAGACTCATTGGAAGCGTGCAGAAGAGCCGCTCGAAACGGTACTGATCCTCTTATCTGTTTTCTAGACCGGAGCTACTCGCCAGGTGCAGCGATCAACTGGTACTATCAGTACCGAACACTGTACCTGAGAATGGTAGCGGAGAATCAGATGGCGGAGAACGCGACCACCCAGAACAAGAGCCCAGTCGTGGAACAGGACTCGGAGAGCTGGCCGAACAAGCCGGTCGTCTCGGAGAAGACGTCCGAGAAGATATTGAACGAGGCTTCGGGGAATCACACGACGTTTGGCGCTCGCGACTCGTCGGAGTACTCGTGCCCGCGGTGCGGAAACGCTTACGTAAGACTCCATTCGTTAAATAGGCATATCAAGTTCGAGTGCGGGGTCGAGCCTCGGTTCGAGTGCCCCGTGTGCCACAAGAAATCGAAACACAAGCACAACTTGATCTTGCACATGAGAACGCACCAAAAGTCTTGAGGGGATAGGCGATCTACATATATATGTATATATATATAGTTAGCGATAATCTGTTTCCACGGCTGATGCAGTAATTCCTTCGCTTAATGATCGCACCTGCGTTAGGAATACTTGAAATGGTATCACATTTTGTAACAGACTATAAGATTGCAATTTAAAATATTTAAGAAATTTGAACCTCGATTAAGGGCACCTGATGGGCTCGATTTTGTACCATTAAACGAGGAATTACTGTGCGATCCAGATATCGATGTATTTGTGCACGGTGACATTTTTAAATTAGATACGTCGCACACGTGCTTGTATATAGTACAAAGACAACGATTGTCTCGATTCATCAGTCAGTAAGCATAGTTAACCCTGGAATACCACGCTTCATTTTTAAGCAACTTATCGATATTTGTTTGTTCGCATCGTTTAGAATCATTAGCTTTCTCTGAACAATGTGTAGGCTTGTGCGAGGTGTAGCAGACGTTACAAGTCCGCTATGGCATTCTTTATGAAATATACAGATAAACTACGAGAAGATAGACTGGAGTCTACAGGACTTTAGCGCGGCATTCCAGGGTTAAGAGCTCTCGAGCAACATTCAAACTAGTTGCTTTCGCTGTGCAATAGAAGATAATTTATTTAAGTATTATCTATTGCTAAGAATGTTTACCATAGCGGGTTCTACGAAATTCCGATCGTAGAATCCTTTTCCAATTTTTTGCGTGATGCCTTCCAAAGAAATTAACTTTAACAGTTAGAATAGGAACGCAGTCATCAGCGTGGGCTTTGATTTTGTCGCTAACATGATACTGTTGTTTTGTATCATACGATCCCAAGAAATTGTCAATCGATCCTTGTAAGTACTTACAATTTCGAGTACAGTAAGCTCATCGTTAACTGTCTATTCCGCTACGTGCCCCACTGGGAACCCAGCAAAGTCTCGTGGAGTTTGCTCAAAAAATGTTTACAAGATTTTCGCACGATATTTGTTTGTGAAGCTATTTAGCTTAAAACATATTCGAACGAATGAAATAGAGGGCTAAAAGTCCAACAAAAACATTTTGTTATTACCGTCGACTCGCTGTTTGTTTAAGTTTTTGTTTTCCATACATTCCGTACCAGTTTAGGCTCGAAGTGTAAGTTTATTTTTGCGCGAGAGTGCAATGTTAAATTTACGTTTAAATTTATGTTAGAGTTTAGCGGATGTATTTAAAGTACATTCGATGCATCGAAAAAAGATGCTAAACGCATGGTGCAGTACTTAAGGTACTCGTTACGTAAGATACCCGACGACGATTAACACAAATCGTTTGTTCTTACGTTCAAATTTCCTTTTTATTTTATGAACTGAAAACAGAGATCTCGAAAGTAATTTATTGTTTTGTTACCGTACAAAGACTGACTCGCTGCCATTGTTATTACGTGTTCAGTAAGATCGCGAGAAAGAATAATCGAAATACGATTACGTTTTTATATTTTACGCCTCGGAGTATGTTAATGGACGTTCTACGTCGAAAGTTAGACCGATGAATCCTCGTTTTGTGTACAATTCTTACGTTGAACGGATCAAAGAAGTATAGTGCCAGTGCAAGAAGTCTGAGAGGAAACCGTTACGAAAAGAAGCGTATACGTGCGCGTGCGTGAATTTATATTAAGTATAAACAGATATATGCGATTGTAAGACATTGGAAATAAATATTTTCTAATTAACGAAACCTCGCAATACCTAAAACAACTCTTGATCGATTTACAATAGGAAAGCCATCTTCTTGTACCGTAGATCCGAGTATCATCGACACGTACAGCGCAGCATGTCTTTGGTAATTCGTACAATATGCTTCTTGTACAATTTTCTTTACGTAGAAAATGTTTTACCCATCGCTATTGACAATTGCACGTAGGAACGTGAACGATCGACCTAGAGGACTATTCGAAGCGAACAACCGCCGAACGCAACCGTTAAAATTTCATTTGTCGAGTAGAAAAGTACACTTTTTTTTTGTTTTCTCAACAGCATGGCCCGATGCAAGTTCCTCGAGGTTGTGGTCCTATGTTTTCGTTGTTAATTATTACGTTGCAGTAAACGAAACCATGCTTCTTCCTTTTCCGCCTTCCTTTTTCGTTCTCGTCGTTGGAGAAACGAACGCTTTACTGATCGTTTGGAACAATGTTACAGTCTGGAAAGCGCTGAAGGATTTGGAAGACGGACCGCCATTTTTGTGCCCGAAATGCGGCCGCACTTACACACACAAGTGCAACCTGACGAGGCACTTGCGCCTCGAGTGCGGCGTCGGGCCGAGATTTCAATGCGCGTGGTGCAAGAAGCGGTTCAAGCATCGACATCACCTGCGGGACCATCAGAGGATTCATCTTTACAACAACTGCAACTTCAAGTCGCGAAACTGAAACATTTCTCTCCTGTACAAACGTTTGGTTGTAGAATATCCAGTCTTTTCTTCAGCGATTCGCGTGTTTACTATTTACTCGTTTGTTAACTTATTTACCTGTTTATTTATTCGAAGCCGGCGAGACGTTCGTAACAGCGATCTCAGTTGTTCGTCGAAGGAAAATGTGTTGAATTAATGCGTATAAAAAGGTATTGTTATATTTCTGCTGTTTTGGATATTTTAAGTATTTAATCTTTCTTTGACAGAAGGAATAGTCGCTCGAATATTATTTGTTTTGTTGCGTATGCGGATATAACGCATAATCGTAGGTATAAATTCGTTGTTGTTCTATAAATCCTATCGTTCCATCGATGTTCGTGGTAATTTAATTCTTACGTAAGTAAGGTAAGTCGAGAAATAAAACTACAAAGTACGTAGTACATATATAGGGCATTTAAACAGAAGGGAGAAACGTATAGACAGCGACGAATATCCATCTGTGCTATTTTCGAGGCATGTAGTTTTACTTTTGTGCTCAATACAAGTCACTATTATAACTGCAAGGACAAAGGATGTATTCTTGTTGTTCGTGAAATCAACGAAGATGAGTCCTTTGTTCTTACGATATTGTTTTATCTTTTACCCATTTTATATGTAAGGAATTCAAGTATTCGAATATAAAAGAAACGAATTATTCGATCTAGGGTAAAATTGCCGAGTCGGATATTCAGCGGTGTCCGAGATGTAAGATTCGGAGCTAGAGTATTTTCAATGTTTGTGATCAGTGTGATTGTCGCGTCTGCGCAAAAGACAAGGTATTAATAAAGTATCTATTAGCGTGTAAGTCGTAATCGTACACCGTGCGTAGACGGTATAGATATATTTGCGAATCTATAGAGACTGGAATGACACGAGTGTACAGAAACAGCCCGTTGGCCGTAAACGAATCCGTCTCAATTTTTTGTAATCCGGTGCTCTAACTACATAATAAGAGAAGCCATCGAGCCAAGCGAATCGAAGAGATGTTTCGGAAGACAGAAGTGCAAATACCTCTTAATTGTGCCAAAGATACGATCTAGTTTTTACGTTCAAGAGATCAACGCAACAAACGCCTTCGCGAAGCATCTCGTTAACGATTACGAGAAATTCAAACCTTCCTAAGCGAATAATAGTGCAATACGAGCTAGCGTAAACGTACGTTTTAAATACGCTTCGAAGTTTTCCTAGTTTACAGAACCGATGCTCCTACGTCGATAAATTGTAAACAGAGATGGTAGAACATTATTCGAGCAACAGACGCCGAGTAAACAATTTGTACAACGCAATGGTAATTGATTCAGCTTGAAGCACGATTCGATTTTATAGTATACCCATCTCTAGTATCCAAAGTAACATTAGAAAATTCAATCGCAAGACGCGAAAAAACAACGAAACACGAGAGAAGATTATATTTCGTACGATACTTACTCGCTTATCTAACACGGTGCTTCCCAATAGACGTGGGAAAATTCGGAATAAATTTCTGAAGTGACTCTAATCGGAAAGGAACTTAATGTAACAAAATGGGCTGAGAAGCACTGTTCTAACAGACGCGGATGAACTATTTTACCGTAGTTTGCGCGTTCCATAGAAAGCAGAGGACTTCAGTTGAAATAGCAAGCGAAATAAAGAGCTTCCGATTGTCCGCTCACGGTAATGCAATTACAAGTACAAGTTTATACGAATCGCCTATACGTACGTTCGAGATTTATAAATCGAATGTTACGAATGCGTTAATTGAGATTAGAAGTACTTAAGCACGATGCTAAAAAGCTGCGCGTTGTTTAAGTAGCCGAACGATTAGGTTAACGTTAAGCCAAGCTTCACAGTTCCTTTGATGTCCGTAGCACGAACGAAACTATGTACAGTTAGAGAAAAGTTGTCACGAGATAAAGCGCAAAGTTATCTTTTATAGACAGAGCAGAAACGGCAAGCTTTCCGACTATGTTACGAGCCAGCTATTTATTTCAACTGCTCGACGAGTAGCGTGTTGCGTTTACTTAA
The DNA here is from genome assembly GCF_026225885.1 of Hylaeus anthracinus. Lineage (NCBI taxonomy): Eukaryota > Metazoa > Arthropoda > Insecta > Hymenoptera > Colletidae > Hylaeus > Hylaeus anthracinus. Next base: position 3,437,616 of record NW_026534330.1, on the reverse strand, counting down.
CAAAAGACATCGTGTACCTTTGCGAAACAGAATAAATTTACTTTTTACGAAAACTTGCAGTTGCTTACTTCCTGGAAACGTTCACGTCGCTAGTTTTAGAAGACCAACTGACACGCATTCTCAGTTATCAAGAATATTAAACAAATCGCTATTTATTTTCTAAACTCTCGCGGTAACTTATCGACTTTATTATTATTACTTTAAATTTATTCGACCATCGGTATAGTACTGGCCGTCGACGTGAGCATTCCGTAACGTTCGTCGGTAAAATAGCAACGGAAGATAATAATGCTAGGCGCCAACATTCGATTCCATGCGCACTCGAAACAGAGCACGCGATTACTTTTCAATTTCAAGGCCGTGCGTCAAAGAAGATAACGTAAAAGGTCAGTATCGCGAATAGGCTCGTAAATCGTTACCGCGGATACAGTAATATTTCTTTACGGTTTACGTCATAAGACTTCTATTTAAGCGTTACGCATCACTATCATCCGTTGAACGTCGTTACCGATATCTTAACGATGGCATCACGTGACCAAAACCCAATGATAGGCAAATGTTGCCATTCGAAATAGTTGCTCGCAACCCTTGCTCGTTTAACCTCTCGTAAATACAAGGCGTCGACGAAACGCACAGCTCTGGAAACGTTTCGACGGTTAGCAATTTACCGGACGACCTTGGGCCTATCGCACCGGGCAGTCAAAGAGTCGAGGACAGGTCGCGATGGATCAAGAAGGAGTTCCTCACCGACGGCGATATCCTTTTGTGGGAACGCAGCGCCACTTGGAACGCTGACGTACCAGAAGGGTGTTACGCGGGTACGTGAGATCCAGCAGGAACCCTCGCCAGAAAATCAATCCCGAGACGTCATGCCGTCGTGTGTATCAACATTGGAAAATCAATGGTAACCCGTGACGTAGGAGTCCCGCCTCAGGACGGACCAATAAGCTGGTCCTCTCGTCCCCACCGAGTCGAGCTTTTACACCTAACCACACGGCCGCCGGCGTGCTCATTCCGTAGCAGACAGCTGCCCAGACCGGACGCGCGTGTATTCGAACCTCGTTGAAAAGGCAACGCACGCCGAGAGCTACCCGTGAAATCAACACGACGTGTATGCAGTTTTCCAGTCGACACAGCACCGGGAGCAACAACACTCTACCGATCCGCTAGTACCAGCCGAACCGAGCCTGAACGCTGACGCTCCAGAACGATCGATCCGATTCCGAGTCGAATCAGCAGAAGATCCTGCGCGAATTTCTGCCCTGAAACGAAGAATTCCCTTTTCCACTTTTGCCGCCAAAGACGGTCCCGGGTCCAGCGAAGCGCCGAGTGGTCGCCGATCGCCCGCTGGGATAAGCCTCTCGAGGGTGCAGAGCTCGCTCAATTCGAAGTTTCCGGAGAAACGGTGGGAGAGAGACGGCGACTGGTGGCACAGACCGTGAGAAACGGGACGTTCCTTCCAGAGGAATAAAGAGGAAGAGAGTGCGCGCTAACGAGTGCCGGCTACCGAGATGGCGTTTATGATGCCCGTGGTGAAAAACGAGTGGGACATTTACAAGACAAATCGCAACCGACGATCCTCGGAGTGCTCCAATCCTCAGACCTGTCGCAGCAGGAAGGTGAGTGATCTCGATCAATGGAAAAAAAGAAAACACGAGTTCGCGCGCTATTTGACAGCACCGAGACTTAGATAGATAGATAGATAGCGCCAGGTATTTTAAAAGGAAATTTTTGCTTTGTAAAATAAATAATACTTTCGTTGCATGGAGAATAGCGTTTCATATAGAAGTTCTTAGTTCAAGTCATCGCTGAAGCTTATCTAGCGGCTACTGTTCCGGTCGTGACGCTATTAATCATTTCTTGAACGATCTCCAATTACTCGGTAACTCATTAGCGTATAATTAGTTTAATCGATTGCCTTCAGCGATTGATAGCGTCACGTTTATTGCTAGACTCGCTAAATATGCTTTACCGAGTTCGATTATCGATCCAGGTTGGATTGTAATTTCATCGAATTTAGTACTATTTTTTGTGTAAATTTTGAGCCAATGCCAAACAGCCTGGTTAACGCAGTTTGGAAACAGAACCGTTTCGCGTTAACGACTCTCTCGCTCGGTTAAGCTCGCGTCAAAGTCACGTTTCGATTCGGTTAGTCTCGTGAGCTGAACGCGTGTAGTTGCACAGTTTTTAAAGAGAAACGTTGCTCGTCGCTGGAAACTACGTTCTACTGGTCAACTTATCGCTCCAACGATAAAAGAGTTGGTATTCGGTAGGCCGAGTTTCCAGTTCGTTGAGAAAATTTGGCGCGTAATCGTCCTCTTCTGAGAACGTCCTGGCGTTCCTGATGGTTTACGGTTGTTTATTTATTCGAAACATACGTCAGGATGGGTTTCGGAGCAGATTGTAGTAGTTAAATGGTTTCAACGTGGTAGAAATGTTCGACGCGTCAAAACCCTGAACCGGGAACGATGAACAGCGATTGGTATTCAGGACCACGCGCCTCGTCGAGCGAATTTAAGCATCGAATATTTCGAGCGAACCGTATGCGATCAAGAATGTCGTTTAGCCATAATTTCACGCTTACTCGGCTCGATGATTACACGCGACGAAAGCGACTCTCGACGACAGATGACAAAAGAGCACGGCGTTTATTTTGCCCGCGTTGCTTCGGTGAGGTAATCCTTGTTGACAGTCTTATTTCGCTGACGAAGACAACAGAGTGAAGAGCACGTCGCTGTCCTTTCGGCGTTAACGCAAAATGGTTTTGAATTGGGTGGACTCTATATTTCTTGGTTCCCCGACTGTCCTTGTTAGGCTAGTTTGTAATCAGTGGGGCGTATATCATCGAGCTGATATCTATAGCTCTTCCCGGCGTGACGCGCAGTTGCACAACTTCGATTCTCAATTTCGTAATGCGTCATGCAGTGATATCTCTCTTCTCACGTGAATTCTCGCTCGGGGCACCCTTATCGGATGTCTTATTCGTTCCATAATCTCATATGTCATCGATAACGGAGACACCAGTTTACGAAGTCGAACGCGAAGAACGAGAAATCGTATCGTCAATCTGGCGTGTAGACCATCTTATCGATGTGCATTGTTCGATGTAAATCTCTGTAACCATTACGGCGAATAAAAAAGGCGAGCGTAGCGAATGATAACAGCGAGCGCGAAGATAAGCCTTATCGGATCTTTCATCGGATTATTACAGGTTCTAACGGGTATGCAAAGTGGAAGCAGCAAGAAGAAATCGCGAGCGCTTCTCGACCGTTTCCTTTCATTTTTCGACCGACATTGACATGAAAATGATACCGTCGATCGATAGTCGCGTCATTACAAATGCTGATGGAATCTGGTCGAATCGAAATATAGTCGAAGGTGATGGAGCGCTCGCTGATGGTGTTCTCTTCTCGCACACCAGAAGAGAAAGATAGAGAGATCGTAGATTGCGTGAAGCTGCAAATCGCGTTAATCGATAACTACCGGCTCGAGAGAGATAGTTATCGCTGCAATGCTGGGCGCGAAAATTGCAGGTCTGGCTCTGTTCTGGTATTGTACTTTCAATTACGCGTGCTAGGTGTCTCGTACAGCGATGCTCGTTCACAGTTCCGTCCAATTTCGAAGCATAGCGCCATCGATTGTGTCGCGAGAGGCTATTTCGACTCCACTTGCGAGGGATCATCCCCCACCCCTATTCGCTGCATTTAACTGCTGCTTCTTATCGACTTTAGAGCGACGTCTAATTAGCAAGCCGATAGGGAGTATCAAATACGGAGGCATCCGAGTCGAGGACAGCACAGCTTAAATTTCGTTCACCTGTTTTTCAGGTTGTCAGAGACCGGTTCCAAGTCCCGTGACTATCTAATATACGTTATTGTGCAGGTCGACAACTTGGAAAGATCCTTGGGGGTGGGAAAAGTGGTTCAGTCTCTGTGAACTCGGTTTCCTCTACATTTCCTCGAATGCTTCTTTTCGAATGGACATTTTCTATCACTCTGTACTTTTTCCTGCATTCGATGACGAAACAGGGTTCTTGAGAAGCGAATGAGATCGTTGCTTCCAGGAAATGCGACTGACCGTTGTCGCAAATAGGTGCTAAGACATTTCATTTCATCCGATGCAAGGCCACGTGTCTCGATTCGACTGCATCTGATGGCAGGGAGAGAGGGACAGTTATGCAATCGAGTATAATCTGTGGCGAGAAATTCACCGTGGCCGCGGTCATGGCGCACGTGCACACGCGTGGCTTTGATTATTTGATGCGAAGGGACACGTCGTTTGGCAACCGCTGTTCGATTCTAGAATTACCTAGAGAATCAGGTCTTGCGCCGCGACGCTCCGCTAGATTCGCTCGAGGAATGTTGCTTACCGATTCGATCCGATCGCTAACCATCCGATATGTTTCACATTTCGTTTCTGGTAAAAGTCCACCTGCGTAAAAGGGTCAAGCTTCGATGATTTCAAATTGTAAACATACCAAGAATACCCAGATTACGTAAACATCGTGACGTGTCGTTTATATAACTATATTTACGTAACGTATTCTCTTTACGATTACTCGTAGAATAAGTCAATAAAGTTTGATCGTTTCATCTACTTCTCTGAGAGTTGCTGTACTATGCAGCATTTGGTCGGCAGACATGAAAAAAATTCGAAAGTCGTAATAGATGCGCGAACAGACGTTTAATCTTCGCAGCCGAGTCGAATATGAAGTATAGGTTCCCAGTGAAAGTAGTCGAGTCCTTGCGCGTTTTGAAAGGAGGCGTCTGTATCGAGAAACAAGACGAAAACGAAGGTTTCGAAAGACCCGACGCGCAAACTTTGGATTTCTATCGCGTTTGACACTGGTGAGTCAGACCGTTACTTCTCAAGTATTCCGCGCGATTCCGATGACGAAGACACGCCGTCGGTCACGGACTACGTCGAATCGATTAACAGAAATTTATTTTATTTATATGCGTTGGATATTTACGCAGGTTTCAAGCCTTAAGAAAAAACGCTCAGGTATTCGGTCGCTATTGACCCGAGGGTCTCAAACCACCCAAAATCAAACTTTCGAATTATAATCTAACGGTTTTTTTCGCGAAACTCCAACGATATGTTCGTTAGCAATAGCCAGAAAATTAACGTGGAAATGTTGTCTGTTGACAGGTGTCGGAATGCTCAAAGTCGGAGGGTCCGTCGTTGTCGACGTCGCCAGGTTCAGACTTCCTGACGTCGCCGGCGCACCGTTCGGTGCCCCTCACCTCCAGGCACTTCTCGAGGACATCCTCGAGGGCGTCTCAGAGCTCGTTGCAGAGCCCGAGCAAAAGCACCGGGTCGTCGCCGCCAAAGACGGGCAGCTCGAACTCCTTGAACAAGTTCCACAATCGGTTGGTGGACAAGTTGAAGAGGTCGTTGAGGAAGGCTGAGGAGTGCGGGGAGGACCAGAGGAACTTGTCGTGAAACAGCCAAGGGGTTTTGGGCCGGCCACCGATCCCCGGCTCGAAACCGATCGAGATCCGACGCACCTCCGCACCCGTTACCGCGTCCGAGACGAGCACCGACGCGGTGGCACGATCGTGCCCGGATCCGCCGCCTTCGGCATGGTAGACGACAGCTGACGAACAGGAAGAAGATGGGGGAGTCCAGTGTCCCCGTCACAGGCGACGATGATCGACCCTGTGACAAGTCAAGACTCGATTTCGACGATCGTCGCTATCGCGAAACACCAGCGAAAACAAGAGTCAGGGGGCCAGAAATGACGTCAGGGTGGACGATCGCGATGATCGACTACCGGGGATGAAAGTCCATGGACGTCTCGGAAGATCGAGAACCGTTTCGAGTTCTCCGGTCTCCTCGACGCGAGGGGAGGCCTGGGGAGAGTTCGTGTCGGCGTTTCCAGCAGCCGAACAACCTGACCAGTAGGTTGCACTCGTCCTTGCTCTCTTCTACGTTCCTCCTCCGCCGATCGCAGAAACGCATCGTTAAATAACCAAACACCCGGTCCTCTCTTTCGTTCGATGATTCATAGTCACGGGAGACGATGAAAGATCAAACCGAGCAACGCCCGAAGATGATCCGGAAGAAATCGTTTCGCTCGTTTAGTTTCCGATGAAAGATCAAACCGAGAAAATTACAGCCGATTCGATGCACGCCGCGATCTTCCCTTCCCAATCCGTTGATTTTGGTCGGATTAATCGCGATCGGCGCTTGGATAACTGTGAGAATCTGTTTAGGGTTAACGCCAAGAGGAAAGAGATAAATTGTGAGAGAGAGATTGAGAGAGCCGCTGCGAGCAATCTCTGGGAAGGAGCGGTCGGATGAACGAACGGGAACGAGAACGGGTCTCTCTAGCCGAGACCGTGGAGCTCCTTCGCGATCGAAGATCACTAGGGCGAGCACCGCCGGGAACGAGCTGGAACCAGGAAGAACCCAGCGAAAGAGGTACATAATTACCACTGGAATATTCGCCGTGGATGTCCGGGGTGCACGTTCAGAGGTGTATATACGTACATCGCGTTGATTTGGCACGCGTAAGTCGCAACGGTTCGCGAAATCGAAACAGGACCTCCGCGCCCGTACCTAAAGTTCCTTCGTTGTACATTATCGCGCGTATAGAATCCTAACACTCTGACGACCACAAGTTTCCAACTCGTTAAAGCTTTCAGACTTCTCAAATTTTTCTATCCGATATTTCTCGAAGATTCGCAAACGTTTTTCCCTTCGGAAAAGCTACTATTCTTTGCTTGCTTCTTGTCGAATTGGTACCTAAACAGTAATTACAAAACTTAGAAACGATTTCGATAGTTGAACCCATCGAAGTAACGAAGGCCGTCAGAGCGTTAACGAAGACTTTCATACGAGTGTTGCTACGCGACTTTTGCTTTTCGCTCTCCAGAAACTAACGATTAGTCGCGTGAACCGATCGTGCCGGGAATATCGTGCGAATCCTAACCATTACGTTTTCGTGCGACATGTATCGCTGCCCGGTTATAGTAACCCCTCCCTCTGGTTCCAAGTTCTCACGTAAACGTTTCCCCGATCGTTATTCGAAAAATGTCTCGTCTTTTCTAATCGTGTTTCACGCAACTGGTAACCATGATGAATATGTTTTTGGAACATTAGGACACGCAGAAACGAAAGAGCGACTAAACGGGGGCGTGACTCGCGTCGAAGCGAACGGGGTTCCGGTAAGAGCTTCTCGCATGCGGACGCAACCGGAAACGCTCGTTTTCATCGTTAAGATTACTTGCTGCCTCCTGAAGGGAATGCGCGAGCATGCGTGCGCGCAGAAACTGCGAAGGGATGCACAGAGTCGCGAATGCGTATATTTACAATCGCATACCAGAGTTGGGCAGTAATTCATCATCGTATTGTGATTCACTCTTTGTAATCGATTAATCGAAGTAATCGTGATGATAATAATAATGATAACGATCATTCATCGATCGCTCGTCGCTAAGATTAAGTAGATTAATCGGAGATTAATATCGTTCAACGAAGGATTACTTTAGCTTTTCTTATTATTAACTTATCGATTCGATCGCAATAAAAAATAAGAACTCTCGTCATCAATGATTAACCCCTTAACTGCGTAAAAAAAAAAAAAAAGAAAAAAATTAAACGCAGCGCGAACGGGCTTCCCGTTTTATGTCGCTTAAGTGTATCGTTGCGTAACCTGCGTTACGAGTTCGTAATGTTTCTTTTCTTTCGGTTTTGTATACGGATGAACAAATGTACGCATCGAATTTACATTCTTTGCGTTGACGTTGGCGTTCAAAAATGCATAATGGACGTGGCAGCTAAGGGATTAACGAGTCAATCGCGTCCGATGATTGCATTCCTTTTGATTATTTGTGTTACTCGTTAATTATAACTATCGATTAGACGGTTAATATAGTCGTCGGTCACTAATCGGATTACATTTTGCCCAACACTGTCGCGTACACACATATACACGGTATATGGAGCTAGTGAGAGAATGGAAGCCTAAGAAAAAAACATAATTTTAACCATGTAACGTTCAAGCGTGATTAATTGTACTTACAAACGTGAATATTTATTCAAAACTTTTCTTATTTTGTTCCCGCGTCTGTTGTACAGGATGTCGCGAAATGCGTGGCACAATTCGAACTTCACGCCAAACAAGATATTTTGACCGCGTCGATACGATAACGCGGATATCTTGCGAATTTCCGAACGTCGTCCAAGTGCTGGCGAGAAACGCTTGGTAACAATTTATGCCGCGAAAGAGATATTTTCTTGATACGATCTTCGCAATGTATCGAGCCGCATCATAGCGCTTTCCCTCTGTCCCGCGCCCGAGGTATTCGATTATTATTACTGTTTCTATTAGCCATTACGAAGCATTTGTTAACTTCTTGTATAGTATAATGTATTTTACTTCCGTCGAAATGAGCGGTCAAGTCTGTTATTCGTTGTATCGCCGAGCAATCTCTTTAAAAGATGATGAATGGGGGACGAAGGTGGAAGTGTTGTCGAGATTCGGACGCAGAACGACATCTTCCAAAGGCATCGAATGAAATCACAGAGATACCTTACGTACAATTACGGGAAAACGAACAGAAAAATCGTGTTTCATTTTCCTCTAGAATCTGTTCGCGGCACGACGAAGAAATTCGAAACCAAAGAGAGTCTCTGGTTCCGTGAAAATGTTTCTTTATCGATCGTAAACGTTTCAATATTTTTGTTTTTTATACGGAGAACTCGGGTGATCTCGTCGATCGTGATGACACCCCGAATATCTATCGACTGTTTCCTTTCTTTTTTTTAATTCGACAGTATTAAGTCATTTGCGTAAGATAGAATGTATACGTCCTAGACGAGAAGCTAACACTGTGCGACATCTTCTGCGTCCGCTTTGACTATTTTTCTTTTATCATTTTTCGAAGCGAGAGAAATTTGTTCGCGCGCTTTCGCTTGTCGTTTAACGAAATTACGAAGTGGGAGCAACTAAACGATACCGCGTGTAACTCTGTGATACCGTAAGCTATAAGGTAGAATTATTTTGCAACGATCAAAGAAAACAAAACGAAAACTGTAAAAAAAGAAAAAAATAGAAGCGAAGGAGTATAGTCGGCGGAGATGTTATATTGTTACGACGAAAATTCGTACGAACGCTTTGGTTCGGGATCAATTCCTTACGAAGAACGGATTCGAAAAGACCTTCACCATTTTGCAATCTCAGGTTTCGTTATCGAGCTATAAGCAATTAGATCAGCTGATTGGAATTCAAACTTTGAACCTTAATCATTCGCATCTCGATGACAAAGCTTCGGATCGTAAAATGATATAGGACATTGCCATTTCTTTTCTATTTGCGAGCGTCGAAGCCGATTCAACGTGTTTTCCTCGAAGCAATAAAGGTTTAACGCGAGACAAGAAATATTCAACGATAATAGATTTTGAACTTTAAGCAAGACGGTCGTGTCCTGCGTATTTTTTGAGAGACGGAGCGGTTGAAGCGGTGAAAGAAAGAGGATCGGATAAGAACGAGAAGGAGAACAGAGCTTACGAAAATAATGCTAGAATGTCGCGCGATGGATTTAATAACGCAAACGTTGCCGTTACATGTAAGACTGCTTTAGAAACAGAAGAAACAAATAGAATTATTGGTCGGATGTTACATTGTGGTGCTGGATTGAAGTTTGGGAACGCGCGAAGGATCCTGAATTTTGTCCGGATCCTTCGCGGTGATTCTCGAAATTCCGTCGGATGATTTGTACTGATGAAAACAAAAAAATGGTGTTACTAGAGTTTAGGGATTGACGAGATAATACGATCTATTTATTACGGCGGCCTCGGACCGCGGAGTAAACGTGGATTGGGACTATTGATTTCTTTGCCTTATCTACTTAAAATGTTCGCGGAACTGGTAAACGTTTACTTTTTAATCGTATCGCGACAAGCTTATAAACAGTCGATATTGTAGTTGGACTTTTACGGCTCGATCCACTTTCATTCTACGGTCGCAACGTTCGCGCGATTACAAAGCTATACAAATATATATTATATGTATACACACTTAAACACACATTATATATGTATATTTATTATTCGACGACTTGACTATTTTTTCTATTACTGTTTCAAGTACTTTATTATTATTCGTTATACCTCACTCGGGACATTTTGAGCTGATTTTTAGCGCGTGGTTGAGAAGACAAGGCGTGACACCTAACCAAGTCCTCGAGCTAAGTGTTCGTAAATTTGTAGTCGATTGATGGCACCTGTGTGCCAAGTTTCACACTGGAGAGGTGTGTTTCGATCGGAGATGGGCAAGAGTTTTAGAAATAAAAATTTTTAATAATGACTAAAAGATCAACAACTGTATTCTATCGAGTAAACGTCACGAATAAATTGCTACACGTTGGTTTCCTTCAAAGTTTTGCCCATCTTTGAAACTCGAGTCACGTACCGTGTTGTATTCGTTCATTGTTTAGAAGATTTTATACTGTATAATAAAGTCGCTTAATCGCGTCATGTTGCCAAACTGATATCAAGATAATAACTTTTCTCTCTATTTCGCCAACGTATCGCTGCTAGCTCGAGGCCTTTCTCCTCACCCACGACGATTGAATGTCACTGCCAAAATCCCCCAGAATTAAGTGAAAATGTAGCGTGCGTGGTCGAAAGACTCGAAAACCGGCTGTTGTCGCCTTTTCCCCAACAGTCTGTTCTTATTCTGCCGCCACGGGCCTCTAGCATCCCCCGATTAGATTTCGACATTCTATATTGTGTATTTATTTCTTTTTTCTTTTTTTTTTTTTTGTACGAATAGCGGCTTTCGTTGTCGAGAAAGAAAAAGACCCGTGTCGCTCGCTTTTCTTCGATCGATGCTTTTGGAGAAATTGAAACGAAAAAAGTAAGGATCGATAGAAGGCGTAGAAAATTACGATGCGTACGACGTATCCAGGCATACCCGCAGTTTCATCGAAAGGCGAAAAAATTGTAACGAAAAAGCGAGACGGCGGGTGCACATTCCATAAATTTAATTATTCATACCTGTCTAAAATAATAAATCTGTTTGATAAGACATTCACGTAAGATAATTACACGCGACGATGATAATAAATGAATAATATATCTAAAGTTTGAAAGCTTACAATAGACTCGGTTTACCATTATTATGTATCGTGATTTTTATGTCATGTTCAATAAATGAGTTTTAAAATATCTTTCGATCTGTTCATTTCCCGTGAAACGCGATCCCGTTACGTAAGCAATGTTGCTTTCGGCGTGCGTAACCAGTAATGCTGCAACAGATTCAAGGATTTCGTTTGCAGTCCCGGCAGACCATTGAAATAATTCTTTGGTAATGAGTCACGCATCGGATCTAAAATTACGACGGATCGCTCAAGTCGGCGATGACACGTGAAAATGACTATCCGATACTCAACTGACGCGGAATAATTATGATTCACGATTAACGGATTCTTCGGATACGATTTATCGACGTTGTCGTCAATTCAGATCGCGATTACAATGAAATCATTGTACGATACGAAGTTATCGGTCATCGGTGATACGTGTGCTTTGACGAGGAAATTAAATCAGAGAAATGGTGCATCGTTCGCGAACCTTCGCGAATGATAAGCGATGGACTCGAGCCAATCCCACGATCGTTGATACCGATACACATCAATCTCCGAGCATTGTGTTGAGGTATCGATCACGTATCAAAATAAGTTGTCATTGCTATTAATAACATGTACCTGTTGATATTTTTTGTAATAGAGATAGTCGGTATCGTAATTTCTAGTAATCCTTCATTTAGAGTACTCTAATATCTAATTCTAATTCGCTCGAATAATTTTAATTATCCCCTACGCGTTATATTTGCATGAGCTTTCATCTTTCGAAACCGATCGTCCAATTTCGTTCGAATTCATGTTTCAATTAACGTTGATATCGTTATACACGCAAATCAAAGTCGACTCGACGATCAAACAATGGAAAGATTATTCCATCGAATAATTACTATGAAGATAAAGATGAAATACAATACAAGTAACGACTGTTATTGTTTCTGGTATCGATCACGTCTCAGACCCATCGCTGTTCACGATAGTCGTATCCTCTGGAAAGTTGGTAAGCTAATCGATATCGTCACGACTACATAAAAGATAGAAAAGCTTCCCTAGAGTTCGTTAATCCACGACTGCGATGTAACTACCTGGTGTTCGCGTAAAAACGAAATCGCATGATCTGAACGTAAGTTCATCGAGATTACCCGGTATCGAGCACAGAAAACTATCTTGTTTATGTTTACGAGGATCCAGCGTGCACTTATCTTTAGAAATTATTACACGAACGTGTCGCAACACACGGTTTACCATTAAACGGGTATATAAATTTGATGCTGTTCAGCAATTGTGTATTAACATTTATCGATTGGAGATTAAAGGTCAACTTGCCAGTAACAGTAATCAATTTCCGATATACCGTCACTCTTGTCCGCGCATACGCGATTAAAACACATTTACAATCAATGTAGATCTTATCTCGTTTATTATACATTCGCACAATGTAATTGAATGCAAAATTGTAATAAAGGGAACCTTCGCGTAAACCTTGAAATGAAAATCTTACTGTACGCGTTTACCGTGGAAATTTAAATTGCTTAAAGACATACAAACTTGGCGTTCCTACAGAATTTTATTCGTTACTTAGTTACGTTGTTATTAGTCGAATTATTCATTAATCCTTTTAATCTATATATACATTATTCATCTATTCTAATTAGCGTCATTACCAATACAAGTCCTCGATTGACATTTTACGAAATATTGCGTCACTCTTTATGCCGACAATTATTCCAGAAGTATCCTACTTATATCGTCATATTTTACGAGGAGCAATATACAGGCAAGGATGTCGGGCTATTTCGAGTGCCCGCGATTTATTACCTGTCTCCCGATTTGTACTTAATTTTAATCTGAGTGCTAGAAACCGATAGAAATTATCGATTAGGGAAGACGGTGTCGCGTACAGGGTACAATGGATGGTATGCGACGACGAGTCTTCGCGAATCGACCACCAACGTTGCGGTGTTTCCAGAACATTCGAGGAGACACTGCGCTATACCTGCGCGACGCAGCTTCCACGCTCGCAAACCAAGACGATGGGTATAGCTTTTGGTGCTCTTGCACTTAATCCAAGCCTAAGTCGCTCCAATTTAACCATAGAACTACCCTTGTAACAGCTAACAGCATACTTGGAAATGACATAGGAAATGAATATGCACGTATTATTTGCACAGTCAGGTTTGACAGAAGGACAATGGTAACTGTGCATCAACCGTTAACGTCATCGCAACCCGACGCAATCGTCTCTCTGATGTCACGCGCGAGCAAGGATCAATCGCACCTTGAAAGTTCCATTCGGCATCCAACGACGTTTGAGTTGTGAAATCGGTTACCGTTTTGCCTTTGTTATCAAAACTTTTCATAGAGATAACGCGGCTTCTTACGCAACTGAGATTCAGGGGTAATCGTTACAACGTGCTCGTGTTTACAATTGTACCGGAAAACTCTATATTGCCGTTCGGCTTATCTGCTTCGTTTCTCAGGTATGAGCGTAATCAGCGTTGTTTCGAGTAAAATGCAGGCTTATCCGTGGTTGGGTTATTTATTTTAAAAGAACCGCTTCTGAACATTGCTCCGGTATCTGAAGCCGGTATCTGAAGCGATGAATCAGGAAATCGTACGTATTTATGTAACACGGCTTTATTTCTTTGTTCTAATCAACATCGGGGATTCACGAAAAAGAACAGAAACACTGATAATCTGTATATCACACGCGGGTTTCCCCGTGCGCACCGAGTTGAACAAGGTTTTCCACGATTCTCTCCCCGTGTTAACCCTTTGCACTCCACTGGCGTCGCCATGGCGACATTATATGCACCCTGTTTCAAGTTTATTTATGGCGACACGAACGAAATTGACGAAATGAATGAATAAAATTGCGGGGAAAAAGGGACTACAACGAAACTGTACACCTGGTTATTTACAAGTATACAATTCTGTTATCAAAGCCACTCCGATCGTGGATTTTTATCGAACCATTATCGGAAACGGCGAACGCGACGTCGTATTAAGACCCTCGCATTGCGCCTGACGTTCGAGCGAGCCAGATTACAGCGAACAAGAAAGAATTTCATAATTAATCGCCACGTGATTAATTGTTACCGCCAGCGAGTAAATCCCAGCACGTATCAGCATTAATTACAGCGACCAGTCACGTATAAACAGCATACGTTGGATTGTCAGTGAAGTCGTTTTCGCTCTAAATAAAGTAGCTAGGAAAGAATTCAAATTCCAATCTCGAGTAGTAAGATATGGGAACAATGATAGGAGAAAAAGACAAAGGCTATGAATGAGGAAAGGATCTATCGTCACCTATGGTTGAAGATATATCCTAGATTCTCGCGAACCATCTTCGAAGTTCAGAATCGGAACAAGCTAACAACTGGGTTCGGATACGGGTCCAAGTTGCGAGAAGAAGCTGCGAATCGCGAATTTTTAGACACAGGAGTCCGCGACCGGTTACGCCAATGGTTTTCGCGAATGGAAATTTCCACGGCGCTTGGAGGCCTCGACTGCTTACGATGGTGTGTCACTGGCTGACTTATTAGCGCGAAAATTGCACCGGCAAAAATACTCGTTGCGAACACTGAGAACAAGGAAAATAAAATCGCGTGTACGAGCCTCACCGATGCTCATGATTCATCTGTGGTCACGGTTCGCCACGTGGATAATATCCTTTTCGAGGCAATATCGATATCGTTCTCGAATGAACGAGATGTTGCACCCAGCATGCCTAGCTTCGAACAGATGCTAGTTCGATCGTTTAGAATTTCCCAATAGGCACTTTGTACGACACTTTGGTCGTCGAGAATGGATCTTACTCTGCTTCGTTCGGTACCAAAGGTTTACCTCGCGATAAATAGATTCACGAGGAGTTACGGGACACTTAACCAGCTTTTGAGACCCAGAAGGTCCTACGGGTTAGCATGCAATAGCCAGTTTCCTACCGATTTCCATCCGATTACATCAAAGTTTGCACGAGTCGCGATTAATTGAATTTCCTTGGTAGATTCCACAGAGGCTTTCGACGGAAGCGACAGGAAGGAAGGAAGTCGAGGCAGCGCGGTGCAGTCACAGGACGACAACCACCCACGACGCCTTATCGTATCTCGTTCCGAAATATGCGCGTTCATTCAGCCGGTAGCCTCGCATCTGGCGTATGTCGGTTGGACTCGTGCAAACTGCCTACGCTCAGCTGCGTTCCATTGCACTTCCCTCGCTCTCTTTCTCCAATCTGGCATCAGCAACTGCTTCTTTCCTCCGTCACGACGTGCCGGTCGTACAGTCTGGCTAACGATTTCTCGCGGCCTTAAAGTACGCCAGGAGTTAGAATGGACAGGGTCGGCCTTGAAACGGGGAGCACTTTGTCCTTGGCCGACGAAATGATGATCGACCAGCGGTATCCCCTGTAATCGCGATGGGAAAGGGTGCACGTTCGATTGTTGGGCAGATTCCATCGTTGAATCGCGAGTTAAGCAATCGATCCCTGGTCCGATGGCGAAGGTTTCGCGCGGTTTCAGCAAATTTTCGTGCTTGAAATCGCGTAAGCGAATCATCGACGCGTTTACTTTCAGAGGTGAAATCTAACACAGCCAAGAAGGAAACAACGAACTGCTGGTAATAGTGATGCGCACGAGACGAGATAAATCCGATCTCGTCTCGATCTCGTCTCGATTTCTAGATGCGATTCGAGATCGAGATTACTTGTAACATTCGAGATCGATATCGAAATTTTTCGAAAGCAAGATCGAGATCATAAAAATCTCATCTCGTCTCGTCTCGTGCGCATTACTAGCTGGTGAAGCTTCGAGGAGTCAATTTTGGCTTTAATCCTGTGGACGAGCGCCAAGATGTACTGGACATATCGAATTAACGCGTATATAACAGTCTATTAAGATGGAATGAAATTTGTTACATGGATACTCTGCTCCAGAACTGTTCTGTCTTATCTAGCATGCCTGGTTCAAAACGATACGTAACGCGCACTATTCCAAGCATCGCTAAAGCAAACTAACGCTGATCCTCGTTGGGAAGTATCGAGGGGACTCGTGGAGACAGATTGAGGATACAGGCGAACCGTCAGTGTCCATTAGAAACTGTAGTCGCGGAATAGGAAAAGCCCCGGGACTTATTGGATTAACGTTCTTGGAGTAGTGTAGATTCCTAAGTAATCGTAGAAGACCACGAAGTTACAGGTGCCCTGGTAAAACGTGGCCCGGAAAAGAATTCAGGTCGATGGACTTTCTGGCTGATGCAGAATAGGGCCGACGATCAATACGTTCGCGCGACGATACTATTTCTAACTTGCAGCGAATTATTCTTAGAACGTAACTTCCCCTCCTGTTGGTTCGATTAAGATGCGACGTGCCTGGGAAGCTTATGAATTGCCACCGGTACTTGTGTTTACACTCGAGACGTCTCACGAGATCAAGAAGGGTTGTTGGGTCAAGAACATCATTTGCAAAGTGCATCCGTGAAACGAGATTATTTTTGCGTCATGGATTGGTCCTGGTTTACTGGTACTTGGTGTCACGACAAGTGTACAATTATTTCGATCTCATTGGAACACGTGTCCTGCGACCTTTTACGTCAAAAACTAATTGAGCTTTGCAATACTCGGGTTTCCAGACGATTCCAGGAAAGATCATGCTACAAACGTCATCGACGCAACAAAAGAGAGACGTCAAAATTACGGTAAATGAAAACCGGTTCTATTGATCAGCGTCTTTGTGGACGGTCCGCGGTTGATCGTTACTGCATTTTTAATGAATGTTACCCACGTCACGGAGTATAACGTTTTTGTCTGTTTTCGTTTGATGCGTTTTTCTCGAGAACGATATTCATGAATATGAATGATACTCTTTTGTGTTTCTCTGAACAGAAATTGTAATATATGCTTATCATAATTATTCGATGAAGAACGATGAGATAACAGCGACTCGATAAGCGTGGCGATTGACGGAGTTGGCCTACATTATCATCGGCAGAAATCATACATTATCTACATTATCATCGAGTTTCCAGAAAAGAAATGAAACTTCGCAAAATCACGATGCTCGATCGATCACGGAATGATTCGTAATTATTCGCGCGAACACGCGCGAGATAAGTAAGTTGTATCGCTTGAACTCCGTTTCAGAAAATGCATGACGTCGCAAGGCCGCGTTACATTTTACCAATTCTGCGGCTTAAGAAAGTCCTTGGTCCTTTACGAGCGAGGGAGCCTTGAGTTAAACGGATGCAGATCGAAACCGTCGCAGAGAAACCCGCGGTAACGTTTGGATTTCTTTTCACCGCGCGATTATTTCGCGCGGGCAAACAAATCCCACGCGACGAAGTGGAGGAACAAAGGGAAACGTTGAAAAATCTATTGAAAATTTTCCATTGCCACGACTGAACCGAGAGATAAGTGTCACGAGCTTTCGATTTTTGCTTCGCTCAGAGGCGACAACACCGTGTCGTTGCATTACAATTCTTAACGGCGCGGGAGTAAATTATGTGTACGATGGCCTCCAGGTTATCGAGAAGCATTATTGTCCCATCTTCGCTATTTATTGCGACAAGGAAGCAACGTGCACGTCTGCAACGCGACGCGACTTATTTCTGTTCTTATCTGCATGATTGTTAATAATAACGTGTGGCTATTGGCGCCCGTCACTGAACGATAATACACCAGCTGATCGTCGGCGGGGTCGATGGGAAAATTTGCAGCTTGCAATAACATGTTTGTCATCGCGGCATGTCGGTATTGGCGCCTAGTTTAGCAACCGGATTCATTTCTGCGCGATTTCGACCGTGTACGTAGGAGAGAGTTGGCTAACGCATACCGATCGACTATATCGCGCTTCTCCGGTTTCTTTAAAATTTAAATATAGAAAACGTTTGCAATTCCTTTATCGTTACCGAATACACGCTCGATCTCGCGATGATCACATATACGAAACAATTGAGCAATGCGAAGCACTGGCAAAAAATTGACGGATGATATTTTGTTCTGTGCATGCGGTGCACAGTTTGAGCGATCAGAAATGAATGATGCAATTTTATTTTACATGTTTTATATTCTGTAAAATTCTATCAAAATCAAGGACTCTTTCGCGTCGCAGGCTGGTTGATCTGATCTTGTTGATCAAGGTATTCAAAGATGGAGAATAGGAAGACTCGATTAGAAGCTAAAGGCCTATTGGTATCGTAAATTCTATTTCGAACTCCTGGCTGAGCACGATGCAGTTTCTCACAGTCTCGTTACCGGAAGGCATCCTTGTTCGATCCGTGACCAGATCGTTTAGAAACAGTCTCCGTTCTCTACCGACGCCAGATCGTCTGCAATCTTTCCATACCCTTATCTAGTTTAAACAGTGTCATTTGAGACTTGATAACTATGTGACTGCAAATCGCTAACCATCCCCTGGCGTCCACCCACACGAATGGCTCTATTCAATCCTTGACCCAGTCGCAACCATTCGGAAAGAGAAATAGCGTCGGGGTATATGTCTTCCAAGCACTATCAAAATACGCCAACAGACATCAGAGGGATTAGTCTCGGAATAGAACACGTATTTGCTCTCCAAAGAAATTTACAAAATATTCCCTGGTGTACGACGTATTCTGTTTCGTTAAGATTTCTCAACGATGTATACACGTTGGAAAGAGTGGTTTGAAATGTAACAACGAAACAGGATCAGGTTCTCTGTCCTTGGTAATTGTAAAAGCTTGGTGTCCATTGTGCAACGCGTTTAATGTTGATTTAAAGACATGACCCACGTCATGTTCGTGGGTTGAAAAAGAACACTTTAGCTGGATGCGTAGATCCCTGGGCGTTATCAAACGAAGCAAAGGCATTCAGCTTGCTCCTATTCACGCGTATTTCTTTTACCGACGGTTAGCTGGCCAAGCTTATTTCATTTTCATTATTCTCTTCTCTGTTCGCAAATATTTATGCGTATTATGTATCGCGCCCGTGTCACGCTTTTGTGCTATTTCTAGTTGAACAAACGCAACGTTATCGCGTTGCATTTGTAGCGGTAGCTCGTCTCTGTCGGTTCTGCCTGTTACCGATGCCAACGTCATGTTCTCCTTTGAAGCGTTCGTGTGCAAGTTTTAGATTGTAACACGAAAGATCTTGTACCGGCTCCCTTGCGATCAGGCACCGACTTGTGTGCTTCTTCCTCGACGAGTTTATTCGGCGAAAACCGGAAACGATTAGCGGTGGGAATGTAAATCCGTGCGCGCGGAGGTTGAAAGTTGCTATCTTTGGAATGTATGCAGAAAATACAGGCTGATGTAAGAAGGAGGTTGCAGAATTTAGATACGGTGGATTCCGGAGGAATCGATGTGCAGTTAATTTTAGTTGAAACAATCTGAAACGCGAAGCTTGAGAGTGCATCCTTTACTTCCTCTTCTAAAGAAAAGAACAAATGGTATGCTGGAATTATGGAGCGTAAAGAAGATTCTCTTTATCCGGCCGCAAGGTCCTCGACGAATCTGTATCGACTTATGCGTCACAAGCTTACGATACGCTAATCTTAATGTCTCTGCGTACGAGAGTATTTCCATTTATAGCGAACGTACTAATAGGCGCTAATTTCGAACGACAGTCTAACCCGGCTAATAATAAAACTGCTGGTACTTTAAATTATGAGAATACGTAAACAAGTCCCAAGAATCTCACGTTGGATGAGGTGGAAACATTGTTGGCGCAAACAAGCACAATGCTTGGCATAGAGCGCTAAGCATAGTAGAGATTCTAGAAAATCGCCGCGGATTTCCACGAATTACCAACGAGCAGTTGCTCAGGTGCAATCGCAATGTATCCATTTAATCTGTATACAACATCTGACTCACAAACACCGCGTCATCTTATCTTCCGCGTCTTTCGGGATATCTACTCATTAAAGATTGCTCTATGCTATCGTTCCCTCTGTTACAATCATAAATCATCCAAGATAATTATGCACATTTCCCCGAGCCAGAATACCGGGGCACTTTTACATCGTTCAACAACCAAACTCTACTCTCGAAACTTGGTAGACGTAGCGATTCCTACGAAGCGTCGAGGATCCGTTGGATAATCGCCCGACATTGAGACCTTTCGCGATGTCACGCGTGAAGAACGTGTACGTGTCCAATCGACATACGCGTCTGTACTTATAAGTATGCCAGTCTACCCTGTTATTTTCGGCGTAATAGCGACGCAGGTCGTCGCAGAGCGCGGCGCCTACGGCGTCGTGACGCGCCGTCTCGACACCCACGTGAACATTTTTGAAGGCGCATACTGTCACGATCGCTGCCAAATTGTTCAGTTCATCGGCAGCTGGGCCTGGGACAACAAGAGACCTATCGCAGGGGCAACGGATGCGTTTGCGTGGGCGTAGCGATTGTGCAGCGCTGCAAGGCCGAGTTACGTTTAGAATAGACAACCAACGTGCTCGATCGTCGACCAGTACTTTTTCGTCCTGACTCTAATCCTTGCACGACCACGCCATTCTAGTCGACGTAAAGTGTCGCGACGATAAAAATTTCTTCATTTGACGCGACATAGGCGTATTCTTAGATATATTCGAAAATACTTTGTTCCGGAATACAGAGTGTATCGGTTCGGTACCAACGACGCGGGGAATTCGATGCGACGTTCAATTTTCGCGCCAAGAGCGCAGGACGTCCTTAGAGAAGAAGCCAGGGTGACCACGTTAACGAGGGTGTTCGAATTAAATATCGCCTCGTGATTAGATTACACGCCAGATGAAGGGAGCGACGTAATTGGGACGAAGAAACACCGATTCCTTTCGATTTCGTCTTGTAAATTAAAAGAAAAAGTAACGAAGATGTGTAACGATTTATAAGTATAAGAAATAGAATTATAAGCATCGAAATAGAGGCTTAACCGAGTATAGAGAGTCGCATGTTTCGCGGATATAAACACGAGGATACGATAAAATCCCATAATCCTACGACGGTGGAAAGATATTACAGATTGCGATCGTCGACAATGACCCTGTTGTCTCGATGGAGTAAAATTATATAATCGATGACGTAGAATCCTGTATTTTTGGTTGCTACGTGGTACGAGACAATAATAGACTGTATTCCTTGATAAGCTAATAAGTAATAACGATACGTGCTGCTGTGACGCGTATTAGCCTGTACTCTTGACGCACGTTGCTTGCTTGGGCAGCTGTACGCGCAATTTTCCTGGATCGAATAGTTTACACGTTAATTTACACTGACCTATCCTAACTCTAACTCCACCCATGAATAGGGCGAATGACGCAGATGCAGGGATAGGCAACTGTTTATCTAAACGATCCTCCTACACCCTTCCATGGTTGCGAAAATCGCTACAATTTTACGTCTGCCATGCTGTCCTATTTGCAATCGAACGGAAGACATTCAATTTCAGCGACTCGACTCGCGGATCTATCATTTCTTCGACTGACGTGTCAAAGTTGTACGCGTCAATCAGTACCGCCTACGAGGTACGCACGCGTGAACCAGGTATGAACGAAAGGGACACCTCAATGGAAATTCGTACGGCCAGACATGCCACGCACGTCGAGATTCATAAATATGAACGTCTGTAGTTAATTCAAATTTACACATCGACGACGCAATCGATAACTATTGCAGCACGTGCAATCTAAACGAAGAGAGTATGTGCTGCGAAATATGTTTTGAATCTCGTAATCTTACATCTTCAAGAAAATAAAAAAAAAAAAATTGACAACGTCCATTCGTACAGAGCTCGATTTCGTTTGATTGATACGCGTACCCATTTTACACATTTGTAAAGTTGATCAATCGTTGAGACGTGCGCAGTTGGCGTGGACAATTATGTCCGCTTCGCATTACGTTCCCCAATTGGATTCGCGCGTACGCGAGAAGTTGGCATCTGACACTTCGAATTGTTGGTAATATCTTCATAATTGATTCACGATTCTAATCGCGTACAGCAAATAACTTCGATGCCACGATCGTTTCTAGACTAGTAGATCCGATCATTGAGTCATACATGGAAATATCGATCGGGTGATCGTAATACGCGTCCGACATGCATTCAACAAACATTTGAACAGAATCCATGTTGGCGTTTGAAGATTGAAATTTCGATGATCAAGTTTCTACTGCTTAAACTATTCAACAATTGCACAACTGTGATATAACAAACGTATTATTGTTGTTATTATTATATAACAGAAGAGCAAACATAATTCTGTAGGCGCCTCGCTCGAACAGCAGACTATAAATCTGTAATGAATACTCAGATGTTGGCATTTAATGTTCGAACAATGTTCTTACACTATATTGCGGCGCAAAACTATTGTCTCGGTCATCGATTGAGACGTAAATAGTCGATATCCTCTTCGTCTCTGCAATGACAAATTTCTTCGCATCACGCACGCGGCACGCTGCGCTTCGCGATCGCGCGTAAATTGGTCCCTGAAGATTAGCACGGTCGCCGGTTGTGAACAGTTTGGCACGATTCAGACGCGATAAATAGTTAACGGCGAGCCATGCTTATTGCCAAATATCACAGTGCTCGTGCGCAGGCGTGCATGCATTTTTAAATAAATTATCTTGGCCAGCGGCGTCTCGATAATCTCGTTAGCGACGATGTACTTTGTAACGCGTGAGTTTCCTTCGATTCCAAACCCGTGTCAATGTTCGATTCGAAAAATTTCTTCCTCCTACAACGCGTTCATTTTTGTCGACCTTGCGGACGAAAGGTTTAGAAACTTGAATAGGAGTTTGAACTTTGTGCCGCAAAGAGTTAAGCGATAGGAAGACACGTGGCACTCGCAGAATTGCTCAAGTATCATCGGGCTTTGATCGTGATAGCAGAAAGTTCGGACGGGCTGATAATCGGATCAGACGGTTCGTCAACGAAGCGACCAAGAGGCAACATAATCGGGCGAGGTTGTATCGACCTTGGTACGAGATCTTGTTGATTCTCAGCAAGGACGATATCATCTGGCTGGAAATTCTCCGTTGCCGTCTACCGCGGCCTATTCGCTCTTTTCAAGGGAAACCAGTCTTAGCCGGGCTTCTGCATCGGTTTTCTGCCCTCCGCACAGATGTCGGTGTAAGGTTCTGCCATCAACCGGTTACCGACCACTCGACCAGTTATGCAGCAGTTTAAAACTCTGAGATCGCAGCACGAGCCAGCGTTTTGTTTGCGAGGTATCTTGCAACCGGTTTCGTTATGAATGTCGCATCAGGAAGCACGCGTCCACGGTGATCCTTAGATAATTTACAGAGAATAGAATGCCATCGGTTCGAATCAATTGAACCACTTTTGATACACGAACCAACCATCATCCATCGACGCCGAGTCGATCAGGATGAAAATCGACCATCGCTCTCGCTTACATATTCCTCTCCATAGAGTACACTACGTACGTTATTTAATTATTCAATGTTTCGGTTATCTTCAGGAATATAATCACGTGTATTATTATATAAAGATTTCCATTCTTATCCTTATATTAATTTTTCATCATCGATATCATACTTTACCTTAAAGTTAAGAATGAGAATCTTTATATATTAATACACGTGTATACATATATTCCTGGAAAAGGTCACGAAATATGTTCATACGTTTTCATTTTACTCTAGAACTCTAATGACATTGAATTGTACCGATAGACGCCACGTGGACAAGATTCCAGATTAACCAATCGAATCTGTACATGTTCTTCTCGTATTTCAAAGAAACCTCTTCGATTCCCCGTACTGTCACGCCTTGCAGGTAGATTACATTGCCTCGCGAACATAAACACCGAATTCCCAGTAAGCAAAGATCGCAATGTACACTCCACGCAAATATTTGACTTAACGGAGCGGCTTTTGATTACATCCCTTTCTTTGTCGAACGATAGATTCCGTTTGTTGCGAAAGATGACTACACCTTCAATTTTATCGTTCAATTCTGTAACCGTCGATACAATCCGTTCCTAGTCGATGCGCCGGCGCGTCGAGCTTAAGTTTGCTAGACGACTTTTGACGAATCATCCATTGCGTTTGCCAAAATTCCACACCGATCTAGGCTAAACATATCCTTCAAATTTCGATCGGTTTCTATCTCTGTTTCATTGACAATTTTAATCATGTTGCATCTATAATTTAAGTAATAAACGATCTATGACGTAATATTGCGTTAGCGGTATCTCGCGAGGTGGTTTCTAGAACGAATTGCAAAGAACGGTACGCTTGTTCAACTGCGATGTTGTAACGGTTCCGAGTACATTTTCTTACAATTTTTATTTAAATACGCAGAACGGAGTTTTCCTGAATGAGAGCACCAGCCTGGCCTCCCCTCCGATCACCTTTCTACCGTATCTACGTCGTACTCAAATGACACTGAAAGCGCGGATGCAGAGAGCTCCGACCGACCGAAATCAATACCACGTTGGCCTACTACGCCGTGGCCTTCTTTTCATCTAAATCTGTTTGCCATGGAAGACAATAAAGGACAACTAAAACGGTCATCTGTACTAATTTCGTTCAAGATTTCACCGAGTCTCGTCATTGAAATTCTCGTTTAACTCGATTTAGGATAGCTATAACAATTGTTTATCTTTTTCCACTCTTCTACGTATCAAAAACAAATCAGATTATATCGTAAATTATTCGAGAATATCCAGCGACAAACTACAGTGTTAAACGTTGCTTACGCCAACGGTATTTGAATAAATTTTTAATATCGTGACTAAGCGAATACTTGCTAAGTCTAGACTTATGTGACTAATCTCTGCCTCTAAATGCTGATCATTCGTCGATTGCACGATTCGCGTTGCCGAGGATTGAGTAATTTAAAGATAAGAATGTTACGATGCAGGGATAAGCAGATCGAAAGCTTCCAATCATTAACGTAAGGTTTCTTTGGAGAAGCTCAGTCGAGAGCTTACAGAAGATCTAACAGAAGTGATGAAGCGTACGAATCGAAACTTTCCAATGGACAAACCACGAGTAATATTAACGACGATTACTCTTTGAAATTTTGAAACGAATTAGCGACAAGGAATTATATATTACGATCCAAATTAAAATTCTTATCGTTCCTTCGAATGAATCTGACCGTGTACTGCTTTGAACGTAGTGTTGTTAATCAAGGAATGCTTCGGGAAGGTTAAGGAAGTAAATACATGGAAATAACACGACTACGAGCGGTTATTATCCTTTCCCGCGCCATCGATCTTGGTCAAAGAGTCGCATGGCTAGGAACGACGCAACAGCAGGACCGTCGTCGCGACGTCCTGGCGCCCGCGACAATGTCGTCGAACCGTTTTATGTAATCCAATTAACGTCAACGATTAGTGTTATCCTTGAAAAATTAATTTCATCCGTAAACAAAATGCGACACTAGTTCAAATATTGATTTTGTTTCGCAAGCCGATAAATGTCCCTGAGAATTAGGATCGCTTTACCTCTATCTTCTCCCACCTTTGTTTTACCTCGTGTTATCAGGTCTGTAATTAATTACCCAACAACCCTTTATTTGTTACGTTCAAACAGAGAAAGACTGTTTCATTAACTTTATAGTGGATATTTCAAGTGACCTCTTTCCAGATGTCGTGGAAAGATATGTGAAAAGTATTCGTCGATAATCGAGAATGGGAACATTTTTTCATGAATATTTAATAACATTCGATCGTCCAAAGATGTCGAAGAGATAGTATATAACCCAGCCAGTTTAAAACGTGGATAATAATAAGTTTTCATTGCCCCTAGAATTGTAAACAATTTTACACGAAGGATGCGACTGATCTTGGTGAAAGATCGTGTTCTGAAGTTTAGAAAATTGTAAAGAAATCGCGAAAATAATAACTGTTCATGTTATCAAAATAATTCAGTTATTCAAATATTTAATGAGAATCTATTTGAATAAAAATAAAGCGGTTCGTAGATTGTTTGTACGCTCCTGAACCTAGCATTAATGCAAGGTGCAATTTTCATTCATTTTCAGAATAATTCCATGGTTATTGCTTACAATTTGAAACTCCTCGTTGTTTAAATAACGCATCGAGTAAAAGGTAGCGAACCCTTTGGATGGAGTTACCCGTTAGGTAACCAGCAAATTACATTATTGCTTAGGTAGGAGGCATTAAGAGCTCCTTGCATCCAGTATTATTCCATACGACCGGGTCGTATATTATTAGAATACCCTAAATAATTACTTTGGCTATGAATATACACTCTCGTCATCTGTTAATTGTCAGCTTCATCAGCAGTTATATGCACTCGCAATGGAAACACACATTTGTTTAGCAATATTAATAAGACTGAGTTGTTAATTACAAACCACGTAGATGACATTCGAAGAATCGTAATTGTGCAATTGTGTACGTAACCAGTGGTACAATAGGTTAACTCGTTACTGTCACTTTGACAGTTCGCAACTATAATAAAAACATACATACCTGAACGACCTCCTGTCCCACAGCTATCTCCGCAAATGGTTTGTTATTATTTTCATCGTCTCGCATAGAATTGTCCTTGTGTAGTTTCTTGTTTCTTTTCACAAAACCCACGTCAAACATTACTTCGCCATTCGATTTTTCAGGCAGCGTTCCTCACGATCAACCATCGATCAATCGATACTATCGTTACTGGACCCATCGTTAATTCGATAAATAGTTGACACGGGGGCGCCTCAGTTTAATGGCGTTCGACTCAATAGAAAGTGGTGTTGTCGAATTTATTGTCATACGAAAGCAATTAGATTAATGACATCTGTGGATGATTTCGAGCTCTTCGAGAAATTTAAAGTGTACCGTGATTACCGACCGAGGCAAGTGTCAGGGTGTCGCTCGAACGATAAAACCCAGTGGTCGCTCGTGCTGGAAGACAGCCCTTATGCACGTTTTATCGTGCAGACGCGCACTTTCGAGTTCTTTCGGCGCTCGTTCACGGTAGTCATGCCATCATGTGAATCGTTGGCAGGTTGCAGACAGAAGACAGATAATGAAAACGGCGCGAAACAGGTAGGAAACATCCGAAAATGTGCAAGATCTTCGAGACGTCTTTACTTCTGATTAATTAGCTTAGGACTCCATCATCGGCTAGACAAGACCACCATGCAGATAATGATCTTAACCTCCAATTCTTTGGATTGTCATCGATACGTTCCAATAGGAAGAGCCATATTTGTTCTTTCGTTGAATATTCATATATCAGGATAAATTTTTACATTCGTATAATACGGTGTTTATTCGAACATAATCGTCGTGTAAAAAGACAGTCGGGTCTACTTGAGTCAAGGTCGTCTCAATGATAATCGCACAAATAAATAAGTAAATAAATGCAAGCGTGCATATCTCGAAATAGAATGCGAGAAAAATAAGTGTATACGACAAGTAAAAATAGCATGGTATGCCATGGCTTATGAATTTACATGAAATCATTTTTTCGGATTATATGACCAAACGGCGGACAAGGCCGGTCGTTTATATCCGATCGCTTTTACCATGTGTCTTTACGCGGAAATACCGATAAGCAGAATGTCTAAATACATTCGTATTCGTAAATGTATGGACGAGTACGTATCGATACGTTCACTGTGTACGAGACAATGGCGTAGCTTGCATTTATTTCGCGGTGCATTTTATTTTCACGTAATTACGCTTTTTATGCAGTTCTTCAATTACGTGTAATTACTCCGTCACAATCGCGAGCAGTGATTGTTTAGTGCAGGAACAGAAAATAATTACACCCCTGTCCCATGGAAAGAACATTTCAATTTTGGGAAGTGTGCAGGTGTTACAGCATCGTATAATTTTGTTGTTTGCTGTATTATATAATCGATGGGACAGAAAATAAGTGAAATTAAACGTTAACGAATTCCGGGAGTCGCTTTCATAATTGCTGGCATAAATATTTCCTTGCCAAAGTGTTGCCGCGTATGCACGTGGCTGTAATTAACGTTTCGTACACGTAATTCGTACCGACGATACGATATCGAAATGATATTCTACGTGCACGCGTGAAAGACAAAGAGTGCACGCTATTTCGTTTACGTAAGCGTCCACTGATCTGTAGCACGTCACAGCAGTTCATATTTTCCACGGACCATGATATTTTTAAACGCGACTAGAATAATTGTGGCCAATGTACGTGTGATGAATCATTGTATCCTCTGCCGTGTGTATCTAGCGCAGTAACAGTGGAAAGGATTGGTATCCACCTTGTCGCATTCCACCGGGACGTGGAGACAGGCTGGAAGAAGCGAGCATTTGCGCACAGACAGTTATTTAAAGATTCTCACTGCATTCAAATTGTGTCACGTGATTGTTGGCTAGCTGCCGGTTCTTTACCGCGGGTACCTCAACGGCTACATGCAGAATACTGTACCATGGAGAAAAGGAGAAATCACGTGCCTACAGGTCTCTTCATGCGAGTAGAACCTACTTCGTTCGTCATTTCTTAGCATTTCGTCAATTTCCAGCGTGAAAGACTCGTTGAACTCTCCAGGCGACGTTGAGACGCGAGGCTCGCCATATTTGTTTCGTTTCACGCTGCAAACTTTACTTTGTATGCGCACTTGCATCTTTTGAAACACATTTGAAAACTGAACGACTTATTGTTAGCTACCTTTCGTTCTTCGACAGACAAGTCGCCTAAATATCTGTCTCTTGTTTACGGATGTGTAATAGTTCGTCTTTGAGTACGTACGATGAACGATCATGCTGATTAGAGGATCGACAGTTGCTGGCGCCTGCCTAGCCCGTTTGTTAACCCGTGACCTTTACGTCGCAATTAACAACGTGGCATTTTCCATTCGGTAAAGTTTCGTATGCATTTCCGGCCCTCGTCGAGATCGATCTAGGGGCAAATGTTAAAGTACTAGGTTGATGTAAAAGTAATTTCATTTTTCCGTGAGATTCCGGTCTACATTTTGATAACAGGTATCGTGTGTTTTCCATTAATGTATCCTTTATTCTAAGCGTGTGTGTTGGCACATCGACGGTTTGTTTTATCAGCTGGCAAAATTCATATCTCGGTGGGATAACGACGTGAGTTAAAGAAGGAGGGCTGGCGTAGAACATCGTATCACAGAGTAATTTTATGAGACTAAAAGTTTAACGTTTTTTTCAGATCCCGATTCCACGAGCAGCCTAGTTGCGAGGAATTCATCGATGACTCGTCAAATTTACCGATCTCGGTCCGCCTTCGATTCGAGGAGTCGCCTCGAGATGGTGCTACCGTCCACTGGAAATTCATACTTAGCAAGAGTTCTGTATTGACGATGCAAAGTAATGGTAGCTGGCACGGAAGGCAATAGAACGACTGTCGCACATGTAATAGACTTGGTAATATTTCTTTTCTCTATTTTACCGAATAGGTTCGATATTTGTATTCTCCTTAGTCCGTTTAGCCCACGAAACGTATCCGTAGAACTCTGTTCTCCTATCGTTACCAAACCGCAGCTGTAGAACTGTTTCCTTTAGTTGAACACGAGTCAAAGATGCATTTTCACGTCCCGGACAGACGTGCCCTAGATTCGAAATACACGCACATTGTGATAGCCCATCTATCGGCTATTATTTTGTTGAAACGCACACTTGTACTCTTTGTTCGAGTTCATTACGTGCCAGACGGCGTAGTTAATATCTTTAGGTAGAACTAGGAGCTCTTATATTTGCGGTAGACGTGTACAGTGAGTCAAGAAAGTATTCGCGCACCCTGTGGTTTCAAGATATTTATATTTATGATAAGAAACCAACATTTTATATCTTACATTGTTTAAAAATAGAGTATACGATAACCATTGGTAACTCCTGTAAACTACATCGTTAGGCTGGCTTGCTTACCTTTTCAAATTGCATCACATCATACCAAGTGTGCTCGTACACCTACCTTTCTTATACGAATGCTCCTTATCGCTTTCTTTAAGTGTGGACGCCATTGTCGTACTCCAAGCATTCTCTTCCCTCGTCATTTCTGAGAAATTAGCGCTTCGCGTGAATGTATCCTGTGTAATCATTGACAAAGTATGCTGGACTTATGATGTCCCCACGAAGGGAACATCCCTGCAAAGGGTTAAAAAACTGGGTGTGCAAATACTTTTTTGACCCACTGTATACATTCCGAGTGAGCGATACAGCATTGCTCACATATAAAGATCGGTATGCTTCCAAGTTTATCCATACCAAACATCGCACGTGCGTTTGTTTAAATAAGAGTAGACTGAACGGTAGACCAGTCCGCCTTGGCGTCTTTTGTGCATTAGCCATCGTTCACGCTTTTGGAGCGGAAAGACGCGCGCATGTACGGTTTTTCGCTCTTCTCAATTGAAACACCCTGTAATCCGGGTGGTCCTCGTGTGCCGTACGTTACGGCACGGAGAGAGTATTGACCGTCTCAGCGAGCACAGTGGAAATTTCCACTGCCCTACCCCAAGACTCTTGGCGACTACTACATACACTTTCCGGTCGCGGTTGTGTGATGTACATGTAACCGAGCCCTAAAGTCTACCATCCAATGTTGAAGACCGTCTTTCAAGCTGTGACGCTTTTAGTAAAAAGCCTTTTACGTATCCCTGTTCGAAGGCAATTCGATATCCCGTCATAAATATCAATGGCGGCACTCGGTAGACGACATTTAAGATCGATTGCATTGGTCTGTACGTGAAATTGTGTTTACGGATAACACACATCGACGTTCGAGTAATTAGAATGAATAATTTATACTAGGTTTCTCAGTTACATATCAAGTTGTAGACCGTTGTCGAAACAAAGTTCTTACGAGCGATTACAGGCTTGTAAGCGCTTGGTTAACTATTTCACGAGCATATCCATGAAAACGTGTACAATTTTACAGTGTCTACGTTCTTAATATCGATTATCGATTTATATTTCTACGCATAATGAATGTATATAATAATGCTCGCCGATGTCGTCTGCGTATCGATTTATCGGGCATTTCCCGCGCGTATGAGAACCACTGGCAGGTATGCGGGACTTCCCTAGTTAGAAAAGGTATCGGGGACTTGGGTAGAATTTGTGATGGGTCGCTTGACCTTGAACGAAAAACTGCAGAAATGTAATACACGGGTGTTTCGTGTTTCTTTCGCATTTTTCGAGGCTAATCGTGGTAAAGAAAAGGGAAACTGAAGACTGGCGCTGATTCAGCGAGCTTGGCGAGAGAAACACGAGATAGCGGTCCGTGCTCACCTATTTTTAGCTAGACGACGTCCTTCGTCTTTACGCAACTATATAAAAAGAATGTATTTCTCGCACTCTACTGCATTGTCGCTTGCGAATTACAACATGTTATGTAAATGTGTCCTTTCAGTATCGATAATCGAACGATGATCGTCTATGGTTACGGGAATATTTTGGTCCAAAGAGTATCGAGTAGGCAATAGATTGGCGAAGTGTTACTAAAATATGGGCACGGAGCGAGAATGAAGTCACTAGACTTCATTTTTATCGATTTGTGATGTATACACACCGGCTGTGGTGAACGAAAGATCATAGATAACTATGTTCAAGACAACTATAAATATTACTGCCTACCGATAATGTAATCTGCGATCGACGACCTTGCTGTTATCAACGAGGTAACTCTCCACCGCAGGTAAAGCTGCTCAGACTGATTGAAAGTATACTTTATCGAGCATAAATAAAGTGGATCTCTCGTGATCAGCAAACGTTAACGAAGTATAGAATGGACAAACTTGAGCGTTTTACCGCCGAGGGCGTTGAGTAAAGGTCGTGAAATTAGTTCAGTTTATTCACCGATAGATGGCAAACTCATTCAATATTTAATCGAATGGCAATTTGAAATTAGAATGATTGTTTCCCATAGATTTTTAAATGTGAAATCAGTGAGAATATATTCCATGTATTTTCCAAATGCTAATGTTACAACATGCAAATTATTGCTATTATATCGCTACTATATTTTCTCTTCTATTTCAACATTAATAGATCTAAGAAGTTACACTTTTAACGCGCGACATTCCGCGCACTCACTTTTTTTTTATGTTTTGCAGGTTTTCAATTGGTCAGATTTTTAGACCGACCATTGATTTACTCCGAACGTAGCGATACACCAGCGGCCGTTATTTGGCACTCGTTGGTCGCATTTGTAACGCTATTCAATGATGTTTGCTGTGCTCCTATCGGTTTTTGTTTGACTTTTATTCGAGCTCGAAAAGAGTGGACAACAGCCCAGGCTGCACTTCCACGGTATAGGAAACGTTTGTTTGCGGTGAACTGGCAAGTTTCGAATTACGAGTCGGTCGACTGGTAGCGTTGACGAAACGGACTGCTTGCATTCCCGCAGACGTATCGAGTAGAGTTTCCAGCCCGTGTAATCATTAATTCCCTTTCGTTATTTAACGGTCCTCGCGAGTTTTTGTAAGGAGTATCAGAATGATGCAAAGTTACATTTTAAATAGAAGAGCGGCGAGAGATACAGCGATAATCACCGATGTAACTCAATTTAGGGCGCCTTCTGCATTTTCATGAATTCGACGAATCGTGGATTTAAGTTAGCCAACGTAAATAAGCGAGCCGTGGCCAGCAGAGAGTATAGACTAAAATTGCAGCTAATGACATAAAATATTCCAATATGATTAGCAGGTATACGCGGCAGTATACACAGCACGCTATCAATCAGTGGCCGCAATCAAATGCAGATTTCATTCCGCGAGCGTTTAATTACTGCCTCTTGTCTACCTTATTTGTTCTTTGGGTTTCTTATTACAAATTTACCTTTCAGCTCCGCTCTCGTCAAATTTTATGCCGTTAATAACGCAAATATTGACACACGCTCGAGTCAGCCGAGTGAGCGCTGTTTTCTTTCCACGCCAGTCGCCCGAAAGGAATATTCCACCAGGAATTCGAAATTAGCCAAGTTAGATCAGCTCTCCCAGTTTGAAATATGACCCGCCGGCTTAACCGTTGCGAAGTCTAAATTTCTCTTTCTGTTTGTTTGCAATTGCACATCCTTATGTCGCATTTCTATATTTTCATACTTAAACAATTCGTTCAAGCTAAAAAGAAAAAATTACAGACAGGCAGGGCGTGTGTCGAGTCAATTTATGGTTTCCGAGTAGTGATTTCCAGAGATTTAAACTGACGAGAAGTACTGCAAGGATAAAACCAGGGATGAAGGAGATGAAGAGGATAAAAGAAGAGACGGGAGAACGAAGGAGTGACACACGGTGTGCCATGAAGTCGAGAGTAAAATATGTTAAACGTGAACTTTCCCGTATGTACGTATCATATGCGACTTCCTTATGCAAAGACAGTCGATGAATAATGAAGAAGAGAAATTGTGGGTGCGCGGAATGTCGCACGTTAGAAGTATAACTTCTTAGAAACAATGGTGAAATTTTATTAAGTCTCTCCAAGTATTTGGGAGATAATACAAAGAACTTGCGATACAATGATTTTGTCATCAAGGGAGTCTCTTAATCGGATTATTAGCATAAAGAGTATCATCGTCTGAAAATACCACTAGAAGGGGGTGGATGGCCGACGTTACAAAATAAACTAGCCGGCGAACGGTCTTTGGCAAACTCTGACCAAATAGGGCCAAAGACACAAAAGAGAAGATACGGTTACGTGCACATTGCCACTCGAGAAGAGCACGCCACGTGAATATCGGCTTCCAATATAACACCCGGGATATATTCACTCCCGCTAATTCCAAATATCGTCGATAGCTCCTTGTAAGATTGGAAATACCCTCCCACACAGATACTTCAAGGGCATGCGCCTAATACATTGGGATGTTACACCACCGCCACCGCTGCCGCAAATCCGCACGATCCGTATAATCCTGCGGAATCGGACGATACGGTTCCACCACTGTGTAAACCACCGATTGGATTCTGGATTATCATAGTTTCCCAATGTCTACCTTTCCGTCTTCCACTGTAACGACTTTTCGCTGAATCGCTGGATAGCTCTATGCCCTGATTGATCGAAGATGCCTTTAACTCGCAACGAGAAAATCGAGCGCTCTTTCCGCAGGAACGATCAGCTCTGGAGTGATCGATTAACCCCTTAACCGCGGAAGAAAATCACTGAAATCCGCAACGCGATGCAGAGGAATTTTCTCTTCGCTACGATGTAAGTGAGTAATTAGATCCATGATACAAATCCTGACGATATGGTTCTCCGAGATCTATCGGTTTTTTATTACTATCAACGAAATGAATTACCTACAATTTTTCACGGAACACTTGCTTCGTATACCATAGGAAATCAATATGCACTTTTCGATTAATCCTCAAATGGTAGTAAATAGGAAACGTGTGTCCATTCAAGTGGATGCTTTGGATGTACATAGACGCGTATCTAATTGGATACACAAAATAGTAATTTTGATTGCCGCGAAGGATGCTCTCTTTATTCATGCTTTAAGCCGCGTATACGAGAGGAGCGTCGACGGTGCTAAAAATTTTCCAGAAATGTGTATTTCTGATAAATGGCATCAAAGCGTTAAAAATTCACCACATCGATCGCCCTTTGTTGGCTTCCGCGTCGGAACGACTGGCGAAGGATTCATCAGTTCCGTTCAAGTGGTATGCTTCCGACTAAAAGCTATTTCTCCCTTTTGATTCATCCACCATTGATGAACAGGAAATAAATTTTACTTTTTTCAATTTCTCTCCCTTTGTCTGAAAGTAAAGAAATTGTATCAACGACTACAATAATAAACGCGTAGATCAGTCATGGTGATCTACCGATAATAAGGACAATTAGACAAATCACGTATCAGCTTAATATTTAAATAGATCGTGTAATGTATTTTTCAGCATTTAGCGAAATGGATTCGAATCCGTACGGAGACGAACGTTTGTCGTTCCTCGGTAAGAGCAGCATTCCTCTTACGTCCTCTCAGTCTCCTCGCACGTTTTTTCTTCTCAGTCCGCTCATGTAATCGTGGTAGCCAAACGTGTACTTCGAGCCAATTGTTCCACGCTCGGTTGATTATTGGTTTTATATTAACGTCGGTTTGTATCCCGCTTCGTTCTGTTTTCGTGCGGCCTCTTGCTTCTTTTTTCCTGCTGTTTTCCAGCAAGGAACCTTTTTCCCTCTCGAGCTATTCCCGGACACGCGCGTACCGCACACGGGACGAATAAAAATCGCTCGACTGTGTAGCTGTGCTTATCGAACGCCATTTGTGACAAATAGTCGGTGAATTATGGACCAGTAATGGTCAACAGGTGCAGCGTTCCATTTACCAAAACCATGTTCGTTTCCAGTAACCAAACTAGCCTTAGCGTCCCACTAGCCTCGGGAAACAATCTTATCGACGAATCCTCTAACGCATCTGGCATGAAACGCCAAATTAATTTGCGATAACCGAACCCGTAGCTTTCTTTTTGCTGTACTTAAAGCCGATATTAATTTTCATTGTCCACGAAAGTATCCTTCGCGTTGATCTTCGCGCGCGATGCGAATGCTAGAGGGAAACGAGATTCTTTAGTCCGTTGAAGGCAGGAGTGAATAAAACGCGCCCGTGACAGGTTGTTTTATAGCCGTATTTGATCCAGTTTCCGTCATAAGTGTACTTCCGTCAAGTGCAGAACCCGAACGTTGCAGGTTCGTTTATTACTGTTTGTCGCGCGAATCGTTTCGAGCTGTGCGGTTTTTCAATTAAGTCGGCCGTGTCGTTCCATTGTGCTATATTTACGCGGTTGTTTCAATTAAAACTGCTCGCCGAGATAACCGCATCTAATACAGCCGTGGAAACGTCTCTTCGAGCTGGGAACGCGTCATTGAGTCAGACCTGTGGCCGGGAGAATCGATGTCACACTTTTGTGCCAACGAAACGAACTTTCTGGACTTTCGCTTTCTCTTTGCGTTCTAATTTTTCCCGACAAGTGGAAATTGTTTTCGTTCCCTTGGAACAATGTTTTCTCAAATGTTGGACACGCTATCGTGAAATTTATTCCCCTCGATTTACGTTCACTCATCAAACTGTCAACTCCAAATTTATGTCGACCTTTTTGTTCCATTTTCTTAGCATTACAGGTCTCCAAAACGCAATTGTTTTTAGAAAGTGTTCGAATCGATTCGCGTAACGGATCTCTCTTAAAGAAATCGTCCAATTTTCGAAACCGAGAATTAGACGGATCCCATAAAGAGAGAGACTTGCAAGGTAATTTTAAATACTGATAAATGGTCGAGCCATTAACCCAACTCCGCGAAAATCTCGGCTTTTATTACAGCTGAGCTTCGCCTCTTTCGTTCGTATCCTTAATTTATCCTCGTTTTATATTAATATACACACATTTTTTGGAATTATGATCTGGATTATTATTAGACATTACTTTATACCAAAGACGAGCCAATTCAGTCTATATTCTGTCTAAATTGCTTGTTTTAAACAGTTGAAAGAATCGATATCTCATCTCAGAGAACGATATTTCATGCGAAAATATCGGAAAATGGATCATACAGCGTACCACGGATTTCGTAAGTTCGTGGTATCGGAATGTAGCGTGTATAGAGAAGGTATTTTCCCGTCTTTTCCTTTTCGGATCGCGCTACGAGTAATTCCTCTTATCTGCGGAAACTAGATGGACGAATCATTCGCGAAAACGAAAAGTCCGTTCGAGAAGCTCGCGGAACTTACAATGAAGAGAATGATTGACCTATTTACTTAATGCTCTCAGGATTTTGCACGGCGGAAAATTCGCTGTGACATTACCGCTTCTTTGCATTTACATGTTTCGAGCCTTTGCGCTAACGTAGCATGGAGCCTCAAAGTCAGCATATTCTCTTTTTTTATACGGGACATTTTTCTGCCGTCGTTTCTTTCAGTCTTCCACGATGAAGTAAAGGGGGGGGGGGGGGGGAGAGGGATAAAGGTTTTGAATGTGCGATGATTTCAATAGCCATTTCACCAGATTATATCTTACGAGATACGTAATGGTCCCTTTAGGTGTGATTTAAACTGTTTCTAAATTATGCGTTTCAAGTTTCTTTAAAATATGGCAGCGTTAATCCTTGCTGTAATCGTCTATCTTTCTTTCATTTGCCTCTTGGAAAACATTTTTCCGCTTCTCGCCTCCTTAATTTTCGCAGATTGATGTTAGGTTTTTAATCGAACCCCGAGCGAAACTATAATAACCAGACGGAAGAGAATATCTTCGCGACAACGTTATCTTCATTTTTCTTTTCAAGAAGCAACGTGCCATGAAACTGTTTACCATGTTCATAGTACCAGCTCGTAACGCTTTGTAGACGATAGTTAGAAAGGGATAAAAATAGTAATTCGACTTTTTGTAAATATTCACCGAAGTATTGCTAATATCTAAAACGTGGTCGCACGTTCAAGTATTAATAATCTTTGAAATGTAACTGCACCGGTCCATGTTGAAGTATTTAAGAAACCGCAGTACGGCACAGAATACTTCCCATTTTTGCAGCTTGTTGCTAATGGATAAAAATAATCTCTACCCGACTTTTCATTCTTCGTTGGGTAAATAAGTCAGCGCTCGTTAATCCAACGACGTAGCGACAGATTAGTGATGTATTAGCATGGATTGTTTCGATTTTCATTTTTAATGAAATTCTGTTTAAAAGTAGCAACGAACGTCACGAGGTATCGTTTAACAGATACGTAAAATAATGGTCATCCGTGAACAGTGGATAGCACAAACTAAATGTAACATTGTAAATTTATCGAGGTATTCGCGCAAGTTGCCGTTGTTATTAAACGTGAAAATTGATGAAGCTTACGTATTCCTTACTGATTTGTATCGCTAAGCGGATCTGCGCG
The DNA here is from genome assembly GCF_026225885.1 of Hylaeus anthracinus. Lineage (NCBI taxonomy): Eukaryota > Metazoa > Arthropoda > Insecta > Hymenoptera > Colletidae > Hylaeus > Hylaeus anthracinus. Next base: position 3,399,778 of record NW_026534330.1, on the reverse strand, counting down.
CAGGGAAAACAACTCTTCGCTAAGCTTTAGATGAAAGATTCGCGCAAGGATGCATCTTTTTATTGTTAGCTCTTTATATCGATCTTTCGCATGGTGTTTCATTAGAATCCATCGTGTTTTGTGCGCTGAAACGTCGGCTTTACCGCCTGCTGCATTTATCGGAATCTTTGTAAAATTTATGCAACGATAACCATGCACTAACACTCTTTGTCCCCCCCCCCCCCCCCGTTACTTCGCGCCTCTATCTTTTCCTCGGTAAATTCGAGTTCCCGTTCCTTCGTTCCATTATTTATGGCTGCTTTTCTATCATCATAATTTCCATCGCCCCGATATTGTAAATCGAAACTCTCCGTGTATCAGAAAATGCGAGAAGAGGAAGAGGGAACCACAATGGTTTCGATGTTGCATTTCGACGTTCCATTTTTCTGCCTAGATTGCGATGCGTTACGTTGGATTTGGGGACGATTTAGGTCACGGTGTTTGGATCGATGCTCTTTTTTCTCGCGGTGTCTGTGGGATAAAATTGTACGCGACTACACGTCACTTGGAATTGTTTTTAAAAAATGAAACGAGCAGCGTTGTCGCGGTATTATTTCAGCCATGTGCGACGAACGTTTCGATCTTTTAATAGTAGCCTTTATCGTTTTACTCATCAACCTCGTAGAGTAATATTTTTAAAGCATCTACTTCGCTAACTGTTGCAGAATAGAACCAAAGCTGCTTCGATTTTCCGTTCCATCGTTCCCGGCAATATGCTCGTATTACAATCCGGTAACACGTATCTGCTTTCGACTTACTGTTTACCAGATACTGGATATTACGCATTATCCGCTGGGTTTTGATTAATCGACGGAAATAAGCCGCGCTTATGGAAGAACTTCACGTAAAGGTCGCAAATCGATTGGATGGCGCAAGTAAACTCATCGTTGCGTGTGTTTACCGATACTAATGGATTAATGGGATCGTATGATTGCGTACGTGTTTAAAACGGTTAGGTTACGCGGTTCTCTTTGGCTGAAACTCGAAAGTCGACGAGAGCTTTCAATAATTGAATCAACGATTTCTGTAACGACCTAACAGAGTGATTTATTCCCATCGATTTCGGGGCTTCGGGTTTGATGAGATACCGGCCGTAATTTTCATAGGCCATAATTTTCACGTTAAGCATCTCGCAAGCATTTAAGTGGTAATACGCGATTGAGTGTGTTCTAGACGGAAGATACATCTTCGCTGTAGGGTATGCCCTGGAGACGAGCAGGTTATTACATTCCACGGGCGAAATTCCTCGGGTTAGAATCACAGTGACACGAGAAATCGCGCCTTGTGGTCTCCATCAGGCTCGTTCCTTTTCCATTTAATCCCGAAACTTTTAGATACTAAAATCCTTAATACTCTCGTGATCGAAGACGAAAAATTCACGTTACTAAGGATTTAATATCACCGATGTGACCGTGATCTGGCATAATTGAACTTACCTCTTTCAAGGAAGCGTTTGTGCATCTCGGTGGTGAAGGAATTACTTACCGACGGATTCGAAACGTTCAATTTATTTTGCACGCTGCAATATCGTGAGGATGAAAACGTAACTCATTGTTCTATTTCTCAACTATACTCCTACAGTTTACACAATCATCGAGAGACGACGAAAAGAAACATACTTAAACGTATATATTGAAATTCATCTATATTGTTATTAAATTAATTAATCTACGGGCGTCGATTAATACAGGGCCGGTTTCGAAAGAACTTCGAAAGAACGTCCTATCCATAGCTGAATATTTTTTTGACGTATAAATGGATGTTTTATTTGCGTATAATTTGAAGGGACGCTAGTAATTCTAGCACCGGCTCTGAATTAATGTAATTCTGAATATTAAACTTCAGCTAGCAAGAATCTTATAACGCTATAGATAGCGAGCACATCGATTTGTAAGTGTTAAACGACGAGTCTTTGTTGATAAATTGTTAATCTAGGTAGAAACGTGTACACTGGTTGGATAAAATGTGCAATATTTCATTGGATGTAAAAGGATACGGCAAAATTCTTGTACCTTGTGGAACGTTTTTTCTTACACGCACTTACGCACTTATAATTAACATACATGTATATACACTGATCACATTAACACATCGAGTGAGCATTTTAGCGTTGCCTGGAAACATTGATCGTTTTCGTAAGTCGATAAAACGCTTCTTATCGGTTCATCCCGTTGAATAGTATGTGCGACGAACGACGATTGTACTTCGTAATCGTTCACCGAAGAATCGACGTATCCTTCGGTCCTTCCACGAGCGGAATTTTCGCTGTCGACCGTATTGTGCGTACCGTCGTGCTGATTTCACATTTTCGCCAACAAAAAGCACCGAGAACTTGAAATTGAGCGACAGTTTTCGAGATACACCTCGGAGTACGGAGATGGTGGACGCAATCTCGCCCGTTTCCCAGCCAGACACCGAATTTCTGATTGTAACTTTCCACGGAGGGGTTGAAATGTTAATTGAAGTGGTCACGCGGTTCCGGAGTACAATCGTTTGCTCGACAAAAGGTAAAATCGTCGGTGGCAACGTGGGGCCAGCGCGTTGAAAGAAATTTAAGACAATGGCGGCCAGTATTTACATGAAAAGGTTCGTGAAAAACCATGCCCGGCATTTGCGGCCGTGTGTGAGTTTTCATTCGCACCGGTGTGGTCGATTTGCGAGCTCTCCTGTTAAGGTGATATTCTAGTCCAGTATTTTGGAAAAAACAATTCTTTTCTTTACTGTTTTTCGTGGTTTAGAGTCTTCGTAAAATGTTAAAACCGTACTGTATTTTCCCGTGGAGAAATTGATGTAACTTAGCGAGACGTGTATCGAGAACGTTGGGAAGTTCCAAAGAAATATCTCGATTATTCTTGGTCTCATAAAATTCCAAAGATGCTTTAGTTTTTGCGTAGCTGAACTAGAATACCCGTTCAAATAAAGGATCGTTCGAGTTTATCGAATTCACTTTGCGATTCCTTGAACGGCGAAGCACGCGAAGAGGCATACCTCGGGTCTTTCAATGGATTAAATTCACACCGAGCCGAGAACGTCGGACCTTTCGATTCTTCCTTGGCAGTATTTTCTATGAATGAATGTGGGACCTTGCCATTCGATGTCTCGCAATACACGGCATCCGGGTTATTTGTGCGAGGAAAAACATGAAACCGGAGAAAGCACGAACGCGTAACGCTCGCCGCGTCGGTGGATTCGCTTCGATAAAATGTTTCGCGTTTTTCTCTTAATTGCTAAAGAAATTTGTGGCGCCTCGAGCTCGCTCGTACACTGCAGCGCGTTTAATTAAACGTTCCTTGCGCTAATGAGTACGAACGGAAAGCCGTCCCTGACAGCAAACATCAGGTTACTATCTTACATTGAAGTAAAAACGTTGCCTGCATCTGGAACAGTCGCGAGCAAACTAATTTTCTCTTACGCATTAAACAAAATTAGTTTCCTAGTATCTTCGTGAGAAAAATGAATCCTTCAGTTTTCACGGTAATTATAAACTCTTCGACGGGGAAGCTTCCGCGCGATGTGCGAGATAAACGTTATTGTAATTCTCAGGTAATCGTCAAAGGAATTTGCGTTCGTATCGCGCGTACATCAGTCTGAACGAAATAAATTGGACAGAAATAATGATTTTCTCGTCGTCTCGTAACTCGGTGGTTTCGTTTTATGTTTCCTTTTCCAAAGCAGTTGTCGAACCGAGGACGTTTCTTCTAATTTGTAACCCTTTTTAGCGAATGGGTCTAGGAGTGCTAGAGTTAACGTATTTCTCTCAAATTAATTCAGCCCTGTGTTTCTTACGCGGATCTCGGCCAGGGAAGTAGCTTCGAGCGATCAATTAATTTTGTCTCGCCATTAGGATCGAAACCCCGCCGTGAAAAGTTCCATTCCAAAGTCTCTTTTGTCGTAATTGCGCGTTGAGTGCTCCGTCGAAGCTCAAATTGCCTCAACGAAATCTGATGTATCCTCGAACCGCGATACGAAACTCGAAACTGTTTCGAAACTTCGCTATGAATTGGCCGTGTCGCGAAAGACGGGAATCCGTCTTCGCGCGAAACCGGATAACGTTTCCTCGTTATTGTTATTTCAAGCTGTCGTTTCTCCGGTTTTAGATTAAACTACCAAGTTTCCGTGTACGCGCGCATAAAATTACCGGTTTGACTTCGCGCGTATCTCAGCGACCGAACTACGCAAGAGAGACGTTTCCAGAAAACAAATCTCTGGCACGGTGGCACAACCAGAGATTTCAAACGACGAGCATGCCAATTTACGTCTATATCGTGAGAGAAAGCGATCGCCATTCTTTAACGCGAAATCCAATTTTGTGTACGTTTGATAGATTTTGAATCGATTCAAAGAGGAGGTACCTTCTTTGTCTTCCTTCTGCGATATATTTTTCGAAGGCAGCGTGCCTCTGTACATCGGTGATGTGTGGTTTCAGCCTTCCGTCGAAGCGCATCGTTGATTATTCAACGCCGCTCCGCGAAAATAAACACGGGTCAGACGAGTGACAGCTAGATAGAAGAGAAAGGTGTCAGAAATGTTCAAATTCTCGTGGATGTTACTAATTTGGTGATAAAGTTGACCGGTGGACTGGTCACGTGACGTGGTACTGCTGCAGATAAAGACGGCTGGAGCACTGTATACCGAGAAAAGTCAGAAAAATCAACATGACGTTGATGGACGTTCCGCGCGTGCCGTTTCGTCGATCGCCGCCATGCATGGCTGCCGGTTTTTCCTCTTCTAGAAAGAAAAATAACAACCAGTTAATTCTTGTCCTCTCGCGGCTCGAACAGCCAAAGCGTAGAACAACATTCGCGTTGAAAATAACTCGAATACCGCGAGCGGACAGTTTTCACAATCAGATTTCTCGAACAATTACATGAAAAACGAAGAAGCTGGTAAAATCCGTTAATCGACTTGGAATCGCAACGATGATTGAATCGTCAGTTTGAAGGTTGAAGCGAACGCGACTGATCGTAGATTGAGATTCTATTCAAGAATAGAAAAGAAAAGGAAAGTCTTATGAGTTCACAGAAGGAAATAAATTTGACGTACTATTCAGCTAGGAAACTCCCTTTGATGAAACGAATATCGATTGAGTTACTTTTTATTCGCGCGAAATCACTGACCTTCGATCACGTGTATCATGATGTACGCTGGCTTGGCGTTGCTCGGCAAGCAAGTGTAATTAGCGCCGTGGGAGAGTTTCACTTTGTCGACAATCAGAATGGAACCGTTTTTCGTTGCCTCGACCCTAACCCCTGGCTCCTTATCATAATTGATCATGTTTTTCTCTCGGTACCAAAAAATGAAGCTCGGTGCTTCCGCGGAGGCCATTAGTTGGCATTCCAGGCGAAGGCTGGATCCCTGTTTCACGTGAAGATCCGGTCCACCGGGAATCATGGAGTACGCCTCGGTGATGCTCAGACGAATGAATCGTTGCTGAACTGGCTCAGTTTGAATCTGTCGCGACAGAGAACGATGAGAAAACCGGGTAAAGAGTTACTCGAAATCGACGCGATTTTGCAGTCGAAATTAATCCATATTGGTTACCTTACCGCGTTATAATCGACACATGACCCGTTGTGAATAAAATATAATATCAGGATGACCGCGTTTTTCTTTTAAAATTCATATTTTAACGTTACGTGTCGTTCATTATTTTAAGAACCATTGTGCCGCACGTAGCTGCAGTGATAAGGGATTCGTGGCATTGTGCGCGGCTATATTTCGCGGCGTTATTTACGTCACACAACAATAACCGTAGTATCTCGCAGGCTTTTCGCTGTTTTGATGCCCGACGAACTCGTAATTCACTCTTATTTTGTTACCGTTACTTTTTCACTTTTTGTCATCGGTTCTCGTTACCTGACACTCGTAGACTCCAGCGTCGTCGTGCTGAATATTCTTTATCAGTAGAGTCCAGTCGGGACTGTTTGGAACAACCACGAACCGCCTGTCGATCGTGTGGGTGTCTCTGCCCACGGTCAACAGCTGCCTATCCCTCCGTCTGATCCAAGTTACCTGAAACACGAGATTTCCACGTGTTTAACGTCGTCTACCGTCGCAGGTTTAGAAGGGAATAATTTCAAATGAACGCATCGAAAGCGCAACTATTCGCGAGGAATTCTTTCGTGTATTACGTCTTCCTGGCGTAGTTAAGACGAGCGTGGCCCGTTTTAAGAGACTCGAAGAGGTCGGCGCAGTTTCTTCTGAAGGCTTTGCGAGCCGCATAAATGTTGCAGGGCGTCGTTCGCGAGAGTTCACTTGGACGAATTACGCGAGTTTAAATGCGGAACGCGTCGCACAGAGAGGAAGGCGTGAAGGACGAAGTCTTGTCCGCGAGCGCAATTTGACGCGGCTATATAGACAAATGAATCGCGAAGGTGCACTCGGAGATTGTGGAACGTTGCTCTTTAAGCGGCTTCTCGCGTTTCGCGCTACCGCGTCAGCTCTGTCGCCCTTTTTAATTCACTGCTGACACTTGCGGGAAAAAAGCTGCTGCACACGCGCGTCATTATCGCTCAAGGACGGTACACAGAGCGCTTAGTAAATTTTACAAAGAGCACGTTAGATGGTGCGTTCGCTTGAATTTCAGTTGAAAACCCCCGGCCTTTTAATCGTCGAGAAAAGAGATTTTAATAAGGCGAGAATCTTTTGACGCGAAAATTTGTCGCCGTTCCATTGAATTCCAAACCTCTTCCCGTTCTCAACGAGAATCGTTCACCATCATCTATTGTGCATTAAGCTCGAGAGGAGGTTTAATCTTTCGACGCGTTGCCTTCAATTTTTAACGATTTCGAAAGGCCCCCTTTCGAGACTCTTGCATTTTTAATACCGCTTCCGACTTGTATCCGTTCTCTAAACAGTAAATATTATACTCGTTTCTAGGGATTGTTACTTCCCCCCTCCCTGCAATATTAATAGTTCATCCAAACTGAAAGTAGCTCCAACAATAAATCCTTTCCTCTTCCGTAAGTACGAAACATCGTCATCCGGCTTAGCCATTCGTAATACTGTTTTCACCTCCTGGCCGACGTTATTCTTACGTCCGCGGTAAAGGCGATTTGCGCGAGAAATACGCCAAGACCGTTTCTCCTTCGCGCATAAATATCAGATTAAAGTTTCACGCGATCGCCATATTTTTCAGCGAACCGCGATCCATGGAATCGTAAAAGAATCTCCGGGTTATCCGTTTGACTGTCACCGACTCGACAAAGCCTACGTCTGAGAAGACGAGACTCGAAGGGTATCAGGGAAACCATTGAAAATTATTTTCTAGCTGCTAAGTTGCCCTTCCTCATCCTTATTCTCGCGTAAGTTCTGATACGCAATCTCTGGGAATAACGTTATTATCGAAAAAAGCTTCAAACGGTGGGCTCGCGTTTTTACGGATTTTTTGAAACGCGCTCCGTTCCGCGATATGGAACATTCTCATCCGTAGCTGTCACATGTCAAAAACTAACATTTGATCTTTCTCGGTGAAAAAAGAGGTAAACGCATACATATTTGAACAAAAATAACTCCTGATAACAAGGGTAAAAATTGGTCGATGCGCAGGGCGTGGTATTCTTGTAAGATACGACGCGTCGACCAATATGCGATGTTTCGTCGTGAATAATTCTGACCAATAGGACCCGCACAGCTTCCAAGTCTCGTCTTCTCATCCGCTCGCTTTGCCACTCGTTTCCATGCATTCGGGGTGCGTACTCTTTTTATAGACATCAACCTTTTTTTTTTATCCAGGCCTGAGTCTCTCTTGTACACAATTTTTATTTTTATAGTATACGTTCGTGAGAATATTCCCAATGGAATTGGCAAGGTTTTTCCGACAAAAATGACTTCGGACAAATGTTGTTCGTCGAAGTAATTAATTTTTCTCTCCGAATCAGGAGCAGTTTCTTAAGGTACCGTTCGTTTTTAATATCTTCGAATGGAGTACTTCAAAATATTGATTTTAATTGATTGAAATAAAAACTGCTCGGGAATTCCTTTTCCATAAAGGTCACGAGTTCTCCCATCCGTGATTCGAACTGCACCGATTTTATTTCCCCTTGGACTTTGCATTATTGAAAGATCGGTACTTCGAGCAAATAATAACGCTTATGGAAAAAGGGGTCAAACGGTTCGCAAAATTGAATGGATTGAGCCGCGTGTTGGACACACTTGCTATAGAAACGTATCCTTTCAGTGTCAGTCACGGAACAGTTTCGTTAATGCAACGGTTGAATTCTGCTTGTCGACGGACAATAAAGCGAAGGTTTGGTCGACGCACAGCCCGGAGCTCGGAAGCTAAACTCAACATGGCAACGGGTGCGCGATAACTCGATGAAAATCCCCCTGAATTACCATAATTGCCATGCTGCTGTGTACGTAGCTCGCGGGGCAGTTGAAATCATCATTGGTAGCGTAGCCAACGGGTGAAAGATATCGGAGCTGTCTGTGTTCTCAGCGATGACGGTGGTAAAAGGAGACCGGGCACTTGCGTGCCTTAATTGTCTTTGTCGAGTGCACTCGACGTCCGTGGCAAGTAGGTTTCTCGATTTTCTGATGCGGGCCTGAAGATCGACGAGCACCGACGCGACGAGTGCACTCGAGCATAAACGAGCTGAATAATGAACCGCCGCGACGTATTACGAGTCAGCGTCTATCTTTTCAGCCGTCTCTTAACGCAATCGTCGCGATACTCGATGCTTTTCCATCGTCGTTTCTTTGCGTGATTTTTTGCGAGTCGTCGAGTACTTCCCGTCGACAAGCATCGACGGCGAGAAATTTCCTTCGCCTCGTTCGCGATACCCTTCATCGATTTCGATCGCTTCCAGGTGACAATTTTGTCCACGTTTTTTCCCAAACCGACGGGAATGGATCGTGTAAAGGAAATTTCTTGCGGCGTTTATATAATCTTCGTTTTCTGACCACGGCAAAAAGAAACAAAAATAATCCTTCTTCCGGTCGGCTAAGCTCCATTAATCAGGCTTTTCTTCGCACGTGTGAAGTCGCTGGCGCGATTACATCATCCGCCGTTTAATTAATGTCCCCCTTGAAAAAATGGAGGACACGATCCTGATAAAGGACAATGTCAAAAAATGGTCCTCTTCTACGTGCGATGCATTCGATAACGGTATGCATGAAATGAGACGCAAATTTTATTAGACCGCTTTTTTTATTAAATCAAAGCCCAAAAGTCTTTCAGAGTGTCTATGTACGTTAAATTGTATGGCGCAGGCCACAGTGGATAAAATGCTTTATCCCACAAAAAATTCCAATACTTTGATATCTGTGATATTACGCTCGTAAAAGGCGTGTTTTATTATACATCGAGTTTGTGAAATTGAAATTGAATTTTGAAATTGAAGTTGGATATGTTAGAAATGTATTCGTCGATCTACCATCCAGCAACGCAGTTTGTATCGCTTAACCGTGATCGCATGTACAACCGGCGCCATTTCGGACACGTATAAAAATAACTTTTAATTATCATCCGCGGTGCAGGCTCGCTAATTGAAAAGTAACACGCGCTGGAGTTATTATATTCGACGTGTTAACGAGTATCTGCAGCTCGTAACTTCGTGGAATCGATTCGCGTCGCCGTTGTTCCATGAAAATGAAATGTCAGAGCTTCAACCGTGAGTTGTTGGGGCTCGTGTATCCTGAAGATGTATCGACTAAATTTGGGCGCGATGTAAATCAATCGGTAGTGGATTATTAAGACGACATCGCAACGGACTCGGATTAAATTTCAATTACGTTCCTCCGCCGTCAAGGATGATGGATTGAACCATGCTGGAAAGATCGATGCTTTCGCGTGTCCAGATTTTTCAGGTTATTTTACAACGCGGTGTCTTCCACCAGTAATCTCCTAATGGAAACGAGATTAATACACTGCCCTTTGACAGAATAATTGAATAAATGAAAATAATCGATAGAAATCAGATTTGGAAGAAGCACATTAACGCGATACAATGTAACGCATTTAGTGCCGCTTTATCGGTTGGCTAAGGAGCTCGATGGATAAAGGAAATTTCACTTTGTTTCACGACTAAGAAGCGTAAATAGGCTATCGTTAAAAACTTTCCCTCTTATTCAAGCCCTCTAGTATAATCAGTCGAAACGTTATAAAAAGTTTGCGTGCTTTGCAGCAATGAAGAAGATTAAAAGGGAGGAAGACTAGAATCTCGATGAAAATACGAACGTCGGCGCAGAGCTTCCATGAATAGTTAATTGGAACTGGTTGCGGTGCATTTTGTGGTTTAAGTTCTTTATTTTCGGTACTGTTATACAAGAGTAGACAATTCTATTCCTTATCTTAGGTATTAGATCAAATGAGAAAAGAACTACATTTCGGAGCAGTCACGAGATAGTGGCGACATTAATGTAATTTGAAAAGGAGCTTGTGTTGGATGTGTAGCTTTATTATTCGTCGTCAAGCAGATACAGTTTCCGTTGGTACGTGCACGACAGGTTATGACAGTGGAGGGAAATTATTACTACGGAAATTGATGCGAGACAGCGAAGGGTTGCAACGCGTCTTTAATTACGAAGGGAGACGGCACAGTCGCAACTCCTGGATGCTTCAGGGCACCGTGCACAAGTTGGACATTGTTGTTTCCATTACTATCATTTACCATTATGCTTGGTCCATTGTAATGAATCGATATGAAGCACCGTGTCTTTCCTGGTTGTAAAACAGGCGGACGGTTGTGCGTGAGTCGTAAAACTCGAGAAGTCTCGTAAAGTTAAACGATTATTTCAGACCTCGACCACGGTTTAAAGCATCTCAAGGGGCAACAGACATTGATGCTTCGAAATGAAAACAACGTCAGAAATCAGGTGCACTCGTGCTTTAACACAAAGAGAAGCGAAATAAATTTGTAATAAATCGCGTGTAATAGCCACCGGCTTCGTAAATTGCAAATTATTTGCCGTGGAAAGAAATGTTGTTTCTACGATAATTTCCGGAAAATATAGAACACCAATTAAAGAAAGTTTATATCGCGATAGTTGGCGAATAGCTACAGTTGACGCAGTTAATCAACGTTCGTAATCACGTTACAACATGTTTGTAATTAATGCACTCGGTATACATATCCGTAATTAGCGTCGTTCACAGACCGAAGAGTCAAGACGCATACAGTCGAACCTGTACGCGAGGCTAATGAATTTTCCATTAGCGCTAATCGTGCAAAACGATGCACTACTCGTTCAACGGTAATTCATCTTATTTTCACTGCGGAAGGTAATTTCCGAAATTTACCGCAAGGTTTTAATTGGATTCTCGATTGGATACTAGGGACATATTCGCGGTAGAGGGTTTTCTTTTCTTTTCAATTTACTACAAACAATTTCCCTCGCGTTTCATCATCGCCGCTGCCACTCGGGGTGAAAGGGGGGATGAAACCTGCGAGTCCTTTCGTCACCGTTTCCTCCGCGCGGGCATAGTTACGTGCTCGCGGTAGGGTAGCTACGAACACGCGCATGATTACTCATTCATTAAACTCCAGGCTCGCATCAAGTGGATGCAGAGGACTCTCCACGTTCGCAGGGGGCAAAATGTAGCGCATTCGCGTCGCGTACGCGTGGGGTTGATGCGATTCGTGCGTTAGGACGACCCGACGTCCTACTGTCTCGTGCACTCGAAGCTGCTCGTCCGAGTGAAGAGCTCGGATCGGTTTCTAGATCTTTTGCGATACAGTAGTCGCGTGCGTGGAAGAAAGGGCGTCGAGAAAGAAAGCGGGGTGGCAGAAATGCGTGATGAATAAAAGATCTCGGGAAGAGAATCGCGCGAATTTCTGCTTGTGCTCGGTACCTCGACGCCGTATCGATTGCCTCCTTGACACTTTTTGATCTGCTAGAATATACGAGCCGGCTGGACCCACCTTGGGTTATCTTCGGGCCGTAAAGTTACTTTATGAGGTTTTTTCGTACGTTCTCGCGTCCCTGTTCCAAAGCAACCCACCAGTGATTTACGACACCCTCGCGAGTGGTCGATGCTTATTACAGGAAAGGAAAGGAATAGAAGAAGTAACGATATTTATATTGTTAGTACTTATTTCGATTATATTTTAGATGCGTTGAAATCTATAATAGATTTAATAAACGATGAATGCACTTTTGTTTGACGATTTCATTTTACCTGCAGCTTTAGCGCGGGCAATCGTTGAATAAAGGTTAGGAGATTTTAAGCTGTAATCCTGCACAACTCTGCTGGTAGAATTAAAAAACTTCTTTCTCTCTCCGAATCCACTTTGTTCGGTCAGTTCAAGGGGAATTCAACAGAGTTAACGTTTGACAGAACACAGCACAGAGTACCACAGACTTTGATATTGCAAAAGCGGTAAAGTGCGTCGTTCTACAGTTTATCCGGTTAATGTACATAACCGATACGCCAAGTTATCCTGTTTGCCTGTAAGCGATCGATCAGACGGTTACATTAGTGACATGCTATATTGTCGTTGTACGCTAACTCGTTGGTTTACCCGTTGATTTCGAGCAATTGCGGGTGTCCATCACTCTGTTATTTCACGTTCATTTTTCACCTCGGTTACGTTACGCTCATTGAACGTTGTAATTCATATTCATATTTTCCGCTGTATTTTTCAAACGTTGTAAACATTTGTTTTCTATTTATTCGACCGTTGTGCTTGGTAACGAGCGCGAATATTGCGTTTCAGTCGAATATACCAGAAATTAATTTCACGTTTTTCGCGTTCGTTTATTATGTAAAGCATACCGAGGAATTTCGAGCGAAAATCATCGATATCGTACATAATAGGTAGCCCATATTACATATACTATGGGATTACTGGTAAAACGAAGTTGGAAACGAGATGTCAATTTTTTTCGCAGTTGTAAACTGGTTTGTTTCGTACTCGATCTGAATATTTCATTGTTTTTGGACCAATTAAAGGGTTAAGTGGTTTCTCTATTTCGATGCCCTTCTTCCTAAAGGGTTGTGTTTTGAATAGATTCTTGACCACGAATGTTCTCCTTTGTCGGGGTAGTTTTCACGGGACTGGGATCTGTTTTCTTCGCGAGAACTTGTTGGAAAAGTTGGTCGGTTTATGGGGAAATCGACGCTACGCCCTCCGGCAGCGTCATATCGCCGCCATATGGTACTGTCTAGAATCGGTTCGAGGAAGTAAGGAGAACGAGAGATACACGGACTGGAATTGTTTCAATCGACTTTATAAAGTTTTCGCGACATATCGAAAGATTACGACGTCTCTTTCTCCCAGAATCTGCTTCGAGAAAGAATTTCTACATTAGACTTGCAGTGTCTCATAAATATTCGTACCCTCTATGTCTAGTGAAGACATTGGTCTAAATTAAATAATAGTTTTGATGTTTCCAAATGAATATTCATTATAAATACATGTATGTAAAGAGTTTGTTCGTGTAAATACTTATCGCGAAGCATTTATTTGGAAACATCAAATTTATCATTTACTTTAGACTAATTTCTTTAGCTTTCGTGAGCTTCAGTTTTTTCCTCGTTTAATCTGCAATCGTCTCGAGAATCAGTAAGGAACAACGACGAATTTGACTAATTAAAAGTGGTTGTCTCCGGGCTTGTTGATTCGACGAACGTGCACGCGTTTCGATCTGTCGGATTGGAAACACGGGTAACGAGCAGTTGCTCGGGAAATAATTATGCATATTAGGTCGATATTCGAATCATCCGTTAATTCGTGTATCAAAACGTGTGTACATCGAACACGAGCTAACAAGACAAACGAGGTATAATTCACAGCTTTCCATCATCCAGTCAACGTCATTTCCATGAGCGGATCATCGTGGAATGTGTTCCGTTGAACAGAAAATAGGTCGATCCAGTTTCCGGTTCGTTTGCGTTTTCCTATTGGCGCTTTAACTAGCGTCGCGATCTCGTTCATTCGCTCGAGCAAAAGTTGAACGTTTGAACACGCGCCAAGTATGCTCAATTTTTCCTCCTGTCGTGACGAAAATTCGTTTCGATCAGAGGCAGTTACAATCGCGACATTGACCTAAAATTACCGATCATTAAAGATAATTACTATATAAGGTGATCGATCGTTCACTCGAGAAATTTATAGATTTACCTAATAATTATGTGCGTTGGATAATTCTAGATTGTCAAAACGACGTCTTAGCTTTTCGAGAAATCTTCACGGTCGAAAAGTAAACTCTGAAACTAGCGGGTGGGTCGATTAAAAATTATCCCTGTCCAGTCGATCTTTCGTTCCTCGAAGGAAACTTACAGATTGGTTCTCGGTTCGATTAGCGCGGAAAGGCGGAAAGTAGAATTCACGGGAGTGTCGCGCGACCGCGTTCGAATGTTCCGAAGGCGAAGTTTCCGCAGCGTTTCGGCAACGATTCGTTATCCGAGGCAGAAAATTGGAGAACTTCCCTGGTCCCGTCGGGATTGCCTCTTGGATCTCGAACGCACGTGTGCCGATTTCCGAAATATTCATATTGCTCCCGTCCTCCTGTGGCAATTTATACCCTGCATAGCGGTCGAATATAATACCGCGACGCTCGTATCGACGCGCCGCACGCGCGATTTTGCCCCGTTTACGTCGATGCAGGAACAATCGCTGGAAGCGATAAAAATATTTTACATCGGGTGCGACTAGACAACGGATGAAATAATACTGGGTTTAAATCGCGCGACTTCATGGTTAATGCCCCGCGGACGATTTTTATTAGCTTACCGAATTAAACGACTGATCGGTGTATATTCCATCGATGCCGATTGGGAGCATCGTCGCGCTTCCGCGAGTATCGTAAAAGTCTTCTGAATCGCGCAGCGAATAGATAAACATGTGCGCGTCCTCGTGATGCGGAATCTATTCCCCGAAGGTTTTACGATACCGTTCTTTTATATTAAACAATTTTTTTACGATCCTCGCTGTATAAAACATATACGAGCCATTGGTTGGCTCGAATTTTCTCTAGCGTGCTGTAACCCCCGTTTAAAGCAACTTTTTACAACTTTGTGCCAGCGGCAAAAGAGGGGGACCCGTACGTTCGTTGCTCCGAGGAATAACGCAGACAGAATACTGCGAATGATCCAAGTTTCGTTTACGTGATGACACACTCGCGTAAACCAACTTTCTATGGCAGACCTGCTGGCTCGATTCCTTTAGCGTAGAGTTAAACTGTTCGATCTTTCCGGGGGTAGTTGTTATATACGAGTAAGGACGAAACAATATTTATTAATTTTCCGCTGCCGAGTCATCATTCATAACGTGCTCGACCGTCGAATATATGAATAAATATCAGGCTTCCTGGAAAGAAAATATATTTTTCTGTATGCCTATCGTTCCCCTATAATGGAACGTTTCCCCTAACCTTGTCGGGTGAACGAGTCACCCTGCATTTAATGCGCGTGTAGGTTTACTGGGAAACTCCACTTCCTACCATCCAATATTTTACTCGTCGAGGCCAGAAGGGCTCACACGAATATTTAAAAGCATACCCTGGAGTTTCAAGGAACTTGGAAAATTGCAGATTTTTCAGAATAGATCCACGAATACGAGTATAATTCTCCGCAAAAATATTCGCTCCCCGCAGTCAATGTTTTACCGTCTGCAAGTAGAAAATTCATACTTGGTCAGACGTGCCTTCCTGCGCTGAGTCCTAAAAAATTTCAAATATCTTCGCATGATCTGTATTCCTCGCCTTTATAGACCAAGGTAACACGTTTTATTTCGTTCTACGATGATGTTTCGGAATGAATCCAGCACTTTCAAATTATTACACCAGATTCCTTATACAAAGGTGCACCAGCCCTCAAGTAGATGACGACGAGCATAAATTTGAAATCGCCAAATTACTACATAGAAATAAACATCTTCAGATGGATATTTATTTTGTTGATTTCGCTACGACGTTTCATCGAATCGTGGCGAAGGATGATAAGGAAGTTTGTTTCACGACCCGCTGCGCCTGATTAAATTTCGTATTATTTTATCTTCCCAACCTTCGGCGTGCCAAACTACCTTCGGATTCCAATCATTGAACTTTGTGCCGCATTGCACGGCACGTCCAATCGAATTTTTTAGGTTTCTCTGTCGTATCAGCAGTTGCGATCGGAGTCACTCCTCGGCGGTTCGAATTGAAATTCTACCCGGGTGCGAATCGATCTTTGGCCAGCACTAGGTGTCCTTTTGTAGGTGAGCGCGCGTCGTGCATTTTCAGTTACATCAGTCTAGAAGCTTGCGCCTCGCCTACCGGGACAACGACGTGCCTCGTTACTTTCAGATGTCACGATATTCCTGAATACAATACCAGGGACCCCAAATGCTGGCGCCATCATTTTATTCCCGACGTATCCTCTGCTTCTGCAGCAAATTAGTGTCGAGAGGATCGGTCTCTCTTTTGGTCTACCACTTAGAAAATGATTTTTTATATTTGTACACATTAATCTAGGCTGTAATTAAATAAGCTATTGATAGGTAAAGTGTTAACTCAAAGTGTTTGAATTTCCTACCTCTTTATCCGTAGCCTGTCCATGATAGAACCATTTATTGCCTGGCCTAGGTCGCTCGAAGCTAATCGACGCAACCGCCCCAGAATCTATCACAATTACCCGCGTTAATAGACCGTCGTGCTTCCCATATGACGTGATCATATTAGCGCAATGTACGCGTATTAAACTTGAATGGCTTTTGTACCAGAAGTGGTATCATCGGTTACATCTGTTGCGACGTTCATTTCACCATCTCCTCGTGGGGATCTAGCAATTGTGCGTTACACTCTAAGGCATACGATGCCTAATACTCCGACTATGAAACATTCCTCTCGCGAATGGCGCTCAGGCACGAATTGCTTCCCGTGCAATTACACTTTATTCCGTGCAGCGTCGCATAATCGTGTGTTTCTCCTACCTATGAGCGAGTATTTGACTTTCGATTATTCGGGAAGTTTTGTACAGGGTGAAACAAACGTAGAAGGTGTTGCGCCTCGATAAGTCTGTTGTGCCTTTTCGGAGTTCCAAGCTTGTCTATTCTCTGTTGGTACTTTGATAGCGTTAAAAGCAAACGTTTCTTCGAAATAAGATCTCTCTACGGTCTCTAAAGTGGACTGCCCTTGATGGACACGCCCAAATAGGGCGAAAAGTGACTCCCAAACACATTGACGTCAACATATTGGCCTTCCTCGCGTGCTAATATCGCCGCAGTCTGTGTACGTTCCTTTACGCTCGAAGACACAAATGAGTCTCGCGTCCTTCTCGTCGATTGCTTCCTGGTCCGCAAAAGGGGCAGACAGAAATCACCGCGCCTCAATTATAGAAGGTATCCGCACCGTTCTCGACGACAAAAGCAACGCCGTCGAAGCGATATCGATATATTGCCAAGGATGGACGGTTAAGTGGGCCATTTCCGAGTGCTCGTTCCTTTGCCTATTGTTTCCGAGAGGATCAATTTGCCACCCTCGGCCGCGCGCTCTCGCAGACAGCGTTCGTGTGCAGTCGCCCCGAAAAACTAGGCAAATAGTCCCCGAGGCAAAAGAAGACTACGAAAAAGTACGACGACGTGTGTTTCCGTAGCGAAGGGGCCACTTAGGTGGAGAATGATACGCTATTTATTAAGTGTCAGATTTGTTCACGCTGCGAGCGCGTTGGTTCGTTTTATAGGTCAAAAAGCGCGGACAAATATCCGCCATTCCGAGTAGAATTCTTCGCCGACAAAACAGGTATTTTCCGAAGGAATTTATTAAATATTTTAATCTCGTCCGCCGCGTGCCTGCTCCTTTGTGTTTATCAAATTTGCCGGATCGGTACATCCAAGGGAAAGTGACGATATTTTCGCGCACGCCATGCGCCAGATTTCATCTTGACGTGCAATATATTTAAAGAGATGACAACGAGAAGCGAGTGGAAAAAAAAAATGTATTCCCCGATCGTAAACATATAGGACACGAAGATTCGGGTCATGTACGCTGGATATTTACTGTCCCCGTTCGCAATTTAACTGGTACGTTCATCGTCACCAATGGAATGAAATGAAATTGTTTTCCATCCCACTTTGCGATATTTTATCCTTCATCACGACGGTGTCGCGATATGGTAAAAAATTCATCGTAGATCTGTTGCAAAAGAGTTTCCATGCATCTATATGTTACGATGGGGCCATAACGAGTTGGAAGTTTCCGATTAAAACGCTTTTCGAAAAAAGAGGGACTAGTAGAGGTAAAGAATGGTTAGAAGTGGATCACGAGAGAAAATGTGTTGAGAAACGCTGTTGTACACGGCATTTACCGCGAAGAGGGTTGTTCGAAGTTCTCGGTTTTCCAGAGATTCTTCCACAAGACTCGGTCGCGGAGGTCTCTCGTGAACATCGGAGAGTTTCCGTGCAATTACCACCGCAGAATCGCACCTTCTCGCGAGAATTGGGTCGTGCAAACGTTTAATCTCCCCCCCCCCTCCCCCCCTCCCCCACCCGTGTTTCGAGATGTACGAGGGTCATCCTGATCAGCGAATACAGTCGCGAGTTTGTTTCCGAAAATGATCCGCGAGGCGAGCCAAACGTTTCGTTTCCAACGTGGAAGTCCATTCAGTCGAACTTCCTAAATCGCTGTGCTTTGACTTAGGGAAGCAGATAAGTGTTCCTCGTGCCATTGCACCGAGTCAATGGGTTTCTCCCTCCAGCCTGTTCAACTTTCGCTCTTATCTACCGCATAAATACCTATTTATCCAGCTTTCACTCCCTGTGCTGTTCGGAGTCGTTTAACGAAAATTTACATAATATGCAATTTCTCGTTTCTTGATCGTGTAATGGATTCGTCTACATAAATCCTGATTTTTGAGCGACGAATTCAATTACGCGGAGCAGCTATCACGAACCCGCGAACGAACAGTTAAGAGTTAACGAAGCCATTAAACTTTTTCACATTTTCTCGGCACATGCGGCGTTGATGTGTCCCTCGAGAAGCTCAATGCGCGGGACAGGTCATAGTTTGCGAGAACACGCAGCTTTTCTGTCGTTGGTAGCGCGGAAAATCAATCTTGCGTGACCAGTCCGAGGGGTATTATTACTGACCTCTTTGTGTTTGTAATTCTGCTTTCTGTTTATCGAAACCATGGGTATAATAGAGACGCGTATCGATGGTAATAAAAATAATTTCGCGAAATTTTACGTTCGCGAGGTATCGATCATATTTGGTAGACTGCAGCTGAATCTAAAGTTCGTCGAATGAAAGCATTGTATCGCGTGAATGGTTGATTATCGTCAGTCGTTATTGTCGCGCAGAATTTCACACAATCGCGCGTGTCTTCAATTGAATTCGTGCGGCGGACAAAAGTCAATTACTCGGATCCGTTCATTTTTCAGGCGATGCACAGCGAGCGCTGGAGCAAGAAAGATACGGGGCGTGCTGGATCTGTGTTAAATCGCGACAGGGGCTCTGGTATGCAGCTGGTCCATTCGTTATTATATTAATAATAGAGATTTAGATCGATGCTCGATAAGCAAACAATTTCACGCGCAAGAGTTGCGTCGAGCGTATAATTCGATAACGTTTCGACCCTTTGTTGTCTGTTCCCTTCGAACAAAGTATTGTTGCTCTATAAAAGGAACATTTACACAGTATCTATTCGAAATCATTAATGGTCGTATCGATTGCATCGCAATGGTGAAATATGTTCTTCGACGTACTCCCAGGACGAACAGGAATTTCGAGGGAACTCGAACAATCGCTCCAAAGTTGCCGCGAAGACGTTAATACCCTTGCTCGAAGTTGATGAAGCATCTCGACCAACCGGGGACAAAATTGCGTCATAGCGGAACCATTCCGCCCACCTACGTCCTGAATAATGCAGCATGAATCTTAATCGCGCTCTCATTGTACATACTCACGGGAAATAGAAATGTTCACCCGTAATTTCAGCGCGTCTGAGTGGCGCGGATCGAGCCGTGGCAGACGGCCGGTTGCAGCTAGGATACTGCGGTTCTCGGCGCGTTGACGCTTGCAACATTAATACCGAGAAATTACGTTCCAGCCCGAGAGGGGAAGAGTTTTCAGTCCCATTGGACGGTTCCTCTCTCTTTCGTCCGTGCATTTCTCGGTTTCCCTACGAGCCGCGGTACTAGTTTGACCCGTTGCGTGGAAACGACCGCACGGCTCGCACCCTTCTCGAGATACATTTCACGATTTCCGCTCTTTGCCACGGTTGACCTCGGCCCCGGGGCTTGCATATGCCAGCACGGTGTTCTCGATCATTTATTAACGAGCGTACCGCTCGCCAGGGCGGCTAAGTAACGCGAGTAAGACGAGTTCACCGAGTGTTACGTCGTTGAAATTGCGGAATTTCGGCTACACGCTCAGCGAGTTGGATCCGAAATGGCCCGTTTGATCCTTTACAGCGTGTTTCGTTTAATTATTCATTATCACGATAGAAGGCTGCACCTAGAGGTCAGCTCGTAAAACCACGTTTTAACGCCATGTAAGACCCAACATGGAACACACTGGTCGAATGTGTGCTTCTCTTTTAAACTTGCACGTTTTAACACTCTAGGGAAAGGACACCGCGAAATTTACACTTACACGTGGAGTCGAGTACGACTCGGCTGGCGCGTCTGGCCATCGATGGCTATTTCTACTTGCGATACCGCTTACGAGCATCGATGATAACTACATAGCTTGATCTAGTTGTTGCAACTGCGTGGATGATAGAGAAGCGAATGGAAATCGAGAAACACTATACCACCATCAGAGTTTATACGTATCAACGCGAGTGGAAATAACGAGCGACAGTCAGACGCGTTAGCGAAGTTGGACTCGAGCTTGTGTTTTAATGCAATCGATGTCCTCCACCTATTTTTTGACGTGGAATGTTTAAATTCAGTATTTTGCGAGTGCTTCCATGTTTTCGTCGGATACATTCGTCGTTAAAAACAATTAAGCAAGCATCAATTTTATTAATTTGCATATCTCGTCGCTATCGTGGTAACCATTACAGTATATTTTCCTGAAAACTTGCATTGAAATGTATTCGAGCATCGCGTGCTACTAGAAATCGCGGCGACAGTGGTCGAATAAAATATTTTATTAAACCTTTATTTCTCGCGACGATAGAAAGGTCCCACGCGAACCTCTCCCAAGATCGTAACCAGCCTTTCAATGTTTTTTCAAAGGCGTTTCAAACGACGCGAAGCCCTCGAGGCATTGAAAACTCGCGGTTCACGTGGAATGAAAATTTCCTCCGAAACAAACAGGATGAAAGACACGCGCGCAAGTCCGCCAAATGAGCGTCAACAGTCAGCTAGTGTCCCCAAAGGCATATGCGCACGGCGTTTCACGCACTCGGTTTCGGAATGCGCAATGCCCGTGCCTCTGTATACGCGCAATCTGCAACACGGGTGTTTATCGATGTTCCCGCTTTACACAATAGCATGCAAACTTGTGTACAGTGTGCATATTTCCTTGGTGTGCATTGGCCCGTGTATAATGCGTTCACGGAGTCCAGGCCTATAGGTTGTGTGTATACGGGTCCACTTGTACACGGAGCCGTCTCCTTGTATACATCATCTAGAACGCATATATTTGTCTGTATACATGTAGCTGTACTCACTATTCCGGGGCCAGTGAATCTACAGGGTAGCATAGCGTTGCCGCCGGTCTGCGCCAGGACATCCTTGACAGGTGCAGCTACCGAAGAAAGGACATTATTCTGATTCCGAGTCTCCTCGCTGGCCGGTTTCTCGCCGCGAATGGCACCATCTGGAAATATTGAAAAGCACCGATGTACTATACATCTCGGTTCCCTCAATGGATCTGGGTTGCCTGGAAAATAGGCGAAGGAAATTAACGCGACGCTATCACACGCGTGTAAAAAGACCCGCGCGAGTCGAGGATGCCTGTCGTTCTCTAACTACGGACCACACCAAGAGGGCTATTGTCGAGACTTGTTTGGCTGTCCTTGTGACGTACATCGTGCATTTAAATTACGTTGAATTGTATTAGTACCTATGGGTTGTCTAGAAAGTTCGTGACAATTTTCAAGAAAAATTCAAGGGCATATTTTGATATATATTTACTGAGTTATGTAGGTACCATTTTGTTCTTTGTTTTCAACCATTCTCATATATTCAGACATGTACCACCTACCAAAAATCGACATGGACTTTTCAGACTACCCAATACATTCGTAAAATATGTACGGTTACAAGGAGGATAATTCATTTGAAATCGCACATTCACTGTGTTAACATGTTGGGTAGTTTATAGAAGGTTCCTATAAAAAGCTCTCCCTATAGTTTTAAACTCCTCACACACTCATGCCACGTATCACCGTCCGCCTTGAACTGCGTGTGTATTCTTAGAATTCATTCACTCTTCCCTCGCAACCGGTATCCCAGTACAAACAGTCACTCGATTTCCTCCGCATTGAATTATTCATACAAAAGCTTGTGGTTTCATCGAGAGTCAACGGGATAAAATCAACGATTGATGCAAACTCGATAACTGCAATTAAAACAACCATACTCATTGCAAATTATCCGAATTTTGCCTACTTTCTCGATAAAGTTCTCGAAACTAATTCATAGCAACGATTCCGTTTCCCTTATCTAGAGAAACTTTGCATGTATGGCACGCTAAAAGTTCAGGAAACCTAATCGAGTCAATCGAATCGAATCGCGCGCCATCGTGTTCCACGTTCTATGCTAATTTGGACATTTCACGGAACGTCTACGCTGTTCGCGAACAGATTCACGGACTCTAATTGCGCAAATTGGTACACGAACTCAGAACGGAGCTTTCGCGAATCTTTTTATCGTCGCAAAAACAAAAAATGCCGTCCGTTTGTTTCGACAGACGGTTAACGAAGGTTTCGAACGTAACGGAATTCGAAGGAATTGTTTCTGTTTAGTAACCGAGCAAGTTGGTGAAGTTGAGAGTAGGTGGATAGAGAAGTCCGACGTGGACAAATATATTTGTCTTGTCCCTCTGTATTAAAGCACCGGTCGTTACGCCTTTATCTTTCTCTTGTTTTCCCCGTTTTTATAGTTCCGTCGCAAATACGGTGTCTCGATTTACACCAGCGCTCTTCTTTCCCCGGTGTTTTAAGAACAACGATGTCGTTCCACTGTGTACCCCGGGAGTTCTCGTTGGACACACGGACGCTTCAGGCGTTTCCCCAGGACCGAAGGTCTCCGCTATCGAGTAACGTACGTGTAACGACTTGGAGCCAAGCCGAAAACTCAAGAAATTGCATTACTCGAGAATATCGTACGGCGATCGCGGGGACCGCAGGAGTCGGTGCACTCGGCGCTGATTGGACGGGCCGGAAAGCTGTGCCAACCTGGTAGCAGACGTTAAAGTTTCACCCTTTTATTAAACCCATTTGTCGTAGCGATTCGTTGCTAAGGTTCGCGTACTCGTTTCGGCATAAGGATCTCGAAAAAAAGTTTCCCGTTACTGAAGCGTTTAGCCCTTTGCACTCCTATGTCGAGTATGACTCGACATTCTTTTATGTCTAAAGCAATAGACGTCGCGCACACGTTATGGTTAAAATAAATATCAAATAGAACACTTAAAAGTGTTGGGAGCTGCTGGTAACGAAGTTGTAATATAATTCAGAGTGCAAAGGGCCAAGAATGTCTCCAGAAATTCCTTTTTGCCTCGAATCCAAGGGAAGGAAATGTAACGCGTCCATTGGACCGACGCCGACGGTTCCTTCTGTTTTTGACGAGACCGCGTAACAGAAGTTGCGAATAAGTCTGGCCGAGATAAGCGGAAACGCGAACTCTCGGTTCCCTGGCAGAAGTATCTCGGCGTGGGCGCGTTATTCACGGTCTTGGCCTCGAAAAGTTGGCCCCGCTTGTCAAATCGGTGGCACCGTATCAAAAGTTATCGTTTCGCTCGGTCCCGGTCAGATTCGAAACGCTACCTTGAGCGTCATTCGCAACTAGGTCGTTGGTAATTACCGAAGTTATTCACTCAGCTATGCAGTCTGAAGCGAGGCGGTTGCGGCAGCCACAGAATTTAAGATTCACTCTACGTACACCACTCAAGGGGTGGGTCTACGGTTTGCCCCTTTCCACTGGCCATCTGCCTACGGTCCTGCTGGCATCCTGGTTGACGAGCTTCTTAAATTGCATTACCTATTAGAGCGAGTGCCTTAAAATTGTACGCTCCTCTCTGCTCCAGGCGTGACTGTCTGCCTGCCTGCTAATTTGCACCGGCAAAGAGAGGGACCCGTAATTCGGGGTTAGCTCGGCTTATCTGGCCAGCTGCAATATTCGCAAAGAGGCTGCAAACCTCTCCTCTCCGCTGTCTCCTGATTAAAGCGCCGATTTTTTGACTCTAAGGAGACGAAATTATGGAGCGCTCCTTAGACCGTCCGTAGCAATTCGAATGGGAAGGTATTCTTGTTCCGGATCCTTTCAGGAAATCAGCGTCGAGATCTTCTCGGTGTCGAGTGAATCGTATTCAAACTGTACGTGGAACGAAAATTTGTCTGATGTAATATCGGTACAAATTATATATACATATATAGTCTCTTTTTTTTTGCTGAGTGGGACTTCCTTTTCGGGGAGTTTATCCTTCTGACACTTCGACCAGTAATTTCGATCGCATCAACGCGGCAGAAACAGATATTTACAAAAGTTCAAAGCCTGTATTTGTTGCTTTCGACTACATTCGGCTGGTCAGAAATTCGTTCTAACGTTGAATGAGCCTCATCAAAGGTTCGAGTCCTTTCACACGGATAATTGGAGCTTATGCTGGCCTTATGGCTGAGCGACAGTCATTAGAAAGATTGAAAACTCTAAAGCTCGGGGTCGGAGTTATAAACTCGATCGATATCGGTGTTCGTATCGTTTGAGTATAGTTGGTGGTACTCTATGCTTTCGTTGCGAATAACTAGACTGTAATATGATGATATTTCAAACACAACGGTATGCGCGCGGTATGCGTTTGCCAGCACGGGTATTACGGCAACGTTGGTGCGCACAATAGAAGACAGAGCAGCTTTAAAGCAATTCAGGCCTATCGCCCGTAAAGGTATGGGTCTTCTTGCCATGAGCTTGCAAGGGATCTCCGTAACGTGCAGTTTACTTTGTGGATGAGGAAGGTGCACCGCCTGCAGATACGTTCCATCGACGTCGCTGGTAACGTTGCTGGCGCGAGTTGCCAACGGGTTAACACGGTCTGCGATGAGATCAGCAATGACCGCAGCTACTTTCAAGGAGCAAAAGCACGTATGAGCAACGTGCTCCTCCTCCCTCGAGTCTTTCCTTATCACTCGAGGCTTTCGCGACGCTCTAAAAATCCGCCACGACTCGCGATTGGATTTACGAACAGCAAAAGACAGAATTTTAAATTAATCCTGTTTCGGATCGAATCTTGAGGAACTTTTCCTTGAGGTGATTTTCTTTGTTCTTAGTCAAAATTAATTATACGTGTGCAGACGTTGCGTCAATGTACACGCACTGTCGTGTCGTCATGCATCAGAGGTTGCATGGAATAGACAGCTAAAGATTGCGTGGTGTTCGAGCGATTAAGGATGTCCTATGAAATCAGACAACGCGGATCAATTTGCACGTTAGCGATCTGGTTACAGTTAGAACATTGTATACTCATGTCGAGCAGTGTCACTCAATATGGTTGGAACGGTGAGACAAAAGCAAGGGTGTAGCTGTTGGACGTAAATATCGTCAACGGAGTATCAATGCGGGCATACGTGATATATGTATACGTGTGTCAGCGATGGTCAGCCTCATAGGTACAGGTTTCAACTAGTCACGATAGAGCGAACGCGATCAATGCTTAAGGGGCTTTGACCATCAGATAAAGGTCTGAATGAACTCCATGAATCTGGCTTGCAGCGCTGGCTGGTATGCGTTAAATCGATCCTGTCAAAACATAATTTCATGACTGAAAAGTGATTATTTACCGAACTATTTGCTGTACTCCTATTTTCAGCCGGCTTGATACGCTTATACTGCGGCGTTTTAGCAACCCAAACGGATTACGTGATTTGCTTGTTGGAAACGGCCGTACTTTGTAAACGCGTGTCTATATTTTTTGCTCGTGAATCCTCTCTGTTGCGAATTATGTTGTCCAACCGAGGGGACGCGGGTTAAAGTTTGTTAACTAGCTCCTTTGACTCGTTCGACGTATCGCGTAACACAGCTCGTGTTCAATTCCACTACTTTGACGATATCTAACGCTAAAATGAAATTGGTACTGATTGGCTCGCGGAATTGTTGAAATTCTACCCTCTGACCGATACTGCTTTAAGTAGCACAATCGGTGCTTTAGGAATTATTAAACCGTTGTGGTTGCATTGCGTCGATTCGTCGATTCGATAGTGCTACTACCATTGTTCACCGTATCGCAATAGCATGGACTGTAATATACATATAGTTCAAGTGTTCCACTACCGAAATTGGGGAAGGAATAATTCTGCCTTGTTTTAATAATTTATTAATCTAAGATGTTACGAGCTCGCATAAATGAACCGAAAGTTTAACGAGTGGATGTAAGAGACGTCCTGTTAGAGACCCGGGAATATTCTTTCGTGACTTATCGACGGAAATGGTTGGAGTATCTCCAAGAAAGACACGGAAACAGAGCTGCCTAAGGGGAACGGTGGATGTTCTCCGTAATTGGACAATTTGCAGAGATGAATTTTGAGGTGGTGTTCGAACTTGGCGATCTCCAAGAGCAGTCAAGGGTGCTCGGGCAGTTTTTCTTCGCGACTACCGAGAGGTTGGCGCACGTCTTAGGAAAATTGAGTCATTCTTACAATGCACGAGCAGG
Source organism: Hylaeus anthracinus (assembly GCF_026225885.1). Lineage (NCBI taxonomy): Eukaryota > Metazoa > Arthropoda > Insecta > Hymenoptera > Colletidae > Hylaeus > Hylaeus anthracinus. Next base: position 3,373,003 of record NW_026534330.1, on the reverse strand, counting down.
ATCTTGCGCCAGTGCTCGAAAGCAGCCAATAACGATGCAAACAAGTTTCCTCGGACCTCGGAGCAGAGAATGCGAAACTATTTCTTTCCGATAAGGGATAAGAGTAGTTCGCGGTGTCGACATTTTCCAGGAAATTTCTTTCGACGTCGAACTTCCGTTCGGTTCTCTGTGTCTGCCAATTCCTGTTGACGTTAACGTACATCCTTCGGAATAACTTTTCGCGAAAGGGAACTTAGTAATGAGCAACGTTTGCATACCTGTGCACACATTTCACTGGCGTATCACAAAATGCAGTTTTTCTTACTCATTCATGCTGACCAGAACTCTTTCGATCTTAAAGATTCAATCAGCTTCTTAAGCCTCAGCTACGATTGACCGTGCACCACTTTCAACCTCGAGTATTTGTCTCCTATGCCTATGCACGGTTTAAATTAGAGGTGTCCCCACCGCGGAAAGTGTTCCTTTTATTTCACCGTGTTCATAGCTTCCTATAAAGGGGAGCCTTTGGCGCGGGAGGAACAAAAAGCCAGCAACTCTATGTACCAACTTAGAGGGAAGGATATTCGCCCCCCGTTCCTTCCGGCTTTCCATTTTCTTGCTCGCAAGAAAATTTTTCTTTAATGGAAACGACCGCGCTTCGAGCATCTTCTTTGTTGCATCGTCCGCGAGGAAAACGAAGATGCTGAAGCAGGAGTAATGGTCGTGGATTGCAACGAGAAGAATATATTTGGCCTTGTACGCGCTCAAACTAAGTTTACTCATCGTTACTGCGCCGACTGAATTTTCGTTAAGGAAGACGGCGAAAACGCTATGCGTCTTATACCCATTTGCAATTTCTTTACCAACTTCCTCAGCGCCAGTGTTTCTTAAAGTATAGTTGCCGTTCATCGACGTGCTGTAGTCAGCAAAATTTGAAACACTGATCGATTGTGCTCGAGATTCAAATTCTTTAACAAATTTCCTGGCGAGATGAATTTGCTCGCGACTCGACAATGGTTAAGAGATTTTTGCAAGTTTCGAAAATTCTCGTTGCGCTGCTCGTCGACGTTCCATCGAGTCTTCTTTCTCGTTTTAGTTTGCAACGCTTGTCCTGAAAACTCGGCAAAAACCAGTGTTCCACGTTAACGTCACGCTCGCGAAATTATTTCCCGAGATTTATGTACGTCGTTACAGGGAAGAATAAGCTATGCTTCTTGGTTGGAGCTTGTTTCGGGACGAAGCAATACCTTTATCTTCGTTAAGCGCATTTCGCGCAGTTTCAGCCCGCCCGGCGAACATATTTTACTGCTTATATCCTCTCCGAGCCGTCAACTCGCTCTACTTGCTAGTACATCAAGAATCTGTTGTTGGGGGCATGCTAAAGGTTTATAAACATTGATGGCGACAGTTACGGCCTAATAAAAGACGAGCATGAGACCGCTTCTCGAGCTTTTGCTTGTCTGCTTACGTTGTACGTCGCAATTTTAAGTGCTCCATGGACCAGACGTAAATCAATCATGGTAATACGCTACGATTACTTTGCTCGATGATATAAATCTTTGATTAGCACGTTTAGGAAATAACTCGTTCCAACAAGAATAAAATACTTTTCTTTTTTCAACTTTCCTAAACGCACCAGTTATCGTTGGCAAATGAATCATCCTTGTTCGTGCGATGCTAATGAATTGGCGACGACTGAATCCCTGATTAAAGGCTTAACGAATTTCGTCCGAGTTACTTTACCGTTACTTGTGAAATACTTGAACGGATCCACGGTCAAAGAGTTTCCGTGTGCAATGGCTTTCGACGGGCGAACTTCCGTCCGTAATGATTCGCTGAAGATATCGACGATCGGCCAGCCGATTCCGACCGTGATTTAAAGGAACGACAGTAATTAAAAGCGACGATTCTAGTCGGCTACCCCCCAGTCTACCTTTCGGTGCTTTTAAATGCCGACGAGGACGCGGACAAAGAGTGAAATCGACGAATTACGAAACTCCGCGAGAAGAGAATTAAGCGAAAGGGGATCGTTCGAAGACTCCGAAAGGAACCACGCGAAAGAGTCCGAGGAGAAAGTGTTGAAGAGAGTGAGAGGAGAAAGAGTAACGGAGCGTAGGCGAGTCGAGCCTATCGGTCTACTCTATCTTCGGTCCCAGGTTCATCGTGAATACGAATGAGCTCCTGGTCGATCGAGCTCGAGTACTAATTGAGAAAGTTCGACGAAGTGCGCCCGTTGGTGTTTCCTTTGAATGAAGATAACCGGCCACCTCTGGGTGTAAGTCTCTGCGTCCGTTCCTCTTCTTCGTGATTAAGGCTTGCTCCTTCAGGTGAACTCCCGTGGACGAGGAACACTAGAGATTCCTGGTGGCTCAAGCCGTCGCATGTCATCGCCAAATAATCTTTTCACGATTACGATTAAACAAATCCACCGTGTTATCCCTTTTTATTCCGCCTCCATCTCCGAGTTCTCGGTATTTACGGTTATCGAGATAGTCCTTATCGCGCGAGAAGAAGAAAAGGTGGCTTTGTCGCCACGGGATGACTATAAATCGCAGTCCTCGAACAATGCAGTTTCTCTCTCGCTTTTAGAGTTTCCATCGGTAGTTCGGTCTGATATCGACGAAGTCTTGGTAGCATTCGAAACGTGCATCCTACACGATTAGGTTAATAAAGATTCGCGACTCCAGTTCGAGAATTCCGCGTCTTCTCCGTCCTCACGGTTTAACTTACCGCCTCGCTTCCGTAATATTTCCTGTCGTTGGACAGGTAAAGTAACTTGCAAGAGATAAGGATACGGGCAAAGACGAATGGAGCTATTTGAAAATGCGCGATACCGGAGCTCGACAATTCAACGAACTGTATTTCGTGTTTGTAGTCTCTCGATTATCCACGCGGTATTACGTGTAATCCCTTCCGCTTTGTCCAATTAAAATTTGTTATGTTATCATTAAGTGTGCGCAGAGCTTGATTTCGACCTGGTAATTGGTGGAATAAATAAATAAATGAAACTTAACGGTCGGATAGGCATGCGTAAAATGCTTGAAAAGCATTGTTAGCGAAATTAACTAACAAATAATTGTTTTTAAATTTTTCAGGTCGGACTAAATCTTCTTCTGGTGCTCGTTAATATGAAAGCTTGACTCACCGATCGGTTGAACAAGGTAGGGCGACGATGCCAGCAGCAGGGGGATCAATTGGAGCACACCCATGATGGCTTCGATTCATGTGTCCATCGCGCGTTCATCCATGAACTTGTCTACAATAGAAAAATTTGTATAGCTATACGAATTGTTGCTTTTAATGCTGATATCTATTGTCTACGCCAACGTGGATACAATATTTTAGTCAACGACGCAGCGATCGGTAAGAATTATAATTATAATTTTATTTAATAACTAACCATTGGCAATTTTATGGGTTCACGTTCAATTAATTAATAAGCGACGAAGTAACGACTCTAAGAATCTATTCCAACTGTTTTCGAGTAATAATTTCTTCAGCTATGATACATTGCTAGAGATGATTTGCGTTTGAAATCACTCGCTAGCAATTTCTAAACTTCTTGGATCAGGTTGGACAGTGAATTAATTAGAATCTAGTCCCTGCGATCCACGGAACAGAGCGTACGGTATAATGCAGAAACGGGGATCTCCTCTGGCGAAGTTCCTAATTAATCCGCGATACGCGTATCGCTGATCGCAAAGCCTTATCGCGGATGGAAGCCGCCTGTATGTACATTGTTAATGCCGATCGATGGCTACGATTCGCGTACATCCACCGTTGCGGGCATTCATCCGTTGGAGCCTATAGCGACGCAAGAGCTCGTTGGTTTGGAAAATGTGTCCGGGATTTCGCGGCGGTGTATGGAGTATCTCGAATAATCTAGGTAGACGGCAGAGTGCCGGCTACTCCTCTTCGTGTACCGGTTTCAACGGGCATCGGCACGGACCACGGATCAACCGTGTTGCGAAGCTATTCGACCGATCACTCTCATCCCTCTCGGTAACAACGTTAACTGTAACGTCTAACCACGCCTTTGCCATCTCTTTTGTCGATCGTCTTTCTTCGAAGGCTAGAAGATCCCTTCTTACATATATCCACGAAAAACTACACGGAATAAACATTCGTTAGATCTCTGCGTAAGTCTCTTCGATCTTCGATGTCGTGGAACCAGTCGTTGCTAGGCAATTTGCTACAATTTTCAAGTAAGTCCCGTCGTCGAATGTCCAGCGACGGAATTTAAAACCTTGTACTCTTTTACAAGTTCGAATTACGTTCGATGGCGTATCCGTTGGAGCGGTACGCTTGCGTCGCAATTTACATTTTAGAATTGGCAATTAACGATTTCATAATCGCGTTCGAGGCGAATTGATAACGGAACAGACGCGAAATAAAACTGTGAATCGTGTTATGCGTTACTCGTTTCGCGAGATCCGATTAATTCGTGTAAACTGGCGCGGCTATGAATATTTATCTCCCGGGATGCATTAACGAGACGTATTTCGCGCATTCCGGGGCCTCTCGAACGACAAGCGCGATTAAACTGTTTTATAACGACGTTTGTTTGATCCGGATATGGATAATAATATCGCGTCCCTCGCAAGAAAAATTATGCAACTGGAAACGTACGATTGACGAGTTATGTCATCGTCCTTTCATTATTTAATTAGAGAAATGGGTCATGTACCTTTTCAAAGCGTGGTATAAAGCTGTCTCAGCTGAAAGGATTCAGACCCGAAGAAGGAATATTTTTACGTCGCGTCTCTCTTCCAGCATCAGTACAACATATCAGGAAAGAATTTTTTAAGACGAGTTAAATATTCTTGATCGTCGGTGCGACGCGTGTTTACTTTCTGCCGTAGCATCGAGACGATCCCGGTCTTCGCGTTGGTCGTTCTCAGTTTGCCGTGTTCGCAGCTTGGACCGAAACAACGCGCGGTCCGGCTAATTCGCGAGTTCTCGTACGAGCTCGTAATTTCCCCACTTAATTAGACGGTGCTTTAACTTGCGACTACATAGAGCGGTAGAGTTGCATGGCCGCGATGAAAGCAACCGGTAGGTGGTTACGGGTATAAATAGAGGCGAGCGAGGGAAGAAGAGACGGGCTTTGCCTTATCTGCACGCTCCGTTGTCCCGCGACGATGACTGCCGCTCGCCTATACATTTAAATGAATTCCTAAGTTAGTAATAAGTTTCGTGAACGGTCAGCATATATCAGTGTCGCATTTAACGAAGCGTAGAGACCACTCGGGACTATAGAGTCCTGGCGAGCCAAGGACCTTTGCCTCCACTCACGAAAACACTATTCGTTGCTATCGAACGAGTTTGCTACCCTGATCTTGTTTATTACAGTTTCGCAAGTAAGAATATATCTTACTGGTACTTATCGTAATACTGTTGGGAAATAATGTACGTTGCACCGATCAGGAAATATGAATATTTATCGTCGCGAAGGTCTACTGTACTTTAGAAACTCGAAGCACAGATTCGGTGGTCGTTGGAAATGAAGAAAGGTTCTTGGGATAAATATCGGCGATGGGAAAAGTTGCGATTAAGAGCCATGATGTAGTATACCATCGTTCACAACGATCTCCTTCTGCCATTTGTTAAGCAATCGGTTATCGAATACAGCTCTTATCGATAGGGAACGTTCTATATAGGTTCGTCTGAGTAATTCATACGTACCGGTTTGATAGCTTCCTCGATAAAATATATAGATCGGCATTCGATACCGTAAATAACGACGAGTCCGAATATTCGTGTCGATGGAAAGGATGACCATTGATGCGTGCTTTGCAGACGAGTTATGTAGTGCGATGTACACCTTCATCGAGGCATAAATTGATACGTATTGATCCGGAATAAAGAACGGGTCGAGTCTTCACGATTATACTACTCTTTTCATCCATTTTCGTGTTTTTTGATCCACGTTCATATTTGTTCTCCCCCCGTTAATTCAGAGTATCGAATAACGAATAAGCTTATATTCAACGAGGGGAAAAATGACGATCGTCGTGATAAATAAATTTCTATCGCAAGAGATTAATTCAATTTCCGATCAACGTTTTATTGATACCATGGCGCGATGTGACTTACGACGGCTATTAGACCCGCCACAAACCGGATTCATTCCTCCCCATCTCTTGTTTTACGGATATCGAATGTTTGGCATCGAACTGTATTTTAGATGTTTAATGATTCGCCATCGCACTGGATTACCCGCAAATACAACGTGTTCAATAACGAAAACGGAAAGTATTTATTCTATCCCTGAGTGTTTACTATCCACACAATTTCATTTATTCTTAAATTTTTACAGCAAATTTTTGTACGAAGATATTAAAGATTTATCGAGAGAACGAAAGCTACGCGTATTCACCTCCGATTTCAGTGGTTATTTAAAAATGAGAAACCATCGGAACGCGTTTTATAAGAAAACTCGTTGCGTCTATAACTATAGAATGCTGTTGAATTTATTCGGTAAAATTCCAGAAGCTTTTAGTCGATAAACAACTCAGATTTTCCGCTGTAATTTCATAACCATTTTATTATATCGGATTCCAGAACAGTGGTCGCGATGGGGGGTACGGAGGGTCCAGCCGAAAAAAGTTTCCGCCCGAGTTTGTTTTTCACGGGAAATGCTTAAATTACGTTAGACATTTATTCGATGGTACGTTGCGGCGGCGGGATGTAAAACACGTAGTTTCTTTGAACGGGAGGGACGGTCAGGGAGGAGTTTCACGACGGGGCTCGAGAGAACCAAGAGACACGAGAAACGGCCAAATTAGTGTCAGCGCAGAAAGCAGTAGCCCGAAAACCTCGAGAGGAAGAAATATAAATGTGGACGCTCCCATCGCGGGTCACGTACTTTTCTTTCTTTCATTTGTCGCGCTTTTCGTCGCTGCCGGTGAAGCAAAGAGGAGTAAAGAAAAAAAAAGGGGGAAAGGAGACGAAACGGTACGTGGCCTTTTCGGTGAAACATGCCGCCGCGTCTACGAGAAGAGCTACTCTCCTCGGTAAATGCGGACCGATGGAAGGAAATTGAAGAGGCTGCAAAAGCTTGTTAACATCTTGATGACGGCAATTGAGGAGTTGAAACGGTAAGTCATGTAAATGCCAGAAGTGAACATCCTTGGTACATAGCGGATACATGTTTACGCGAATTTTGGCACACGCAGGACGATTCCCTTCCTACGTTCCCACAGATGCGGGCAGAAGCTGGTTTGGTCTCAGTGTTACAGCCTCTGCGAGAAAGTAACGAAAGAATCACCAGCGCTTGTCACCTCTAGAGGGAAGAATTTTTATTTCTTCCGATTAGAATTCCTACGGATAAATCGACCAATTTGGGGCGCAATTTGTCTTCATTTGTTCGTTGGGCTTTCGAATCCGACCCGCGAAACAGTGGATGCCGTGCATTTACGCGAAACTGGGAAATATGTTCTCTCGATTTACGTCCACGCGGTACGCGCGATAGAATTAACCGTACATTATCGTTGATGCGTTCGCAATATCGGCTGGTATTAACATAGGGTGATTTGTTATGCATTTTAGCGGTGCATCTAAATCGGTTATATTTACCAATTTACTTCTGCCCTGAATTTCTCATCGTTCTTACAAAATAATTGAACTTTTACAATGCACCATGGTTCATTTGCCTGTAGCGTTTATATTTACTCGAAATGAAAAGCAGCCGTGACCGGAAGCGCGTAACTGCTGATTTACGCAAACTGGTACGGACAGTGTCGTACGGGCTGCTGCGCAAGGTGTATCGTCGATGTAATATTTAATACCCCTCGCAGTTTTTCTCGCGGAAGAGGCAGCCTTAACACCGAATCGTGATTTACCGTTGAGCGAGTCGAATTATTGATTGCAACGGCCGTTCGATATATTAACGGCGATACGTTCTCGCGGCGCGGCTGATACCATTGTTACGGGGGTGCTATAATATCCTACACGCTCTCGGTATCGTTTCGTTTCTTTGCCGCGCCGTAACATATGGAGGGATTATTCTTCTTTCGCCTTTCGTTCGCTCGTGTACTGGGTGTATCGGAGACGACGCTTGGCCGGATAATAAATGGCTTTCGAGAGTTCACCTTAAACAAAACACGTTCAAGCAGATTCGAAATAACGAAGATTTCCGCGCGCATTAACAGCGCTGGAATATTGAAAGAAAATGTAATCGAAAGCTGTAGGAAACTACGTGCAAACAATTATCGAAGGGTGTAACTAGAAGCCAAAATTTCTAACGAGCTGCGATAAATTTTGAAATACGACCGTTCGCAAGTTTCCTCGAAAGGGGGTAGTTCTTCGACGATAATTAGTCAGCATATCCTTTGTAAATCCCTTACAAAGTCCGAAGGAGATCCGGCCAGGCACATCGAGAACGCTTTGAACCGATCGTCGGCGAATAATTAGACGCTTACACAAGCCAGGAATAATGAAGCGGAATCCGGATGGAAGGTGTTAACGGGTAACGGGCGAGCTGTTACGCCAGGCGAAAATTAGGTTTCCTTGGCTGCCAGTTGCAGAGTTAGAGGAAGCCCTTGCGCCTGGAAACGTCTGCACGTGGCGGAGAAGCCGCACGTGTGGGATACTTGAATAATGTATACAATGCTGTCAGTCGGCCGTCTTGACGATGTAACGAGCTGTCGATGTCAAGGGAACGAAAGGGCCAGCAACCCTTTGCCTGGTGAAATTTATTGCCGCGTCACAACGAACGAGGATGCTTGTTCACGCCGATAACCCTCGCCATCTGCGATTCGGATCTCTTCATTTAGTGGTTACGGAACACCCTCGTACGTCAGCAGGTTATTAGCTAGGGTTGCAGGTCGCGTGTTAGACGTTTCGATGCCGTCTACATCGCGCGCTTCGCGATGCTTGTACAGCTTCGCTGCCCACGGAGGGGAAGGTACTGTACCAGCGGTCGGTCTCTTCCGACCTGTGTATTACTACAGATCGATTGTCTGTCTTGTCGTTTAACAAGCTACGACGACACGCGTCGGACAGTGTTTCTGACACGTTGGACAGCCGTATATGGGTAACGTTTGCTATTACAATTTCTAAACGCGGAGATGCGACAGCGATGCGAGTTAAGCTGTGGCAGCTTCCACTGTCTCGCCGTTCCTATCCTCGTTTACTTATTCGTCAGGATGACACGAGCATTAAATATCTAACCCAGACACTTTCGTTTGGAGCTTTAAATTTTAAGAGCTTTAAGCGAGGTCTCGCCGTACGTGGCTCATCGTTTTACTCTTGGAATCTCATTCCCTTCTTGCTAGACTTTCGAATGCTCTGCATACGCTTCACCCATGCATTCGAAATCGGTGTTCCTCGATTCAGGAACGGTTGCATCCCCTGGAAACGTTAGAAAAGTTTTGCAGCGAATCGGTAACCGTTAGCTCTGTTTAACGATTTTGATGCAACGAGCAACGCAGTTAATCCAGTTTCCCTCGAAAACTATCGGGCTTGCGCAGTATCGTGCATCCGACCAGTCGATCCAATTACTTCCTCGGTGCTTTCCTGAACGATCGGCGCGCTCGTTTTCATTAGGAAGCTCGCAGGCTATGTTCCAACGCATTATGATCTTGCTTGATTTTTACCAGATTCTTTACGCCACTTCTATTATTAGTCTACGTTCGTTCAAACTTGCAGTGAATAATTAATCACGACCAAGAGCAAGTTGCATCGGATAGAAAGGTTACACGTTGTATGTCAACTGGGGCAGAGCTACGTTTCGATTTTTATATTTTAATAGATAATTAAAACGCACACAGAGAGTTTTAATTCGAAACATGAACGAGGCTCGCACTGTCCAGACATATATTTTCATATTAATGAACCACTTCGCGCCCCGTAAATAATTGTCTACTCGTTATTTTTATTTATTATACGTTTTGACGATTCGAGCTAACGATTTGCCTTTCGCGACCCACAGAGTTAACGCTGGACCAATTTGTTGTTTCTTCCACGGACGTAACGACTCTTACCTGTACTGTATTCGACTTAGGTGAAAAGCCGCGGAAAGAATTGAATCGCGTAAGTCGACAACTTCTTATAGAGAATTTAACGCGATCGCATTGCTACCTCTGTCTCAGGATTATTCCTTGATCCTTGACCCAAATATAAGCTTTGCGAAATGAAGCCATGCCGTGGACAATGCGTCGCAATGTGCCGGTCGAGCAGCGCGAATCAAAGCAGCCTTCGAGTAGCAATTTCAGTGAAATGTACAATTGATACGTAAGTACTTTATCGATCCGCCATCTCGGTCGCTGTAATTGCGCTATTACCTTCGTCGCGAACGTCGCAATCTTTTACATTAAGTCACCACCGTCCCCATATCGGGTGCACATTCAGCGTTAATCACGCTCAGACGCACCTGGAGCTTCTCATTCCAAAGAATTATCTCGAGCGTCCTTCTAAACGATTTTTGGCGGAAACTGAATGGAAAACTCGAAACTGCGAGCAGGTGGCAGGTATCCTAGGAACGTTGCCGATCACGGCAATGTGTTCCAACGCGATTGCAATCGGGGCGAGCGATGCCAACGGAGGGCACGTCGTGCAATTACAATCGCTCACGTGCACGCCGGGGCTCGCAACTGCGCTCGTTCGTTCCGCCGTTGAACTTTTACATCGTATCGAGGAAACTTTCGTCTCCGGAAGTTTTATCACTTCCTCGAGTTCTCTGTTTCTCCGTGAGGGCGCGTTAGATGTTGTAGAAACAGAAAGAGGGTGGACTGGGAGACTTCGAGGGACGGGTGAGGACAAAGACAGCGAAAGAAGGAAGGACGAAGCCCGAAGACTTTTAAATTGCCGGAAACGCCAACGGGATAATCGCTGATCCTGCGTTGGGGTCTGGAATCGAGTTCCCCGCGACATTTTTCTTTTTTTTCTCGCACCGTGGGTGGAAAAGAAATTAATGGACCGTATCGACTATACGTTGACGCTCAAAGTAATCGTTATCGTATACACTCCTCAATTTTACACTATAATTTCAATTTCATATTTCTTCTAATGATATTCGCATTATCATTAGAAATTATGAATCCTTTATATCTTTTCGAGATCGCACATTTTGGTCTCTACTTTTGTACTTCCAAAGCTTCGTCACCGACATGTTTATTATTTCTCTTGCCTCGGGGATTCATCAACGGTATCGCGATTCACGGATAGCTCTCGAACGGAGTAGAAATGTGACAGCGAGGAAGGTTGTCCTTCGACGTTCGTTCCTGCATACCCAACGTTACTTTCCGTGCCTCTGCTTTGCTTCCCGACGCGTATAGTTTGGCGTAGCAGTCTCGTCGATACGACGCCGACGCCCCGATCCCCCATTTTATTTGACAAGCGACGTCTCGTTAAGGACGCTGAGCAATCCTTCCGTCAGTTCTTGTACTTTCGTTCTCCATCGTGACTTTTTCCTTCCTTAAATTCCACCCGGTCGTGGATTCGAAGGGATGCGTACCCTATCAATGTCAAACACGGCGCGGGGAATTCTCGAGATTGCGGTTCGACGAAACGACGATGGAATGAAAGACGCGCAAGGAAGAGGACGAACCATCGAGGTTGCCTCGGCGTCGTTCACCGGCGGATCAACTTCGACGAGAGTCGAGCTTGGTACGTTTTCCTCGATCCACCTCTCGATCGCACGAGAAGCCAGGAAAACGAGAGGAGGAAGGAAAGTGAAACGTACCTCTCTTCATCATTCCTGAGAGGTTCATGAATCATGGTGGGGAATTCGACGTGGCACTCCTCGTTCGTTATCGGTCGGCTAATAAAACTCTCGCGGCTTCTGATCGACATTGGGGTTTCGTTTTTACAGTGCTTTGTTACAGCGGCTCAATGTTCACGTTTTACTAAGTGGATTTGAAATGAAACACGAGCCATAGTTACCACCTATATGCTCACTGTATCGTTTTCGATACGCGTCGGGTTTAGATTACTTTTATTGTTGGTACGATAACGAGTGTTTCTTTCCTTTTTATGGGTTACATTTATGTACGTGTCTACTTTTCGGAACACTATTCCTTCTCTGTGACACCCACTTCTATACGACTCGACGATACTCGTATCGAGACTGACAAACATTGGTGACGATTTCTTAACTGTTGCATACCGTATCCAAAGAAGAATTTCTTGTATATTATCGCTCGTGAATTGGCCATCGAAAAGGCTTCTCGAGGACAGGGTGGACAAAGTACGCGGGACCAAAGCCTGTGATAGGTTTGACGGGATTTAGTGCTTGTAATGGCAAACTCGACGTCTGGTGTTGCGGTCGGCTTTGGCCGACGTATTAGGGAAGGGTCGCCTGGATTACGGGGGTGGGGTAAACACGGCCTCGTTCTAAACTGCGCGACATTTTGAAAGTTACGTTGCACGGTGCAACCCTCCTAAACGCATTAAAACCTCTTATACGTGTATGTAGCTTGGAGGAAGCGTCCACAACGTCGTCGAGTAACACGAGGATTAACTGCGATGCGCGTAAACGACAAGCGCGCCGCGATACGCTTAATCGAATGGTCGCTCGGAATATCAAAACTGGCGGCGGCCATTTGCGAAATATCGACTGGATACTTCTTTTATAGACATTTTTTTTTTATTTTTATATTTGAAATACTACGGTGTTATATTTTCAGTTGTCAACAAAATATTTCTTATCGATCTCCATTCTCCGTTAATTTCTCCAGCTTCGAATGGTCTATCGAAAATCCATCGTCGAAATAATTCAAACTATGTGGGCACATCGTGGACAAAGTTTTGGAGAGCAAGTTATTTACGATTTCCGGGGTACATACACTCAAGTGCTTTCGAACGTGTTTGTTAAAACAGATTTGTGCACTCGTAATAACTACAACGAGAATGGCAACTACCAGGCGCATTGGAAAGAGTGGAAATACTTCGGATGGTATTGAAATCGATCGAATGGAATTTTTCAAGCGGAATATAGGGAAGAAATTATTCGAACAATCTAGCGGGTGTATGCTAGATACGAATAAAAAGGTAGCCAGAGGATACGAGGAGAAGAGGTGGAGCAGTAATGGTCGATAATATACATATAGATTAAATTGTAGCAAGATTATACCACTCATTTGAACGAATCGAAACGATTTTGTAAATCCCCCCGAGCTGGACTATCGCTGCTTTTTCCTCCGATTTTCGTACTCGTTGGACAGTGCACGCTTTAGACTGCAATTCCGGCCGCGTCGCATATTCGATTGCCATTTTTCGAGCCCGCGCTCATTCGAGCCTCTTTCGTATTCTATCCCGTTCGAAAGGGCTGCATTATAGATCGTGTGAAATCCAAGTGTCTGACCCCAATCGAATGGCCGACCCGCGAGAGAAACAGAGGGGTAGACGGGAAGAAACAGAGATAGATTCTGATACAGGGAGAGGGACGGAGCGAGTCGTCGTTGAAATCCCATGCGAATCCGATGGCTCGCGGAAGTAGAGTGTATCGATCAATAAATCTCTGTACAGATAACGCTTATGTAAACGCTAGGAACGTCGCCGTCAGGTGGGCAATTCTCGTTTATCGATATTACCAATTATGAACGCATACTACATTTGTAAGTGTTCGTGCTTTGTCCACGATCCGTTTTATTGCGAATTGCACGCGTTATTCTTCGATACAACGTTTCGACGTTATCCGTTTCAATGGATTTATAAAATTTCGAGGAAAATCAGTGGTTCTGGATGCTTACGGTAGACATCTCTCAGCAGCCACGTGTGACCGGACGTGCGAGCGTGCAGACTGTGACATTAAAAAGTTTAGGAGCTCGAACGAGTTTTGAGAAGTTTGCCGAGGATGCGGCCGCGACTGGATGGTCCAGACTGGTGCAAACTGAGCGCGGCCAATTACGCCTGGCTATTTTTCGTCCAAGGAATTTCCAGATGTCCGCGAACCGGAAACTTCTTTTTCCGGCGCAAGGAAAACGATAATCGAGGGGAGAGAGGACTCCGCGTTTCCGTTGTCGTACAAACGCAATATCCTGAAACGAACATAAATAATCGTTAGCGCAGCCGCGTCGAGGCGGAGGGAAAAAGTTTTAATCGATCCACTGGGGCGTGAATGATCGCAGCAGGGAAATCAGGGATGGCGGGAAGGAATTTCAATACTGTCGTTTATTGTACTTTACGGCCATGCGGCCCGTGAAATCAAGAAAGGAACGGTGCCTGGCGACTTTTAGGTTTCGCTTCAGGATTCCCTCGAGCAGAAAATTACCGCCTTATATTGAATTTCCGTTCCTTTCTTAGAAAGAAAATCATTCTGAGATTAATCTTCGAACGTCGCGTATATACGTGACTTATTTTTGATCACAAAGTTAGGATCTTTCGACTCTTCTATCATTTTCATAAATGTCACTCGTGGTACTTACTTTCGACCCTCTTTTAGTTAAACTGTTCCAATTTATCGAGGAGCTTAATAATCTCCAAAGCTTGCCAATAATTATGTGCTGTAAAGTTTCGTAATATATTCTACTCGCTCGCTCCTCGTTTCGAGGATCTTCGACTAACGTTGTTTCACGCCCTGCAAACATCGAAAGTTTGAGAAACAGAAACACGAGGTGTTCACGGCCTGATTTACAGAAATCCGTTTCCGTCGTTTTGCCGAAGTTGTTCGATAGAGAAGTTTCCGCATTGGTTGCTAATAAAGCATGCAGCAGCTTGCCTCGAACACTTCTAAAGCGAGAAATGCTCAGTGTAAGCAAAGGAACGTCGTGTCTCGCGTCTCGACTCGTAATTCAGAGTAGAATATCGGGCGATTCTTCAATTTACAGCCAAGTTATGAACGATGGAATTCGTAGACCCGATCCGCCTGTTGGACGAGGACGGATTATCGAGGTGAAAAATATTCCTTTGTCTCAGAATCGTCCAACGATAGATGAGTCTGCTCAGACAGCTCGAGGATCGCGGGGATCTTATTGATAGTTCATTCTAAAGGCGTACCCTTCTTGTCGATCTTATGCAAATCGGATCCTCTTGAAATTTATCGTTACAGGGAGGGGGTCGAAGTGGGACGAGGGTAAACGACGAGCTATAAAACAGCCAAGTCTCGGATTTACGTACTCGAGAGTAATATATCAATTCGAGCTCTTGATTTTTAGCAATGTAACTTTAATCCGTCTAAAAATAATTCGTCTTGAAGTAATTGCATATTTCATTCCTCCGAGTTACTCTTTGACTCTTTGGTCATGCTAGTTCAAATATGTCTTGTCAATGCAAACGACAAAGTAGGTCAGTTGAATATTATTTACAGAACGAAATCAAGAGAGATCTCGCAACGAGGACACAAGTACACGTCGAAACGTGGAATCGAATGTAAATTGCTCCGAATATTAAAAAATCTGCTAATATAAGGAAAATAAATATCTCAATGATTATTATTATTATTTCGTTCGTTATTCGAAACTCGTATCCAGATATGAATCGCGCCCATTTCTATTTGCTGATGATGAAATATAATCTACGAGAAGGAGTTGAGAAGCATCCGGAAGCGTCGCGCATACGAAAAACGGGGAAAGAAGGGTCGACGAGAGACGAGGTACAAATACAAATTGTTCGGGAGAAGCATTCCGTAAATTGGACCAGGAATTCTCCTGCTGGCTGTGCAACGAATCGCGTTTATTATGATTAAGTAAAATTGCGTTCTGAAATTATTGCAATTGGCCGCATTTTAACGCTTGAAAACTATATTTCGAAACGACAACTTGGCCCTTACACTGTGACCATTAAAACGCAAAGGTAGGTTGTACTACATTTCAGCTGAAGCTTGGTATTTGAGGAAACATAAAACTGAAATGGAATTCCTCATAGTACATTGCACGCATTCAGAATTAAATTGTACGTAGTATATACGTCAGCGTTGCTTGACGGCTGTTTATCATTTCTTCACACGGTACGTAATACCTTGGTAACACAAACTCTACTTTATCATGGAGAGGGAACTCGGAAAGCAAAACATGGATACATATATTTTTAAATACAATTGGAGAGGTTTTTCGGAATGCGAACCAGCTAGTCGAACTCGCGGAGTGTTTTACGAGCTACCCCATTGTAAACGCAATTATACAAATGAGACACAAACGCGAGGTGCTCTAATTATTTTCAACGAAATGTTTTCGGCTGGTCTTTACGTTTTTAGTTTGATTTTCTAATACGCATATTATATTGTATATTATTATTCTAGACATTTCTCACAAATTCGATTGTTGTAGTCAATTGTTGGATTAGCGAGGCCCATATGCGGGTTCCGAGTAACGAAGAGGTTAATCGTCCCGTTCTAATTTCTTTCCAGATCCAAGTGTTTGCTCTCGTAGAAAATGATCGGTAAGCCTTAACGAGTTCTTTCTGGACTAAACAGGCGGAAGTGTTCGGTCGTTAGGCAGAAACCTGGGCGAAGCGAGATGTAGGCTAACGAGTACAATGAAAATGGTCCTCGGTGACTGAATTGGATTCGTCACAATTTTCTTGATTGAAGTTAGATCCGATCGCTCGAAGGCGAAGGCGAAAGTTTGGAAATTTTTCTCAGCCGCACGTGCCGGAAACGAACGACCTGCCTCTTTCTGACGTTTTCTTCTATCACCGCGAACTGATTCGTCGAACGATTGCTTTCCTTCCCGTCGTTCTTTCAGTTCATTCCTCCTTTTACGTTCGCTTTGTCCTCTTCTGTTGCGGTTTGTCCCTAACGCGGAACTTTCTGACCCTCGACGCCGATCGTTCTAACTCGGAACGTGACCATTCTCTGCTAAAGAATCGGTTTCTATCTCTGCTGCCTGTTCCTCTTATTTACACATTATCCGACGAGTGTTTATCTACAGAGTCTAGCTCATGATCGACGCGACGCAGTCATACACAGAACTGTAGAAGACTCGAATCGGTCGATACGGAATCGAGCGGTAGATCCATTAACTTTGGACAGCGGACATCGAACATTTCTCGATGCCGACGTTCTTCTTGTACGCATCTTCATTTTATATGCGAGAGCACCTTCAACGATCCATGAATCATAACATCGTTAGATGGGTTAGAGTTATGGGCGAACGGAAGTCGCAGAAGCGATCGTGGCCATCGTTCGAACGATCGGTTTCTCCCTTCGCCGAGAGTAATCCACGGGGGTTCGTTCTGTTCGCAACTTGATATCCATTATCAAGATTCCGAATGCCTGGTTTAGGAGTGTTTACCATCCGGATTGTCTAGCCGGCTCGTCCGTTAATGGGAAGCTAACGATTTTCTGCAGCGCCATTATTCATCGTCGTTAGTACCATAAAGTTTGGCCACGGTCGGTCGGGCTAATGGCGGGGTCGCGCCCAAGTAGCGGCCCTTCCCTAAATCGAGTATTAAATCGTTCTGCTAACGGAGGACGATAATTTGTCGTCGAGAGGGCAAGTGTTAAGTTCCACTGGACTTACGGTCGCCTTCGCCTGTTTGTCTTTGGCCACTGAAAACTTTATATCGACATCGCTCCCTCGGCTGCTGCGATGAACGACCGATTCGACTCGAGACCGACGCTTGTATATTCCCTCGGAGCTAAAATTATTTTCGCTCGAAAAGCAGTTTACGCTGCAGCGAACATTTGACGATGTTTACGCGATACCCAGCTTCGCGAATTCATTGTTTTCGGGTGAGTTTATTGAAAGCGTTGGTTGCTACGTTTCGTTGGATAATATGGTGGATTCTGATCTGCTCGTAGCGTATTTGTAATAAATTCTATATGACGTCTCGGCATGACTGTTTAGATTTCTCTCGTACGTGCGTAGAGAGCATTGTTATGTAAATTCAGGACTTCAAGTCCCGAAAGGATTGCTCGTAGGCACGCGTACGTCTATCTAATTCAAATTCTGGAACGGAGTTCTGGTAATCCTTGAAATACTGCTGGGAAAACAAGCGAGGCAACGCTTAGGGAAGAGTTGTCTAAATTGTTCCGCTTAACCTCCTCTGTGCGCGTGCGATTAATCCGATGTAAAATATAGCTTTGGTATTCAGTGTTTTAATACTACGGACTTTGAAATGTAATTCGTTCGCCACTTAGCTTCGCAAAAGAGCTACTTGAATATGCAGTAAATGAATTTTCATCCGTATTCTTTTGTTCTCAGTGGGGAAAGGACGATTCCCTTTCTTCGTCAACTATCGGTGGAGGTTCTCAGGGTACCAGTCTCGGTTATAAACCATCGGTAATGTCGTGGTAACGTTGGAGGACAGATCGTTGTGTGGCCGTGCAACCCTAGAGAGCGGAAGTCCGCGGTTACCAATCGCGGTCACGCCAGAGGGGGTAGAATCGAACGCAAATATGGGCGCAGTACCTCGTCAAAATTTGCTCACCGCATATTTGTCTTGACGTGGCCGGTTATTATAGGATGGCCGAACCATTGGGCAAGTCGGGGGACGTTTCGTGTGGCCTGTGTTCAAATAAGTGCCGACTGTGAACCGTGATCCAACGATGCTCTCTGTTATGTACCATCTACGCTCTGGAGCACGTATTCAACGCCGCAGATGCGTGACATTCCGTGTGCGCATCCTGCAATTTCCCTGCAACTTCGCCGATTGCAATTTACGGCCGATTCGATTAACCCATTCGCCGCGACACGCCGCGTCGATTATAATTGCACGGATTCTCTGTCGTTCGTTTCACCGGTGCCGCCAGATGTTTTTATCCTCGTTCCAAAAGCGTTGCCTCGCGTACTGTGGTACCACGTTAACGCGTTAAGTTGCCGCCGAATCAGATTCGCCTCGAGATATACGTATTTTTGTTGAAGTCCACCCCGTGACACAGAAAGCGAAGAGAAACATAAGAGTCATATCCTGCCGCTGAACAGAGCGGAATTAACGGTGCTGATATTCGAAGCCTAACTCGACCATTTCGATTATTTTCGGATTTCAGTGTCGCAAAGGTAGAACAGTAGAGGGGTAGCTGATTTAGATAGCCACGGACTCGCGGAAACATTATGCAGCGTTCGCTGACAAGTTAAAACAATGTCGGCGCAATTTTTGTCCGCGGTAACGAAGCTTTATATTACGAGGTGGAAGAGGCGACTGTCACCGGAGTGGCCGTACGAAATTTATGTTGTCGACGGGGAACGCGAGTCGAAACAAAATAACAGAAATTCTGTTCCGCGTATCGCGGTCCCGATGCAACACACGATATTAATAAATCGATTTTCGTAATAAATACGTTAGCTGGGCAAATGAAAATGAACTTCCGCGAGCGAAACGTGTACATTGAAAATAATTTCATATTTGGCAGCGGCGAGGCTAAAACAGCGAGCTAAAACGAACGCTTTTCAATCGCGAAATCGGGCCACAGAATCGTTCCTTTTTCGCGTCTCGATATCGTTTGCAGCGACCAATGAAAGATTTATTCGAAGTAATTGAAGAGCGCATCCGTGTAGCCCCGACTATACACGGTTGAAAGCACGTAATGCATGATTAATATTAGAAATACGGAATAAGCTGAAAAGAGCTCGAGGGAAATGAATGATATTCAGGGAAAGCGTAGGACGCCATGCCATCGCGATCCTGCAACTCCATCGAGCCGTTTTATTTAAACTCTGCCACCCTCTACGATTAGATACACATCCCTGACACGAGTAACATGCTACGATGATTAGCTTGAAGTTGCCGATAATTTGAATAACAACTGCCTGCGATGTACCCACGTCCCTGTGCATATGTGCGATCAGATAGGAAGAAACGAGAGAAAATTCCGAGGCCGCGCTTCACAATAAGGCGAGCAAATTTTTCTACCTATGTATCACGCGTTCGAAGCTGAACATACGTAGTTATAAAAATCTTCTCTGGCTCATAATTCCGCGATCAATTTACATTTTAAGTATATTCATGGAAAAATCAATCACTCTGATTGAAAGGTTGTTTGATTAAAATTTTTCGAAGGGGAAATTTTCCTCTAACAAATTTACATACAATTACCCTCCACATGGTTACCTAATATAATAGCGTTCACAAGCGGATTTATAATAGAGATCGAAACGTTGATCAAAGAGAGCACCCTGTCGATAATCTCGCGCATCCCGCGTTATCCGCGGAGCTCGCGAGACGCGTTTTTGCCGAACGTGCCAACTCACCGCGAGCGACGCAACACGTTTTCTCTTAAAGGAAGAGCCAGAGTTTTCCAGCTCTCGGTCGTCATTGAAATCCCGTGGGCAAGTGGCCCGTGACCCATTTAGCCGCCACACTCGGCTTCAGCTACGGCTTTATGTAACGGCCCGGCTTTGTGCAACGTCTCGTTTCAGTTTTAAGGATCGCGGATCGATACGAGGAATCTCGAGGTATCTCGATCGAATCGCGTCCACCAGGCGCGGAGGGGCTGGCGAAACTTTGGCAAGTGTCGTCCCCCGATGGGAATTTCCTGTTACAGCAACGTCACCGTGAAAATCTTCGGGAAAACTCTGCAACGCGTTTATTCTTCGAAGTCGTCGGATTACGACGAGGGAGGGCTCGTTATATCGGAATGAAAATCTTTCAGCCGTAAGACCGATGTACCCTGTTATCGATGCTCAGTTTCGTTATCGCGCCCTGGCTACGACCTGGCTGCCCATCCAAACACCGATTCTCGCTACAGATGCTATTTATGATAATCTAGAGCCAGATACAGATCATCCGGTCGAGGGTTAACACACAAGGGTTGCAACTTTGCGTACGCACGGCACGTGACCTCTAGTTAGGGACCCCTGGTCGCGTGCTCGGAGATCAGAGGGGTTGATAAGTCTAACTACGGATCTTCTGCTTTAACGTCGGTTGTACGGATCCGTTATTGATGAGCTCAGGCGCGATAAGAAGGAATCTCGGACGGAGTCGACGAGTCCGAGGGAAGCGCCCGAGTCTATTCGGCCAGCCTTTTGTAAACGTTTTCATTTTCGCTCGCCACTTTGGGGGGGTTATCCTCATTCACCAGCGGAGAAAGAAGCTGTTCTCTGTAGAACTTTTTGAAGGAAAATTATACCTGCGAATAGATTGAAGTTTTAATAAAAAAATACGGGAAAGGCAAACAAGAGTCTTGCGTATATTTTGGCTCTTTTTTAATTGACAAACACGATGGAAAATATGCGGGTCTCTGTCGTCTATTTTTTTTTTACCCGTATGCCAATTTATGGAACCGACTATATCGAGTTACCCAAAGTACTCGCGTTCGTCGCCATAGATGCCATCCTATTCTTTCGTGGTTCGATCACAATCGATGCTGGTCCGTTCCAAATGAGTACGAATGACGCGGTAGAATGCAACGAACCGCGAACGTAAGTACAAAATCGTGGAGAGACCCCCGTCTCGATGAAACTCGTTTCGTATTATATTCGAGCGGTCGTTCCGTCGAGGTCCATTTGCCCAGATCCCGAAATCCCGTAGAATGGTGCAATTTTTTTGCAAGTTCCATGTTCCGAAAGACGACTGCAGCGGACAGCTTGGGAGACGATTCGGACCGCGTGCAGGCTACGATCGTCGTATACGTGGCCATCGAGAGGGGGGTGACTTAAACGATGGCCTCGCTGAATCGAGAGCGGAAGCGCAAAATCCGAGGGAACGGAATATTCTAGCTGGATATTGGACGGAACGTGGAAACCTCCGGAGAAAATGATAGTCGCGCGTCTGTAGGGAACTGTGACGTTCGCGGTCCTTCCATTAGAACAGTTGCGACAGGTACTCCGCAATGGAGAACAGCCGAAAGTAGTTCTCGGTCGATGGCGGAATTATGTTGTACACGTACAGAATTAGCTTCAAGATCGACAGCTGGAATTGGTGATGGAACGAGCTCGTTAAATGGTAACCGGTCACTCGACATCGGACCAATCATTTTATATGCGGAAGGGACCTATTTTTCGATGCCACGCGTCACTAACGGAAGCACTGTCATTTATAAAGCTGTTAGAATCACTGGAGACAAAACAGGATTATCTATGATGAGAAATTTCATTACCTCCTAGCCGAACATCGGGAGCATCGTGCGACAAGCTTCTCAGCTTCTTGCGTTAACAGATAGGAACGATGGCGTTTCTATGCACAGGCAACGAGATTCGTTTTATAAGACTTTCAAATGCGGTGTCGTAAAACGTCACTGTCGGAAACGGACAAGGGTCCAGGCGAACGACATCGGACGAAAACAGAATATTCCACTCGGTCGGATATCGAATGAACGGAGGCAAGGCTATTCCAGGGAAACGATAACCGAGAACGCCCAGTAAGGTACTGCGCCACATGGTAAGTCCACAGGAATGTTTGCACGGTTCTTTCCTTACGACTATACCTTTCCGGCGCAAATAGAAAATAGAAGCGAAACTCTTTCCTCCTCCAGCTCGAGCCTGCGCAACCTTGCCAACCTAATAGCCGCAATCCTATTTTCGAGTTGGCGTATGCAGTACGCTGCAACCGAGAGCTCGTAATCGCGTGCTTGACCCGCGAAATGGAATGTTAAATCAACGGTAACGACACCGTCGAAATTCGAGAAACTACTCCATCTACTTTGGATTTGTCGAGTGTTTGTCCATTGTCCAAACTGCTATCGAAACAAATCCGTTTCGATAAAGGAAAATGATATAAAAACATGTACCTCTGCGAGTGGCGGTACAAGTGGATAGAGGGTGATTCCACGCGAAAAGGTGTTATAGCTCCAGAATTTTCAGCAGAAAAATAAAACGTGCGAAATACGTTCTTTTTCTCGATTTTTCGTGTCCTAAGAAAAACCTTATGACTCAATATCCGGAAGTTGGGCTGATCGAAGCATCTGCTAGCTGTTACGAAGTTATGCCGTCAGTTTTTCGCGGCGCGGAATTGGACGAATCGGGCGAGGAGGAAGGATCCAAGGAAAACTCGGTGGACTCTAGCAAAACACAGCCCTTCATAGGACGCTGGAGGACAAGGGAAAGGCGGTTGTCTGGCCCGCGGAATAGTTGAATTCCAAGCGAGGAGGGTGAGAATAGAAGAGGCATTTGGACCGCAGATGTCGGGTTGTCGTGGGACTGGCGGTGGTTCGAGCTGGTCACGGCTTTTTACGAGTTTCCAGCGTGGAACTTGCATTACTTCTCGAGCGTAAGGGGTCGGAAGGACGACAGGAAGACGGAGGTGCAGAGGACGTGCCGCGAAGGGGAGGGAGCGTGGTTTTATTCAAATTTTCTCTGCCCGAAATATCTGCTTCCTTCGAGCTTTTCTCGGCAGTTTCTACGTTCGAGTAAACATCTGTCATTTATTCGAATATATTCGAGGACGAAATTAATTCTCACAGGTTCGATGCCACGGAACGGTTATTAACCTTCTAGTTATCGCTTCGAAATCGATAGCACTGGGATCTTCCACAGAATTCCAGTTCCAATAAAAAGCAACGTTGACAAAGATGCTCAGGATTTCACGGCTTCGGTTTAGTTCTCTCTTCTTGGATCGAACCACCATCCCCCTAGTTTTTCCTGTCGTAGTTCCTGTCGCACAGAGGATGAAAATAACGAACGTTTCGCGTCGAGCGATTAAAGGAGGATCGTTCCGTTTTTCCGACTCGGAACAAACAAAGCTCCACGGTTGAACGCAGATGTCGAGTCCGCTGGTGCTCGTGTTTTTCCTCCGAAAATCACCGTTTGGAGGTTACAACGATACGAAGCGGGAGCTAAAGGCTTCTCGAACAAGTTTCCACGGGCTTAGACAGATTAAACGCGATTATTTGCGAACTTACAAATTGTCTGATCTTTCTTTCTGCTTGGAACACTTGAAAGACGATTCAAAGACAGATTAGAGACGAAGAATTTAGAGACCAGCGTCGTTTAGAGTTACTCGATTTTTCACGTTATCCCATCGGCGAAGTTCCATTAAGAACTTGTCACCCCGACGAATCTTGAACGCATCGCCAGCGGTAAGGTATTACTTCTGCCGTCCTCAGATTAATGAAACGGGGAGCAGAACCGCTCGTCGCGAAACTTGCTGCAAGATGAAACTTTACCACCACTCTGGTCGGACGATAGAACTTATAGAATAGAAATCCGGTCACGTAGAGGACATCGGGCCAACATTATTAAATTGCGGGACCCTCCCGTGCCAGGAAATAATGTATTTCGCGGTCCCGTCGCACGACCAGGCGAATAAAACGTGGTTCCGAAACAAGTTTTCCGTAAACTTTGTTCGCACTAGTTGCAACGGTTCGCCGAATTGTCCGGTTCGTTATCGAACATTCTTCTCGCGCTACAGTGATTCAAAAACGTATCTGCGCAGGCTCTTTTTTTCAGATATTTTTAGACATCGAGCCCTCTTTCTTCCAACCATCTTTCTTCTAGCACATTTTCTCTTCATATTTCTATTCCACCATTTTTATTCGTTACGGTGGAGTGAAATATACACGGTGTTGCGGAATTGCAACATACATTCCGGTTAAACGGTATCTAGCGTTCTAATTTAATACACGGCAGGTTAGAAATAATTAGCCGGCCAACTTTACGCGCCCAACTCTCGGTCTATTACACGATTGGTATGTTCTGCAAGGGAATCCGTGCAAACGTTTTAAGTCATTATCTCTGGAGCGTAGTTATGCTATCGGAGTTGTCTCATGTGTTCCTGCGCCGTTGTAATTTGTGGTGCAAAGTTTGCCTTCTATGTAATTGCTGCGTCAGAATGCTCGAACGGGGTAAGTAGCGACGTAAGCGCGGCGATAGGGTAGCGAGATTTCACGGAGAAGGTCACTTTGAAGCTAATTACGGTTTGGAGATCAATTTCTTCCTCCGAATAAAGTCTTTAATATTGCTGCACCCTGTCAAGGGTGCTCGTGAACGTCTCGTTTCGTTAACTACGACAACTCTGAGTTCTCTTTCAAAGTTGCAAGTGATTTCGTAGGTATCGAGGTGGCCTCTAGTTCACGTTTATTTACTATACTAATTGTTGGCTAATGAATAGTAATAATAAAAGGATAAAACGTTAGTTAGATGTCTTACCGCTTATCGCTCGACGGAATCGTGACTCGTACTACGACCAGGCATTATTCTTCTTGTTATTCCGTAGCGTGTGTCGCACACAGCGTCCCACGTGGAAACTTTATTTGTCCACTGTCTTACTGTTTCACGGAATGCGATCGAATTCTCGGTTGGAAGTCCAGCAGTTTGCGGGAATCGAGTTTCAGCGTTGGCGCGATCAAAATAATACCACTACGGGAAGGGGAGAAAACAACTGAAAACTACTGTTGCTGAAACGCCAACGAACCTCACGATCAGAACGCGGATATAGCAGTTTACAATACACGATTCGTGAGTTCTTTGCGGGACAGCTTGATTGAAAATTATTTGCGGTGGCTCTGGCTGAAAGAGTACCGTGGATATTTCACTTCGCAAACGTTCCGCGGGGAAACGTGTTTGCGAGTTGCTCGACGATCCTAAGATAATTATGGTCAGATGAATTTCAATCCAGCTGGTAGCGTCTATGGGGGTTTCGTCGCGCTGCGATTGGCAGATGGGACAATGGTACGAAATTGTGGGAACAAATTTGTCCACGTTGTACGAACGAATTGTCTACGTTTATGAAAATTAGATTCGAAGGTAATAGAGATGGTAGACGGTAGATTTTCCAATACGACGACTGGTAAATGGATTGGAAGAGCAATGAAGTTTCATTGGAATTGAAATTCCTCCGACCTGGAATCTTGATTTCTAATCGAGTATAAAATGGACATAAAAATACACGGTTTGGCAATTGAGTTTAAAGACTGTAAGAATCTATAGAAAAGTACATTTAACGTTTTCTCAAACCTGTCTACAATAACAGAGAAGACTCGTATGTCGAGTCAATAGCTTCACCGCCACCGCCGAGATCCGAGAGGGATCAGCGTCCTCTTCCCTAAAACAGCGCTCTCGGTCGACGATTTCTATCCGAACGATTATCGAGGGTAGTTTCAAACATCATTGTCAAACCACATACACGTAAGACCAATGCAACAAGAAACCTTCTGCTTTGAAAACTGATGGATAAATTAACATAGGCATAAGGGCGCGGCTTTCAACTCTTGTCTTCGTCAACTCTCAAGGAATTGTTTTTGACATCCGCGCGCAATAAGATCCTGGTGAAAAATAACATCCTTCGCAAACTCCACGAGAAACGAATCGACGAATCGGTACTATAAGAGCGTCGAGTTCCGAGCGAAAACGAACAGTTTCACGAGTCACAGAGAATCAGTCGAAAGAAGCGTGACGGCGTTTTGGCGCGGAGGTGGTTTTGCACCGCGTGGCAAAGAGGCCGCGAACCCACGCGTTTCAAGTTCGCCCGACGACTGACGAACGTTCCTGGGCTCGACGCCTGCGTCGCGAGGTTCGCGGCCACCTCGGCGCCGCACGGCTCTGCCGCGCGCATCACGCCTCGACGATGTGTCCGGATTACTCTCCAGCGTACCTGTTAAGGCTGCGACGAGCCGATGCTCGCAGCCTTGAATATTGCTCAAAGGGCTCCTGACAAAATTACTCGACCACCCAAGGGACACTTTGGACACAGAGCTTCGTTTCCAGCTTTCCTCTAAAACTTCGACACTGGCTTTAAAAGCTCATTCTCATTCCAAGAAGAAGATATTGCATTTCTTAACTCGTGTAGTACTTAACATTCACAAGATGAAAACGTTCTTAACACGTTCCATGCCACGTGTACCATCGGTGACGTATTTATTTAATTCGCTGAAAACATATACTTTATGACAAATTTAATTCTGTAAAATCTTTAGTCAAAACATCAAATGGCCTGATCGACAAGTCGGGCGAAAACGACTTAACACGGAACTTGATAAATGAGCGATTCTTCGAGAAGGACTGGCTACAGAAATCTCTACAGACTCTTCGTGTCCTCATTATTTACCCAACGAATGTAAGCAGTCAATTCGAATCAACTTCAACCCCCTATAAGTTTGGATCCGCCATCCGAGGTCACGTGGGAATACATATCTGTCAGACGAATGGTTTATCGCCGTGGATTTCGTGACTTCGTCTCCGCAGTTCTTCCTTTATTCCCGGGACGGTTTGCTTTTTATTATTTCGCGAAATGAAACCACTCGCGTGCGAGGGAGATCGTGTTCAGCGCAGCTTTAAATATTTAATAAAGGGGAAGAACAGCGAGTTCGCGTCACGGTCGTAAATGTTTATCCATGCGCTTAACTTGCCTCTCGTGCTCGATTTTCTCTCCAGAAAACTCGTGTCATCCGACGCTGGAGCCCACGGCCGGCTGAACGGAAACCCACGGATGAAATTGGAGGGAAGACGAAACGCTAGGGAAAACGGACGACGGCCAACTATTGTTTGAGATTAAAATTAAGCCGTGGTTCGTTTCGTCCTAACGAGACTGTGGTTCTTAATTGGCACGAATCTGGCGAAAATTCTTACGCGACGAAGCATTGTCAATCCACTTCCGTTGTCGTTCCCATCGACAAAAGGCGAGAGAATTACGCTGCGTGTAATCCAGAAATAATTCTGATTAGAATATTGTCGCGTTGCAGCTTCTGTTAGAACCCGTAGCTTCGCTACAAGCGTAGGTACCGGTGTCTCGGATATTAACGAAGGTTTAACTTGAGAATGCGAGTCCGTAAAATTTCTTTTTCGCTCTGTTCCAAATTGTGTCGCGTAAACAGGGGAGAGAAGACATCGCGCGAAGTAAGCGGAAATCAGTAGATGAAATCTAGGTGTCAGTATTCAAGAAGAGCAGGGGTTGCGAATCGAGAGGGAGAGTCCAGCTTTCGAGGAAGGCGCGAAGCAAGACGAAAGAGGGACGCGCGTGAGAATGCTCGTCCCTTATCCGTCGGTGTTTTCCTCTGTTGAATGCGCGCGTCCGTAACAGATTGGCAGTGGAAATGGCGGGTCAGCGTTTTCCGGGCAGGTGCGGAGAGAAGTCGCAGGATTAAAAGGCTCCCTTCTTGGCCGACCGTAATAAGAGTCAGCATCTTTTTCTGGGCAATATTTCACGCCATTACACACCATTTCCTCGCAATTAAGATTTGAGAATTTTCGGCGGGACGCGGTTTATCGAGAGCGCGCCGACCTCTCTCCTTTTTCTTGAGTCTTATGCCACTGTCGACGCAGTCTGTCGCGACCCCGTTTCGCCGCCCTTATATCATTCTTCTCGCTGCATTCGGATAAAGTCGCACCAACGAATCGCTCGCGAAATTTTACATCCTCCTCCTTTGCTTTCTCTTCTCTTCTTTTTTTTTCGTTTAACGCTTAATAATCATACACGCTATGAGTTACCGACTTTTGGTCTTTGAAAACGTTCAAAGAAAGCAAAGAGGAAAAACAGTTTTTAGACGCTTGATGTCGTCCACCACTCGTCGGCTCGCCTTGAAATTTTCAAACGCTCTTCTGCCAGGCCGTTCGTATTTATCCTTTTTTCGAAGTCGATATCGCAAATATAAGCCGGCGATTAATTCGTGGAAATGCAAACTTTCCTGTCCGAAACAAAAATACACCGTAAACAGTGGAGTCACGTTCATCACACGAACGTGTCACGGAGGGAAAATGAATTTAGTAATTGAAGAGTGTATTTAATAAGAGGACGTCGCGAAAACGTGCAAACGGTATTGCCAAGAACGTAGATTTTGGCGCATCAAAGGAGCGCACGTTATATAAAAGCGTAGAGACAAAAAGCTGTACAATTGTTTCCTCTCTGTTTCCTTGCTGTCTGTAAACTATTGTGAATCGTAATTTAATTAACAGTACTTGCACAGTTACCGTGAAATTGATAGTTTATATAAACAATAAGTGGTCGAGTTTACAGAGCTGGTGGATGTCCCCGTGAGAAAACATCATGGGTCGATCGCGTGAAATATTGCCAACTTTGCAAGGATTTTCTTTACTAGGTTACCAATCGGGTACATCGCGCGATAAAAGGTCAAATACAAAATGTATCACCCAGTTCGGATACTTTGGAGCTCGGCCGTTTCTCGCTCATGAATCCCGCAAGAATAGAAAATTTGAAATCCCTTGGAAGAGACAGACGGAACTTTCGTTGGACAAAATACACCAGCGAACGAGAGTTTCGAAACTCGCCGCATACATTTTGCAGAATGCGCGCACATTATCGAAAGTGCATTTTGTTGATCGTTTCCTGGAATGTAACTTGCGTTTTTCGATGTAGCTTCCAGCAATCGAAATGCATGCCTTTCGACACTTTCCAAACTTTTCCTGAAGCGACGTACATAGAAATAGATGGACTCATTTTTTATTGTTATTATTTTTCTTGTATTTCCTATTTGGTACTGATTCGTGCGCAAATAGATATTGAAAGTAGCGAGGTGATCTTTAAGATACCTGGTTTTAAATGCACATTTAGCAAACAACTTTTAAGGTGTCGGTAAAACCTTATCGCGTTCCAAAATTGGTACTCGTGCTATTTATTTTTAGTCCCTCTTCCAAACTGCGCTGTGAGCTTACAGAGGTTAAGAACAGTGGCGGTGGTACGATATTATCTGCTTTAACTGCTTGTCCCATGGTAGAGATACCATACCTTCGTTACCGTTTACCGGAGACGAGCAAAATTCTTATCTCGATTAATAACTTTTTATCAACTACTCGTTCGATGAAACCCAGGCTTTGAATTGTAAAATTAAATATTTCACGGTGGACAATTAACATATACGCGTTCAATTATTACGAGAATGAGTTTGTTCGCGTCTCTGTCGATCAGAAACTATAACGCAAGTAGTAGTAGCGAGCAATGGTCAGGTGTCTCAGTCGAATACTCGATGACAAGTTTTCCAAATAGTTAGAGCACAATTTTAAGACAGCAGTTGATGAAATACACATATTCCTTTGATTCTCTACTCGATATCGTTTCGAGGGATTACTTTTCAATACCCAGAAATTAATGGTTCGACATCGAACGGAGGTTTACAAATTTCCTTTCGGGAATGCGTTTAGCCAAATTATCGAGGAATCGCGTCGTAGCAGCCAGCTATGTCCGAATGGCGAGCGTGTGATTTATATATCGGAGATCGTCGATACGTCGATGTCCGTTCGTGATCGCGAGCGGTAAATGGCTTCCCCACGCGTTTCATGCTCCAGCCTCATCTTTTATGCGCTCGCGTATACCCACCAATTTCCTTCGTCTCCCAATCGATGTGGTTCCTTTTACTAGCAATTAGAAAGTAATGGACGCGTCAGCTGGTAGTTGCACTGGCAGTTGCGCTGTCATTTATAAATCATCGCAGCCGGTGACGCCCATTCTAGTCCGATCGAGCTTACGCCACTCTAATCGGATCCACCGGAACTCATCTTCCAGGCGCAGGGGCAGGGGTAATCCCATTGATCGACGCGAGAATTGCTGGCGTTAGTTTGCAGCATTGGCCGCGAGACGTGGCATTCCTTGTAATTCGATCAAATCTACCGAAACGTTTACTGGACTGCTTAACGAGAGAAGATCGCGCGTCGCCACGGAGAATCGCGTTATTCCAATTGTTGACTCGCGAACATTGGACCCTTCGGTGTTTGAATACGCTTCACGTCGTGTCGACAGTTTCTATTCCTGTAACGAGTTGCCTGTGAACTCGATTCGAGCAGTTACACAAAGAAACGTGGGCAATAAAAAAAGACAGTGACGATTCGAATTCCAAACGTACGTCCTTTGACCCGGATGGTGGTCGTCCTCCTGACGCCAGATTTCGGGTGAAGAATGCGGGCGAATAATGAAGTCGTTCCACGGTTGAGATGTCCTAAAGGGTTCCGTATATAAAACCACGGGAAGGTAGGGAATCGCGAAAATGTTAACGTCACGACGCCAAAGAAGTGGCAGCTGAGCCACGTGTGTTTACAATTTTCGATAAGTTCATCCGTTTGCTTTTCATATCGAAACGACCAGCACTGACGTTTAACGCTTTAAAGCGTTACGTATCGGTGCCACTGGAGTACCTAGAAATTGATTCCCAATCGATGTATCGTTGCGTTAGGACAACGGTTATTGAAACGTATCGCCTCTTTGACTGCAGATTCCTCCACGAAGAGGAAACTAACCTTGAAAGCGGAAAGTTTTTCAGTCGAGCGAGGAAACCCTGAATAGAACGCCAGAGAGAGAACTCCGCTAACGAATGGAACGATCCAAGGATACGTCGACCGACCGCGAAACTTCCTGCGGGTTTGTAGGATGTGAAATTCCTGTAGAGTTGCGCGTGCTCCTCGAGTTCCTCAGGGCTGCACGCATCGCAAACTTATCGGGACTTTGGCTGGGAAACTATGCCGACGTTGATGAAAAGACTTCGAGACCCTTTTTCCTGGAGAAGTTGAACGGTAACAAGCTTACGACCAGATCAACTCTGTGAATCCTTTAAATGCGACCAGGGAAACATCATGACGTTTGTTAACGCCATGATTACTCCGTTACTCGTCTTGAATCGCTGAATTCTTATTATTCACGTGGACTACGTATATAAATTTTGCATCGACTAAGTGAAACGAACGAACCAAATGAATCGTATTGAATATTTCTTCTGGTCGCGGTGGCTCGAAATTACAACGTTGAAAACTCTGTAATGAAGTTTGTGCTTGGAGAGGCATGAATAACGTCAGTTTTTGTTGCATGCTTTTTTGCAGACGTGGACTATGCATCTTCGCGATGTCGCGGTGCCTCGGGAGAACCGATGCAATTTGGAGATTAAACGCACAGGGAGTGACGTGACCGATGACGTCACAGGGTAACGGCACTATAACCTGGAAACACGGCGTTACCTCGCAGCGGGCACGTTTAACGGCAAAAGTGGCTGTTTGCCTCGAATACGTCGCAATTCGTCCGCGCCAACAAAGGTGACACGTCGCAGCGAGAATGCCGCGAATGAAATAAATAATAAGTCGCGAGAACAGTCGGGAGCTACCTGGACGGAGAATCGGAGCAACATATGAAATGGAATTTCTGTCGGTTGGCTTAGACAAACAGTCGCAATTTTGCTCCGTCGACAGTAACCAGCCCGAAGAGTGTCTCGGAATGGAATACGTTGCATTCGTGTTCATACCTTCGCAGCTTGTTTTGCTTTCTGTCTCCAACACAAATTTTCCCAAGATTTAAATTAGATCTCAAATCGTCTGTAACAAGAAGGATCCTATTCTCATTCACTTAGGCATGAATAAAGAAAGAATAAGAAATGAAAGCAACGAGGGTTAACAATGAATTTTGTTGGAATATCGAAAGATACCGATAGCTTTCCCTGTTTTAATAAAGCATCCTATCATTTCATTAACGCTCCCGCTAAAAGTATAATTGCGGATTAATAATGGATACTTGAATAATTATTGGAAACGGTTGCGCGGATATAATTTCAGTTTCACGTCGGTATGCAGGCGGACTCGAAGATTTCTCGAGCATCCGGGAAAAAGCAACAAAGTTTCGCGTGCTTTCAACGAGTTTTTTCGAAAAGTGACTTATCCTCAACTTTAAATGGCCGCGGTGACAATAAGTCGCGGGAAACTCGTGTCTACGCGTGCAGCATAGTCGGGAAACCATTTCGAAAGTCGTGAAAACAGAGTTATCGGTACAGCAGCCTCGAGCGATAATTTCGAAAATTCTTTTCTCGAGCACCTCGTTCGAAATTTCACAGTCAAATTGCGAGTTACCGCTTGACGAAAGTTTGTCGTTTCAGTTTTATTTGTCGTACGATAAATCATCAAAGATATTGCGATAGGAAATTCTATGACAACATGTCTAAAGACTAAACAGTTACACGATGGTGTATAATATTTAGGAATCGCGGAAATCCACATGAATTATACAGGGACATTTACGATCCAGGTTTAACGATTTCAACCGTTAAATAAACAACAATTCTCTGCAGGTAGCGTTTCAATAGTTTCTAATAAACATCGCACTGCTGCAACGTGTATGCACACCAGTTTCCTCGGGTACATTTGTACCGTCGACTCATGCGTCGAGCACGATACGCGTGTTTACAGTCAGCTGCGAATGCGGTTGGTGAATTATCATTGTTATCGTTAGCATATTTGCGTAAGTCACCTTCGACTATTGACGTACCGCAACATAAAATGCGATTCCGAGTTCTTCGATTTTCCATTAAATGTCGCTGTTTCACGGTTGCTTAGTCGCTTGTAAAACAAATGCTTTGTTATGGAAATTCAATATTTAGTCATGTTAACATAGTTTTCATAGGTACCTAGTCTTCTTCTGTCTACTGCTCGAATAACCAGGAGGAACTATTTTTTAATTAGACTTACAATTCGATAATCACACAGAGAAAGCAATTATACGGTGAATGAGTAATTAGACCATGCTTCGGCATGCCAAACTCATCGGTTGATGGATATATCGATACTATCAACGCAGAATTCATTACAAAATCAAATTCTCCGTAGGGACCAGATTTAATTCGTGTTATATATCAGGCACTCGATTTTACGAGCAAAAAACGTTGGGCGGATGAACTAACTGCCACGGTAAACTCGCGTATTCGTTTCGGGTTTAGTCGTCGGTTGGAAAATTGAAATCAATGATTACCTTTTACCGAGAAGCTTTTCGGGGGGGTACAATTAGCCGGTTGGTTTCGTCGCTACCTAATTATCTCTCGGCAGATTTACACGAACGAATCCAGACTAAAGCTGGGACCAAAGCTCGAGGAGCTTTCGCTCATCCCTCGATTATACTGCAGGCCAGCACGATAAACTTCCCGAGTGATAAATCAAATCCTTTTGTGACTGATACGTTAATTCGTCTCGTTGTTATTTATCGTGCTGCTGAACGACATTTCGAATACTATTTAAAATCTCAAATAAAAATCCATTTGCTTTTTGTCGCTTTCATTTTTCAATTTTTCTGCTGAATCTACAATCGTCACTTTCATTTGGCTTTCGTTTCCTTTGGAATTACACAAGTGTTTTCGATTGAACTTCTACTTTCATACTGATTTAAGAAACGTCAATATTACGTATTTTATGCAAAAATATTCTTGGCGAATCGAAATAAGCGATACTCGCAGGAAAGCCGTAAATCAGTCAGACTGTTCCAGCGTTGCAGTTCCAGAGCAAAAAGTTCTTATTAATTATCTATTAACCAGACGCTTTTTTGCAGTTTCTCTGTAAATTACGGTTTCTTCGTCGGTGGTCGAGCTTTCGTTTTGCGCTGGTTCCTTTTTACTCGACGTTGAGCGAGCTCTGAAAAACACTCGTCGCAAACACTAACAGGAGGGACGAAACGACTAGGCGAAATATTTATCGCCTCGTATCGATCATACGTTCATCTTTACGCATGCTATGGTCACGCGAGGACTTTCTCCAGAGTTTCTCGTGATATTCGACCATCAGTGACTGTAGCTACATATGTGCTGAATTGTAGCTACGGGAGCTATGGGGTGGCTACGGGACCCCAACAGATTATTGCAATCCCTGAAAGATGGAAATTTGTAGTTGAAGACCTATATATATTGATCATTGTAAACCCATTCGCTGTTATTGTTATTCGGGATATGGCTGCATTCGGAGAACACGCTGATGCAAATGAATGAGTTACCTTGATACATACGCAACGAAATGATTGATCCCATTTTTTTTCGGTTAATTGACTTCCATACCTATTTTCCAACGAATTCTGTCGCTGCAATGCTTTTTGCGGAATATTTCCCGCGATATTTTGTTCGTTATGGGCGTGTTGTTCGTAACGCTGAAAATATTCAAAGCGTTAAAATAAAATTCCAACAAAATTGGGCGATTGTTTTCTTCGATGAATTGCTTCTGAATGCTATCGTTTCATCTGCTAACGTAAGAAAGTTCCATTCGGTCAATGTAGTACACCGTTTCCAGAAGCTGAATCGCATTTTTCGAGTTAAATAAAGTTTCTTTGTCTTTCGAATGTTAGAAATTTAGAAAGAAGGGGTGGCGATAAATCGGTGACGATAATCGGAATAGCTAGGACGACAGACGTCGCGAAACAAGTGTATCGCGAATCTACGAACTGTCCGTTACTGCAGCGACCGCATCCGGTGCTAGATATTACGGAGCAACGAGTACCGGCCGCCAGTTTTCATCGCGGCAGCGAAATGGAGGCGTCTTCCAATATTTTTTCGCCGTTGTTGCCGGCTTTCCGGTGTTTTTTGCTACGAAATTTATACCCGCGAGTTCCGGGCACGAAAACGGCGAAAATTACAAAGAGCTCGCGAGGAAGAGTCGACGAGAGGTACCTAGGCAGCACTCTGTGCTCGGATATCTTCGAATCTGGTCTAAAGTAACGTTTCATCCTTCGATGTCGGATATTAAAGATTGGATGCTTACTACCAGTAGACTTCTAGGGGAATTTTAGGCATTTATGAATATTTGAAAAACATGGAGCATTTTTCGGTTGTTCAGTTACAGAAGCTTCGATAAAAATCGGTGCGTCACGCGTTACGCGATCCCCTCGTAAATGGAGGATAGCAATAGGGGGAAGTAAAAAATGCAGCGTTCATGTTAATGATACTTTTTGCGGCGACAAACGAGCACGGGCGATAAACGTTGAGAGGCGGCGAGGAGTCGGGGCGAATGACGGTCCCTGGGAACAGGAAAGGCGTGCGCTATGAATAATGATCATTCGCGGTGGGCACTGTTGCGAGGTATTTTTAATTTTAGCATGGCGTTCTCGGGGTCGATGCTTAAAGCAGCTGTAACGCGATAGACGCCGCGACCGTCACGCGATAATAAGACGAAGGAATGTCCCCTAGAATGTCCCTTCATTCGCTTAGACGTTGTTAAGGTCGCATGGGTGGACTTGCTTTACTAGCATGGTACGCAGTTTTTGGGTCACGTGGAAAATTCAGGTTTTTAATAGATAACAATATTAGCATTTACCTGCTTCTAAAAATAAGATATTCGTCGTCGATTTATATTTTCTACCCTTTGCTCTATTGATCAACGACTACTAGCTCGAAAATACATTAGTCAATTTTTGAAGTTCGCGGCAATCGGAACGAAAATAATGCTCATATTCCTAGATCACATCACACAGGAATTCAGTTTAAATTTGAAATTATCTCCTTCATAGAAGTCGTAAATAAGTCGATGTAGCGCCAATTCTTAGAATAACCAATTGCATGAATTATTCAAACAAATTCTATTAAATACATGAACGTGTACCATGGTATTTTAGCTACCTGGCATATATATTTAAACGCTTATTTCGAGTTTGATATAGGTGGAAGGTAAATAAGTATGAATACTACCGATGAATTCGACGAAACTTTCTCCCGAAATGAATAATTCATTCACCCATGAAACTTTCTTTTTTCATATTCCTCTCGCGTTTCCCTTTCAGAGTATTCGGTGACTTAACGACGTACTCGCATCTTTCTCCACTCGAGACACCAATTAGCGGGAACCAGGGAATCCTCGTACAGGTTTCTTCAGTGTCCATTGAAGAACACCCTCTCCATTTACCACGTACATGAATCCTCCCATCAATCCTTTTCGAACGTTTTCAAACGTTTAGCGCGGGAGATTTAACGCGTGGAATCGTACGATGGAAAATTGGTCGGTATGAATTTTTCAAAGCGAATTCCCGTAACGAGGAGCACTCGTGGTCGAAAGCGGAAGCACGCAGCGTTAACTGGAAGCACGAAGGAGAAATATTCCCAAGACAGTGGTTTGCCGTTGATGCGAGTCATCTAGTTATACGCTTCCATTCCGTTTCTTCGTTGTCCGTGGCCACCTATGTTCTCTGTTTTCCGTATATCCTTGTCGAGGTTCTTTCGCATCCAGCAGATTCTCGGGGACGCAATTTCGGGATCACGCGCGTTCCACGAGCAGAAGGAGGGACTCCCTCCTTGGCGTCGCGCGAAACAGATTCCTTCGTTGCGATCCATTCAGTGTGGCACGTGCTCTGCATCGGTGCAACGTCCCGTGAATTTAGCATGCATCTCGTCCAAAGCTTTCAGCTTACTGTCGCCCGCTCGCCTTTATCGAGGAAATGTTCGCGCTTTATGCACCGTTAATGCCTCATGGTTTCTTACAGAACCGGCGGACGGTATTTATTTCTTTCCTCGAAGTACGTGTGTGCGGGAGCATATGTAAGCACTCCCGTGTTCCAACTGCTATTTTCTTTAAAAATTAGGTTGTCCTGGTATGGAGAACGTCGACTGCTCAACAATTTGTTTTTTCTATCCCCATCGCGTCGCGTTTCCCGAGAGTCAAGTTCTTCGAGCACGTGGAAAAGGAATTTGTTTGATTCGAGGCTAAGTAACGGAAACGTATCTAAATCAGAGCATTAGTAGATTAAGATACTCTTTCGTCGGCTTATCGCGGGCGACCATGGAGGTAGCGGTGCGAAAAATACACAAGTCTCGCTTGCATTCACGTTGAGAAATAGACGCGAAGCACGTGCTACGAAGCCACGAAGCTTTGTTCCATTTCTCTGTGGCGCCCCAGGTGGCTTCGGTATCGTAAACGCTACTGTGTATTCTACTTCCCGACCGGCTCTTTTGTGCGAGACAATATATCTGATAGCGTTGACACAGATCCTGCTGGACAGATCCGACACCAGCGGGTGTACTCACCGAATTCGGTTCGACGTCCACCGCCATCTCAAAGCTAAGGAGACTTCGTCTCGATCCCCTTGCTCCTCGCGTCGGATTTCACTCTGGTACTTTCTTGAAACGTTCTCTTAGTTTGCTCTCCGTTTCCTGTTTCGTTCCATGAACTCTCCGAGAGCTTTTTTAACCGTTTGCCTTGATCGTATTTGTTACAACCAGCGGTGATCGCAATTTACGCTGGTCACATTTTATCATATCTGACAATATTTAATCAAGGATGAGTGAGATTAGCTTTCGTGTCTCTTTTAGTCGCAGTAGAGAAATTTCAGGTATATTTTCTCTTTCCTCGGTATAAAATTGCAGCCGCATGTGATGTAAATTTCTCGCACACTGCAGCCACGTTGAGCGCATCGGTACGTCTGCGACCGCCCATCGATCTCTCGTCGTCTGTTGACCGTGCGAATCAACGTTAGCGTACAGTATCGAAGCTAGGAAGCAGGTGGATCGGAGAACCGCCATAAAAATATAAAATAAAAATCCCGCGTCAGATCTGGACGGTATGGATCGGCACCTGTAAGGCTATGTTTGGAGGCCGAGCATATTTTTGACGTCAACTTTTATTCGGTTCACGTCTCAGCTTACTTTACCGACGACACCGACGAGACTTCCCTCCTCGCGACTCATGGATTGTTACTCTTTTCCTTGTCCTGGCTTTTCGCGATGTCTGTTAACATAATCGAGATGTTTTTACTTAGTTGCTTCCGCTGTCGTATTATCTTTTATTCTTGGATTAGTTTGAACAGGAAAAATTGATGTTTTATCGTATCAATCAGACTCTCTTCCCCCAGCTGCCACGGATATTTCGTGCTCCGCATTGTTTGGATGGTTTGGATTTAGTGGCTGGAATATGTGGCATCATTGTGGCTCGAATTCAGAAGCGTGGTTCTTTGTTGAACGTTGCTCGATGGTCGAGCGAAAGTTCGTCTATCGTGGTCGATGCCAGCATCTGCGAGGACCCTCCAGTGGTCGAGCGAACTTCTGCAAATGAAATTGAAATTTCCAGGTTACACGGCGGGTCCGCGAAATTGCCCTTCGTTCGAGGAAGCGACAGAACCGACGCTGGTCCGCGACAGGATTCGCGAATCGTTTCCTTTTCAGAGTGAGGAAATACCATCGCCAAAGTTTTCAATTAGACGGTTTGCCGCCGTCTGCTCCGCCTCTGAGTTCGTTATTATCGTCTCGATAGGTTTTTTCGTCGTCCCTGTATTATTAATTCCGTTGAAATTTTCTGTTTCCGTTATTACCCGGTACTACTCGATTATCGAACCGAAGTGCAAAGTTTTCTTGGTTTTCACGAGTGGTCTACATTTTTTCTCTGCTTACGTGCATCATTTGAACATTTTTTACATACCTCTGCATAACATTATAATATTTTAATTCGTATTTTCATGTCCTGGGAAAATTGCTTCGAAATGGAAAAGATTGCTTCACATCGTGCTCGTAACCACTTGTTGCTCGAAAGTGAAGGAATTTTTACACGTTACAAAGGTCATTGGGAAAAATGATTAATTTATAAGCCCTTCATTAATCATTAAAAAATTAAAAAATGGAAAATATAGTGGGATATTCAACACGCAATAGCCGCCCGAGTATACTCGGGCGTGATCTTTAAGCGGTTAATATAGAAATATTTCATTTTCAGCTCAAATTAATTAAATATATATTCCCGTAGGTAATGCACAAATTAACGATTTTTTAAATTTATTAACCGTGTACTTCACAAATTCATTCGCTTCGTAGATCCATTCGTAGATTGACGTAAAATTACACGAGATGAAAATTCATACCATGGCCATGGCCATAATTTAAAATAAAATACAATTACATCGTCAACCATCAGCAGGTTTAAAAATGACGAAAAATGACGTCACCGGCTGGAAATGTGTTAATAATCTTGAAAACTCTCTCGAAAGCGACGTAAAAACGTTCGCTGGAGTAAAAAACAGTGATTGCTGCCCCGTTGCGCTGTGAATCGCTTGGCTGCGCGGGTAAAGGTTGTTATTAAAAAATGAAATACTCTTTAAAAATAGTCGAGCGTAATGTCAAACGAGACTGGGGAGGGAATAGAAGCACGCGGTTGCGCGATCCTTTCTCCCTTGCGGAATTGCGAAACGCAATTTCTGCGCTGCGTAAACTGGCTCTCTTCCGCCCTCCTGGTGCCTCTGTGTTTCGAATTCTGTGGCATTAGTTTTGTTTCCGCATTGGCTGGTACGTCGGGAGTGCACCTGACCCTAAATCGTGGTCAAACATAGAGAATGTGGCAACGGAAGGGCCGAGTGCAAGCGTCGTTCTCGTTGCATGCGCTTGTATGCATGTATCGGTAATCGGGCTTTGGTATCTATTAATATTAACTGAGAACATCGACACCATAAATTTCGCCGAGCCAAACAGCGACCGCGATGCAAATGAACGGGAGAGGGCAGATGAAGAAAAAGCGAACGTCGACGCCCCACCTCGAAAAATCAGCGTGTTTTTCCTTTCTAGCTAATTAATTGTTCTAGCTTTGATTATTCTCTACTTTTACGATGGATAAATAAGATAGACGCGATATAAATTTTGGATACCGCGAAACCACAGCAAGCAGAGAATTACACGACACGACATATTAATCGCTATAAATTGTAGTAATGTATTAGCGTGATCGCATTAGTTAATTCCGTTCACGGATGAATTAAACGAACGAATTACAAAGCCAACGCAGAAAGGCATTCACCTAGTTGTCGAGCGGGCAAGTGCATTGTTCTAGCCGAGTGTAAGCGCTCGCGGCAATCGGAAGAACGCGAGGGAAGCTCCACGATTGTCCCCGTCCACGAGCCATTATATTGCCGTCGCATTTGGCTAAAACGTTCCCATCCAACGGGGACGAATGATCAATGAACGGTGAGCGAAATTGAATTATCCTCGGTGTAAATTCAGCGAGTCGCGCTAACAAGCCAAACGCAGTGGAACGAGCAAATGGAAGAGCAGACAGCTGTCAGCAGGAAGGAACATTCTCGGAAGACATGGGAACCTCGACATTGGGGTGGGTCGGGGACGGGGGAGGGGGTGTTCGAAGGGATGCCGTGATTTAGTCCCGGGGAAAGGCTCGGGGTCCCTTGGACGGTTTACAAGCCGTTTCCGTACACCGAGGTGGATCCAATTAGAATTTATGCAGCCAGGTCAGCCGAAAGTGGCCGATGCATATGCATCGAATGTAACGCGTTTGCTTAGATTCCGGGGATCGTGTTGCGGTCTTCTGACAGTTTGCAGTTCCTCCGCGATAGCGGAACACTTTCCTGGTTGCTCGGATCTTAGAGGTTTCCCTTCTGCCGTTTAACCGTCGCCTTTGTCTCCTGCGCCCTCTAGTCGTCGTCGTTGTCGTCGTTGTGGTTGCCAATTAATTGATTCTCAGGTTCGGTTTCACGCGCGCTCCCAACGTTTCCACGTCGTGATCGCGGCTCTGGGAACCCATCAAGAGTGGAAGCGGGGAATTTCACGGGCGTAGACGTAACGTCGATTCGGAGTCGATTGGCCTGGGTTGGGTCGTCGATTGGTATTCCGTTGGACGAACGGGAAATCTTCCCCTGGAGGATTTCGCTCAGTCTTGGCGAAACGATCCTCAAGATTTAAAGGACGCCTTATTTTCTTAAATTGGTTACGCCGCGGATCCTCGCGGCTCCGCCCTTCATTGCTATTCGAGCAGCTTCTTCGCGGCTGCTAAAGTTCACCTTGTCGAGTATTTACATGCGGTAATTGCGACGAGAATATCAAGGATGTGGCGAATCGATTGTACGAACGCAAATCGTCGACATTTTCCGTGAAATAGTAATCGTCCTCTGTCTATTCGATTATCGAAACGAGAACGGACCGTGCGTCATTCGGAATTTTATTAAACTGGTAGCTCGCTGTCAATAGGACGGTGTAATTTGGCAATAATAATTATAGCACGTCTTTTTTGTGCCAGTATACATTAACAAACTCATCATCGAGCAAACAAACGAAAATAACCATGTACTAGCGCGAATACTTGGACTTAATTCTTTACAGTTTCTTATCCTCCGCGTGTTTGAATTAATTGTTAGTCAATTGTCTGATCGCGTAATGGTACATTGTACAATTTGTTCCTATAATGTCGGTGACATTAAGTATTGTTTGCAAGTGCATTTTTCTGTAACACGAAGAGAGCGTATGGAATAGTAGTTGGTCTTGGAGCAGTCCTCTCGCGAGAAACGAGGATCAAGGGAGCGGCGTCACTTCCGTCCCGTGAAACCCCTCAGGAAATTGTTCTTATCCCTTGATCCCTTAAGAGTTTATCCTATCGTCGCTTCCTGTAAAGTTAGAGAGGCCATTCGATCGTTCTCGCTCGTTCATCTCGCGAAAGCGATCCACCGATTCCTCTCGCGGAGCTACTGCGCTTTTCTTTCAGAAGAGTTTATGGAAATTCGAAGCGTATAGCGTCCACCGAGGCCTCGTAAACAGAAAAAGTAGGTTCTCATCGACGAGTGGGGACGCCTTATTCATTTTATGCCCCCCATTTTCAAACGCGTAACGGTGTTCGACTCGTTAGAAGACAAATGGAGAAAGTAAACAAATAGTTGACACTTTTGAGTACTGAATTGTTTATCACACGAACGAACCGAAGGACGGAACGACAGAAATTCTCTATTGGAATGAAATAACGTTTGTTGTAGCCTTGACAA
This sequence comes from Hylaeus anthracinus, assembly GCF_026225885.1. Lineage (NCBI taxonomy): Eukaryota > Metazoa > Arthropoda > Insecta > Hymenoptera > Colletidae > Hylaeus > Hylaeus anthracinus. The sequence goes on along the minus strand of NW_026534330.1, from coordinate 3,330,868 downwards.
TAACCGTAAAAAAGTACGAAGAGAGAAATTGCAGTTGCGCTTATCGTTTCTTTGGTTTGTCGATGCAAAGAGAATGGACACGGTCTCTCGGTCCATGGAATATTATGTCGCGATGCATTTATTTCGCACTGGTGGATCATAAATCACTGCCTGCGAGCGATGCAGTTTTTTTGTGTAGACCAGGGTCGGACCAAATTGTAGGGAAGCGGCTTTGTCCCTTAGCAGTGACCTTTGACTCTTCGTGCACGCGTTGTAATTATCTCGACGAGTGTGGAATCTGTTTGTTTCTTCGATCAAACATAATCGGTTATTATTTAAGTCGCTCCGCATTTTGGCGATCGAAACTTAATGTTGCGAAGAAGTGGCATAAGATTACACAGATAAAATCGATGAGTTTATTATGTCAACGCAATTTTTAATCTTATCCTGGGAGGAGGAGGGGGGGGGGATCCGGAGCCCCTAAGGCGCATCACTTTCTATATTGTTGCAATCACATTTGCAATTTTCTGTCAAGGACACATTTATACAACGATGTCTTGCGCATCGCGTGACGTCGTTGCATAAATGTGTTCTTCTTTAGGACAGAGACGGATTGGACACGTTACGAAAATACCTGTTACGGAATATTCACGAACGCGTGAAATATATTTATATATTCCTATATTTTACACGCGAATTCAACGTAGAACCGTCGGTTTATAAATGAAAAAAATATAAAATCGGTGAAACGGTGACTCGAACTCCCTCTAATTTCACGCGAACTGTAACATATTCCAACGTCATGAAAATCTTTTTTCGGGGACACGACGAACGATCAATTTTGAATCGCAACGACCGCTACTCGTTTCGTTCGCTTCCGCGCCAATGTGCCTTTAATTGCCGTAATTAAAATGGGCGATGCGTGCGACGGGGCACGGTTTAATCAGTGCCAGTTATACGTCGTAAAGTTCTGACGTTAAAAAATTCTACGAGGTCGCGTTGCAATTATCGCGACGGTTTTGTCAACGAAGCGAGGACCGTTTTCGGCGTTTCAATAAACTCGGTCGCGCGAAACGAGCTCGCGGCACGTCGAATCAGGGAACAAAAACTGCGCTGGTACGGCGGTTCCCCTCGATGTTTGCGCATTCTTATTATGGAAAAGCCGGTGTCGTTAGTAGCCTGTAACATTGGTAGTTGCTTCGCGATGCGAACGACGATGCCAACGCATTGGCGTTAATCAGAGCCGAAAAAATGCATCGTCGACGACGGTAGGGATTTCGAGCTCGAAATGAATTGACAGCGTAACGCCGAATCGAATGACATTTAGCGACGTTGGAGGTCGACAAATATTCGACGTACAAATTTTCGTATTATTTGACACGCGTGTTCTAGGAGCGAAAGCTGTGGATACAACGCCTAACGAATTAGGTATTTTCTGATTCTTCCATTATTTATACCCAAGCTGAAACTCAACTTTTTATCATTTTTTTTTTATCTTGAACTAAATATTCTAACCTTCGTTTGTGTTAATTTTCAAAAATTTACTAGACAGGCGATTTCATTCGCAACATCGAGGATAGTTTCCATCCCTTAAACAGGAATATCAGCCTACGCAGGAAATGTGCGAGCTTTTCAGTGGTATATCCGTGTGCAAAGTTTTCCGGAAAACCGACTCGGATGAAAACGGTAGAGCCGATTTCCGTGTCGGACGGATGTTAATGCAATCGCGGGGTAGTTTGACGCTGCTCGTGGAACCGTCTCGCGGAAAATCCCGAGCGAAATGCTCCATCGCGAACTTCGATCGGCAACTTTCCGTCGGAAATTCAATAAACGATCCGTGTACGGAGGTGATCGCACGACAAACGAGCAAATGTAACGCTCTGCTGCCGTGTTGCCTATAGTTTAGTAACTATTATGTCACGCACCGCGCTTTATACCTAGCTAGGAATTAACGGTTTCATGTAGCGGTTACGCGCTCTATTCATCCTCGGAACGACACGTCAACCACCGAAGCTCTGTAACTGGTTTAGGAAAATTAGTTCAGATCGTGATATATGTTTAAGCGTGCAAGTTCTTCAATTTTCTGATCTTATGGTTGATCGACGAGAAATAATTGTTGAAGAAGAAACTGAGAAATTAATTCAGTATGGAGGTTTTATTCGTCGCTGATTATTGCAGCGAGAGGGTGCTCAAATAGATCGAGAAAACTTTAGAAGGTTGAAAGGTGAAAGATAAAAGACCTAAACAAAGTGTGGAGGAACGACCCGACGAAAAATAAGCATTTCAGTCATGAATTTACGTCGAACATCGTTATTTGGACTTCCAACGATTTTCTTTGGAACAGAGAGAAATTAATTAAGGAACACGTGAACGCGCTAATCATAATTCACCAAGGATGTGCGGTGCTTTAGTAGATCCTGACGTAGGCTGACTCGGAACACTAAGTAGTCCACTTTTCTCTGAAAATATTGTTTGGGTCGTTTCATAAGTCGTTTATACTGTACGTATAGAATACGGATAAATCACGAATATGACATTCTTCTCAGAAAATGAAAAACCAAAGAATTTTCATTTAAATTGTACTTTGAACTAGCTCGCGTACTCGTGCATGGAAATTCGCGCGTAACACGATTTCCAGGATTTGCGATAATATTGACGCGACACTATCGTCGATTACTATCGCGTATTAACGTCTGTATGGTTCATCCGGCAGGGACAGGTAGCCTCGGATTCCAGCTGTAGCCGTGTTCGCAGGGTAATTAATTCATATAGTAATTTTCGGCCCATTGTCGTGCGCGTAATGGGCTCCAGGATTTAATAATGGCGTTTCATCTGCTTGTTAGGGGATTTCATTGTAGGAGCGGCTGCCTTTTAATAATCGGCAGTTTCATTCGGCGAATATTCATGCCAGGAATGAACGGTAACCGTGAATCGTAGGTATTTTAATTGTGCGAATTTTGGAATGCGCGTTTTTTGCGTGCAATGAAAATGCACGACAAAATAAAATTTCGCAGGTTGCATTTTTTGTTGTTAAAAGAAACAAAAGAATTTTCATAATTCAATTACGAATTTTGAATCAACAGCGATATTTCGTTAAATATCAGCTTTTAATAATGTTCTAGTTAAATGACGAACATCGACTATGGAGACCCCAGAATAATCGTTAAAATTTTATAACAAAAATATCTCTCCGAGATTTAACGACCACGTAATTTAGTTTTTATCTCCGATTATTTATACGAGCGCTACGTGTATCGTTCCCAACCACGACTGTATTCCGTTTACGAGAAACTTGCGGTCCAGTATTCTCTCGTTGCACTTCACGATTCTGCCTGATTAATTATGATCCCTGTAATTGGAAGAGCTAGCGCGAGATGACGCGATAGCGTAAGAGCCATCTAGTTCGTCTGAAAACGTATCGCGCTTCCAACTATTTCGAGAACTCCGGGGAACGATTACCGTCCCGGCGATAAATTTCCAACTTTACATCCCTCGATGAAGTTTCCCGGACATTGGAAATCTGACGGAGGTCAATCGATAACCTGAACAGCCGAGCCAATGACTTATAAAGATGCATTGTGTAAAATCGTGTAAAAGTCTTTCGGGAAAAAGCCCTAAGATTCTTTCAGGGAATGGAGAACCAGGAACGGTAGATCTAGCGGCGAAGAATTGCCAGAGGAACAAAAGGACATCGGGGATGAAGCAACCGAATGGATTCAGGAGACGGTCCGATTGCTTGTCGTGGCTCTGACAACCTGTTCGACCATAGAGAGACACGGAACGTCGCGTACTTTAGCGGATAACGATTATGGCTGGTCTGTTCCTTCGCCACCCGATGGATTTACGAGCTCGTCGGTTTGATTCGAAGCGTACCTGTGACGAGGAAAACGTTGTCGCTGTTCAATGCAGAATTTTCAAACGCTTTCTTTTTCAATTTGAGGTGTTTCATAGGTTAGTTTCATTTCGCTGCAAATACTTGGTTAGTTTTGGTCGTGGAAACGAAGTGGATCCTTGGAATGAGCGGAAGCTGAGGCTCAGGGAAAGAGATCTAGTATTTACGGGGTCGCTTGTATCGGAGACACTTTTGTCGGTTTTTCCCAACGGTTAAAATGGCAGCTATTTTCGTGGGTGCGAGTTGAATTTCGTTCCTCTTGAAAATCTCGAGGGCACCGCGATAAAATCCGCGCCCGGTAACCACTCTCTCGATCCACGTACACTTTTACGATCTCTTTATCGCGCCGCCTCGCAGCTTACGGCGACTCTTATGGAGGAACGAGGACCCGTTGGCTGATCATGTTCAATGCCTTTTCGTGAATTACGATAAGATCGCGAGGCGGGAGCGTTGGACGGCAACGATTCACGCGATCTATTGTGCTCGTTCGTCGATCTCTCGAGTCGATATTCCCATTGTAGCTCGTGTCGCGAGAACTTTAAAGGCTCAATTTTCGTTGGCATTAGCACCATAGAGACGCGAGGCGCCGTTACTTTTTATTGCGGAATCTCCTCGATAGCTCGAAAGATCGAAGATCACGGAAACGTTTTCGCGGTTCTGGGCTCTCCCGACGCGCCCGCTGTTTAGGCTTCTGCTTGCACTCGATGCACAATGTTTTATGTTTTTTCTTTCCATTTGAAGGCAACCAGTGTTCCAATTAATCGATGAATATTACATATCGATCGTTCGACGCTCCTTTAAATTCTAGTCCATCTAGAATATCTTTAGTATTAAATTTCCGGCATCCAATTTAGCTTCCATTCGGATATATTCCTACTACGACTACATTCAAACGGTATAGTTCTATCAGGTCTATATTTATTTGATACGTACCCGATCGGGCAGTGAAGCTTGATTCATTTCTAGCAAGAGAGATCGCGTAACATATCCATCGCTGATTTCAAATATGTAGAAATACAAGGTTTCCCACAATCGCAGAACCTACGATATCGACATCAGCTTCTCGATTACCGCTTAATTATGTTCGTCGATAGTCATAGACAGGCAGTTTAACGATGGTAACTTCCGAATAATTGTTACAAGAGGGCGAAGACGGTGGATACGTTTTCGTGGTTTCGAGGATGGCCTAGCGCGCGCTATTTACCCAGCCGGTTCGGTTCCTACCTCCGTCGAGGTAAATATGAATATTCAACGCATCAAATATCAAGAAGATTAAGCGTATCGATATACACGGACGCGTACGTATTACCCTAATAAAACGGATGCACGTAGCGGCTGTAATTATTCGGGATAATCGCTCCCGTCTCATTTCCGAATACCGCGGACACACCGATACGCAGATTACAGACGATCGAGCGTGCTAGCTGTTTGGAAATTCAGGCACTTGTAGCGGGGTCGAATGGCATCGTAATCTCTCGTCGAATAATATCACGATCGCGCAGGAGAACCAGGGGTACTCGAGGATTCCATGGGGATTATTCTAGGTTGGTATGTAAAGGAACAAAACGTTTTTTTTCAAAATGAAGATAACCACGTTTTTGAAGCCCTTATGGTATTATTAAACGGTCGATTTTTCATCCAAACAAGCACGAACTCTGCTTGTACAGAGACTAGCGAGCGCAGTCGGTTGCGCAAAGCGTTGTTGGCAAATTGTAAAATGCCCCGAGGATCGGTCGATTGACGTTCGACGGGGCGGGAAATTTCACGCGAGGGAAATTCCGTAAATTTTTATTGGTCGGCTAGTTTTCCGTGCGCGGCGCGCGAATTAATAATTCGTAATGCGACTTCGCGGCCGTGATGCACCCGACACCGAGATATTATTTTGTCAATAATGCAGTTGTCACCTGCATACGTACACGGGTTTCGTCGACGTTGGTATTTCGTAACGGTTCGTTGCCTACGGGGTTTGCGAGGTTACCTCGAGCGAGGTTCCGGCGACTCTTACAGCGAACAACGCGTCGGCCGGTTATTAATTTATTAATTGCAACGCGCATCACGTACGATGACGCGCGACATGGGAGGTATCGGTGCCGTGGCCCGTTAAACCTGCGTGCCGCGTCGAATCGAATTTGGTTATCGTCGCGTTGGGAAACCGGTAATAACCTTTGAAATTGTGTTGACCCTTTGTCATCGTGTCGAATAATCATTTTATCGGCGCATAATCAATAATTGTTTACCACCACTTCGTACTCGTTCTTTTCCTCGCTGTTTCGTCAGCGGTTGGAGAGGAATTATTCACTTCCACGCTCATGGACGAAACGATGCTCGCCATTTTACCGAGTACAATTATTCATTTAAAAAGCATCGCGAGCGTGTCGTCTCCGGTAATTTTTCTGCTTTATTTTTTCCTTTAACCGATTATAATCGACACGTCTGTCTCGAACGGACGCGACTTAGTTCTCGTCCGGCTTTAATGGAACAACGGCTGTCTCTCTGAAATACCTATTATGCAAAAAAACTTAACGGGTATTGACCCCGTCTATCAATCGACACTTTTCTTCTATCCATTGGGCACGTGCTACATGCTCAGCTTTGTCGATTCTGGAAAAGCCACGTCAAGTGGTATTGATTATTCTGTCCGCGAGATATGCAAATCGCGCCTTCGTTCGTCTTTCTGCTTTCGCACTCGCATACTTTTGCCACCTTATCTGTTTCTCGAATTCATCAGACGACTCTCTTCGACAGAGGCGCATTTAGATATTTCCCGAGAGAGAAGCGACTAAGGATTAGATTAACATATAAATTGTTCGGATGGACGCGTGTGATTAAATTTTGAAAAATGATCTAATAAAGGATTCGAGAAATGGATGTGTGTAGCAAGAGGGGTGCGATTGCTCCCATTCAGCCTTCCAGGTTCGCCAATGCCCCCCGCAGAAACCGGAATGCGTCTGTCACGTGATTTACGGCGTCGAAAAATAAAAGATCGTTCCTGCGCGCGCGCAAAAGAAGATAGAATTAGCGAACCAAAGAAGAAAGGGAAACACAAACGCGACGGAGGAGGGTAACCATACTAAATCTCTCCCGGTGCTCTCGGATGCCAAGGTTCGCGGACTCGCCACTTATCACGCCGAAACGGTCCTCTTTCGAGCTGCCTTCCGGCTCCCTGCCGTTTCCTGCCTCCTTCGGCTTTCGTTTCATCCATTCTTTTTTTGTCCCCAAAGACGGAACGGAAATTGTGGGAGGGACAACCTTCATCCCTGCTGATTCCACTCGCTTTAACATCCTTAGACCCCAATTTTTTCTCTCGCGGAAAAGTAAATATTTCTCGCGTGTTTCGAATTGTTTGGAGTTCGATAAACGTAATCGAATCAGGAGATCAAGATACAAGTATTCTTGCTATGTAGCAGTAGCGTCTCATTAATTGTAAACGCAGACGAACGGCGCTATGCATCGAGATGTGTTCGAGCAGATCGCTGTGAGAGAAAGAGTATGCAAATTTGCCATAGAAGAATTCTCGTTAGAATCGTTTTGATGTGAATGCGGATTGGGGGCTGCGTCGTTGGCAAAATTATCGGATTTACCGACGTTCCTTAGGACGAACGCAGATTGGAACGATTTTATTGACAGACTAGCTTAAAGAATAGCGGTGGGGCTTTATTCGCGAATAAATGCATCGCTGACGTTCCGTGATCTCGTAAACATTAATTAGCGAGCCTTATCGGGGTATTTGCGTTGCGAGAAATCTACGAGAAACACACTGGAAACACAAAAACGATGTGAGCAAAGCCTGATGAAATCGATATTACATATTTTCAGACGACAGGTGTATTTGGCGACAACGGTGAACCTGGATAAGAATATTTTACACAGACCGTATTACACATTTTGACAATGAAATTCCTCAGAAATTTTTACATCGATTGCTCGTTCGAGATGGTAGTAGGAAATACCCAAATGTCCTTGGTTGGCGATGCGCCCAATGAATACACAATTTCCGCTTGAATTTAATTTTCAACAAAATATCGCATAAACGTGCAGCGGCAGCTAGATGAAACAACTTGCACGAACATGTGATATTCGATTAACATTTCAGCTTGTCCCGTATCCATCATTTTTCGTTATGTTTCGCCGACACTGCTGTTGTTTCATCAGGTTTCGTTATTGATCGTTCGAAACTAACCTAATTAACGCGGATTGCATTGGAAGAATTTGCAAGTAGGAAAATTCGATGTGCCATATTGTTAACTTTTTCGATTTTCTTTTATCGCGAAACTTCGAGTACACTGTCTTCTTTCTCTTTTTCCCTCGTTTCTTCCCCGTTTCTTCCCCTTTGTTCTTTCCTTTCGTATCGTTTTTTATCTTTAGATGTATTAAAAAATATATCTAACTAGCGTAGATGAGACGTGCTAGCATAAAATATGAAATAAAATAACATAGAAATACAGTATCATAATGTAACCGATAAAAAACTCAGTCAGCTTGGTTCTCTCAAGATTGCCAGATGCCGCGTAATTACAAGGACGTGAAACGGGTCCTTTGAGAGGCGGTATCGACCCGTTTTGTAATTTCGCGCGAACGTCCAGTACCTAGGACGATAAAAAAATCCATTTTAATTGCGAGTGACGTGTCTCCCATTGCCAATTTAACGCGTTTCGCGCTTGTCCAGCTGATGTTCACATAATTTCGGAAATTACGTCATGGCATTAATTGAATACGGTGATAAATTATTTAATAGTACGTAATCAGGAATTGATTTCGTTCGGTACTGTTAGTTGCGCGGCGATGCCCAGGTCGCAGGGCTCGCACAGAAATTTATTCCCATCGTAATTACGGGATAGATTTAATCTGACTGCAGGATTAATCTTCTTTTCGTACGGCACGAAAATGCAACAGGCGTTCCCAGGGCCGTTGCAAATAATTCGATGAAATTAATTTCACGCGTTCCGCTGGAAATTTCTTACCATCCGATACGGTTTATCTGGCACGCTACAGTGCCCCGGCTGCGTTTTCGTCCAATCAATTATTGTCACGTTCGCGTTGTATTCGTTCCGCGAATTCGTTTATCAGTGAAATTAAATTATTTCGGGGAATGTTGCCTGGACGTGGTTATTACGGTATCGAACGATTTTAAGAAAAAAATCGTTGCATCGAAGCAACGCGTATTGGACGTCTGATCAAATTTGAATCTACTGCGCGCAAACTAGAACTAGATGCAGCCAATGCACAGCGTTCACTCCTAGTCTGACTAGAACTGGCCGCGTCTACGGAACACGCGAATATTCTCTTGCGCGCTTACTGCAGGTCTGGCTAGAGCAGGACGCATCTGCTGTACGCCAGTGAATGCTCGCATTAAGTGCTCGTCTGATTTCAAACTAGGCGTATCTACTGTCCATCGGGTCTGAGCTGAACGTATATATTCTTGGTTTAACTAGAGCTGAACGTAGTTATCGCTAATCAGGCTATAACTGTACGTACATACTGTGTCAAGACACTCATAAAAAATATATATATTCATGTTAAAAAAATAGAAATAAAATTGTTCACTTGGATTAGCGCTCATCGAGGCAAGGTAGTACCTTGCCAACGCGTGTCGCTTCTTCGTCGTTGTCGTGTTTCGAATATGCGAATCTATCACGTGGCCCGAGTTACTTTGCAACGAAACGGAGTTTATCGAAGAAGGAGCATGATCGATGGCAATGCCTGCGCGTTCTACGATAAACTTTCCATCATTCGCCGCAAAATTGAGCCGGCGAACAAGATGTCAACAACGTGGATAAAAATAATTTGGAGTTTCCGTCGCTGGGGGAATAAATCGTATCGGTTCAAGTGTTCCATTCACGAGACGCGGAAGAATAACGGGGTTGGAGGTTTTTGTCTACAACGGTCTCACGTTTCTATATTTCGCGACAGGGTACAATTACGATGTCTTGGTCTATTCTTATTTTACTAACTCGGGGACTACAATTGAAATAAAACAGAATTTTAATATCGAGTAAACAAGAGCTCAGCTATGCTCGCCATTTTATCCGTTATATAGTCTGAAGAACGTTACGATCAAAACCGTTTAATTTCGTTATTTGATCGTACTCTGTTCACCGTCGTTCGCGTTCCAAAATCGAAACATCCGCGTTCTCTTGTTTTTCTCCGTCAAACGGGGTTATTGCGTTCTGTTATTATTTCACGTGCGGGAATTTATTTGAAAACACGATCTTGGCAAGAGGACCGCCAGCGTCGAAGAGGATTGTGAAAAACGTTGAATGTCCGCAGAATTTACAGGCGAACGAGGGAATCGCGTCTAGTCTATTTTCGTGTTCGTTAGACGTTCTTGCGACGCCGCGCGTCGTTTCCGGTTACGGCGAATCGCAAGTACGATCGCAATAGCGCCTGCGGGTTTTGCGAATCAGCCGAGGCGACCCGAGATCCAAACTGCAATAATAAGAAATCTGCAAGATTAACTCGAGATGGTGTCTCCGCAGTAAAGGGACTCGTTCAACGTAACATAAAATTCAACGACCGTAAGAACGAACCGATGGAGTATCTTCTTTTACCTCGAGACTAATATATACGAAACGAGGTCGCTGGCCGTGCTCGAAAGAAATCTTTCTATGCGACGAGATGCGTTTCAACTAACCGCAGCGCATCGGACTCGTCATCGAGTAGCATCACGTGATCTTACCGATACTTTTTGCTCGTTTTGCATACTTTTCTTAGGCCTCCCTTAAGTCTTCAGTTCCAAGGATACATAAAGCAATAAAATAAAATTGCTTCATACATTTGGCGAGGGAACATTTATGGAGTTACACGAAGAATGGCTGGGGACAAACAGGCCCGTTTATTTTCCACTAAAATTTCGATCGTTTCCTGAGTCACGTGAACCGTAAAGGGAATTAGTCTCACACACGCAACGCTCGCGCGATCACGGACGGCGACCCTCGCTCTCGACGCTTCGATGACCTAACGGGCAATAAAATGAAGACGAACAAACCGTGTCAAGCATCTTTGCGGAACCGAGGACACGATAGGGAGATATTTGTTTCTTTGTAGCGAGCACGATCCGATTCGATGTCGCTTCGTGGTTGCTCAGGACTTCTTCTCGCGAGCAATGGAACAACGCCGCGTACATTATCGTTTTCTCTTGTCCTTCTATTCAATTTGCTTGGCGACATTGTTACGTCTTCGATGTAGAATCCTCTCAAGGATCCGGATTTCTTATCCCTGGCTCGCTGCCTATTTTCATTCGAATCTCTTCCACGATCTTATATTTTTCCTCTAAAATCCTATGGGACCAGCGACGAAGACTCTTTTTCCTTCTCCCCGCCCCTATTCTGCCTCTTGTCGCGGCCATGTAAGAGATCTCCTCGTTATAGCGAGGTTTCGTTACTGAGAACTTCGGTGTTCATTTCATCGGATACTTTGACGTGCGCCTTGAGAGCTCTGTCTCGCGGTAATAGTCTTCGAGCTGCTCAGAATTGCACCTGAGGTTTCCTCGAGGAAATCTTTTCTCGATTCGAGTAAAATTAATTGCTTCCTAACGACGGTCCATTAGGAAACGGCAAACCAAGACGAGAGGATAACACGCGTTATCTAGAGGAAAGCTGAAATAACAAAATACACAATATAAATCTATGAAATGTAAGAAATTGTTTCAATCATTTCTGTACATTAGTCTCCTAATAATTTGTAAAAGAATGCAGCACCGAATTACGAGGATTTCATTGATTCGAGAATGTTTAGGCCGATACGGGAATACATAGAGTCCGATTCATAAAACATTTGTTTCTAAGGCGATACCATTCACGTATTCGGGAATTCGGATAATCGCGAGTTCGGCTAAACAGCGTTCGTGTAAACGAGGACCTTCGACACATAGAAAATTGAAATAATCACGGGTTTATCGATGAAACGTAGAATCGCTGAATTCGTAACTATTCGAGCCGAATTGTTATGCTTTTGGCGCAATGCACCGTTGAATACTCATTAACGTTAAATTAGGTATAACAGCACCGCAATCGAAACCGGTCGGTCGAAGGCACAATCGAGATATTCAGACATTCGTATCGCTGGGAATAAACTTAATTGGATCGAAACTGGATTTAATAGCTGCGTGAGCGTTAGTCGATCCCAATAAAAGATACCTCGTCCATTCGATGACACAGGCTGACTATTCACGAGCGAGAATAAATACCTAATATTGGAAGTGTGAATTGAGACTAATTAGGGATGCTAAAGTTAGGTAACTCATGAATTGATATTAATAATAAATTCTTGAAAGAGACTGTTGTTGATTCATCGAGCAATCTTTATCCAAGAAGAAGGCGTTGCAAAAGTCTCCGCGATTTCTTCAAATATATGGTATTAAAACAACAATCGTAAAGAATACCCGTAATCTCTTTCGGGTCCGGTAATGCTTCTGTCGATTTCGATTCGCGCGCCAATTCTCCAATGCGGTCACCCTTCTTGCACGGACGATAGAAACTCCCCACGCTGTTCCCCGGCACTTAAACTTTTATTTATCAACCTCGCTCGAGCACCGCATTTATCAAGTTCCCGGCATCCCTTGAGTTCTCTCTTTTTATTAAAGCCTGCCGTCAATGTCGAAAATAGCGCTCGTAGATCCACGCGGGGCGAACGTATTCTTTTCACTGTCCGGCTTTTCCAGCTCGCGTTTTACAACGTTTCTTTCAGGTTCGTGTACAGTCGAGCCGCGAACGAGGCGAACAAGAAAGTAATGGTGTTCAAATGGGACAGAATGGGAGAAAAAGTACGCGAGAAAACAGGAGCCGGAGGAATCGGGATCGACGACGGAGGTACGCGAGCGTGGCATTGCCGCAGGGTGGAACTGCGAGTCGGAGGATTCCACGAGTTCGCGTGACAAATTTCCTCTGTTTCGCTCGTTGCTTGTCGGCGGCGATACGAATAAAAAATATCTTTCCTCGCGTGAAAATTTCAAGTAGCAACACCGAGTAAAACGGGTGTACCGGTTAAATACAATTAAGTACATTTATTTATGTTTTCGTAGAATGCAATTACACTTCTAATACGAACCTGTAGGGACCGAAATAGCGTCGGATATCTGGCTCGAAAACATCCAGTAGGATAGGTTTTCTGGAGACTGAAGGTTGTCTGAGGGTAGAAGTTGAAGATAATTTGGCTAGAGTAGTGCTGACGGTGGTAGGAAGGCCTTACCATGGCTTAAATGGTACCACGAGGGCTGACCGAGTGGGTAGACACGACTGATCATTCCTCGGTCCCTTCGAAGCTTCAGGGATGGCTTAGCCGGCCGATGAGGTTGGATCACTCTGATGGGATTTGGCGTTCGTGTATTATGGGGTAGAGCGATATCCAACCGTGCTCATACGTAACGGATACAACGTGTACCAAATCTAACCTTCCCGGTATTAACTTTAACAGAGATCTAACCTGCTAGATTTCATAGGTCTCGTAGCTGACCGATGAGATTGTATCATCCTGACGGTCCAATATCTCGGGGTGAAGTTTCGATTCGTCGTGTGTGTTGCGGTTAATCAACTCGCGCACCGTCTTGTGGAAACGATAGGGATTTCGAAAGGCTTCGCGGCAACCAGTCTGGTTACATGGATCTTGCAACTTCCTATCGCATTGCTAGTCTGTGCTCTGCGCGCTGATTGGGTGTATCCCAATCCCAGACCCATGAGCACCGAAGGGACTGTCGCGTTGAACGCACACCAAGAAATATCGTCTATTACCGCTTCCTAGGAACTAAAGGAAACCAGCTGACAAATTGAAACATACTTGGACCGCGATATTGAAAACGAAACTATCGAGATTTACTAATCTTCGATGTACAATGAAATACAAAGAAAAATATGAAAAGATTCTTAAAATCTTCCAAGTTCATTTGGGATTATGTTTCACCCCCCATTCGAGCCGGATTAAATTCAAGGAGCGTCCCAAATGATCCTCGGGAGTCAGACTCCGCGGAAGTTATACTTGGAGTAAAAAGAAAATTAGGTTCATGGATGAAAAAGTACAAAGGGGAAAAGAGATACAGGACGTTTCCTGCATCGTTAATCGCAACCAGGCCGAAAGATCGACCGCGGGGCGTCTACGTGCGCGGCGAACTCGTGTGAGCGAGAAACGGGAGGGTGGCATACCTCGAAGATATATTACCTAGCTCAACAACCTTCCTAACAATAATCTATATCCAACTTACAGTCTCCCCGCTGGGTCTGGTGTCTTTCCCTCGCTCGCCTCCTTCCACTTCTCTCTTCTGCGCGACTTCCAGTGCAAGTTAGCATGCCTCGAGGCCTCGGTTTGTCGCGCGGACGCTTATACGCTCGCAGGCTCTCGTTATATCGCGAAGTTGAACTACCTGCTAGGCTCCCACTAATTCACCCCGACTCGTGTCGACCCTAGGAAGCGTTTCAAACAAGAACAGACACCCAATCCTGCGACTGATCTCGTACATGACGTGCAACGTATCACGAACTCGACGTACTCGTCTTTTAACATGAAACCCTACCGACAGGTTACATATTCACGCGTCATATGTCAAATGGTATTGATTAATCGATTGATCGCGGGTACGTGTAATAATAGCGTGGAGGAATAATACGCGATAATGGCATGAACTGTATTCGAAGTGTGACAAATACGTTTGAATTCGAGAACACTGTCTCGATTCGCATCCCAACTCTTTCCACCTCGTCTTCTTTAAAGGACACTCATTTCTCGCATCTACGAGCGAAAATAAGAAAATATTTTCCTCCAAGTTTCACTCGATGCATAGACGATGATAAATGTCTGTTCTTTGAACATATCCCGCAGAGCTTCATGGAGTTCAACGATCGGGAAACAGTTCGACATTCAGTAGAGGATTTTTTTTTCAAAAGAAAACCTCGTCCCTCTAATTACGCGCAATTAACGGAGTCTAGGGCTTTCAATCGCGAAGCCCGATCGACTTTATTTCCACGCGTTTCGCCTCTTACTATCATCGTTTCATTTTCCAACGATCCACATTATGGTAGTCATGGGTCATCGACATCTGGATACATTCGGTCTGATCGATCGAGCCATCGAGACTTTGTTCTGACTCGGTGGACCGAGAATTGACCGAAGCATGAGTTTCGTCGCGCATGTATGGTTCTTTCACGATTTCGTTGCATTGATGGGTACGCGTGCGGAACATTTTCAAGGAGACGGGACGTCGTCGAGCTCGTCATTGACGTCGAGCCTCGTTCCCGTCACGACGATCCACTCTTTGAGGACGTTGGGGAAAAGGATACGCCGCGAAAGAGAATCCTTTAACGTCGATGAGTACACGTTCGCGCCATTCGCCAGAGATGCCATCGCACTTACGTCATTCAACCGGACGGGGATGTTCGAAGCGACTACGGAAATATTTACACAATCTTCTTCGTTTTCTGGATTCTTCTACCCGTCATGGAAAATCGTGGCCATACGCGACGTGTTCCTATTTCGCTCTCCAAGCTTTAATTTCGATGAGAAACAATTAAAACACGCATAGAACACGGACACCGTGTATTCGCGGCGTTATCTTTCTCGCAAGAATCGGACTAACCGTTTTTCCAAGAAACGAATAAAAGTAACTTTCTAAAACAGCAGACCGAATATATAGGCACGTCCTTTAAGACTAATGATTCGTGCCGAGCGGTCGTTTGAGAAATCTCCGTACCTTTTTCTCTCTTGAAGAGCGTTTACACTCGAAAGGAGGTTCTAAAGAATTTCGCCCACCTTCTTTTCCGAGCGAGACGCGAGATCCCCGTTTGGAAAAAGTCACGAGCGGTATGACGGAACAAGGATCATCAATATTTGTCTTCCTCCTGCGACGATTGCGTATCTTCGTTTCATTCGTCGCCTCGTCCTTTGCTGGATGCACGGGACGAGAGAAAGTCCACAGAGTTTCGACTGACTGTTTACTCTATCATATCCAGACTGCTCATGAAGCGAATACTTGAAAGAGCACGGGAGCTCTTTTCGCGTTGTCACTTTTGCGCGCCCTGCTCCTCGAGATAGATCGTATTTATTCCGCGACTTTCCTCGTCTTGCGCCTGATTTACCGGATATCACCGTAATTATTTTCCGTTCTTCGATTAGATCCAAGTAAAACTAAAACAGGAAACGTTTCCACTAATAACGTGGATTAGTGTCGCACTTGTGCATGAAAGCGCGCAAGATGGAGAACGTAGAAGGTGCGAAAATGGAATCACGTACGGTTTCGCGCGCAGAATCGGCGGTAAATGCTAGGACGAAACGCGTCGCCATAATTGGACGTAACGCGTCCGATTAAATTTTACGCCCGCGGCTGCGTTATATTGCGTTATATACGCGACCCTGTGCATCGGTACGGTCGTCGATGCCCGATGCCGATTCCATTTATCCTGCGATACGCCACCTGTGTTTTACGACCGCCTTGCACGACACTTATGAGTTCGTTCGTACGAAACAGGTTCCTGAATCTTTTTCATAACCGCGGAGAGAAGCTTTGTTTGAAGAGTCGATTTCCTGGACACTCCGCGCATCGGGAACAACGCGAATCGTATTTTCTCAAGCGCGACAATGTATCTCAGGTTCAATTGAATCGATGGTATCGCTTGGATTGGGAATACCTGTAACTTAGATGCGATTCTCGATTGTTCTGAAAAATTCAATTAATTCTGCCACATACTATCTTGGCGATGAGTATTTTATCGAACGGATGATGAGAGAATTAAGCGGCTCGAAAAATCTGTGGGCTGCTCAGTTTTCGAGCAGTGGCTGCTCGTAGCTCGGTTGGAGATCGACGCGCCAAAGCTGAAATCAAAATCAGAGAATGAACGAGGCGTTTCGCGCACAGGAACGAAATATCCGCAGGAAGCGACACGCTCCGGAGTTAACAATACGGATTCGAACGAGCAGAACGCGGTTCTGTTCCCGTTCTCTTCCAAGCGGGATGTTGATCTTGCTCTTCGGTGCATTGTCCGCGATACATTATTAATACCGTGGATGTAACGTGCAAGCGAAGAGATACAAAATGGAACGGTGTTGTCACTCGAACACACAGTGCCCGTTTGCGGATCAACTTCCGTCTTTTTACGAAATAACAGCCACGCCCGAGTGTACGCGGAGATAGATCGCTCGTCATCCGCGAAGCTTCGTGTTTGTACTCCCAAAGTTACTCGTCTTGAGAGCCTTCCATTTCCGTAACCCGAGTAGTCCGCTTCATCCTTGCGCTAACAAGGGGAGGGTCACCAGATTTCAATGAAATTGCTATCGAATGATAGCCCTATCCTCGAATAGATCGTGTATACGATATTGGCTTCGGATGATCATCGATTTTTTATGACAGAGTTCACGTTACTAGGAAGGAATTTATCGAAATACATTTTATTAAAATATTCAACTCAATATTCTTCTACGTTACTAAAGTATCCCAGTGATATTCTTACATTGCAATGAGATATTCAACGTTTCATATTGACTTACGTGTGTCTGATCAAATTCCCCTAAGCAATTTCGATAAGTGCAAGCTTTTTATCCCATCGAAGGTTTTCGTTACTCCCGAAAATCTGGTCCCGGTTGTAGGTCCTTTTCTCGAGATTTATGCTACTGATGACGGCATGGGAGGGATGGAAATTTGAATTCACAACCCCCTTTCGCGAGAAACGCCGTGGTTGAATTTACGTTCGGGTAGAAAAAGGTTTTTACCGAGGAGAACGAAACACGATATTGGATACAAGGGCGAGAATCGCTTCGGAAAGTTAACTGCAGAAGTTCCATTGCGATGTCTTCCGCACTGATCGTGCATTCTATGTGCTGTGCCCGAGGACAGTACTCCATTCATAGACTATAAGGTCCTTGTCACCTTCTTTACTAACGATACTTATATTCCTACGTAAAACTAGAGGAATACGTTTTTTTTTAATGTAGCGAAAGTGTCCTGTTAAAGATATAATGTACAAATGAATCTCTTTTGACTTTAATATCGTAAACATTTTTTGTATACCTATCAGTTAATAGTGTCCAGAAAGGAGTCTATTAAATATATCTTCTGGCGACGAGTTGCTTTCAAGTGCATCCCCTCGTTGTTCCAAGTTCAAAGCGACCGCGAAACTCGAGCTCTGTAAATTTCTGCTTAACCGCGAAGAAGTATTTATGACTACGCATTGTTGTTGGACTAAAACTAGTTAATGGACCGCGAATCCTTCGGACAAGTGCCAACTTTCTAGCGGGAAACGCGAGTGCCGGTTTGCGACGTTGAAGAAACAGTTAGCGCCGTGCACCTAGGATCTGTGATTTGGCACAAGCTTCGCTTCAGCTGATACATTATTTTGCCAGTCGGGTCGTCGTAGCTTCCAACCATTTGCACAGAAGTTTTCGCGAAATATCAATGACGCGATAAGTATTATACAAACAGCATCTGTTTTAAAGTATATTCTATATAAGTTTCAGAGCTATTCCTCCAAGTGGACGATAATACGCGCGATTCCATTGCGAGCTAAAAAGCGACGGTGCTCGTGAAACCCTTGAAATCGCTCGTATTCGACGAGCAAGTGTGGGTAATCTTGTAAAAGGTTGAGCACGAATGTAATCGCGAAGCAAATAATCCCAGTGTACGGCGGGAAACAATTTCATAAATGATCAAGAGTACGTGTGTGCTCGGGGAAATACTGGGGGTCGAAAACCGACGCCCGTGAACTATAATTCAATTAACGACATTGTTTCCTCGCATGAAACGTATTACCGTCGAATAACCGCGTCAGAGCACGTCGGTGAAAGAAAACGTGGAAAAAACCCAGGCATTTGCGTCGCGTTGGGGGAAAAAATGTTGATTTCTGTCGCTCGCTCGAATAACTTGCTCGAATGTTTGAAACTACTTTTAACGTGATTTCGTGTTTGTCACGAGCTTGGAAAACGTTCAGCGATCGGATAGAGTTTGGACGAGCATGACAAAATTCTTTCTACGCGGGTAAATCAAAGTTTTGAGCGACCGTGCATCGTGATAATGGATCGTTCTCGTTCATTTCCGATCCTGTCCCGCGTCGTTGCAATTAAAACGTAATTAAATGTCACGGGAGGAAGATGGGCGAGACGAAACAAGGTGAAATCTTGTTCCTGTTTAGGCCGTTCATTATGAAAGTACGGACATGTATCCTTCGAGATATAACAAGTTCTGCCTTTTATATGTCGACGGAAAGTAATTTATGAAATACAGAACTTTGATCATTTCATTCTTGCATCGCCCAGTCGATATACACTTTACACTTTACACTTTACAAGTTCGCAGCCATTAGGTCGGTATTATTCGTATCGAATGATTGTTCTTTACGAATAATACCGATTACCAGGTCTCACCACGTGGAGGTTGCTGCGATTGGAGACCCGGAGATACAAGGAATCAAAGTTCCTTCGATCTCCCGCTACATAGAGTATACATCGATACATACTCTATATATGGTAGAGTCGACGAGCTTACTGCATGTATCATAAATGAGCTTCTTTATACGCAAAATGAACACAATTCTCAGACATTGCTCGCAGAGACATAAACAAAGCAATAAACGAACTTACACCAATTTTGCAACGAATCATTCATCCACCTCCGACATGGGTCAACGGTAAACCATAACATGGCTAATTGGTTGGATAATTCCGTCGATTGAAACGCAAATGAGGATGCTCTATTTCCGATACACGATTATTAATATAAATTGAAATTACCAGGATGGCGGGAGCATCGAGGATCATGTGAATCGAAGAGCGGTGGATCGATGGGTACCTGGGAAAAATTAGCTTCGTTATCGTGTCGCTTTTCGCGAGCAAAGGGGCAAGGGAGGCGGGGACGTTGCGTAACGAGAATGCGAAATTTAATCAGGTAAACGATAACGTTGATTTGTTCGCCCAAGCTCGCTGGTTCCCTCAGCGAATATTCGCCATTATTCGCGGAGTGCTAATATCGATGCGATAAACACGACAGCGCATCCACGAAATGAAGGCAATTTAACGAAGCGGCCAGTCCCGAATACGGCATTGTAAATTACGTCTGATCGGGTGCTCGCGGTCCATCATCATTGTAACGCGAATCGTCATACAGACTTTACGCGTGTTTACTCCGAACGTGGCTTCCGTTATTAGCCCGATCGCTCTTTATTAAGCCTTCATCTCGCCCCTGGACGATAATGAGTCTGACTCGTTCGATTGGATATTGGTGACGAACGCAATTAATTTCGCTTTTTTAGATGAGTTTACAGTTACTCCAGGAGTGACCTCACAGCGGAAACGTTGAATAAAGCTTCGTTTGGATTAAACGTTTTGCGAGACCAGTCTTACTAAACGTCGTTGATTTCGAAGAAAGAATCGCCACGCGTTAACAGCTATTGCCTTGGTGTAAATTTCCCTCGGTTTCCATCCTGTCGAGTGTCTTTTTTCTTCTAATTTTATTAACGTGTCAGAGAAGGTACCAGCACAGAGCGTCCGTCTCCTTTTCCTTCGTCGTTCCGTGTAACGTCGCGTTTTTGTACCATTTCTCGCCGTTGTGGCCATTTTTTCCGGGAAGAGTGTGCTCCTTTTACCACCGTCGCTTTCTGCGAACGTCAAGAGCATAAACGTTAAAACACCTCGAAATATTATTAATTCCGTGCCATTTCGCCAGCATTACCCGTAACACGAAAGAACCGCGCGATATTTCGCGTTGCACTTACTTCGTTCATTAGCTTCATTTATTTCGTGGTCCTTTGTGTCGTTTCTTTAGCGAAATGGCGTCGCAATGAACTACTCTTGTCAGGAGAACGAAATTAACAGGAATCATTGGCGCATACAAAAATGAAACGGAGGATGGCCCTAATGCGTGCTCAGTGCAACATTGCGACTATTATTAAACATTTTCAAGTTCGACAGTTTTCAAGCTGAAGGCTATAACCCAAATCTCTGATCGATTCGATTAGTCTCGTGGCTCTGATTTGTATAATTTGTATCCAAAGGCGTTCAGCTTATTCGAGAAGGGTTTTGAAAGCTTAACGAGGCTGAGAATGTATCGATTGGACCATAGCATAAATATTACAGGAACATTTTTGCGAGACGAATTAATCCCTTTCCTCAAATAAATTCGTGTCACGGTCGATATGTTTTCAATAAAAGTCGGACTCGTCGGAGTCGAATTTTCGCTATTCGTGGTACCTGGACGTGCGTGTACGTGTGGCGCACGCGCTAGCTTTCCATTTGTACCATTCATAGGGCACGTACACGCGTGGTAACGATTGAAAACGCGTTTTGAAATCGTAATCGAGTACAAGATCTTCTGTGCGTTCAAACGCTTATCAGGATATCTAGGAATCCACTTCCATTCTGCTATCTCTATGTATCGACACCATAATGCGCTCCGCTTGAAAACTCGCGTTACGAGTTCATTCGTTATTTAGTAAAATATCTAGCTCAAATATTAAACGAACTTGAATATTAAACAAAATTGATGATACGAATCTTAGTTAGTTCATCCGTTAATTAGCATTGATATAATAGAATAATTTTTGAAACCAGACAGTAGCGTAATTTCTCTCCCGACCAAGCGAAAACATTTACCTCAAACGAGTCGAGTCCAGATTGGAGAGTTTGCTCGGAAGTTCCGCGATTAGCGCGAATAAACGAGAGAAAATGAGGCTTCCCTCTTTTTTTTTTTATTTTTCCGCGAGGCCAGAGACAACGGGCCGTGGAAGTCGGAAAGGAGAGTAAACGGCGCGAAGGAGGGAAGAGTCTCTTCATAAAAGTCTCGCAGCGATACGGAGTCGAGGCAACGTTAGGCGAGCGCTCGGAGGAAGGGCCGAGCAGTCGCCAGGAGAACGTAATTTGTATTAATTTCGCGGGAATTAAGAGTTACGCCTTGGGCCGCAATTAAAATTTGCATAAACAAATTTTGCTCGTCGCTTTAAGCTCGAGAGAAAGATGGAAGAACAGTTTCGTCCTTTTTCTCTCCCTCCCTGCCTTCCGACTTTTCCTTAACCTCTGTATCGTTTTATCTACAGATGGGAGAAAGAAAGACGAGTCCTGGGAGGAATTACGTCTTGTACTTTCTATCGAAGTTTATGATGATTAGGGAATCAACAGTCACAACACGACTGACAGTTTTGTATACATTAATTTTTTTTTTTCAAATTTTTCTTTAACTCTCTCAAAAATATATAATTTAGTATCCGTGCGTATATATTGACAAAGTTGTAACATTCGAACCGGAAACAGGGCTTGGAAGCTCGGATCCAAAAGACATAATTTTCAGCAAAGAATCATACATAACTTGTCTACTTTAGGGCACGTGCCCAGGGCGACATAACTGTCGCAAAATTTTCCCTATTTTCTTAAATATATAGATTATTGCCGATAATCCATGTCGAGAAATCCAATTGGTCTGTCGACCCTTGCCAGAATTTATCGACTTCGATAAAAAATGTGTGAGCAGGGTGGAGGTTACGGGGGACGTAACACCACATTCCTCTTAATCCAGGACTGACCTCTCTTTTTCCCCAATACACTAACATTCTATAGACATTGTCGGATGGAAAAATATCGTAACGTTCACTTACGTTTCAGCGCCGTGTCGTAGGAAATTCTATCTACCGAGTCTCGATAACCATTTAGCTTTATTATAAAATTTTTATATCCATTCTTCGACCCAGTTGCAACTTCATCCTCGTATTCCGACGGATTAAAATTTGTCGGATAAAATCAAAGACATTTTGTGGTTTATTCGCTCGCAGGGCATGAAATGGAAGTCCTAATGAATTATTTTAAGAAATTTTTATTTCACTTCACCTGGCATTTTACATTTATTTTTTACGAGTACGTGGTTCGGTGTTTTTGTTCGAATCAGTTTTTCTAATTTCGTTGGTTTCTCGTTTATTAAAATATTGGAGTTTTCTCTCGAGTACTAATAACGATAGGAATAAATTCTACTTCTATTGAATATTCATTTGCGAAACGCGAGCCATTTTTTAGCCCCCAGATCGATCGAATCTAATTTGAAAATTCCCTTTCTTGACGAATTCCATCGGAATCACGTTCGTGGAACGAGCTTACGCTACGAACACGTTTCACGCGCTCTTGTCGCGCTCGGTACTTACAAATTGCGCTATCGCTAGAAATTTGATAATGAAGCGACCGCGCATCGTCTGTGTCGGATGCTTCGGTGAAAATTTGATAATTAAGATACCGCAATGTTTGCCGCCTCGCGCGATATAATTATGAATGCTACAGATTCGTTTGAAGTGCTCATTAAGAGAAAAAGTGGACCCGATGGAAGAGAAATTGGGTCGGAGAGAATTGCGCCAAGGTGTCGCCCGCGGTTAAGAGTGCTCCGCGTTAGCCGCAGTAAACAAGTGTGAACGCGACTCAAATTATGTCTCAAATTTACTCGAATCGAGAACGGAAACAGCTCGTTCTTTTTTCGTGCCGTTCCTGGTCTCGTGTGAAATTTTACACCGTTTCAGAAGCATTGGCTCTCCGTGTAGTCGATTATAGTGTGAATAAGGCTTTTAACATTTTTAACGATTGTAGTAGACCTCCGATTGCAGCTGAAACAGGGGGCAGAGAATTTCTGTAATGATCAAAATTCAGGCAATAATTAACCAATCCCAAAAGAAGGAGTACAATACATCTACAATATATACAATATCTACAATATATCTTCAATATATCAGTACAATACATCTACAATATATCAGGAGTACAATATATCTTCGGTTCTTCTACTCTCCATTTTCACTCGTTACCAAGTAACCATCCCTTCCATTTGACCACCCAGTAAAATCTACGAGGGTCTCGTACGATAATCGAGGTCCTAAGGGTAGACGTCACGCACGTATAATTCTTTTCCCCTGCGAGAGAAGTTGATATCGTCGAAAGAAGGCGTTGGCGTCGGACACGCAGCTTTCAGGTAGCCTTGACAGCCGCAGCGAGTTTTAATGCATCGACTGTCGGCAGCTAACAAAGATACCGGATGCCATTATTCTCTCTTTGAAAATTATGACGAACAAGAGGCAGGACTTGGAGCACGAGGGGCTCATCGCTTTTTATGCTTCTGGAATACCCTTAGGGCGGTTGAGGGGAAAATTAAGTTTCCGCATTAGCGTTCGCGTTCGTCCAGAGTTGAAGTTCGTCGAAGAAAAGAGGAGCGAGAACAACGAGGCTGCTTCGGCGGGGTAAAAATGGACTCACAAAGGAGCACGCCGTGCGCAAAAATGGAGACGAGAGAGTTGTGCAAGATCGGGTGGGAACCGCGGGAAAAGGATGGTCGCAGGGTGAAACTGGTACAATGAAAGGTACACGTTCCGAAGAGCGCCACTTGGGCGACTTCAGTCCCGATGGGAGCACGCCAGACCATTCCGTGCGTCTAATTAAGTGCAGACATATTCCACGTGGAAGAATTACGACAGAGGATCGAGAGTTCCGAACTGAGACGCCCGGGGAACAATGGGGACGCGAATTTCTTCTTCATCGCGACGTTTTCATGGTTGCCCGGGCGTTTTTCGCGAAATTTCGCTTGCAATTACCGATCTCCTCGACTGGGCTCTTTCATCGTTCGTCAATTGAAACGTTTCACGGCTGATTGCGACGTCCCCCGCGAAGTACTTGATTTCAATTCGGCTAGATTTCGATTGGCAATTAACCGTTACCGCTTCGGGAGTAAAAAGTTTCGTCGTTTCGGAAGACAATACGACTCTTTTGGAGTCAAATTAAATACAGGATGTTCTTGAAGGGCGATCGAAAAATTCGCGAACCAGATCGAATACAAAAAATGATATTACGTTATATATATAAATAAATTATTTAATTTCGTTTCGTTTGCCGGCAAGATAGATCGCGCATCCACTGCTGTGTACCACTTTGGAAGTTGAACGAGTTTTCCATCTCGCGATTCTCATCGAGAAAAGTTGTAAGAAAGATTCAAGAATTCATTTGATCTTTTTCTGAATACTTTCCGTTCAACGTGATTGTGCTTTTCCTCGAAACGCCGTAGTCCGTAAACTTCCGCTAACCGGTGGAATCCAACGTTCGCGAATTAGCGCTGCAGGGTCGATGATGATTAAGGTCTTAATCCGTCTAAAATTTGCCGATTTCGTCGGTGCCCCCCAGACCAAGTTAGCCCAGTTTCCGAACCAGCGAGCATCCGATAACGAATTTAATTCCAACTCGAAAGAAACGTAGGGAAAAGATTTGGAGAAATCGAGTACAATCGTGGAAAATTCGTTCTACTTTTACGCGCGGAAAGGAACGAGCCAAGATGAGTGGACCGAAGGACTCTGCGACAGAGTATCCTGTAGCATCGAACACATTGCCAATGAACGTAAGGCGAATTTTCACAAGCATGTTTTCGGTGACCGTGAAGTATCACCATCGAGCAACTTTAATCTCGCAAAGGCTTTTTTCTCGAATATTATTCATAGCGTAGTTTAATTCTTCTTAATTCGAATAAAGCGAAGAATACATTTGAAACGTTCGTTCTCTGCGACCCATATCCTAAAATATTTTCGTTCGCGCACGAATAAATCTGTTTCTCTCTGGGATCGTGATACTTTGATCTTCTCGGCTTCTCCAGATTAACACATATGCGGGCAGCGTTTGTAGTTCGAGAATACATTTGAATGTACCAACGTTGCATTTTTATGCGAAAGCTGACGTATAAACGGTATCGTAACTTATCGTATCAGTATGATCCCTTTGTTTTAATATCCGTACATTTATTATTGTTACGTTTCGGATCTTTTGCGGATACTCGTGTGCTATCTGAGGAGAAGAATTCTTTGTGAATAGGAATATTCGTGTTGTCTTGTTTGATTTATCTCGTACAGGTTGCCGGGCGATGTTTGAAAAATGTGGAATTTTCTAACTATGCGTATAAATAATTTTCCATCGGAAAGTAGAGCGAGCTACAGTATCTCCCCTGCTGCTATGTCACGTTCGCTTTGTTTTAAATTTAATTGTTAAAAAGTGAATAATCGTGACACTCACGGTTGTGTCATTGGGTCGAAGTAAATGTCCGTTTTTGAATGTACCTAACAGGTTCATGAAATATACACACGGTATTCCGTCGGTTTGCTCTTGGCTGTGTCGCTTCGCTACGAATGTCAAGGGAGAATACGGCGGGTTGTTTCGCGCGTCAAGAACACGCACGTGATATCTCTTCGTCGTTAATACGTTGATATATCAACGTCCCCGGTGCAGCAACCTTCGTTTATTCACGCTTCAGCCCGCCCACGGGTTGAGCTCGTTACATTGCCGCGAGGAACGCGAAAAGTTCCATGGTTGCGCTCCACCTGGAAATGCAAGTAATTATTCCCATGTCTTCCAGAAGCAAGCGGCATCATCCACGCGGAATACATCGAGAAAAAGGTTTGCAAAACAGAATTTAATAAAATCGTTCGCGTTAGAAAATTACGAATAAACTCCATCGCGAGTTCTTCTACCTCGACTCTAGCTTTCCAAATTTTGTTTATTTCCCAAAGTTGTAGAATCTTTTGCAACACAACGAGCTCCAGATATAGAACTAATTATTCCGGTGTCTTTTAAAGGTATTACCGGCGCTGGAATGCATCGAAGGAGAAGTTTGCGAAAGAGAATTTAATAGAAACGGCGCCAGGTGAATCGCGCGCAACCCACCATCCTTGAGTGATTGATATTACGCGTCATAAATCTTCTCGTGTCGTATTAAAAAATGCTAAAGAACGCCTCTTAATCGCACTCCGCCTCCGATGCCAATTCTCTCTATCTTGGCCCGCTACCAACGCCCCGACGAGAATTTAAAATTGTCTCGCAACTTCTTCGATATATTCATCGAAAGATCCTCGTCTCTTGATTTCTCTAGCCGAAAACACCAAATTTTCATCAGAACTCGATTCCCACAAATTATATTCGCAATTTTAAAACTCTTTACTTTGAAAACTGCTCTCGTTGGTGTTGTCGAGAGAAATGTCCATTTGTTGCATCGGATAGTAACGGTTCTAGGTGCAGGTATTACCTCGAAGACGTCAAAGGAGTCGAAATGAAAAGAGCAACAGTTGGCGACGACTGTTGGCAAGAAATAGAATCTCTATCGATGGAAAAATTCACTGAGTAGGAGATAAAAAATGGCTGGGTTGCGAAATCTGCATGCAAACGAGTCCCGCGAGACTCGGTACACGAGGAATCTACCTTGGAATTATTGAAACGGACGACAAGAGCGATTCCGCGGCAAGAGGTGCACGCAATAAAGAAGAATCGTGTCCGATTCGTGTGTAATACGCCTCCAGGGGCTAGACAATGGGTTAATCTTACCCGAGGCTTCATTATTCCCGCGTTATCTGGCTCGGAGCAGCCGCCGATAATCGATGTTTAACGACGCTGTTTACAGCCTAATGGCCTGCCTAATTTGAATGAACGTCGACCAATCGAGTCCTGGCGCTCGCGAGTCTCTTTCACGGCAAGGTGCACGTTCTTCGTTACACCGTACCTAAATCTTTTTCACCAATTTTACCACCTCTCGACGGTAGTACTGTTCCTTTGAATACGAAAACATTTCTTTTTGATACAAGCGTTGAGTAGGATCGGTAGTTAAATGAAATGAATTTTTCTTGGCGTTCTAGTTTAAGTTCGTCAACTCCTCTTTGCTTGATTTCTTCATTTGTATTCCAAACGCGTATATGACATGAAATGAATTGCATTTACAGGTTATAAGTCTGGTATAGTAAGGGGTTGAATATCGAGGGTAGTTGAAATCTACTCTGATTAATAAATGCTATTGAATAATGAATGCCAGGCGCAAACATTTGTGGTAGAATTAAATTCTAAATAATGGTAATGTTTAATCTGGGCCAAAAGGCGATCGACGTTGAAAATGAAACAGCGCGCGTTTCTGTGCCACAAGCCAATGGCTATTTATCACGATCCGCTCTGCAACAGCTGTTTTGCGCGAGATTGCATGCAAACTGGACGAACGCTCGAGGAAAGTTCCACGCGCTGACGTCACGTTTCCAGCCGACGAAATAGAATTCTCCAAGGGAGCTCCTCTCGTTAATTATTCCTCCTAGGAAATTTTCCTGTAACTCAGTCCTTGCATTGATATTGGACACAACGCGCTATTTCACATTTCGATAAATTTATATACTACAGATATTTTGACAAGATTACTCTTGATAACTTCGGACGCGCAAGAAATATTCCTTTCCCGCGAAGAAAAAGGTTTCAGGACCGAAGAGATTAATCCGAACCCTGGCTTCTATAATTCAAATACTATCGGTTTTCTGTTTCCTAGCTCGTGGAATTATGTTCTGGTTCGTGTTCAGAGGGGATATTCGTTGCCAGGTAAACCCGTGCACCTCCTAGACGCGGGAAAGCTGTGACGCGTTCAACGGGTGTTTACACGATACGTTGCAACTGTAATGAAGTTCTTGCATCGCGCCTGCACGCTTACAGACGTCTTCGATGCCGCCGAGGAAATAACAGCGTGTTTTCAGTCGCCTTTTTATTATCCGTAGAGATTTCATTTCGTTGGGAACGGAAATAATCAAAGTAAGAGCGCGGAAAGCATTGCTGCATTCGGAAATATTAAAATCTCCCCAACTGGAATGGTAAAGTAGATACCAAAGCCGAAGTTATTTGAAGCAACTCGAATGTTTATAGCCATATCTAATAAGAGGTGATTTTTTCTTGGCCGAAGAAAGCCATGAACGTCTCGTAAAGACTAATAGAGCGCTTGGAATGACATCGTTGGCTAAGAATTTTACATCGAGCAACAGCTTGAATTATTATCAGTTTCATATTTCTTCGGTGTGTTCCGACAAGCGCCAAGATTATTTGCTATTCAAATTGTCTTCGCGAATGAAATATTAGCGAGCCCCACGCGTCTGACTCTCGTCGGCTAATACTACTGCAGCGAGAATTCCACTTCGACCCCCGTCGCGAAAATCGTATCTATCAAGGATACTGCGCGGTAAAATACACAATGGAACGAGGTGACAGTGGAGTTATCGATAAACCGATGGCTTTAAAGGCGAAGGTATTTCATTATTGTCGGTGTCGGCAGGTTGATGAGAATCTGCGTTAATCTCCCAGCTATCTTCGCCAAACTAGCTCGGCCCATGCTGTACCCGCTGAAATTATAGGGCGTGATAATTGTCACGTGATAACCAATTAGCCAGGGACCTGTGTAAACGCATTACCAATTTTCAGGGTGGAACAAATTTCGACTGAAATCGCAAGAGTATGCTGACGTTTTCGAATACACGAAAACGTGGGTATTTGCATTCATCTCTAAGAACTCGATACGTATTCCCGACTCTCTCGGCGCTCATAATGTAATAACAATTTCGGTAGAAATGGTCGGAGAACTTTGATATGAATTTCCGTAATGATTAGAGTTTGTTACCACGACATGGAAACTTAAATATGTCTACCCCGACTGCTTGGATCCACAACTCTCTGCCTTTGTAACTTTCAAGTTTCCATTTACGTATCACTCACTTTGTCTATGCTTTGTTTGCTTCCTCCCGCTTCTATGTGGATCAAATATCCACATCAAGGATCGTATTCCGACGAAGTAGACGTTCATGTACTATACATCGTCGTATTTACCGTTCGCTTAGTTCCTTCAAACTCCTTCTACGAATGTAGCACCTCTGATCAGTTAAAACTAAGATACGGCAGGGGATAACAACCTTTGTTTCGAGCGCGTAATAATTGTTACGCTTTGGGAAACATTTGATCACGGGAACGGTGTTCTTTCTTCAACGAACGGCGCAACCGGTGCGCGTAATTCAAGCACGTTGCGGCAATTTGAACTCGATTCGCTCAGCTCTCGTGGCTCCAGTCTTCACCGAGTTGTTATTTCGAAAAATTTCAACGGAAGCGCGTTCCGTAGAATTTCCCGATTGAAACGCGCTCGGAATATGTTAAATACGTTCCACGAGTGGAAATTCTTTTGCATTCATCGGCTACTACTTCGAATGGGCTCGTTCGTTCGTTTCCTGAGACTTTCAATTGAAAAATTACGCGACAAACCGAATTTTTCCAGAGTTTCCGCCATGAAGCGGCGAAACGATAATCCGAATTTGAAAACTTCTCCCAACAGACAACTAAGAGGGAATCCCGAAGTATCCTGCGAGCTTTTTCCACGTTTTGTTTAAACATAGTGATTTCACTTAGCAGGAAGCTGCGAGTCTTCGAAGCTTATTTGTTTTTGTTCGTATTAGGTATATTCCTTGCAGCGCACTCCCAGCTGCTGGTGTATTCCAGTGCTTTTAATAAATGAATGGAATAAAATTCGAAAAGAGCATCACGCGAATGCGGTATTAGAGGATGAAAGCCGTGTAATACGTTCGGGAAAAGAATTAAAAATCCTGCAGCCGTTGTTGCGAGAGTAACGCGTAATTGTAGCGGAGGGTGTAGTGTGCGGGGTTTAAACGCGACGCAGGGTTGAAAGAGGAACGAGTCGGGGTTGGTTACGCTAAGCAAGTTTCTCAGTAAATTCAGCAAGTTCAGCAGCTGTATAGGGCTGGAGGTCGGCGAGCGTTAAGACGTACCCTGCGGCCATCCGAAAAAAATCCTCGAGAAAGTTGAACGGCGTCCGCAATTGCGAAAGTTCCCTTCGCAGCTGGAAGAAGAAACTCTCGACTCTTGATCCGGCAACGAGTCGCGAGCGTAAATCTTCTGCGGCGAGAGGAGCTCGCGTTAAGTTCTCCGCGCGGAGGAAACGCCCTGGCGGCCTCCATTCAGAGAGCAGGAAGCATTGCGGAACGTGCAACGTTCCGCAGGCCAAGCCACCGCAGATATCTGTAGCGAAACGCGCCGATAAAACCGTAAACTTACGGGATTTCCTTTCAGAACATCATTTTTCCAACCAAGTATAGCCATTTGATATACAAATATTTTTAGCGAATGTCGCACTATTTCACAGTCAAACTCGCTCTGAATTTACGTTGCTTCTTTGGTTTTCTTTTGCAATTTTTTTTTGAGTTTTTTTATCTACCTTGTTGGTCTGCAATAACTACGAGATTTCTGTATTTTTCGACGTGACATTTACACACGTTGTTTATTCAACGAGATGTACTCTTTCATAAAAAGAATAGAAAGTGTCGGAATGTGGACAGACGAAGCAAAAGAAGGAATGTACGCACGTATGCGACAAAACAAAAGACAAACAAGAAAAGATGAACGAATATGCTACAGAAAGGGCAAAAGAGACAAAAGGTTTGCTGTCGCGGGTACATAGATTAGTTTACTCGAATTCTCAGGGTTGGTAAATATTACAATAACATATTTGCACCAAAACAGACCGACGTCCATTTAGCGAGACGTTGAGTTGCGTCAAGGTGCGTGATAACGAAGAGGTTAAAGGTTAATTGCTGCCACCGATCTAGCCAGAAACGGAATCCTCGTGAAATTTCCGGACAAAAATTCAATTTGACTTTCCTACCGCTGAGCTCGGGTTCCCTTTTCCTAACCCTTCCTTTCGCGCTTGCATTACGAACGAGAACGAGAGATAGAACGAATAATCGAGTTACCGTGTTAGTCTCGTTGCTCGTACGTCGCACTACCGGGACCTAACGTTTCCGTTGTACAAATTTTCCAATGACGTTGAGCGTGATCTTTCACTGCTTATTACGAATGCTCGAGGCGGACCTGCCGTCTTCTCGCTCGACAACAAAGCTAATTATTCGTGCGTCAGAGGTGGAAACCTCAAAGTGGTTAATTCGATGGCATTCAGTTTTATTATTATCTCGTAAACTGGCGACGGTTCCACAGTTTAAAGATCGATCAAAATTTATAACCAACGAAGGTATTTCGTTTAGCTCTCCTCGTACATAATTGATTCAATTTTAAGAGGAGACAGATTGCTCGATTTCGATTAATAAAGCATTTATCAGCGTTCGTAGCTATTCAGTATTTCGATTTCTAAAACGTAAACTTCGTTAATTTGAAAAGTTTTATTCCTAGCGCCTCGTTTTATCCCGTTTCACGGTGGGGGCGAAGACTGGTAACAAACTGCAGTTTTAAAAGCACTTGCGGTCTCTATCTATAGTTATTATCAAAGAGCGCGGTGATACTCGGCGAAGTTTAGTTTTAATTTGCAGGAGAAATTCGTCGGGAATATTTTAACTCACTCATCGGTGGGGGACAGAAAGTTTCTGGATATTTAACTTCGCGGAAGAATATTTTATGACGTAACCTTAAGTCGATTCACGAACTTTCGCGAATCGTGATCTTGGAGGACTCCAAGTTCCTTAAACTTGTACGATGTCGTTTCTCATTTTGTATCGTTCGCCGAGGAACGAATTGCGATTCTTTTCGCGAGGCGAGGTCTTTCGTTACTCGAAGACAATATAAATTGTATGTACCTTTGAAGGCGAGGTGTTTCCAGGGGGTCGAAGAAAGAAGGACGACGACTGTTCCTCGAGAGATACATTGAAATTCGAGCAAGTGCAGAGAAGCGCGTTTCGGATAAGTTTCAATGGGACTCCAGTGCCGCGTATCTAGCCGCGACGATCTCAATTGCGACCTTCATCGGTGAATCTCGAAACGGAATCCGTCGGTACGAACAATTTAATCAGCAAGACCGGGTTTATTGGCCGGGACGTCGAACTTAACCTCGTGTTGACCAATTTCGACGGTTTACCCTCTCTGCCTCGTTACCGAGAACCTCGAGAAAGGTAGAGAGAGAGCTTCTGGGGACGAAGGACGAAGAAGAGGCCAGGGTTGCATTTACCCCTAACTGTGCCACGAGGAGTTTGCCGTGCTGTAGTTATAGTTAGCGTCGTCCTCGCTACCAGATCTAGGGTGGAGGACTCCTCGATGGCGGAGGTGGGTCCCGGATAGTTCGAAGGGAAGTTGCGATGGTCGATATTATCTCTTCAGCCGGTGGCTTAACCCTATCCCTGTCCGGTTGCGGACTGCACTCCTGTCGTCGTTTTCTCTCCGTTCGTCCTCTTGAACCGGTCCTACGCTCGTTCACACCCCTTCTTGTGGCCACCGACCGCCAGATAACCAGCTTGGCCACCGTCCAGAATTCACCGACTGCCGCATTCCAATAGGGTTTCCCTATTGTGCTCAAGGAGCGTAATATATATGCGCAAGTGCGGACTTGGCTTCGCGATACTCGACGAGGGTACCACACGCGACCCAGACACGCATCTTTTCTCCTTTGTCAGCAACATTTCTCCTATTCTTATGCGGTCTGTCTCTTGGCCTTCGAGAATTGCATGGATTTTAGAATCTCTTTCATAGAAACTTCTTGGATAAATTCCACGCGGAAAAGATACGAACCTACTGTAGGCGTTTTAGAGCGGTTTGTACCGTGGCCATCGCCGTTCGACAAGTGACTAGCACCTGTCGCGATATTCGCCGCCGATGCAGATCGTTAGTGACTGTCTTGCGGTAGGGCAGTTCGCATTCGGCTTTGGCAGTGAATGCACGCCGGAGGATCTCGATTCGAATAAAATACTTTTGCACGGCATTGATCGAACGATTATTTCACCAGCTTCTACAGTACAAAATTATATCTTGGTAAGCGTGTTTCCGAAAACCTCGAGGATTTTTTTAGGCGCGAATAACTGATTTTAGACCCTCCGTGAACGAAACTGCCCGGTGTCCTATTTTTTGTCGCGGACTGTATTCGGAGTATGGGAAATTTGTCTCGTCGATCGTCGATGGCGAGGCTTTCAGTACTTTGAATGGTGAAAGCGACACGCTGCGCGATTTGCCGCGGTCGAACGAGGCTGTGGTTTTGTCGCTGACGCGATAGTTTGATCGTTTCAGGCGTCATCGACAATCTCTGGCAAAAAAGCGAGCTTCGAGTGGCTCGTTGTTCCGAAATCGAACTCGAAACGGCTCGCGAGAAAAATCAAGCGCCGAGTGAAAAAGACCGTAGGTGGAAACTAGAAGCGCGGTGGCCTTCCGGAGGTCAATAATTAAATCCACTCGGGAGCGTTGCGGGGTTGAACTTTGATCCTCATGAATTTTCAGCAAGGCTAGGTGCTAGTGAATTATGCTCACCAGGGAAAAACAGGGCCCCGGATACCGGTGTTCTAAAGGCCTTCCCGCAAGCTCGACAGAATATTCTCATGTTTCGTGAGCTTGGTTTCCAACTGGCACTTTCACGGTAATTAGGTGGATAAAAAATGCTGAGTCGATATTTCGTGGACCGGTCTGTGTTAGCCATCGATAGTTTCCATACAAATCGTTTGGCGATATTTCAGCCGCGAGTATCTTATTAAACTAAAATTCTTTTTCAATTCGATTCGAGCTTCATTGTTTCCCATATTCCCATCAGAAATGTAACGGACGCAAGAACCCCGCTCGCGAGTTCGGGTTGGAGTTAATTTAGAATTGCTTCGTCATCGCGGAAATTCAAATTGCATTTACGAGAGATGCGAGCATTAATCATTCCCTGTTAGGTAGTTTTAGCGTCGCGTCGTACCGTTTGACGTAAAGAGTAAATCAGAAAATGAAGTACGCTCGAGGATTACCGGCTACCAGCGCGCGTGAATTAATTTGTATCTTTCAGTTCTACGATTACATGCGCGTTCCAGATTCCCCTTGAAAGCCAGTTACAGATTGGGAAAGCCGCGTAACTTGTTTACCACTATTGTTTTTCTAGCTGGCGAACCAATCTAAATTTATCGTGGCTCGAATAGTACTCGAAGTCACGTTGATATTGGAATCTTTACGAATACAAAAGATAAGGTCTATTAATACATCCGAAGCGGATTTTAACAGGATTGACATGCTGTTTTTCAATTTTCGGCAAGGTTCAAAAATAGCGGACAAAAAGGAATGTCAATAAATTTTATTTATAGATTGATTGGATTACGCTGACTATAAATCTACAACGACAAAAGACCTTTCGAAGCATGTCATTCGCGATAAAAATTTTAATCGGTCGATGAAGAATGAAAACCATCGTGCCAGGAATTTATAGTTGTCGAAAAATCTTCGTTGGACGCGGACTGTAGTTCGGATAAGAGCCAAATTACTTTTGAATCAAATGATTTAAATGAGAAAGCTAGAAAAAGCATAGTTTCCTTTGGTTCGTTACGTTCTCCAAACTATCATAACAAACTGAAATATCGTGACGTCTGATTCGCATCTTGGCGAGTATATCACTCGTAATATTCCAACGAGTAGCTCGCTAAAAATTATGCGATTTGAGACAGAGTACTGCTCCGTGGCTCTCATTAATTCAACCGGGGGCCAATCGTCTCCTTTGGGATTGCGTCGCGTAGCACGGGACACTCCGCATTATCTCGCGCATAAAACTCGGTCTAAAGTAAAAATTCATGCTTTATTAGCCCCGCTCGAGCCGGGGCTTTTAATCTTATCGTTCGAAGCGTTCGTCTCATTCCATTAACGTGGCGTATTTTATTTCGTGGGTAGCGCGATACCCGACGCTCGTGATTCTCCTCTGTCCACTGTTTCCCGTTTGGTCGCGACGCGTCGCGACGGACACGCCAGGAGAATAGGAACAACGGTAAAAAGCAGAAAAGCGTGGCCACGGCGCACCGCGCCACGAAACGGCACAGGATACGGAAATGGCGCAGTGTCCTACGGGATACGTCGCGCGATTGTTTTGGCCGAGCTCCCATTTCTCCGGCTTTATGGGCAGCGGACAGAATTTGTGGCATCCCGTGGAGCGGCAACGAGCGGCACTTTTGCTGGCTCGCAGGCCGCGGCTATTCCGCCATTAGTTACAGACCCACTGGCTTTTCCACGATTGTTCTTCTTATTTTTCGAACTTCTCTTGGCCGTTCGCCCTCGCGCCAGGAGCGAGCTCTCTGCCAGCTTTTTCTCTCCGCGCGACTTCTGTACCAAGGATAGAGAGACTCCCGCGAAATACACAGTGTCGAGGAGAAACAAACGATACGAACAGCGACACGTGAGCGTAGATGAACTCCAGGAGGATTTTCACGATCTTGACCGACTCGACGTTCGGTTTACGAAATTCCAACCCGGATAATAACAATAATAAAATAGTAAATTGTAATTGGAGTCTTTGGAATGCCGTTGCGTGGAAAGCATCGATATCGCCGGACAAATATTGCCGCTTCGCAGTCGCGCGTATCCTTCGATCGCGTAAAATAATTTGCCATGCTCGTAGCAACGTAACGAGGCCATTCGCGATAATATTTTCAATATAAAGAGCAAGCCCGGTATTTAGTTTGCCAGCGATGCACTCGACAACGCGTAATAACGTGATCGCGTATGCGCAGCGGAAATTCCGCGGATTCTTGGTCCGTCGTCGTTTTCGAGAAAGGAAGCGTTGGACGGATCCGATATTACTCTCGGGCTATATTAAGGCGCTTAATACTTTGAGGCCCCCTCCCACTAGATCCTAGAGGATAACTTCAAAACATCTTCATATTCGGGGAATTCAATCCCCGTGGATCTACAACGACGGCAGTCAAGTTTCTTCATTATAAATATACAACTCGTAGGACCACGCGGCACTGTAATTTATATGAAGAAACATTGTGCAAGAAAAATTGATTC
Source organism: Hylaeus anthracinus (assembly GCF_026225885.1). Classification (NCBI taxonomy): domain Eukaryota; kingdom Metazoa; phylum Arthropoda; class Insecta; order Hymenoptera; family Colletidae; genus Hylaeus; species Hylaeus anthracinus. The sequence goes on along the minus strand of NW_026534330.1, from coordinate 3,294,516 downwards.
GCGTTAAGATTGTAACGATAAATCGTATCGTGGTGCTCTTATTAGCAGCGCGAGGGCGCATTTGGGCAAAGGGGGCGGAAAACAACCGCTGAAGCGTTTCCCTCGTTGGAATTTCACGTGAAAATCGAGGAACATTCGCGTTGATTCTACTTAGCCCTGTCGAGAAGCTGCTCGTTTATATTCAACCAGCCGACGAGTTGCCTCGACTTTACGCGCCGTCGGGTCGACGCGTGGCTGCGTGTTTTTCGCGACGAAATGGAAGCAGTAGCGATTTCCATAATCGATACCGCGTCGGGATCACCTCCGAATCGGGGCTGAGACTCTAGCTTCGCCGTGGGACCGTCCCTTGTTTCTCTTTTCTCGCCGTGAGGCCGTGTTTTCCTCTTTCTCCGAGTCGCTGCCACGATATTTTTCGGTTATTTCCCGAGAGAAGAGTCATCATCCCCAAAAGAAATTTCGACGGCAGACACCGGGAGGAAATACCCCTTCCGATCGGCTGAAGAGCCCGACCGCATCACGATTTGTTGCGTTCAACCTCCATGATGAAAAATGCCGAGTTGATAGAGACACCGAGACTTCTGGCATTTGATTTGTCCAAATCAAAACCAAAGCCGTTGTTTCTCGTCGAGGAATTTTCTACGTCGAAGCCAAGAAAACAGATATTCATTTATTTATTCCGATGTTCGATCCGTGGTTTCTTCTCGAATAAGACGAACCCGTCGAATCGAGCACTTGACCTAAGTTTACAATTTGACCTGCGCTGTGCACGTGTCCGCACGTGTCCGCCATTGGGATCGATTCATTCCCACGTTTAGCCAACACACGGCGCACCAGTCAATCGAATGTTTGCGGAGTCAATCAAAAACAAGGCCACAAGTATGCTCCCTGCTCTGGGATGTTAAAGTAACCCCGAACTAAATATGTTTGTCCCATATATCAATGTTACAGTTGACGAAAACAATAAGAGCCGTCGACATGTCGGGGGACGTCGATCGATATCGCAAACCTCGAGCTTCCTTTTTGTTATGCAGACCCTCCATCGAGAGGCGAAATTGATGGGATGCGTCAACGTCGAAAAAATAGTACAAAACGGATCGGGTGAAATCCGAGAGCAACGTCGGGTAATAGGTTGTCGAGCAATGGAGATAAATGAAATACCGCGGATGGACGCGAAAGAGAGCAGACGTCTCTGCCTTGGGGACGTCTGTCGACGATCAACGCTTTCGTCCCGCGGAGAACACTAAAACTCCCGTAAGAAAGCATTACCTTTGACTCGACGTAAAGGGTAATATAGTATAAATGTGTGGCCATGCATGACGCTAATGTAATTGAATCTGTTTTTTTAATGCAAGATCGACAGGCCAATCTTGTGTCAATTTCTTGAGTAATCACTCGTGTGACCTATTGGAAAAAAGTTCCGTTTTATATTGGGCGGTGCACGTAATTTATGCATGACGATGCAACGCCAGAGCGATCAGACAGTTCATGAACGAACGATTTTCTAACAAGTGGATAGATCATGCTGGACGTACTGCTGAATCTGCTTCTTCCACGAGCCTAATTTATGCACCCAGTTTTCTTATTATTAAGAACAACTTCTGGCAAGTTGATAAGGGTTCGATCAATGGGACTACTCGGGTAAGACGTTAAGTTGCCTCTCGACGAAGAAAAAAAAAAAAACAGGGAGCTTGAAGAAAATTGTCCTGGGAATATCCTGGGAATATATATACGGAGACATCATCAAAGTATAGCCACCGCAAGTGTTCGCGGGAAGCGGAAGAAGGACGATGTCTTTTCGTAATTACCCACCTCCGGAGAACGCATTACTCTTTGTCGTCCGACGCTCTTCGGGTCTTATCGTCGCCATGGGGGCGCACAGCCTGAAACCCAGGACTTTTCGTCTGCAAGGGACGGCGGGAGACGACGACGACGACGATGCCTGGAATTTCGTCGGGAAGAGATTCTTCCTTCTCCTGTATTATGGGCCGGCGTTCTTGGAGAAACGCGCCGTTACGATTTCTGCTCGAGTTCGAAAGAAGTTACGCTACGAGGACGTTCCCGACGGCTGACAAAAAATTCGAGGAATTCTCGCAGGAGAATCAGGAGAGACAGCTCTCTACCCTTTGCTGAGATTTCTGGGAACGAGCTCTCTCTGCGCACGGAACTTTCATTGCAAATCGTTAAGAAAATATTAAGAATCGTTAAGAAAGTTATTTTATTCGTTGTTTATCGTTTGTTATTCGAGCGAAAGGCCATGTCTGGTCTCTCGTAGAGAAAGCAACAAGTAGCACGCTCAAACTTGCCACAGATCCAATTCCATTGTCCCACGTACGAATAGTCAACAGATAGCGAACTCATTAGCGACAAAGGCAACGATTTGGATGCTTACGGGAATTGGCGATCGAGTAATTCGCGAAAGTTTGCGCGCGGAAATGCGCCTCGTAGGTCGTTTTTATCCGCCGCTGGACGTCAATGGGAAATTATGTTTCCTGCGAGACCGAATATTTGATCGAAACAGCCAGTCGGGGCGAAAACCGGCGACGATTTGTTCTCTCAATGACACATTGGAGAATTCGCGGAAATAACGGGTGTTAACGACTTCGCGATAAACGCAAAATGGCAATTTCGTTAGGGGTGCAATAATTTGGCCTATTAGTCGGGATAATAAAACGATTCGACAACGGGGCGAACGAAACTCGAATCGTTTGGGAGTGGCGTCGATCGTGCAGGAACGTATCATTTTCTCTTTCAACAGTCCCGCTAATCGATTGGCGACGAGAGATTTTTTGCAATTGACGTCAATTTCGCGGCGCAACTGACACGCGAAAAACTCGATTATCGCTGTGACGAGCTACAATGTAGTCAGCTTTCAAATAAATCAATCTTTCCTATGTATAAATCACATTGGATCGTCCCCCTGGGCCGGACGAAAATGCCTGTTAACGGTAATGCACGATTTCCACGTGCGAAGATTGAAAAAAATATTATGAAAAATTGTCGAGGTTGCATTTGAATTCAATGCTTTCACAGAGGCCAGAATACGCAGTAATCCATCAATCTACAAATTTATAAATATTTGTAGCGCATGTATTTTAACTCGATTAATAATACTGTACGATACTTTTGGTTGTTATGCTAAATATTTGTTCCGGTGGCAGAGTTTATCAGAGTCAGCGTATCCGACGCGGTTGATTAGTAATCTCGCGGTTTCGCGGCGCTCTCCTGCGAGACGCGTAAACTTTGGTGGGGTGATATCCGCTGGAAAATTTGTTATGCGTCGATGACGCAAGCAATCGATGTTTCTACATCATTACGGAGGAAGTCGTGCTTCGAAATCTTCGAGAATCATGTTTACAGCTGCAATTTATAAACACGCTATGCAGACATTCTTTTTTTCAAAGAATTCGAGCCATCTTCGTTGATTGTAATCCGACAAACTTGTAAATGCTATGAACGATACCACCGAAATTACCATTTTGAAAGGATTCGAATTCGTCGAAACAAATTCCGACGGATGATAGATTCGTTCGCGATGCATTCGCAACGCGTCCTCCATGCAGCGCACCGAGAATGCTGTTATCCGAGTTCCGCGAGATCGATTTAGCGACGGGATGTCACGAGCTACAAGATCCTATCGAAGTCCCACGCGCCGCAGTCTTGTATTATACACGAGACGTATCCAGATTAACTGCAACGTCCACAGCGAAACGTGAGTCGGCGAGCATGCATCGCGTATAACGATCGCGTTCCTAGAAAGTTTTCGGTTATAGAGATTCGAGGCTCGTGAATTCCTCTTTGTTCCCGTCACTCGGGACATCGGAATCGTGTTTGAATGCCGATAGGAACATTAAGGACGATCGCTATTTGATAATCTTAAATATACTTACGAGTGGGAAACACTCTCGGCAAAAATTCTCGAGATTGTCGAGAACGCTTCGATTTTTTTCCCGGAAAAGTGTAGTGGAAATTCGTTAAAAAAAAAAAAAGACGTGTAGTACTTCCGTGACGGGATTCTCGAGTACAATCGTAATCGCGTATGCATCGTGACGCGCTCCACTCACGACTTCATCGAGTTACAGATGGCTTTATCCGAGGACGATAACAGGCCGCGATAGACACGGCCGCTCCCTCGCTCGTTGCAAGGCGACGCGCGCTTCCGTCTACGTCTACGTTCGCGTTTTCATTCGGTAAATGGACGGGGTTGCATTGTTTCGTGGCGCAGCGTGGAGCATCGCGGACGAATGGAGCTACGAATCGTCTGAAAGCCTTTTTTTGTTTCGCTGTATGCATACATGCACCACCGCGAGTGCATCCTCCGTCAGAGGCCGAGGGGAACAGTAGCTCCGAGCTACCGTTCATTCTTTCTGCGCTTTTATTTACTGCATGTGCGTCTCGACATAATCGTATTTTTAACCGTGGCACAACCCGTCAATGTTATTAACTCGTAAATTCCCGTGCTACGCGACAAACGAACGAACGTTTGCAGTAGACGATGCATCGTCAAGTTCTTTTCGCATCAAAGGTTGGCTGATCCATGCCAAATCGCAGACTGCTTTGCTGAAACTGAAATACGAGGTAGTCCATGAAAAATTGTAAGTGTCGAGGCGTCGTTGTTTTGCTGGTCTATGGACCTTTGAAATAATCAAATTGTTTCTTACCATCCACGTGAATAATTGCGTAATTTAAACGATGTTTGAACACTCGTTAAGCTCTCTCGTTCAGAGTTTTTTGAGACGTTGCGCTTCGTCCAAGGGTTCCTCTTCTTGTAGGCTGGTTAACCACGGCTCTCGCTCGAATACGTTTTTATTTATACTCCGTTGCATTTACCGATCCACAATGGTGGAAGTTTCTTTTGTCAAAGCCGCTTTACCCTGTCACTTTTCTTTCCAGATGCTTTGTCATCATCCTTCTTCGGCGTTTCGTCGTTTTTCCGTTGCCACCGCTTCGAGGTGCACTTTGAAACTGGACGCGATGACGGAGTAAAAACCAAAGGGAACCGTATACAATCGCGACAGAGAAAAGCAACTACGCGGCGATTGTAAATTGGAAGACGTAAGTATCCAGTGTAATAGATTATTATACGAAGTAAGACACTCGAGACAGATGCGATTGGTAACGATCGATTTCGATCGAGTTTTGAAAGGATTAAAAGTAAAATGGGGTTAGAATACGTCAAAGGTAAAAACCCAGCATTCCGCAGATGTAGGCGACGCAATTGTGTTAAGATGGAAAATTACGCGTGGATAAAGGGTGAATTAATCATCGTGGGAAGCGGAGTACGACAAACTCAGACTAGAGTAGGAACAGTTTTTTAATGTCCTCGGCCAGGATCCCTTTTAACGAAGAAAGCGGTAAGAAAAATGCATCGTCAGGTTATATTAATCAGTATGCATCCGTGTTTCGTTCTACGCTTCCCCGTAGCTTCATCATCGTGCTTCTCCACCATTTCACCATTTCCTTTCTCCGACGCGGTCTAATTGCGCTTCCGTGCTACGTGGTGCAAACGGGCCAAATGGGTTGAAAGAGAAAAAATAATACGTAGCAACGGTAGCTCGTAGGCAAGACCTGGAAAAATGAAGTAAATACCAAAACGAGAGAATGATAGTTCGTCTACCGACGGTGAATTACGCTTAAATAATTAATTGCCTTTCGAAGAATGCGAACATCTCGGTCAGCTAACTGAAACAGTCAAGGTACACGGCATGTTTCACAGCTTTTAAAGTCAACCTTTCAGTCACACCTTCCGCATCATCGTTGATATTTTCGTTCGTCGATACCAACATTTTCTTTCGATGAAAACGCCCATCGAATCGAGCGAAGTTCAGCTGAAACGTGCTCATGGCACGGAAAATAAAAAGCCGCAATAGTCGAGAGAATATGCTAAACCAGCTAAACAATCGCCAGTGTACGTGGGAACTGCGACTCCATTCAGTCGTCTTTTTCTGACTCGATTACAGCGAGATGCTGCTGGAGCATCTTCGTCAAGGTTCCTTTATCTTCTTTCTCTTTTCTCCGGGGCGCGCGGTCTGATTGCGGAAAGGTACGTGCTTCCCTCGTTCAAAGAGGTCCGCGAAGTTGCTTCCCCTGGCCGACTGGCCGTGGAGCTCTTTACTGTTTCCGCTAATGCGCTTTTATATTGCAGCGATAATAAAGCTGCATTGCCGCGGTAACTCTCGCTGCGACGATACTACTCTAAAAAAGATCGCGTGCCTCCGTTGCGGCTTTTATTGAAATTTATTTCGATCGTTCGTGTAGCTAATCGAAGCACTTCTTGTAAGCGGAAAATTGAAACCCCTGGGAAACGGGACCTCGCTGTATCGAGCCATTATCGACTCTTCCTAAGAAAGTTTCGCCTATCGTGGCTACAACGCCATCGGTGGATTTACACTTTAATTTGCATCGCGTTGCTACTGTTATTGTAAACGAGTAGCGGCACGTACGTTACAAGTTTTGTACATTTCAAGAAAATGAATCCAGTAATAATGGTCTGAACGATTTTTGCAAGTCTTTTCCGAGTATTTATGAACCATCGAGCGGAACAACCCCCACGATCTTGGACCGCCTTCCATGAAATCGGTCGGACCTTTATTTTAATTCTCTCCCTATCTAGATCTGGGGAGCAAAACGTTGGTAGCCGGAATAGAAAAAAGAAAGGGAGAAAACGGCCAACGATTGTCTAAATGGACGCTCGAACGATAACGATAGAAGAAGCAGCACGGGAGACAGAGATAAGCAGACGCTACCTAGTTTTCGTTCGTTTCCTCCAATCGCCAGTCGTCTGTTTTCCTTAGCTTTAACCTACATGTTATCTAAATCCTCTGTCTGGAATCAACATCCTGCGCGAGGATATCTGTGTCTTGACCGGAGAAGTATGCTTGGATTAACTCATCCGACCATTTTATCCAACGATGTGCAGGTTTGTGCGTCTTGGAGTTTCACGTGCGTCCTTCTCGTTTTCCCGCAACTACCTAGATCGCCTACCGATATCTTCGATCTTAATTCGCGGACCGAGTATCCGAGGCATCGTTTCGGACCGTGTACGATGCTCTTATGGTCGAGCTTAGCCCATGTCGATAATACCAGCCTCGTTCGAGGCGTCTACCCATTACCCTCGCCACGCTCCCGCTTAACGAAATTTCGTTACCACTCCCCGGGTTTCTTCCCTGGCTTATCGTGGGAAAAGATTCTGCTATTCTAAAAATCGTTACCCTGTGAATCGTGGATATACTGTTAGAGAAGTACGTATTTAAAAAATAAGTGAACATCGAATTTTTAGATGTTTCCAATAACGTTGCTGCCAACAACAATAGTCTTGGTGTACTACGAACGAAAACGATTTCGCGTATAAAGTCCATGGTCAAAGACAAAGTCGATTCGCTGGTGTATAAAGCTGTACAAAACTTGCACAGATCCCAAGAGCCATGTCTGCGGAAGGTAGAAGCGCCGATTCGTTTACCATGTATTCCGCGGAGAGTTTCGCGGCAACGACGATTTGCTGTCGATATCGTCCTGTTACGGAAAGGGCAACGCAAACGATCAGACAACTATCGAGCACTGGTATCGATATTCTGTCGACGAGAGAAAGGCGCGCCAATATCCGGAGGATATTCTTCCAGTCGCGCTAGGTGCATCGGCGGCATGCTTCCCGATTCACGATTTCCAACTCCGCAACCGATATATTTTTCTACGCCGGAGAGGATCCGAATTAAGGTTCGAAACGTTTGTTTAAAATAAACCATGCGCGTTGGAGCTGTATTTGTTAAAATATTTATTTTAAATCGCGCTGCAGCGAAACGCGAAATCGCGATTGGAAACGAACTTCCGATAAAGCTCTCGATTGCAACTGCGTTTGATTGCGATTCAATGATTTTTATGAAGCGCAAATTTGGCCGCCTCGAGCGAGCACTGGATTGTCTTGTTGATTTTACCAGCTTTCATGATACAGGAGTGCCCAATATCGAGCGAGTAATATCAATCCTCTTGATCGATTGATCCTATTATACCAGTTACTCAAACTTCATTTGCTTTGCTTGGATTAATCTCAATTAACAGTGACCTGGATATTATTCTCTATGGCATATTTGATTTGAGTTATAATCGTAGTCTCCCTTTGATATACGTACACTTTAGAAGTAAGTCATTGAATTTCTCAAAACTGTTAAACCGGTAAACAAGCTCCAGCACATAGCTGAAACTAGTCAACATAATAAGAACAAACTTTTCGTTTATCAGCCTTGGGCGCGGAAGTTTTCTCTGTTTCGTGAAACTGCTTTTTAAATTGTTTGCAGACTCTATATAGCGAAATTTGTGTCAGCTCAGCGATCGTTTATCGAGACAAACTAAGCTAAAGTTCGATCCGGCGTACATCGGCAATGGAATTAAACCGTTTGATGCGATAATTGCGCGACCATCGATATGAACCGCAAATTCCACGATGTAATTCTATTGCGAATGTGCAATACAACTCTTTGGAAATTTTCAACCGATCGCCGATTTTCCAGGGAATGCTTGACGCACACATCGTCGTTAATTATTCACGTTTCAACTGCTAATCCTGTCAATATGCGGCAGGACAGTCGTTTGCCTATTTGCCAGGCATTTTCGGCCGAACAAACGCATTCGAGAATACGCCTGTTAGCGTCAGATTTTCGCCTTTCACTTCGTACCGATTGATCGGTCGCTTTGTTCGTAAATTCGACGGATAACGATATTACGAGCCCGCCACTGACAGCTTTTCAACGTCCGCCCCAAAATGAACGATAAATACAGTTTAGCAACCACTGGCAAGCTGAATTTTTACGAGGGTCGAATATACTATTGGTTGGTCTTAGTAACACTAGAATAAAAACACTAGACTAGCTGAGACTAAAAGTGAGACTGGTTGTTAAAGAATATAAATCGATTACGAATCAATATTAGAATTTGTATTATTTGGTTTCTCATAGTTCTCGCCTATTTGGACAAGGGACGTCGCGAAAAAGGACGCATTTTTCCATAAAACATCATTGCGCCTCGTCGATCACTGGTCGGGGTTAGAAAAGAGCCGCGAGTTGCGGGGGTGCGTAATTCGAGAACGATTAACAGGCGTCGAGGGTCTGACGGTCCAGCGACCGCAGTGGAAATGCCGACGATAATGGCGAATCCACGAACGTTCTGTACAGAGTGACCATCGGCGGCCGGTAGTAGCAGGAGTCCTGGCACCAGCTTTATTGTTAGCGGCCATGTGCGGCTGATTGTGAGTTTCAACCCTGTCGGCTCTTGTCGCGTCTGCGGCGAAATGTAGCGCTCCTGTGTTCGAGTCGGCAGCCTGTCTACACGCGAACGTATGCACGTGACGTTATGTACTCGGTACCGCCGTGATATTCTTCGTGGCTGTCTCGTACCACGGAAGATGTCCCGCGCGTTTTCAGAAACAATTGATGAGCCTTCGGTTCTCGCGAGCCACTGCAACTTTTATAATTCTTCCGCGACTTTAAACTTTAATTTGCGTTTCCGAGGCTTTAAACGTTATCCCACAATTGCATAATGCGACTGACCGGGAACTCGTTAAAGAAAATCCTTGTAAAGTTAGCCGAGAACATTTTGCGAAACTTGTGGATGATGCTTTCTTAAAAGGGTATCTCGAAGTATTCCGATCGCTTACTTTTTAGTTTGCTTATTAATTAATCTGTGAACGCGTAAATAATCAAGAAATAACATAATTTAAATAATTTCGTCTAGTCAGTTTCTTAACATGGAATAAAGTTCACGAGACGGAGTAGTGATTCTTTTTACGATTACGCTGGAGTCTGAGAGGAGATTCTTAATCTTTATGGGCTAGGACATGTTGTAGGTAAAAGCATGGTCCAATTACTTGGTTTCCGTCGTGACAGGAATATAATTATAAATAATAAGTTGAAAGGAGTATTTTAGAAATCATAATAAGAAGATAGGCCTCTTAAATAGCCCGCGAAGGAAGACTGAAATTTTCATCGAAGCTTCAATCGGGATTTCAATTAGGTTATACGCTATAATCCCAGCGATAAGGGCATCAACCTCACGGTATTTCGATCAATCGATTTGCCGCGGGGCTTCCCTTTTCTTTTGACGTTCAGCAAGGTATACCTTTCGTGAATTGCATTTTAAAAGCAAATGCACACCGGCGTGGTTAGTTGTGCGCGTCAGTCCATTGGCCAGATCGCCCTTTGACCGCCAGAGCGACAGGGAGGAGAAGGAACGAGGAAGGTAGGGTGGTACGGCTGGCGAACCGAGTACGTGGTTTTATCGATTTGTCAATTTGGAACGGTTTCCTGTCGGCGGTACGGAATAATTTACCGTCGGCCAGCATCATGACATTGGGCTCTGTCTGCCACTCTTTCCTCTCTAACTCCGCGCGTACATAAAGACGAATAGATTGCCATCCGACTCCTCGATACCCACTTCTACGTCGTCATCAAACCCTATTGTGCTCGAAGGCTGCCAACAAGTGTTCCGACTGTTGGAAAGAATTTCACGAACAGCTAGGTTCGATGGTTACATTTCCATTCGAAAAATAAAGGCACTCGAACCTGTAACCTAAAATTATTACCCAAAACGGTACGAAGGAAAGATACCCGGTTGGTTTGTATACCCATGGGTGTGAGACGCTGTACAATAAAATAATTTCAGGAATGTTCTATACGATATCACCGGCAACATCGGTTCGGAGCGTGGATAGGAAGGAGGTACGGTTCGTTGCAACTTTTGGCAAGACAGCTCGGTATTAAATTTCACAAGGGGGCTTGGACGTCGTTCTCGGTTTAACAAGCAAGTTTGCTCGAAAGCGGAAATTCGTTGCAGCGTGTAGGAGAGGCGAGAGAAGAACGAAAAGCAAAAGAGATCGCGGGTAAGGAAAGACGCGTAACGGTTCGATGTGGAAGATCGAGGGGTTCTCTTTTTGTCGGAGAGCAGTCTATCGATCTCGACGGACCGCGCACGAGATCCCTCATTCTCGGTGGACCGAACGACTGCCGTAGGATTAGAAGAAGAAAGACGCCCCGTGTTACGTGTCGCGCGGCTGCACGCGAAAAAGACGGAGCGCGAAGGGTATAAGGGTGTTCGCTGGAAATAAGGAGGGAAACCGAAGTAGAGGCACGGGATCGAGACCGCCGGGAGAAGATTCATCGTTGGCAGCTTGCCGTAGTTTTTTCTTGCGGTGAGCAGTTCCTTGCGATCGGATATCCTTTCTGGGCTCCGTTCCGAAGGTCTTCCAATATCGGTCATGCCGTATGAATCGGTTCTTTCTCTTCTTCCCTGTTTCCAGAAACGGCGGCCTTCCGTTCGCGATTAAATTGCTTCTCGTCCAGTGGGTTTTCACCGATCCCTCGATTGATTTAACGACGCGACTGCAATCAGTCCGTTCGAGTACATAAATCCTCCTAGCTGCCACCTGACACTTCTTAAGGACCGATCACGTATACCCAACGAACGCTATCGAGTGACAAACCTTGGAACGATGCGCGAGAGGCGGAAGGTTATCCGAATCTTTCGTCAAAACGAAGATTAGACCAAAGCCGTTCGTTTTATGTAAAGCGTCCAAGATCGAACACGCCCCAAAGTGTGTTAGCGCTAGAATTTACCATCGGGTGTTCTCCTCGGTGTTTCGATAAAATTTTCAACTCATCTCGGCCCTCGATCGCCGATAAGATTGAAGGTGATCTCCAAGGTATACGTAGAGATCGGTTTGGGCGCGAGACACGCGCGTTCACTGGAAGCAGCGTCGGAAAACGAGCAACGTCGGTTGTGGCGAGGGACGGCGTCTTCTCAGAACTACTTAGCAACTTCCGAAGGCTCTCGGCATCGACGTTGAAGAGTCAATTTTAACTTTATCTCGGTCGAGTTTGTGGCCCTCTCTCTTTCTAACCGACGCCAAATACGTTTTCTCATACGTGCGGCCAGAAGTGGCGAACAGGGGCAAGATACTGTTCGTAAGTTTCATAATATCGGCTCGAACGGGATGAATCGCGATAGCGCTGATATTGTAAGAGTGCTGACGGGTTATCCAGCTTCGGGTTATGACATCGATACAACATACACGCTTTTCACTGGCAATCGAGAGAGTGAGAAAGAGATGAAGTTCTTCGAGGAGAAAATACGAAGTCGCTTGAAAATTCTAACGCGATGGAACTCGAATTCTGTTCTAAAAATGAAGGAAGCTTGTTAGTAGCATCAACAAATCTTCAGAGCACCTTTCAATATCCTGAACGTAAAGTACTTTGTGAACGTAAAGTACTCATCTACAGCTAATAAAAGGGGGAGACACGATAACACGCGCAACGCAACCACCGTACGGAAATGAAATTTCGCTGGGAGAGGTACACGATTACTTCGCTGTTCAGCGTCGTATCGCCATGGAAAATTGCTGCGTTCGTCATTAATTTAATATAACCGAGATAAGGTTGAACGGAGACAGGAAACGTGCGCGAGAGCGAAGAGGAAACGAGGACGACAGCTGGGAATGCCGAATCTGTTGGAGCGAAGAGTGATTGATCGGCGAAAATTACTGACAGATTGATGGAAATTAATGGAAAGCGCAGGTGGAAATTAATGGCTCGACTCTCGTGAACCACAGGAAAGTTAAAATGCCACTCGATCGACCGTACACGTATAAATTCAGCGTTCGTATGACGCGTATATCGGTACGCGAGTGTAAGTATGATTAAATTTATGTGCGGCTGCAAAGTGTTGGGATTAACGACAGAATGGTTTCGATCGAAATTCCAGGCAGGATCTGTTCGCGGGAACGCACGATTTCTACGATATTTCACGCGCTTGTCGTACGGCATTATGAAAAACGAATATTTGATTTTCGATTATTAAACGGCACACCACGATCGTGAAATTTATATCGGTACACAATGGGATAAAATCGCTAAGGTGCTACGAAAACGTGTAACTATAAAGCTCAGATGAAAATGGATATTTTAAATCGTTATTCAATGTTAATCGAACAATTTTGAAACGTCAAAGAATTTTGCACATATTTTGCTTACTTGGACACTGTCGTAAGCGGTTTACGTTATGGCGATTCCAAAAGATGCTCGGTTGCCCCTTGTGTACGTCTTCGGTTCTTTCGCCACCCAGTTTTCCTCTGTCAAATCGCAAACCATCCCAATTGTTATTCCGTGATTTAATTGCCCAGAAACCATAGCGATACCTCATGCTAGTTTAGTAGAGTTCTTGTTTGGTAACCACCGAGTTTCGACCGTAAGTTCGAGACTAGATTTTGAGGTTGCACACGCGTCTTGTAACAATGCGGTTGCCACGACATTTCCGACAACGTCACTCTTCGTTCGCCAAGGAAAAAGCTTTTCCACGGAGGTCGGCTGCTTTTCAAAGGGCCAAAGGTATCTTTCAATCAGTCCGAGAAAACGACTAACGAAGAAGGAGAAATAAATTCTATTACCTCGAATGAAAGCACCGCTGGAGGTACAAACCTAATTATGACAGTGATCGATGAGATGTAAGTCGACACTCCTTTTAGTCTATATGCGTAATGCTCCGCTTTTTCTTGGCAATTAATCGTGTTCGTGCTGGGAACATTGGCGAAGCGATTATCTGAATTTTAATTGGGTTTCGGAAAATCTGTCTCATCGTGTGACCACGTGCTAGCGATGTTAATCGAAATTAGAAGGAAACATTCGTTGAATTTAACGATATCGGTGACCGATACAATTCTGCCGCATGATGCATTTCGCTTCACGTTCGCGCGTGTAAAAATATCGATCGAATAACGCCTGGTCGGCCTATTAGCCGCTGGAGGAAACAACCAGCTAATTTTTTCGGCAAACAGCGTCACAATCTCGATGCTGTTTCCACCGTTCGTGACGATTGGCTGTCCCTTGAATCTTGATGAGTATTTTTTTTTTATCGTCAGTTTTTATTACGAACAGGTGACATCGACGTGGAAAAATACAGTTAAAATTAACTAATAAATAATACTAACTTCTGTCGGTCTACCCTTATATTCTATTATTTTATTAAAAAGATTTTATAAGTTTCTAGTCAATTCACGCGTCTGTTACCCCATTCCTCTGGTCGGCTCAGCTTTAAGGACTGAAAAATGGATTTCAGAGTTCAATTTGCACATCTGGGTGAAAGCACGATAAATAGGTTTTCATCTCGCTCGTCCTACGAACAAGAAGCCACCTGTACTTTTCTTTCGCCAACGGAAAATGAGGCTACTCTAGCGTCCAACGTGTTGCTTATTTTTATTAGGACCGATTGTGTCGATCCATCTGTGCGACAGAATCGATCTACGGTACGCAGCGTTCACGGCACCGGCGTACGTTTCAACGGGAAAATAGCTTCTCGCGACGTAAATGACGAAATTGAAGTGTGATAGAAACTGCAGCATTTTTTATTCCTAGCTTCGACGGTGGTTGGAACCCCTCCAGTTGATTAAAAAGTAACCACAACAGCGGAAGCATTTTATTCCAGTTCGGTAAACTAAAGTTGCGTTTACTTTTTTCTAAGTTAAACTTTCGATGTGGTCGTTTGTTTTGAAATGTTCGGTTGTAGTGTATGAAGATCTAAAAATAGGTCGGAAGATAACCATGGTTACGGGTAACGAGATAGATCTTCGCGGCTATAGCAGTTTAATTATAGAGGCTCCTTTTCGTTAGGGTAGGACGGAGATATTGATTTCGCAACGATAGCCCGAAGTATCTGGAAATTAAAAACTTCCACAGAATCCTGCTCGCTTTTAAGCTTCTTGATGGATCTCGGCGAACAAAGAGAGCCGACTTGTCGCCTCGTTGCCTCGGCCCGACCTTTGCAGATCAAGGTAAAGGGAGACGCGGACGTTGAAGCCTCAAAAGCTCGCTCCTACGAGTTGCACGTCGTCGAAACAACCTATTAACGACCAGACTGGAAGAAGAGAGGCAAACCAACGTCTTTTCCACAGAAGACCGGCTAGGAGCTTGACTTCCGTAATACGAATAGTTCGAATTTCGCTGGGCGATTCCTATCTAACTTCTTCCTTTTACAGGTGCAATCAATTTAGATCTGCGTAAATAATTTTCTGGTCCGTTTGACGCGGGGTTCTCGTTCCAAGGCAGGTGGTATGCGACGGACTGAAAAATGCCTCGTTAAAATTGTAATTCTGCCAAGTTCCATCATAGCGACCTGCCCAGGGTGCGCGAACCGTTAGATTAATGCATCCAAGATATTTTATGAATTCCGCTTGATATTAATTACGACACGAATAAATATGTAGCATCAGCGCCCCGCGTTTTTTTTTTTTTTTGTTTCTTATATATTTTCGTCACTTGTGATATTTAGCACCTTTTTGAAAGCATGAGCAAGTTAAACACGGGCGAGGGTATCTATTAACTTGTCCAAAGCGGACAGTTTCGCGAGCTGGACGAAATCGAAGGTTTACGGGCGGGACCTTGAGGGCCATAAGTTTCCCAAAGCGATCGAACTTGAAATACGACTCGCGTGGTGACGCAGAACGAATTAATCTCTGGCGCGAGATCGGAAGACCGGGTTGGTTATAGAATTGGCCGAACCGGCTGTCGCAGTCGACAGAGCGAAGGGATGATGGCCTGAAAGGACTCGAGCTACAACGGGAACGTTGAATGTCGTTCGGAATGAAAATTGGTATAGACGTCGTTCGCTTGCACGGGCCCATATTGTATGACACCGCGAGATTCCGATGATTTATTACGTAATATCACGGGTACGCCGTAGACCCCAACCCCTTCTCGTCCCTCGACCACCCTCTCCTCCGCAATTTCTGTAGCTCTCCCCATTCTCTCCGATCTTTCTATTGACGTCGCGCTACACTTGGACACTTTCCAATTGAGAATTTTACTGTAAAGGGTCCATCGACTAAAAGAGAATCACCGTGGTGTCCTGGTTCACGAGATGAACATGCTTCTCGCGCTTTCTAACGCCAGCAGCCGACAGGGTTCGCGGTATAGATGGTGATCCTTTGTTACCTTTGTTTCGAGGGACGGTAGTTTACAATAGTAGGCGCGAGTGATATCCGTGCGTTGCGGATGACACGTTTGAGCGTGAATGGCTGGCGTTGCTACATCCCGTTTATGAAAGCAAAGCGTTTCTTGTCAGGTACAATTAACAGCAGGATAGGTGTAACATAGTTTATACGTGACTCGCGAAACAGAACCTTCCGATTTTTCACGATGAAGCTCCACGTCGATCGTAAACGAACCGTTACCACTATGGATGCTCGCAGTCTACCCTTGGCCGTCCGTGGATACTCTGCCAAATGTGCGGTACTCGACCTTTTTTTCATCCTCACCCTCGACTCAACCACCTTCTCTCATTTTCAGTTTTCCGTTCTCTATAGTTTCCCACTCTCATCCTCAGGCCCTTCGCCAATCTCCACTCCAACTCCAAAGTTTGCAATCGTCTTGCGTCTCTCACCTTTGCTTCCCATTCCGACTGCCTCGAATCCGCGACGATCTCCGCTTCTATTTCTAATTCCAACCGTACAATATTTAGTCAAAGTTTTTACGGGCTTGTCACTTGTCTAGCAACAAAATTTCCGCGAGATGAGAGCCCCTGAAAATGGGGCGCAAAGATTCCGACTCCCAACTCGAAGGGAGGCGCGGGGCATTAACGAGGATCGGGAAAGATCAAAGAGGAGTAGAATCAGCGGATTCGACTGGAAACTTTTCGTCGGCGTTGCCAGCAAAAAATGAAGAGCATTTTCCAATTTTCGTCTGGATATGACGTGGGTCTTAGCCGCCGGAATCCAGAATGCCCGATACGTGATGGCGTTACCGATTTTCCTCGCGAAGGAGGTCGAGCACAGCCGCGGAATGATAACGTTTCCAACGAGTCGGGCCCTCTCTTTCTGTCCTTTCTGTCTCGTACACAGCCGCGGAAAGAGCAACGTCTACGATATGTGCCGTGTTTGCGCGTTGCATCGCCTATAGTTCGGTTTCTGATAAGAAAAGACAAATGTGGAGAGCGGCCAAGCTGGATGGGTAGATTTATCTCCCGGAAATTTCAAGAATATGTATTCGTTCAAGAGTAAGTCAGAAAATAAGGTATTAAGCTAAACCGAGTAAAATTTTATATCCCAGCGGTTTGTGTCACAATCCCACCTCTACATGTAACGTTTGTTTTAACGAATCGTTCGCGGGAGTTTGTGTTTCCATGTTCAGCCATCAATTCCGATGTAGTTTGAAACAAACAACCGCTTGTTTCTTGTTTCAGCGTGTCGGCGCAACCACGTTGACACAGTCATTCGAATCGCATCGTAGCGCCGTTCCCTTTTCATCCGCGTTTTCCCGCATCTCGTTAGGTAAATAGCAATATTGTGATAGGATTTCCTAATTAACCGAGGTAATGCAAGTGAACCCTTTGCTAGGAGAACGTTTCATCTTTCGACCAGCTTGCAGAGTATTATTCCAAAGGAAATAGTTGCGCAAATAGAGGGGGACAGGTACAGACTAATTGTGTAAATACAGATTTAGCCTGTACTTCGTCCGGATGTTTGTGACGGCGGTATTGCTCGAGTCTCGCGACGGTCGTAAAACATTCAGGCTGCGAGTTTCTCGTCTTTCGGTTGCGCGAGATCAAAGGTTTCTTCTTCAATCCCACCGAGTAGCGCCGGTAATTATATCCAGGGTAGATTCTTCGAGATCGAACTTGCGCTACTCTTCGAGAAACAAAAATCAGAACTTAACCATTTTAAACTCTCACGATTTATGTACGACTTTCGGCCATTCCGGCGCCATAAAAATGCAGCTTCGCTAATTTAGGCTACGAAAACGTTTCGCTAATCTTCCATACACTGACTCTCGCGTATTTCATTTTACTTGAACCCGCACAGTACGACGAACGTGCACGCGCACACGCAGCTGCTTCTTATTATCTCTAACAGTAAGTTACGTCTCTCCCCTCGACGGTGTATTCGCGGTGCATAGCTAGTTAGATATCAGCGGTTGAGAATTGCAAGTTTACAAACGTTACAGCGCAGATTGCGTCATGAAGTAATTTTGCAAGTATGTACACCGGGAGGATGGGCCCGCAGGGAACGCGGCAGATGCACCGACGGGACGTGAACGAAATTACAGAGCACGGGAGAAAAAAGGCAATTAAAGGGAACAGGCCATTTACACGCGGCACATGGTTTTATCAGGATAATCGCGTCGATGAGTAACCGTAACCGTCACCTGAGACACGTTCCGCCTCGTCTCTCGAATAAACAGTACTATTAATTAGCGGAAATAGCATCAGGGTTGACACAAAGGGATGCAGAACGGATAGTCTCGAAACTGATACGCGCGGCTGAACCTCTTCAACCGTTTCATCGTCCGTGTTCTATTTGCGATGTGTTTGCACGCGTTTGCGTATATGCGTTTTCAATTAATCGACGTAATTAGCCGGATATATCAACACGGGATCGAACGTTTTTACGCTGGTTAAAAAAAAAAAAAAATGAAATGAAAACGTGGTTCAACCATTTTCAGTTACTCTGTATTCGTTGTCAAGACCGTGTTAATCCTAATCCTACCGATTTACTATATTAGAGCTGGAAACTTTTTGGAATGAAGGTTGAAGTCGACACCTAGTGTCTGGATATAACCGTTAGGGGTTATATCGGTTCTGTAACATTAGAGATCGAACCGAAATCACGCGAGAATCACGTTTGTTTCGGCGTAACGGCGGTGGCTCGTTAACTCGAGGCGCTTAAATCACCCAGCACGCGGCCGAAGGAAAGCGCGGTTTATGTAACGCGTCCACGCCGAAGTATATTGCGCCGCACGGTGAATTATACTTCATTTACGCTGGGCAACGATTAATAGCCATTAGTCAATGCTAGATCTTAATTAGCGCGAGCTTCCCTTCCCTTAATTACCTCTCACTTTGTCTAGCAATTCTTTCGCTGCGGTGAAACGGAAGTGTTTGCACGGGAAATGAGTTTTTTCAATATTTGCCCATCCGGCTGATAGTGGATTCCGAGTAATTTCATTGTGCGAAAAGTGGTGGACGGTGGTTAAACGCTAGACGTTGAAATAACTTTAACCGTTGTGGACGTACGGAAGGAAAACTTTCCAGGCTACCATATTGTACAGAAACCTATTAAGGTCGCATTCTCGTTTTCCCGAAGAGGCGAGAAAAATACGACACAACTATAACGAGAAACTTTGCACAAATTCCACGTCTCATCTGATCATTTGAAGCCCTTCCACGGACCACTGCTATGTTTGAATGCGAGACATTTCTTCGAGTTCACTCATATTTGATCAGTGGGGGCAAATAATTAAAGCTTCCCCTCTTCTCGAGAAAATTACCGTCGAGTCTTTCAATCTTCCTTCGCCATCGTCGAATTTCAAACTTCCCCTTCGTCTGCGACTCACTTCTTTCGTCGACGACGATGCTGCAGCCCGCCGTTAATTGGCAAGATTAACAACCGACGACGCAACGCGTAAAACGACCCTAAAACCTCCCGAGACGCTCTTTTTGGCCTGGGTAACTGGAGTAGCTACAAGTACTCTGGAAATCGTGGCTGGAAGTAACTTTTGTACGCGGCCCCTCTCTTCGCAGTTAGAGAAAAGTTCTCTCGTCTAAAACACTGGAATTAGATTGTCGTTAGAAGTTGTCCGATCGTAAAAGTGCGCTGACATCGTCAATTGGAACCCACGTTAGTGTTAATTTTCGGTTTTCAGGAAGCATCCTGTGGGTAGTCGAACTTGGCGTGCGTTTTTGACGTGTACAGAGAATTTTATAGGACTTTTTAATCGTATACGAATTTTAGACCGTTCTGGGTAGAAGTAAACGAGCATCAGTTCAGAAAGATTTCAGTCCGTGCATCGTGCACCGCACAAGTTTTCTAATTAAGTACACCTAATGAGGAAACGCGCCGTCCCGCCGTCCGTGTAAATGGCAACGTCTGCAGCCGCGACCAGGCTTCGCGTAACGCTGTTGCATACAAACCGCCGCTATTTGCGGCAATACCGGAAACTGACATACTTGTGTTTGTTTACGGGGCCGCCGTCTCCGAGATGGTTGAGCCGGAGGTAAGACGAAAGCACGAGGAATCGTCTGGACGCGTAATGAAATACTAGTGGCTGTTTTACGCTATGGTGAAAGGGTAGGTCGGGTTGAAGCGGGTAGATTAAAACAAGCAAAAATTAAATGTCTCGAATTGAAAAAGAAATAGGAATTTAAAGGCCGAGACTCGTATCGCGCGTTTATAGTCCTCGGTTCGAACGGAGATCGAGTAATCTACAGCAAAGTAGTCCTTCTGAAATTTTAACAGACCGCGTTATGCAACGACGCAGCCAGAAATTCTTTTAAAAGTGTAATCGCATGAACGCAGAAATGCTCGCGGCAGAATTGAATTTCACAATCCAGCAGAAAAGAAGTAATGGGAGGAGGGAACTCCTTACGATGATGGTATGCACGGCATTTTATGCTGCTCTTGAGTTGAACGTTGCCAAGGAAAATTTTATCTTTATTAACTCTAGGTTCCGTTCGCTTCCCTTCCGTTCTTCCTAACTCGGATCTTCGACTGTGCCGACATCGCCGAGTAACGAGATAATTTCGAAGATGGAAAATAGAGAAGTCGTATAACGCGTACGGGCCATCTAAATGGCAACCCTTCAATTTCTTTTTTATTACTACGCAGCGAGCAAATGCATCAAATTGGAATACTTACATATGTATGCACCATTTAATGACGAACGTCTCCCTTAGAGACATTTAACAAAATCCAAGTCCGCGTGCCTTTCAGGACACGTTGAAACGTAAAAATGCAATTGCATTCTACGTGTTTACGTTTCCGTGAATGTAGGTTCGTCGTAGAATATTTCACATTTATTTTCCGTGTCACGGCGTATCAGCTGCTAAATTACAAGCGCGGAGAAATCAGGAGTTTTATAACCGTTCTGACTTTGCGCGAAAGCATAGCAATTTCTTTCGGCAAATCGGCGAAAATCGCAGCGATCCGCAGTTACAACGACGTGTAATAAGCGACTTCGCGCGCGTTATCGCCGTGTCTCGATCGTTGCTTGGAAAATGCGCAATCTCGCGAGTCAGCCTGACGTTTCGTGGTCTTTGGACACGCGAGGATCGACCATCGCACGACGATTGGCGTCGCGAAAGTTCCAGCCGACTTGGTCGATCGTCGATGAGCGTTTGAGGAGAGGGTGACAAACCACTGACGATTTATCGAAACATTTCGACGCTTCATCGGCAGTTAAGATAAGGATTGCGGAGGCTAGAGTGTGCGTGTGGGAAACAGCGCCCCATTACTCGATTCTACGCTCTTCGGACCAATTAAAATGGCAATTCGAGAACATTTGATGCGCCAGTTTACTCGGTAATGCGTGACGATTACGGAAATTTCATTTCGCCAATCCCCTCGCGTACAGAGATGTGTCGTATAAAATTAATAGGAGTAATACATTAGTAAGAGATAGAAAACATACAAAATTTGAAACAATATACACTGGAATAGAATATGCAACATCCATTACCGGATTGAAGTACCCGTAATGGGTGTTGAATAACAAATGCTTTTAAATGGTCAAAAAGTAAAAGTCCAGCTGGTTTAAATCTGGTGAACGGGCATCCTAGACGATGTATCGTACACGTTCTTTACATTTATTAGAGAATCATTTATTCAAGAACTATCCGACTACGCGGTTAAAATGTGGTGGTGCTCCGTCATGCATAAACCACATGTGATGTAGAACATGTAATAAACCTTCTCTCAATAATTCATAAAATCGTTTATAGACGAAATTGGCACACGTTCGATGCATTCACTTTCTATTAATAGATACAAAGAGTTAACAGCCACTTTATATAAATAAGAAATGTGAAGTTTCTCGGAGAATAAATTTGCGTTCATTCATCATCGTTAACTTTAACTATAATTTCATTTTGCGATTCAACATCGCTGGAAATTAATTACACATTCCGCCAATAATGTTAACGGCTTCCGTCGGATTACACGGATCTCGCGAATAATGAAATACCGCTGTACCAGGCAGATTTCACGATCCATAGCGCGTCGGACCGTGAATTTAGATGACGGAAAGAAGGAACGGGGCGTCTCGCCAAGTACTACGTGGAACCTGGCCAAGTCTAGCCAGGAAATTTCAGGATCGACGGTACTTCCGTTCATCGTCGACCTTCGCCGATTCTTATCGTTCTCTCGCGACTTCGGTCGCTTTTATAGCACCCTTACGCGGACTCTCACCCCGATATGCAACAAGAATAGCGCAAGGATGTTTACTAACATCCCATCGATCCGGTTTCCTGCTCTTACTTTCGCTTTCTTTAGCTGTTTCCCAAGAGAAATAAATGAAAGGTCGTCGAGGTGGGTGGTACCACGTGGAAAATACGATGAACTCTTGTTATAGGGATAATTTATACGATTTATATTGACTAGAGATTTAAATTACAAAGTAAATCGACAAAATCGCTTAAGAAAAATCGTACATTTTAATTGACGCGTTTCAGGCAGGTGCTTAGCAGATTAAGTTATATCAAACGGTTCTCCTTCTTGCGGATGAATCGATCGCCGCAATTCTCTCGTGGTCCGCCAACGAAGAAAAAAATCTCGTTCATCCTTGAACCTTTGAGATTGATTTAAGCCGGTATATGATGACGTGATCTTTCAGCGGGAGCCTTTCGAAAAATCGTAGGCACTGAAAGGGGCGCGGATCGAGCGAAATTAAAAAACTCGAAGCCCGGATTACGACCCTAACGGGGAGATTGACGCGCATTATCCGCTCTGTTAGGTTCATTCCGGCCGATTTATCATCTTGTGCTTGCTAATTTTCCCGTCGCTGCGATCAAGACTCGACCATCCCATCGACTCGGCTTCCCCCAACCCGCTATTTTTGCTTACATTTATCGAACGAGACCAGCTCGCGCCGCAGTCTATCCCGAGTTTACTCTTACTCCCAATTTAGCCCACGTAATTCGCACCTGACTCATTTACAAGTTTAACGAACGGAGCTTGTCTGGCGCGCTTACAAAGGCGTCGACCTTCTCTTTGTTTCTGGTTGATCAGCGATATTCCACGACAGCGTTACGGCCCCTTTCAATTTTTTAATTCCAATAATTCTTATACTTTTTTTCCAGGTGTTCAGAGTCGGAAAATGAATTCGTTTCGAGCACGGCTCCAACGGCTGCGACCGCAAATAAGCGATCAAAATTCTGTTCCCCGTTTTTTTCCTTCTACGGACGACGACTGAACATTTCTGGATCCAGCGAAGCGTGCCGAAGTTGGTGGAAATCTCATTCGACGGAAAGAGTCACGCGACGTGTACGACAGATACTGGACTTGGACCTTTCTATAATAAAACTTCCACGTGTTCGTTTTGCACGGCGTTCACGTACGCGAGGTCAGGAACGACGGGGTTTCGTCGGTCGAGCGTCGGTGAGAAATTTGTTCGACGTTGAAAACGAAGGAGCTTCGAACTTTTCGTCATGGAAATCAACTTTGGATCTCTCTCCTCCCCCTGAGCACCTCATATTCGCTGCAACCTTCGGACAAAGTCTACCAGACGCGAATCTTCGTTTGGGAATGAGCGACGAGGAGGCAGAGTTCCTCGTTGCTTACGCCCCGCTCCGGAAGAAGATGGATCGCGCGCATAAGGTAATTCCGCCACGAAAAGAAGGTAATACGATTTCTTTCGAGCTACACAAGCTTCTTCGCGCCTCGTATGTACCTACTTTATTCTCTCCCTATTATAGCACAGATTAGGACGCGCTTCAACGAGGGTATCAACGCTCCCGTGTGAGTAATTTCAGAAACGCGCGTTCTCTCGTTGCCTCATTTTTCAACTAAATCCGCATTAGGGGTACTCTAAATGGAATCACTCGACACATGTTTCTTTAACTCAACGTCTGCAGCTGTAGCTATAAACATCCTATAAGAGTTTTCTACTTATTCGTATTTAAGTCGTACGTAGTTCAAATCCAAGCACAAGATGCCCACGCAATCCTGAAGGATGAGGGATGGAGGAGTTCAATTCGGCGCAGAAAGGATCTCCCCGTGGAACGAAACGATCTCGGACAGAAAATCTTTTCTCATCAGCAGTCGATGCGCGGGGGTGCGGCACATCCTTTCGCTTTCACTTTTGTCCGTTCGTTTCGTTTTTCCCTCGCTCCTCGATTTTCATTCCGAGGTACACCCCGACGATCCGAATAACGCCAAGTCGAGTGCACACGGTCACCGATTCCTGCCGATGGTGCTGACACTTCGCTCCTTTCGTGTCGGCACTTTTCTATCCGGTTTAATTTCACCTTCGAACGAGCAGACCGAAAAGGTGTCGGCGAGAAAACGATAGGTACCTGGGAAACCCCGGACCACCGAGACTTATCCGTCGCGGCGGATGGAGTCACAAGAAACCGTGTCGTTCCTATCTTTGTCCCTAGTCAGCTCGATAAAGGTGACGCCCGGGCGAGAACAAGACGAACCTCGAATCTCCTCGTTCTCGTAGGCATCGGGAGAGCCGTTGTTCGTAGATGATGAAGGCGGTTAGGGAACCAAGGAAAGAAATATGCAAAGCAATTTCCATCCATCAAGCCCGCCTATCGCCGATCTTCTGCCGAGGCGAGCACGCTCTCCCCGCTCGTCCGTTGCGTTCTCGGATTCTGCCAAATATAAATCTCTTTTATCTGTCGGCGCATAAAGAAGTGCGTACCTCTCACGACACGGGGTGAGAATTTTTCTTTCGTATATATCCACGTAACACCCTCCTGTCGCTTGCGAATTCTGGCGACAAGCAACGGATACTCGACGTTCGTTAGATTCGGTGAACACAATTTCCTCTGGTTTCGAGTTAATTGTCATGATACATTCCACCGAAAAGACATACGTACAACGACCGAGTCTACCCGTTGGCTGTAACGTATACGGGAAGGTTTGCATACACTCGGGATAAACCGTGCTCGAGGAGGGGGAATCGTAGCCACTCAAATTATTTTGCGTGGAATGGAAACTAATTACGGGCGAGGACAAAGTTATCTATAGGCGAGAGAGCTGGGGCCACTTTGAAAATGCGATGCAGTTGCACCGTCGCGATTAGATCGAAAGTTAGCCAGTCGGGACGGGCGACAAGCGGTCAGTGTTACGATAAGTTGCCGCGAAATTACGTCCCCTGGGCGAGACTGTAAATACTTTGACCGGAAAATTTCCATGGAACGGAAGGCAGGGATGGGGCTTACTCTGCACTTTCGTTTGAGTTACGGGTTTAGTGGTCGCGATGACGACGCCTGGTCTAATGAGAATGCGAGAACATTCGGGTTCCAAGCACGCCCGGGAAGATGGTCGATGTCCGCGTCGATTCGATGCTTGTTTAGGCTCGGCAAACAAACGCGCGGTTACCGTGCAATTAAATCATAGCGCTGGACGCTTAAGCTTCACGAGCACCGCACCGTTTCGTGCATTCATCGATTCTGCTCCGACGCGCGACGCCTCTTGACCAGGCCTCTCGGAACGAACCACGAATTCCATTGTTTTGTCTGTTTGGCGGGTAATCTCGATAGGTTGCCAAGGAAGTGTAGTTAAGTAAATGTTCTCTGTTGTCTCTCGGTCCATCGTGTTTTTCGAGTAATCCATAGGAGATCCGGGAGGAAGCCTTGGAATCGTACAAAGTTTATTTTTACGCTCGCTGAATCCGGGGCTGCTCTGCTAATAGTATTTAAGTATGATTTTGTGTTTACTTAGCTTGAAATAATAATATCTCTGGAAGGGGTCCTTTAAAATTGCAATGCTATTAGAAGCAAACAATCGTCGGCGTACGGTGAAACGCAACAGTTACCTAACTCTTCGCGTTTAATCGTGGCAACCTGTTAAACGTTTGCATCCGCGTGATAAAGTGGTTGGATGCAAAATAATAAAAGCAGAACGGAATCCCATTCTTTCCATTATATTTCAGCAGAGAAACGTGTAGAGTGGTGGAGGAGGAATATTTTCACTGATACGAAGAGTACCAAACGATGCGAAGAGTGTAGGTATAAGAGATTTGTCGAGGAACTGCAACAGGTTGTTCATAGAAGTATTCAGATGAGAAGATTATACACATATTACCCTCGTATTAATTTTTATATGGCGCTACTTTAATAAAACTTTAACTGCCTGTAACTGTTAATATCGTATCTTCGTTTTTACGAGCTGAATATCGAGATTTAGAGGAGCTCGTAGCCTTTATCCTCACTTTCGGGTATGGTACGTATAGGTCTCTTTAGAAGTGTCTTCTATTTCATACCGTGACATTTACGCATGAAGAATGCGATAAATATCGGTACAAGTTTCCAAAGTGCTAATTAAACAGATGTAAATTCCAAAATGAAAATTCTTCCCGTTTATTCGACGCAATTAAATTTTTTTTATGGGACGGATAATTCATTTTCTTTCCAACAAACATAAAAGTGCATTAACGGAAAGCTGCGAGAGTTCTTACGTTTCAGAGAAGTTAACGCCTTTTTCAGCGAAACTTGTGGAATCATTGTCGAGTAATGCTTTTACAGATCGCGCTGGCTCGCTCACGCAGTTTGCCATTTTCCCACGATACTTATTCGATTAATTAATTTTCCGCAATTAACTCCATTGGACGAATATCGTTCCGCTTTATTAGAGTTTAATTGGCACTTACTCGGTCATTATATAGTCAGTAAATTCATCACCCTTTCACGCAAAGTGTACGGATGTAAAATTATAGATAAATAAATTAGAGTTCCATACGTTCCATGGATTCACGGTATCGCAAATAGATTCTGCAAATAGGACGTAACGTTAACGTGGCATCAGTCGAGCGAAACTTTTCACTAACTGTGCGCCTATACGTATATGTATACTTAATGTTTCGCATTATTGGAGTATGCAGGTGCATTTGTAACACGAGTAGGAAGACGAAGTAACTCGGAATCTCGTCTGGCGCAACTCGAAACGTTGGAACGAGCAAAGTTTAGCGAATGATACAAGTTTCGACCCTTTACAAGTTTCCCGGCTATATAAAACGACGTAATACCGCTCACTCGACGCGGGGATAAAATACTGCAGCATGCGAGTCGCATAAAAGAACGCGTGTCGCATGGAGCGAGAACCGCGGAGAAAAAAATTCCGAGCTGCGAAAGACGTTACTCGGTTCTATCCTTTTTTTCCCTGCACGTACTGTTTTTCCTTTGGCTCGCGCTGTTAATTACTTCGCTTTATCCTCTTTCTGGCTGCTATATTCGCGTTCTGCCGCCGGACTTTTGCGTAACTTCGGTCTTGAATAAGATAATTCAGGAACGATACGCTCTGACGTGCACGAGGAAGAGGGTGGTGCGAAATCAAACGGGAAGGCAAAGGCGAACAGAAAGTAAAGTTTGGGGGTGCACCGATGAAGCAACGACGAGGAGAGAGAAAAAACGCGTGGGGTTGGAAAAAAGAGATAAGGGAGAAAGTGGAGAACGAAGCTTAGCCGGATGAAAGGCGAAGTAATTAGCAAGAATGTCCTTGTAACATTGATATATTGTTTGCATGTACAGGACAGAGCACGTAACTGCATAAAAACTTCGATAACTGGTTAAATATCGATTTTAACGAAAATTGCTATGGAAAAATGTGTTGATATATATATACGTATCGTATATATGACGTTGCTGGCTCGCTTCGAAACGGAAATTCTCGTTGCGAGAGAGTCTGAACTTTCCTCTTCCATTCTGGCTCTCTCTCTCTCTCTATTCGCGGGACCGTGAATCCTAACGAACCGACGAGACGTGGTGCTTCTTCGATGTGTTTTCAATCGATGTTAATGGGGATACCGGAACACGGGGCGAGATCCTCGAACATGATCGGGCGCGTTCGGCCGAGAATGAGAACTAAAGGCTCGCTCTCTCGTTTGCGCCTCGCAGAAGGATCTCGCCTCTTCATTCTTTTTTTCTCTCGGTGCTTGTTCAGTTGGCGGCTTCTTTCTTCGGGGTTCCAACCTAAAGCACGGTATCGTTCGCTAGGAAAAGAGTCAGGCGATGTTATTACACGTTGTTCGTTTAGGTACTTTACACAGAAGAGTCAAAGATTAAAGGCAACATTTATTTATTTCTCATTCTACGGTTTCTCGTTATGCAGAACTTGGTGTTTGCTATTTTTCCTCACTCGAATTCTGAAAACTTAATTGCATCCTGGTTTATATATTTCTCCAATTAATGAGTGTTTTTCGTACAACACTTCTACCAGATGCAGCCTTAGCCGCCCTTGATTCGAAGCTGCCAGCTTCGTCGCTCTCTGGATTTCTTCGTAGGCCATTTAGTTCGATCCCTTCGGAAAATGATTTTGGAACTGTTTCCGATGCCACGTTACGCGGGGGTTCGAGTAAATTACGGACTTCCGTTTCTCGCAAGACGCGCTTCGACCTCGTTGCCCAGGACGAGTTTCGAAGGCCCTTGGAGCGTGAAATGTTTCGCGTTCCACGGAAAAATTGTCGGAACGTTGATGAGAGAAGCTATTTTTCAGGGAGAATTCGTGATATTTTTCTGCGAAAGGATTCGACGGAGGTTCGTTTCGAAGTCACGTACGTAGAAGATCTCCGTGGTAACTTGGTTTACCAATCCGTAGCTGAATATATGAATTCGTGGATTGGGGAACTCGGGATGATATGGACATAGCTAAGTTTATTCTTCAAAATAAAAAGGGGAGCAAGGTGTAGAATACAATTGCAGAGTTCAATGCATTTGTTTGATTCTCTTACTTTTTGGGAAATATTTTCTTTGCTCCACCGGGCGAGATTAAATTTTGATATTTCCTTATCGAGGAGAACAACTGATTGAAACGAAATAAATTTTAGAGTCGATCTTTTGAACCGTGCAAATATGACGCACTCGAAACGAATGACTGCGTATGTAGATAACAAACGAGGGTCAATAGTAGACTAATTAATTCGCCGACGCAGTTTAACTCTGCCCGCGGTTCAACTTTGTCGCTGAAGCACGTACCTCTCGACGGAAGGTTTGGATAGCTCTCGAAAGGCTAAAGGTAACAGTTAAAGTCAGAAAACTGATCTCGCTTTTCCGAGGGAATTTCTAAAAATATGTCTGCATTCAGACATTGGGAACGCGGAAGAGAACAGAGAGGTCGATGTAAGTGCTCTTTTTAACCGACTTCGAAAAGGAGGAGGTTACTCAATTCGACATATATATATATATTTTTTATGCCACGGAAAATGATACAAATACAGACAGACGAAGCAGATTTATTACGGAATCGCAGAGTTGTTCCCAAGTCTGAAAAAGTTACTGCTCTATTTCTGTGTATTCTTCGATTTTTCAAAACGATTCCGCGCAAACGCGGCGTAAAACGCTCTTGATAGACAATTAATACAACTTTGAGGTGTATTAATCTTGCTCGAGATTGAACGGGAGTTCGAAACATCCTTTCTTTTTTAAAGATCATCGCTTCCAGTTATGTCGCGTAAAGCAGTTAACGTTGAACTTTGGGAGACTAACGAAGCAAATTCATTTCACCGAAGATTAGTTTGGCGAAGAACGTATTAGATTTTCGGTCGTTAGCGCGTTCATTTTCCCCACCGTCGACAGAGAAAACACCAAGTCCCCGAGCTGTTCGGCGGGGCTGCCTTCGTTTCGTTCTGAATTAGCGAACTCGAAATTAATTGAATCCGGGGTGCGTTACTATTAATTCGGGCCGTATCCGAACGTGAACTAATTGCGTCGCCTGTTCTCTTGGAAACTGGGTCTCTCGACGACTAGTAACAGGGAAAGACCGCTTCACGGAAAAGCTTCGCCAACCCGTTAAAGAGTACCAGAAAAATGTTGTCAACTTTTTTAAGCATCGCAACTTCCATGTTCGCAAATAACTTGCGACACGACGAGTTAACAATAATGGTGCTCGCTTTGTGGCATCAGCGAGGAATTAAGACCACGAGTAATTAGGAAAACAGCTTCTTTGGTTCGTTACGCCGCGAGTAGAGACATTGTCTGAAAAAGTCAAAGGGCTGACGCTCTTTCTCGACCTATGGCAAACACCTGGCTTATTCTCCGCTGGCGAGAGTTACTTTGTGCACGCGCAAAATTCCTTCAAGTATTGTCAAGCCGCGAATAAAAGTATCCGCCTTCTGGAAAAAAGCTCACCATTTACGCGAATCAAAAGGCACCGATTTAAATGTTAATCGAGAGTCTTTTACGTTGGCATATTAGGCTTCTTTATTTCGCATCGTGTTGTTTGCATTGCTAAAAAATAGAAGAGAAATTTAAAGCGATTTAATATCTATTTCAGCTATCACTTTAATCAATTCTTCTTAGATAGACTCATCGCATCGTATTCTGTAAATTATCAAGCATTCAGTTTTGCTTGGATCCTGCATGGCAACGAATTTATCTCAAGGCGTTTGTTTTAAGACCAAGGGGTTGAAATGCGATCGTTGCATTAAACATTCACGTTCTTTGTCTACGTCAAAACTTTCGAATTTCCATTTTCGTCTCAGTTTTATAGACGTCTTGCTTATTCGACCGTAGCTGTGAAACTGCATTCTTTCCAAACGGTCCGAATCCGGAACTGAAGTGTCACCGAGCTGTCCGTCGAAAGCATTTTAGCATGCGCGCCCGAACTTTTGGAAATCCGGTGAAAATTTTTCCAGAGGGAACAGAACCTGGATAGTGGAAGTTGCATTCGTTGAAATCTGCACGGAAATATTTGACAGAGTTTCGAGATTTATGTATCCACATGACCTAAATTGTGCAGGATTTTCCGGGGTTGTCGTCCTAGGCTTGAGGAACTGTGCGCCTCAGAAATCGGAAACTCGGACTCGAATCGAGTAAAAGGATAAAAAAACGTGTATAACGGTCATCTTTTCTCTGATTAAAATTTCACTGCTTGTCTTCTAAACGTTCTTTATGTACTTCAGTTTGCGTTGGTTTCCGGTTCAATTCAATTTGCTGTCTACTTCCAAGAAGTTATTTAAGCATTGTATTTCATCTTTCTTAATGGTGGTTAAGAAAACAAATTAAACTTCCTTCGCTTGAGGATCTTGTTTTATTTACTTATCGTGGAAAATATTGAGCGACCCGTGGTTTCAAGACAATCAACATAGTATATATCAACGGGCAACCGTTTCGTTTTCATGAAGCAACGGTTCGAGTCGACTTAGTGTCTTACGTGTTCCAGCGTTCCTGGAAGACTGAAATGTCCCTGTTTCTGGCATGCGAGATATCGAGTCTCTCGAAGTTTGAGACGTTGAAACGAGAAGTTTGTTTGATTCCGACTCTGTATGACCACTGGCTGGACGTACTTGCGGACGCTGTCGTCAACTCGACACCTATTCGTTGGCGATGAAAATTATTTCGAAAGTGTCAAGCGTACGCGACACCAGAGCAAGATCGAACGACTTGAAAAAGTAAATTCTGTGACTTTTGCGAGTCGATTTCTGCATTGTGTTTCTCCTCTGTCGAGCATCCCTCAAGAGTATTCTCGAGAGTGCCTTTGTCGAGGACAGACGAATAAAAGCAAGTTAATAAATATCGAGATCATCTACACAATGACAGATTACGTCAGATCTATTTCAAAAAATTGATTTATGTATTTCGATAATCAACTCTTGGTTGGACAAACAGCTTGATCGTCGAATGAATAATTAATCCTGTTTTTCTAATTTAGCGTTCAAGGTGTAAGCAAATATTGTTCTTGTTTATGAGAAAAATGAAATATTAGCAATAACGCGTTTTCGTTTAGCGAGAGATTGAATATCGTCTATGTTGTAGCATTACGCTATTCATGGTCTTCGCGTGCGCGCTGACATTCGCAAACAATTATTCCCTCTCAAATATTTGCCAGTTCAACTTTCCTCTCGTTTCTTCAACGAGTGCGCTTAAATAAACACGTATTTCGCATTCGTCGCACGCGAACGCGTTCGCACTCGCTTCGTAATATTACGAGGCGAAAACTCGGCTGCATTTTTAGCCTGCTTCTTCGTCCAATTTCGGCGCATGCAAGAAGGCAACCGTTGAGAAAACAGTGTTAAAGATTTGCGCGAACGAAAGGAGTGCGAGAAAAAATGGACCGTCGTCGCCGGGAGTTGGCGAAAATTGCGTTTAAATTAACACTTCGTTGCGAAACTGCTGCACGAATGTATAAAAAAGCTGAATGTTTTTAATGATCGCTAATTAGTTCATTCATCGAGTGTTTAGTATACAAGAGTTAATGTAGAACTCACTCGACGTTTACACGACGTTTCGTTCTCTATTCTAAAGGAAAAACCGAAAGAAGGAAAATCGGGAGATACGCGTAAGCGCGGTCGGATCGGTGGACGATGACTAGGGGATGCAGATACAGCCCATTTAATTAAACGCAACGATGATTGCTCGCTAATCGCGACGTTGATTCGAGGAGCGCATTGTTAACGTTATAATGACGACTGGAATTTGCGGGACGAAACGAGCCGGAGCCGAGTAGGATTTCCATTAACCGTAGACTTCATGCACAGCTTTCAACACCGCCGCTTTTGAACGGAGATTTCGCGCGAGGGTTGCTGCGTTTCGCTATGAATTGCGACAAACAGCGAGCGTCTAGGAAAGAAGGAATTACTCGGGACCCGTGTTATAGTTTCAACCGCAACGACGGATTGTAATCCCGGGAAAATATCGTTCGCGTTTTCCCGGGTACTTTTCAGCGGGCCGATGATAACCAGCGCGAAAATTATTTCCTCGAATCCCGCTGAAACGAGCAACGCGGCGAATAACGACAAACAGGCCACGATAATGGCACAGTTCGTTGCATAACGGATGCCCTTGTTCGTCGTGGCATTTTAAGGCAGCGTTGTTACTTGCTCAAACGAATCATCTTTTGGTACACGAATTACTATACGAGAATCAATTTTGGAAATGCAGAGTTCCAATCTACGTTTAGGGTTTCATCCATTCTTGTAAGATTCTGATTGCACTTAAAGCAATGGAATTCACGGTGAAGAATTATTAATAAATCAATCATGGAATTATCGTTTCATTTTCATTTGGAATTGTTACTTATTCAGAGAGGTCAATTTGTCATATCAATTAACCTAAACGCTAACTATTTCTGTCCGCTTCAAAAAAGTTCATCCAAATCTCCAATGTTTAATTTTTCAGCTTACGGTACAGAAGACGCGTTCCCTTCTTCATATCTACTTATTTATGCGTAGAGTCATACGGGCACACTGAACATTACGTTCACATAAGATTTATCTAAGCTTCCCGTTACTTTGTGTAAAACCTATCTACGCTGGAGGTTATTGGAAATTCTTTCTACGGCGCGCGTTTTCGGAACACGATACGGATTCTCCGATTCGCTATTTGGAGAACGTGGCAGGGAGCTCGAAAGAATTCTAGATTCCCAGGAAATTCCTGCCGGGACGGAGGGTTTGCGTAACGCGTTTCCATTTTCCGATCCCTTCTCGACCTTTCAGCCGAACGAAGACACGCGGGCAATATGTTTCCGCGATACGAGGGCAAAATTATGCAGCGAGAGACCACCGCGGGAAACTAATCGCCGTTATTGCCGTTCCCTCCTCCTTGTTTCGCGTCCCTGCACGCGTACCATCCATATTCTCGTCTGGATTAGTACGCAATCTGCGTTTAACCCGCGAAAGGGTACGCGTGTGCGACTACTTTTGTTTCCGGATGAGGCAGGCTTTCCCAGAGATGCGAAGAGTTATGAGAGCAACCTTCGAACAATTAATCCTTGATCCAGAAAAAGATGGCCGATTCGTAGCCGAAACAACTTGGCTTAAAACTCGATAACACCTACCTGACATCAGGCTCTCTAAAAACCCTCCACATAAAACTCGACTTTCCTAGAGGGTGGACGTGATTTTGAGGCCCTACATGTTCGTGGCGCCTTGCATATATTCGAATCGAGCGTAAGAAGCGATGCAGATGATTCGCTTGCAGTCTTCCGGCAGAAATGGAAAAGGTGGTGTTCAATTTTCCTCTACGACGATTTGAAAGGCTCCCAAAGCACGGGTTTGTGTACCCATATGTAAAGTATTGACTCGTGTTCTGGACGAAGGTGAAAAATAAAGGGCAGTAACGATAATCGCTCGTGAACGAGTACATCGGGTAAA
The DNA here is from genome assembly GCF_026225885.1 of Hylaeus anthracinus. Lineage (NCBI taxonomy): Eukaryota > Metazoa > Arthropoda > Insecta > Hymenoptera > Colletidae > Hylaeus > Hylaeus anthracinus. The sequence continues at coordinate 3,260,464 of NW_026534330.1, read as the reverse complement.
GGGGGTCGTGGAGAATACGAAATGGAACGTAAATAAAGATTTATTTACGTTCACGGCGGAACGCGTGAGATTTACGTATCGTGTTTTGCACGCTGCTACTTGGGGCTATGTTCGGGGAAAGTGTCGATTCCCCGGGATTAACGTATACCCGCGGGGCCACAGTAAATCACACCGTCGTATAATCGAAGGTACCTCGACTCGGAAACTTTCGTATATTGATGAGAGAAGCAGTTGCTCCGTGAATCTAAATTCCCTTGAAATCAACCTGGAAACCGTGCGACTACTTTGGTGGGTCGAGGAGGACCTTTGACGTCAATGGATAAGATACGCGTTAATGGTATTCGAGAAATACGATATCAAATTTACTGAGTAACTAGTTTAAAAAGTATTCTTTGTATTGTAGTAATTAACACCCATCGATCGAAAGACGAGTCTATCTCGATTTATAGATCGTGTGTTATAGCGTTAGGGCCAGCTGAACGTAAACGATCATTCAGTTTCCGCAAGAACGTCGACAAGCATTCAGGGACCCGGGAAGCACATTGTAAGCAGCAAACATAGGGTCGTTTGGGGCACGATCAACGGCCTAAGAGAATTGGAATACGGGACATGGGGGCGAATGATGATCGGAGCGGTGTGAATGCCATGCAATCGACATACAAACGTGTCGCTGCGACGAGAGATCGATGTATCTTCTTGGTCTCGTAATCCATCAATCGGACGCTGAAGACAATGGACGGATACCTTCGTATTAGCTCGATATCTCGAACGTGGCCCTTTCCCCGCCATTATAACGTCAGTCAGGATTTCCGGTTCGTTTCATCTCTATCCGGTCGATGATAACCCTCGCCCATTACGCATGCAGACATCGACGGGTTCCTTTCACCGTTCTGTCTCTCCATCCTCCTCGCTTCGACTCGGTTCCTATTAACGTTCCATCTGTTCGATCTCTCCATTGCTTTCCCATCGGTCGTCAACGAGTTCCTGGAGATGGGCGAGCGCGCGCAACCGTCTCTAGACAGTTGCCCCACCACGACAAGGTTCGTGCTCGCACGGGTGCATTATGTATGCAACATTGCAATTTGCATCGCCCTCCTATCGTCTGCTCTACGTGTACAGTTCCTTCGGGCAGAAGTGGACGGGAGGGATACCAGGACATGAGCAACGACCAGTTACGTAAGGCTACGGACGTTACGTTTTGTATTAGCATTTGCATGTTTAACCTGCTATCTCCTACTCTTCTATTACTTTCATCCCCTGCTTCGCCGCCCACTGCAACGTTTTAAGTTCGTCGCACTCTTCGCTCGACTCTTCGATCTTCTTCCTCGCTCGACGATAGGGGTGAGATCGAGTTCGACGTGTAATTCTCGACGTTCGTTTTCCCGTTCTCGAATATCGTTTAGAAGATGATGCGCGGTTCCGGAGCTGCGACTTAAAACTTTAACAAGAGATATCTTTTCCGCGGGCTGGAGTCTCCTCTCGAATCGGATCTCCGCTTTGGCCGGTTACGGGTGCACACACACGATGGGCTGTGTATGATGTGTGCGAGAAGCCAGTGTATGTATAATACATTTACTGGGTGGATGCCTTAGGGTCCACTTACTTGGAACGAGCTTGGATCGCGAAATATTCGGAGAATGCTTTCGTCTATGCGCTTCGAGGGGAAAGAATGCATGTAATCTAAGTTTGGCCTTCCATCTGCCCCGGAAAACTTTCTGGTTAACTGTTCAGCTTTAGGCTAGTCGCGTTCACTCTTATTCGACTTTTTCGACCGTTGAACACCGGTTGGAAATCACAAAATACCGTCCGGCATGCTAATATCGTCAGTTGCACTTTACTTTCGGGGCGTAAAATATGGGGAACTAAACATACAAAGTTTGAAGAAGCTACGCGAAGTTGAAGTACAAAATCAGAAAAGGGAAACGTTACTTTCGGAGTAGTAACCTTACCCCTTCGAGACGTGTGCACGTTTAAAGCGCATTATCAGTTACCGTGGAGTTTAAGAATTCCATTAACTACGTTCGAGCGCGTAGACATTGTTAACGATCTCGGCGGGTTCTTCGAGTTGAAATTGCACGAATCTCGGTCGAGTAATTTAATTCTAATACATTAGGAGCGTTTCCTAAGGTAGACTTCGAACGCGGACTTTATAATGCTTCGCCCTTTAGGTAATTTCCGTAATTAAGTAGCTCCGGGGCTGGCTGGTTGCGCGCAGCGCTGGCAACCGAATTCAGACGCTTCTAATTATTAATTGGACCGCTGGCAGCTCGTTACCGACGCGCTTGAATGACTAAGCATTGCCACCCGCTAAATTCGACAATTAAGTTCGTAAGTTGCAGGGGTGGTTTGCCGGGGGAGGGGGAGGGGGTGGGGGAGGGACGACAACGCCCATGCGCAGCTAACCGACTTGACCAAACGAAAGACGGCAACAGGAGCGGAATGCTCGAGAAGACGGAGAAATTTGTCGTGGTTTTCTTAGCATGGAATTAATCTGCCGTCAGAGAATATTCAGAAGCTTTCGAAATCTTGAATTGCAATGGACGTGAAACTGTCCACGAGACGAGGAAGCCTGAAATTGCAACGACGGATTCGTCACGGCCGCCTCCAGAATGAGAAAAGTGGTGGAGAATAAAGAGCGAAGGGATGCTGGAGACACGGTTCGAGTTAGTTACCGTACGCGTACGTAAGTGGTGCTGGAACGAGAAGACGACGTGACTGCGACCACCCTGACAGTGTGGAAAAAATAGAAGAAGAGGAGAAAAGCTAAGCACTCCGTTTAATCTACCGTGTTGCATAAATACATAATCACTGCGCCCTCAGACTGGAAACCAGCAGACGCTTTTACCCGTTTCGACAGCTCGGTTCCGTTTCGGACGTGTCTCCGAGTTGCGTTGTCTCCGAGGCAAATGCCGCTTATTCAGAAAGAGATAGGAATGCATTTGAAAATAACGATTTCATTGCAAATATTTGGCGGTAGGTAAATGTTACATGGATGTGGAAATAGCACCTATTAAGATAGTTCGCGTTCCAATGGTATATTCGGCGACAAGAATCGCTGCTATTCCACTTAATTCCACGTCGATGAGTTTCCGATCACATTTGTTACGTCTTCTCATCGACGTGACATCAAAAACTCGATACGACAATTCGAACGGGTCGTTATTAAACCGAACTCCTAACAGCTCTGCCAGCATTGCGCGATGCAGATGCAGTTCGCATTGATGCATGCACGAGTAATGTCGTCTTAAGTTCTCTTATTGTCCATCATTAAGATAATGTGCTACGTAATAAATCAATTAGACTCGATGAATTGCTCACGGGATTCCTTAATCCATTACTCGGGATTATCTCGATTGCAATATATGTAGATCAGTGTTGGTGGAACTGAAATACAAAAACGAAGGTAAGGATTTATGTAAAAGTGATTTTTCTATCACTTTCCAGTGGCCTGAAACCACCGTTGCGACATTCGCGATACAGGATCGAATCGAAGATCGACGCGACACTCGCTACCGACTGGATCTTTCCGTAGGGCCAATCGACGAGTTTGGGAAAACGTGGAAAACTCGGCGGGGATGAAAATTCGAGATAGAGAAGCCGTGCCGAGCTGGTTGCAGGTCAATTTAATCCTGGACGGTAGTTCGAGTCCACTTAAGTACCTGGTAAATAGATTCCGATCGAGTACCTATCCTGGATCCCTGCAGACATTCGATTCTCTCTGCTCTACTCTCGACTGTCCCGCTTCTACCCTTCCCGCGCCACCATCCGTTTCTCTATCTATCTACCCATCTCCCTTTCCTCTCCCACTATCTATCTACGATTGTCTGCCATCGGTCCTATCTTGCTGCTTCCTCTCTTTCTCGTCTATCTCGTACTCGTTTAAGACAAAACGGAGGGTTGTTCGAGCACAGCCGAGTTAGCATTCAAATCAATATCCATTCATCCCCATCGACTCGATAGCTTCCGTCCGCTCGGTCGTCTGAAATAACCGATACAATCGCTGCGAAGAGGGGCAATGATAACAACGTCACGCTCTGGAAACGATTCAGAATCAAAGAGAATTCAAAGAATAAAATCAAACGCCGCTGTCCTACATTTGGCGAGGAGGCCCTTCGAGGGTGGCTACGATCGCGTTTCGTTTCACTCTCGATCTTCTTTCGATGATTTATTGATCACTGCGAAAAGTACTTTAGCTTTCGAGGGTAGATTGAGTGGCGTTTCAATGGAGTCGCGATAATAATGAGAGGATGAGTAACGCGTCCGTCGACGTCTGTGCTCATGACGTGGAAGCAGAGATTGGCAAAATTTTATTCGAAAAACTGGCTTCTGTGTGACGTCAGTTTGAAAAAATCCGTTAAATTAAATTTTGTTCTACGTTAAAGAGTTGTTATTTTTATGGATGTCAGTAGTATTTAGTTGAAATGAAAATTAATCTAATTCTTTCTATATAAAAACACTGCACAGCTTTTGTTCGAGTTCGAGATTTCATTGAATTATTCATGTAAACTCTCATTTATCCAGATAAATACGATTTAATGTCATTATTCAAACAACCGTGAACCGTGTGAAATAAATAAACGAAGAGTTGTTTAACCTCTCGTTACATTTCGTAAATTTGTATCTGTATAGCGATTCCGTCCACCTGCCTGAGGAAGCATAATAAAGTTGTCGCGCGGAGCAAACGATGGTCCAACCTTCTCTCGTTCATAAGGCAAATGAATTTTATTATTGCGACGGACATAATTCTGAAACCATATTCGGATGGGTTCGCACTATCTTTCCAGAAATTTGCGACGTTCGTTAACGTTTTAATTAGTAATGAAAATCGTCTAATTAATAACGTTACTTGCGTGGAACGTTGAAATTATCATTATTATGATATTGGAATTTTCTACTATGCGTGCATTTCAACCAGAATTTAGGTCTATCCTTCGTTTCGTCGTGGATGATGATTGAAAGGAAATTCCCACGCGTTCGAAGATATTCGACGAGTAGAGTGCATAACCATTTTTTGAAAAATTTCATTTTTCAACATGTCGGTGTACTGTGGCGGAACAGGAAGGTGTGCTTGCTTCCTGTGTGCCGATTACATTTTCATCTATCGCGGATTATCCTGGTTTATTCGGCGAACGAGGTCCTGAATTATACAAGTTCGAGTCGATATATTTCTCGGTAAAGCGTGTAAAAACGATTTAAAAGCGAATCTCGCGTCGGTTTGGATAACAAGAGGAGGTTCAAAGGAATAATGTCAGCAACACTACAACGGTAATGCCAACCAGAACTCGAGAGCGTACTTCGAAGACATTGCAAACGAATAGTTTTGACGAGTAGTTTTATCTTACCGGTATTAAAATCTTCAGCTAGACTTCCGAGAGACGGTTTCATTTCATCCGTAGGAACGAGGCTACAACTTTCATCTCCTTCGGCTGGGGATTTAATCGACGTCGGAATACGGGGTACGTTTGTAATAGAATTTTAGCAATCAAACGCTGTCGCTCAAGCCAATATAACAGCCTTGGAAGTTAATACACGCCCGATAACCGTCCGCAGGAACGGTTTTAATCGAAGTAGGAGAAACGAGGCGTTCGTTTCAGGGCCGAGACAATGTCGTTTTCCCTCCGCTAGCTGGTAAACTCGGCAAGAATTTCACAGAGTCTTTCAGAGAGCGAACGATCAAGTTGGACGACGCGACACTAGCACGGTAGTTGGGCTTCATTTGGCATTGTTACCTCGGCATTTCGGAGGTGAACGTCGAGGCGGTTCGTTCGATTTTCGATTGGCTGGGCGGCTCGAGAGGTTTACGCTAAAGCGAGTCCAAGTAGAAGGTACATTAGCGGAGCATATCCATGTTCCGAACGTACGTTCACGTACGAGTAGGTAAATGGACGGATAGGGGTTGAAGTTTCTCGATTTTTATTCCAAGTTTGAAGGGCGATTTCTCGTTAAGTATACTCCCGAGCCTCGCAACGAGATATCAGTGGAAGGCTTGCAGCGAATTTCATTCGTCGGTTAAACGAAAATATCCCATTTTCAGCTGGCGTTCGACGTTTGGGATAATACCTCGCGGGCGAATTTAGTCGAAAGTATAACGCGCACATGAATTATTCTCGCGGAGCGCTACCGCGAGGTCATTAACATGTTTGAACAATAAGCGAACTCATTAAACGCGAAATACCGAGACGAATGAAATTACGACAAAAAATGGCAGAAGAACTTTTAACTGGCTGTAGTTCGGGGTTGCGCGAGACGGGGTTAAATTCTAATTAAAAACGTGATGAAAATGTAGGTGTAATTAACAGAAAGTGGCCACGGAACCGAGGGAAACCGGTCGGGGGATTTACGTTCAGGGATTACCGATTCCATCGATCAGCTGCCCACGACACGACGCTTTCCGTCCATGAAAGCAATCGCGATTTTGTTTTAGACGCCAGTAATCGCACTGAAGGAAGATGCTCTGCTAACGCTACGCTCAGTTTAACCGTGAGCAATCTCTGGCGACAACCCTGGAGCATCGTTCAGCTCGAACATCTGGTAATCCATCTTTATTTTCACCGAGAATTCTATCTTTCCGTGAAAAATTCGTTTATGACTGCAAAATTGTCTTCCTTATACTTACGAGCATCTCTATTAATAACTTGATTAAAGTTGTCGGATAATTCCCGTCCCAGGAGTACGGCCGGGATCGTTGCTCGAGCAGCCTCCGGGTGCCAATGGGAATCGAGCTTTATGCAAGGCTTCTACATGCATTACCGGCGACAGAAGTATGTTAGTTTAATGACGCCATTATTAGTAGCATAGGTTTGCGTATCCGCAGTTTCGCAATGAGATATCGATGGTTATATCGCACTAGTACTCTACTACCACTCTACAATTACAGAATACTACACAGTATTTTTTTGGCGCTGGGATTAATGTTGCCCACACATGTGGCACTGAAATCTACGCGTTTCCACATACGAGCCAACTGGCGCCAATGACTTCTGCTTGCGAAAACCGTGCAGTACGCGTCGAACACGAAACGCAGCGAGCTCGCGACCAGTCGGATTAGTAATCCGCGGTATTAACGGGAATTATATAAATCACGGGAGCGTTATTGGCTGGATGTTCAGACACGAAGAGAAAACAGGTGTCGTCGACTTGTTCGTTCCGTGGTCGTTAAAAGTTGTAAGCAAACAAGTGAGACACGGCGTTTTGGGGTTGCATCGAGGTTCGTTGGAAGCTGAGTGCGGTGGCCTCTTGGCGGCCGCTGGCCCGGAACAAAATCCGCGTGGGATTTGAATAATTTTTGTCCCTTATCGTGCACACGGCAGGAAACGAGGCCAACTGGTAGTTTTGCCCGGAAGGCAATAAATTATTCTTGGGAAATATCGAGCTGCTTCGACCACCGTTCTCTCTCCTTCTCGTAGCGCGTGTAACGTGCGCGCAACTTTCGAATTTCGAGCGTGTATAATTCTACCCAGGATTAACTGGAGTTAATAGTTCTCGTGCCGAATTTCCAACCCACGTATCTCCGCCGCGGCGGTGTTCGTTAATTAATCGAACGTACCCCAGCGAAACTGGCTCCCCGCAATTGCTTGTAAATTCGATCCAAGAATTCGAATAGTTTCTCGAACGTATTTACAAAAAAAAAAAGGTATTTCCTTGAATAACTGTAACTCAAAGAATTAAAGATCTGGATGATAGCAGAGAACTTAGAGCACTCGTTACGAAAATTGAAATTATTAACAATCATCGTCACGTTGGTGTAATTTTGTCTCCGACATTCTCGTTAAATAAATATTTCTTCCGATTCGTATTATCCCAGTTTGCTTACCTAAAATTCCTGGATCCCTGTATGAAATCCGACGGTATTGAAAATAACATACAACCCCCGAGGCTGCGACGCCGAATACTGCAGGGACGGTTGTTTTTGCCGGTATCGCCAAGAGATAGAAGAGCCGGAATGTGGCTGTGCATCGCGGCCAATTTTACTTGTCTAACCGCCTTTAGCGTTTGCCAGAATGGTACAGCGATGGGTCCACACGAATTCCAGCGTGTACATAGGTAAAAGGGATTCTCTTGCCGCTGTCGGCCATGGCATAACGGATCACGTAGCATCACCGCATGCTCGAGTAATATTTACAAAAACGATTGAAAATAATCGACAAATATTTGCTCGCATTGATTTTCGCGATTTCGGTTGCAACTATTTATGCGTTTATAAATATTGCTGACGCATTTAAGCGAGCAAACTCTGATAATGAGACATCCTCGGTTTACTCGGTCCTTGGCTAGCGTTTCTCAAACGTCGTCCCTATGTAAGGCTTCGCTCGAAGAAGGCGGCTCCTTAGACTCAAAGGAGGACAAAATATATAGAGAAAATTTGGCCAGTTAAGTCTGGTCAGTCTGATCTCTTTTCCCTCTGTCCATTTAGCGGCGAAGCGATTTTCCAGAGGGACGCTTTTTACTACGCGCTCCAGTGCCGTTTTCTTCGCTGCCCGTTTCTCTCGTCTTACGGACGACCATCAGACCCGGCTACCCCGCTGCAGCAGCTCCCGTTAACCGCGAAGAAGACGTTTTTCCGCGGGAAATGACATTTCCGGGCGTAACGGTGTATTAGTAGACGCGCCACTTTACGCTTCCCGACGCGCGCGACAGTGTGAAACGACGTCCCCGTTGGGGACCGCCGCTCGTCCTATGTCCAGCGCAGCTGAGAATCGCAAAAACACTTTCGTCCCGCGACTAACGAAAATTGTTTCCATCTGCGATGCTCATCTGCCGCCACGCGCTGGAAGTCGACCATAATTGCGCTCTGAACTCAGTCTAGCTCTCGACACTGTAAATGCTTTAGAGGGATACGTTAACTCGACCATTTTCAAAAATTCAAGATAATTTTGCTACGAATTTCAACCCGAGTGCGTACGATTGCTATCAGAAGTAATTCGTGAAAGTGTTGCGATGTTTGGTCTGATCAATGCTGTCCGTAACCACTTAAATTTTATTTACATTATGAAAGAAAGAATGTCGGCTTGTACTGTAAGGACATGACGTGTGTAATTTAGTTGCAGCCGTCAAATGCTCGAGGGCGGCTACCGTTGATGCCGTGGTCTGATATCCCGTTGACAGCAGTTGACAAACGTTGGTCAGTGACAACCGACGGGTGACAGTTCATTGGTCGCGGGGGCGGCGGTAGTATTTCTCCGGTATCTCTGGTTCGGTCGGGTGACAGGCGCGGCGACGCTGGTGAATTAATTAAATTGTCGGGATAGAGAAGAATTTCGAGATCGAAACCGCGACTTTGGCTAGTTGGTACGGTAGATTTTGTAAACACGTAAGCGGTATGGAGCGTTAATTGTCGATTGTTTGGACAAATATAGGTTACGAAATAATTGGCCACTCGAGATGGAGAACGATCCTCTCGAATTGTCGGCGTGGCTCGTTAACGAATCGAGAAGAGAAGAAAGCGTCAGGGATTGCTTGGCGCGTAAATATGTCAAGAATGGCAGCGGTATCTGCCGATCCGGATGCTAATTGATTTACCCAGAGGTAATTACGTTCCATAATTAGGTACGCTATGTAGGCGGGGGGGGGGGGGGGGGGGGCGACCGGCGGCAATTTGCTTTTCCGATAAGAGCGCGACGTGATTGGTTCGGTACCTCTATTCCTGACCATCAGGTAAATCAAGGCTGCCACGTAAATCCAGCGCTCTTTGTGCGCGGGAGAACCTCCACGGTCGCGACGTCGAGCTTTATATTATCGCAAGCCAACCCCATCTACGTGCACTCTGAAATACAATACGGAGACCGAGGTGGAGCACGGTTCCCCTGAATTAAATGCGCTTATCCTACGCACGAAGAAGAAGAGGATATGAAAAGAGCTCGATTAGGAAAGTTACATAGCTCGTCACCGTGTAATATCGCCTTTGTAAGGGGACTTTTCAACGGGAAGCTTCATTACCGTTGCAAATTTTTTTTGAGATTGCGCCCCCACCCTGCAGATATAAAAAATGCACACTAGGCGGACAAAAATCAAGGTAATCTACGCGAAACTGGCGTATTCCATGTTTATAAAATATGCTTATGTTGGAATTTCTCATCTGAATTTAGTTTGAAACATAGTTTCAATCAATATTATGTCCCGTAAGAGATCGTACAAAAAAATGTAAACCTAGTAGGTCGAACCATAACAGTAGTTCGCACCGAGAGTAGAATTTCATTGTTAATTCTCTATCGTGGGAATTCATTTAATTAGAACCGTCAGTTTGGTTTGAAACATTACAATAATATTCGTTAGAAATATGATTCGCGGTAATAGTTATAGTTGAATTCAACCATTATTACGGATTTCAATTTCCACAGTAATATTTATCTGACAACGGCGAGCTCGCACGATATTGCAAGAGAAAAGTATATAACGAAATTTTACGTTATATTTCCGTGATCGTTAGCCGGTTAGCCGCGAATTATTGCGGAAAGAGCGATTAGGTTCTTGGACATTTAAATTAAACACTCGCAAAATCACCAGATTTCTCTACGCGTCGCGTCGCATCGCGAATATGACGCAAACTTCGACCACGTTCGAGCTTCAAACTTCCAAAGTTATTATACCAGCTGCGTCACGTCCAGCGAATGCGACGTCAATCTCGATCAGTTTCGCGAAGAACAAGCGAAACGGCACAGTAATTTCCCGTGCTTGATTATAATGGACAGGCGCCAAAGAATTATCCAGAAAAGATCCTAAGCAATTTCTTCTACTTGTAGATCTCGAATCTTCGTCCTTTTATTTCCAAGGAAAAAAGCTAGTCGACTGAAATACTGACGAATGAACGCGGAAGGTGAGAGAGAGAAAGATAATCTAACGAAAAGTTATTCGGTTCAGCTGATTCGCTGAAATGAAAGTTTCGCTATTGGCTTAACCCAACACCATCAGTATGTTAATTCGATTGCAGTTCGGTTAACACCACTCCCTAAAGTCTAACTGGAACGCATTAGTAGCCTCTGTACCTCGCAGCCTTTCTTTCGATCGTTATTTCCTCGAACCTTTCCGTCTTCTTTCGTCTCTCTTTCCATCTCGATCCTCGCCAGTTTGTTCTCGTTATCTGCTGTCAATAATCCGGCGATTTAGCTCAGCGAACACCCTTTCATGGACATTTTTCACGCGAGACTCTTGCGAGCATAACTCATGCAAGTAGATATTAGGTTGTTCCACGAGCGTACGATGTACACGTTATTCGTCAAATTCGAATAAACTAATCGTTTTGTTATCGAAGGGGACCGCGAGAATGTTATCATTATCGATGAACGGCCAGTGGTTAGAACCGCGAATTGTTTTAATTTTGTAGTCATTGTTTCCGCGAGTGTTTGGAAATTGTTTTTCGCGTTTCTGGAGTTTCGATGCACCGTTATACGAACATAGCTTTACAAATGTATTCGACCACTACCGCCGCATTATGCTTGAGTTGAAACTCACGCAACGTTATATATTTCAACTGTATTTCGTTTGCCTCTACGTTTGACGGGATAAATCGGAGTAAACGTATCGAATGAATACCAATGGAAGTTCGTTTGGATCGACTGAAAAGATACTCGTAGCGAATATTCAAAACAGAACGAAGTTCAATTTTGGCCAAAATGAAAGGTTTATGTAACATCCTAATACGTTGTTTGCGTATAATCGGCTCGAAAGAAACGGTTTACAGCGATATTTAACGGGGTTCGGTGTTTTATATTTGATTAAATTTGATTTCATACACCGTTGAAATTTAACGTTTCCAAACAAATTTCGGAGCGTTCATTCGGATGGGAAGTTCCATCGATTGGCCCCATCGGCGATGCGTTACAGTTTCGAGTATAGTCGTCGAATTTCTGCATAAAATTGAAAAATAAATTGGACGTCGCTTTAATTTTACGCGCTAGTCGATGTTCGTTTCGATTCGGTAATTTGATAAAGCATGGCCAGGGTGGGGCGCTATTCGCATGGCTGTTACAACTTCGCCCGAATCGAGAAACTTTTCTGGCAAGTTTCGTCCATTGAGCTCTCAGCTCGAATTAAATCCCGCGGGATTCGTTTCCCGCGAAAGAAATGCTGTGCTAAGTGCTAAGTTATTCAAAGTGTTATGTCTAACTGCGGTTTGGAGTTGTGTACGAGGTGTATATAAATAGCGATATTAAACCGCGACTATGGCCACATATTTTTATCAGTTCGAAGCGTAAGTGCATACTTTGCCCGCATTCTCGATGAATTCTTTTCAATTTCTGAAATGTTTTTAATTGTAATTGATCGTTCCTCGCTCGTCGAGTTATTCGAGTCGATTAAGAATACCCTATCATTACAGGTTTCTCGCACCGGGAAACCTTCGAGTCACGCGATTCTCAGCTTAACGTAGATTTTCTTCCAAGTTGAAAAAATAATTCATATAGATTGCCTCGCGTGTTTTCACACCTTGGAGACTGGAAGGTACGTGCTCGTTGACCTACGGTTCCACCCTGTGTTCGACAGTCGATTCCAGCGGACATTGTTTCGCGAAATGAAAATTATTACTTCACCCTAACTGTTTCGCAGATAGCGATTCTGCGTGCGTTCGGTGTTGCCTTTATTCCGAATCGTCGTAGTTTTCTCAGCGCTGTCAATGATTTTCTCGGGCCATCGTCGTAACTCTATTATTATACAAGCGTGTATATTCCGTGGCTCGAATGCGCCACTCTGTATGCCAGGTGTTGCCGTTTACGCGTGGATATCATTGATCGTTAGGGGCACGGTACGAACAACGCCTCGCGCGAATCTCCAATTCGGCGTTCAACCATTCAACGTGTAAGGTTTTGCGGTGACCATTGATCCGTACACGGTCAAACGACGCCTCCAAAAGCGGAATTCCCAATGCTTAAATTGACCATGGAGAAGCAGAAACGTCATCGAGTACATCCGCCGAACCATAATTAGTGGTACCACTTCAAGTAATGACAGGTGATTACGGAAAGCAAGAACTGACTTTTGGTAATTAATTCAACCAACTATTTCGATCGAATACAAGCAACGATCGTAGCAATGGTACTTATAATGCATCCAAATATTAAATATTGAAAGAGTAATGATCTGAAGAAACACTTATAATCGAGAATAGAAGAGACACTGAAAAGTAGAAAAATAAAAAATAACGAATTAATAACGAGCGATTGAGACATTTCGAATATTCGGTAATAGGATAACACAGAAACTATTGGAGAAGTCCCGTCCCGATGGAAAGGCTGTTAAACCAGACCAACACAAACGTCCCTCATTTACAAGGAACTGGCCCCGATGTACCGCGACAACGGAAATGTCACAGATGCGCTTGCTTCCGCACAGGCACGCACACGCCACGCCGCGGAGCGTGTACACGGCTGAACGCCTGGACGTGCATACGCGAGTAACAGCAGCGGTATATCAACCGGTGCTGATGTATGCCTCAGCATGTACGTCGGATTAGCAGGAATCCTCAACGTGCCAGAGAATATTAGTCCAATATAATCGACGTCTTATTGCGTCGTTTCGTCCATCGTTGTCCGGCTCTAGCGATGGTCTCCGCGAGTTACGAAGAGGACGACGAGGAGGTCCTCCTTGTCATTAAACTTTGACTGGCTTGGGGACACATTATTTTTCTAGAATAGTAACTCAAGCTTAATATTAAAAGCACTCGATCGAATAAAATAGATAGAATCGATATCCTCGCGATGTTTTCGTTTAGAACATGTAACTAGCCACACACGAGTAACGGTCACAGCTACTCGTTCCAAGCGAAGAAACACAACGTTTCGTCAGGGGTTCCGACTGTTCCCGTCTGTTCGTTTAAAGTTTCAGACGTATTCGTTACCAAACGGTTGGCTTGTTTAACGAGCCCACACTTCTTTCGCCTCCCCCGTTCGCTGAAAATAAATATTTGGCTAGAGCGAGGCACTCGTGCGAATGCCCTCGTTAAGTTCGAGCAAAGTGGATCGACGAAACACGTCACGAGCGTGCACGGTTTCCCTTTAGTACGATTTAAATATGTTTCGAAGGGTGGTCGAATTGATTTTCAATAAATTCACGAGATTCTCTTACGAATTTCTCACTCCGTATTTCGTATTGTACGGGGGTTGGATTGGATTACAGCGAAGACCTTTTTTCTGCGCTAATGGCGTAAAAGTTCCTCCGTACACGCGACAACAGATGGCGGCGAAAATAATTAAAAGTCACGGCGTCGCGAGTTCGCCAAGCGAGGGGAGAATTCACAAAGATCGGTCCAGCGAATTTCCTTTTCCCTTGTTCCGCGTTTAAAGGGTGACAGGACCGACATCTTGCGAGGGGAGGCCTTTAGAGAGGGTGGCGAGCGAAGGAACGCACGCGAAACAAGCCGAGTAGAAATCAGTCTAGATGAGTTTTCGCGCGTTCAACGCGAAGAGTAATTTGCAGAATCTCGGATGTTCGTCTTCTCCTTGCCGCCGCTTCTTCTCAGCATTATTTCTCGGTGAGACCTCCAATCTCAACGGAGGTGTCTTCATCCCCTGTTTTTATTATTCACGACGTAATTCGCCGCTTCGAGGCGAATGATCCTGCGTACGCTGACGTGCGAGGGGAAAAAGCATGGCGATGTTGTCGCGGAACATGGCTGGCATTACCTTACAGCGTATCGAGTTTTGAAATAAATTTGATTCGGTTGGTCGGCCACAAATGGATGGCAGGACTTTTCATTAAGGAACTAGAAAAGAATTCCAAAGGTGAGACATTAATAAAAATAAATGTGGATAGGATTCGTGAGTTTGACAAGATTGAAAAATTAAATGCTACGACAAATGTTACGTTATGTAATCTTCAATAGTCTCGAGACGAAATTTGAGCTTGGTAGAAATTTTCACGAGTATCAGTCTGGCAATCAATGTGTTAAATAGTTCGATATTTCTTTTGAATCTTTTCACCCAAAGGGAAAGAGAGGAGTGAACTAAATATGTTTGCCCAATAGCGATGCCCTTTCTCTGTCATATTCAATAGCTGGGGAAGTAAAAGAAACGTGGCGGATGGCGGACAATGTACCGTGCGAGGGGAAATCGCTGCGATTCTCGTCGCAGTTGTGCGAGCGGAAACTGTCGAGGGTGGATGCGCTCCCTTTGTTTTTGCGACTTTCTGTGCTTCTTCGACGCTGTTTCCACGCTTAATTTATTTCAAGATTTTTCTTCGTACGATCTTCGAGTCTGTTTCACTTGAGTGATATTTCTGAAACAGAAAGCAGTGCTACCATTGGCTCAGCTCATCAATAAGACTTATCCAGCAGATCCTTAGATACATAAATAGTTCAACAGGTCCCCCAGACGATTAATAGCGACGCATGTAAGGCATGATCAACGAGATAAGCCTAATCGATGAGCCCTACCAGCAGACTCAAAACCGAACAAACAGTACCAAATCGTGAATTGATCAATGTCGAGAAATATAATTTCAACGTGGGACAATTGTAGCCAGTTGTACCCACAGGATTAAAGCGCGCAGCGAAGCATCTCGCTCGAGTTTTTAATTGCCTCCAAGTTTAAATTGCGCTTACTGTAAAGGGGGTGGCGTCAATTAGCAGTGAACGAGGACAAAGAATAAAAGTGATCGCACGCGAAATTATAAGCCATCTGCCACGATACGGACACGCAATGCAAGGCAGTTTCCCGTCGTCGTCGTCGCCACTTCGCGAAACTTCGTGGTCCGCGATTCGCGTTGCACGTACGAGATAATGGCACGCAGCCAAAACAATCGCCAGCCGCTAAATTTCCAGTCAACAAACATTGGAATCGAGCCAAACGTTATCCCGCCGCTTGCTCTCTGGTCCGAAAGACTTTTATCCTAGGCCGACCGTAGTCGCCGACTCCCTTCTGTCGCAAGGAATGCCTCCGTGGTCTACTGAATAAGTAATTCCGTTTTTCGGATGGAACGACTCATCGTCGACTCCTCCTCATCACGGTGAGCGTCTACGGCCCGTTCTCCTTCGCGAACGACGCTACTGAGACCGCTATCAAGGAAAAGTTGGGAAGGAAAATCTTGCCCCAAGTGACTGTCGCGACACGCCTAGTGCCAAACCGAGCAATTGCCAAAGATCTTGACGTCATTTGATCATTTTGTGGACGACTGTCGAGAAACAAGTTCTTTGAAAAACAACGCAGTTGCGTCCTCCGTCGTGGGAAAATGGCTTAATGTTACACCCCTATATAGTCTCTCAGTGGGAGTTTCTCTCCACTCTTTTCCAGATTACGTCGCAAACGCATCATTTATGCGAGAGGACGGCCTAATCGTTTTCTCATCTCTCACTTCCCGGATGTAGGAAACTCCCTTCCTCATCGATCATGTTGCTAATTTTTCGTTTCGAGGAATGCTAAGGGCGAACCGTAGCGAGAAAATAATCGGTCCTCCCGTGGATAGGCTCCTCTCGCACTGTATCAGCTAGTCGTTTACGAGGAAGATTGAATTATCGAGTTGTACGTTCAATTAAAGTGTCGAAGTTAATAGCAATTAAAGCGAGTAAACGCGTCTCAGAATAGAAGCCTGTCTTTGCAAGAAGCTGATTACCCTCTGGTAAATTACGATTCGCGGCGATCGTTAAGAGTCGAAGAAATCGTCTGACGACTAAACCTATTGGGTAATTGGATAATTGTTCGACTGCGGGGAATCGACGTTCTATTTCCCAGCGATCAATCACAGTTACGTGAAAAGTTGATCTCGTTTTCCGGTTTCACAGCGTCCGATCGAAAGTTTCTATGTTTCCGTTACGCTTCAACAAAGACTTAAGAAATCCATCGAAACGATCCATCGTTTTTGCAAAATATAAGATAACGAAGCTCACAGTTTGGAGCGAAGTCTCCAAGAAATAGTTTCATTTCGAAGAAGCTAAGGGTTTATCATACTTTGGTGTTCATTTCTGAAAAACCTGCAGCTTCTATAAAATAATTTTTATATTTGAGACACGTTTTCCGCCGTCTAAGACTCTGTTGGCCTTTATAGCGCATAAATTGCAATCTCCCAGATCGGTGCCGACCGTTCAATACGGCTGGGCCAAAATTAAGATATCTAGTCGAAACGTTCTAGGTAAGAAGTCGCGACCGCATTGCGTGCGGTTCAAATTTATCGTAACGTATTTCAAGGCGGACGTTAATGTATCGGTTTTACGTATCGCCTTACCTAAACGGATAGAGGTAGCGTATCGCCGCTATTAAAGCTCATAAATTGTGAAAATTTACGGTGTCGCCTGGTCGAAAACTGCGTCGCGGTCTAGTTTCTTATAGCCATGGAATTATCCATGGGAGCACCAGACACTTGGCGAGGATACTGGTTCGTGGGAAAAACTGCAGAAACTCCAACGATCGCTGCATTATTCCAGTTACCGTTCTTTAGTCGCATCGAATGGATGACGTAGAAATTATTATTGCTGGAGCTTTTTTCGGCACGTTTTGGTCCTCGGAATTTTTCAAAGGCAGATATATCAAACGTACGTGACCCTGTAGCGCTGGGTGCAAGATGAAACGTACGAGGAATCAGTTTTCAATTGACCCGCAGTGTCCTTGTTCGGTTATTTTAACGGAGTCCCTCCAAGTTTCGTCCGACCAATGATTTGTCGATAGTGTAGGAGTCTAAACGAAAAATAAGGCACGGGGATTCGAACCCACGATCCTCGGATCCACAGTCGACCGCTTTACCTACGCGACCAATCCCGTAGCCTACGTTTCGTGTTCTTATTTGACTCATTGTTGGGTGTGGGAGGCGCGGATGCTACAATAGGAAGCGCCGGTACAAATCGCATCGGGGCATAAATTCTTAAATAGCGGGAGCATTTCGAGCTGAGGCGTTTCGGTTGATGAAAATTTCAAATCGTTACTTTGTAACGGAGAGGCGATCAGTTTCGTCGAAGGTTCACCGTTACGAAAAGTCTGGAGGGACTCGTTCGGGACAAAAGCTGATCGAATTTTCGTCGTTCCTGCGAAACTTTCTAGATTCATGACCGTAAACCATGATGGGAAGACAATGGAATTGATCAGACGCAGGATAAACATTCCAAAAATTATACTTTGTATATTGACACCGTCGCTCTTTCATTCTTTTAAATCAGTCGATTGCTCTTCGAATTACTCCTAATTACCGATCGATGAAACAAGAGATCAGCGCGCGATCGAGCGTCGAAAGTGCCTCGATGAACGCAGGGAAGTGAAGGAAACATCGATCGTAGTGTTTGATGTTATCGTTTCCATCTAAGGCAGGAATGAAGCGCGCCCCGAACGCGGAAGATGGATGATCGCCTCAGACAGAGAAAAAAAGCAGCAGAATATTTCTGCTTGGATATCTATTTCCACCTGTAGAATACGAGTACGTTTCGCGAGCCGTCTATCCGGGTGGAGAATCTCGGCAAGATGGAGTAACTTTGTCGAGATCGTCTATCAAGTTGCGCCAAGTATTGGAACAGACGTAAAGTATCCACGCTTGACCAACAAGAAACTCGAAACTAGACGATGAAGGATGATCTCCGTTCTCGAGTTAAACGCATCGAAACGATTTATAAATCGAACCGAGAACGAGCTTCGAGCTCCTACAAGAAGATTGGGGCGACAGCTTTGGCCAGTCACGAAGGGCTGCGGAATCATAGCGAGGAACAAGAAATGCGAAACGTTATTAATCATTTGCTAGACAAAGGACTACCAGAAATATTATCACGAAAATCTGTGGAGTCATTTTATGCTTGAAGGGTAGGTTAAGCTCTCTTGTTCTTTAATTGTGTATGTCTGCTAATAATGTTTGTTATTTTCGGTACGGTAATACGGAAGCTTCTCGTATCTGTAAAAGGATGGAAACGTAAGGCGTTGCAAGTTGGACTTGTGTCAGGGCCTCCCCTATATTTCTATTATTTTCTCAATCGGGACAGTCGCGTATCCGCGAACGGAATTGTGTCGAACGCGGAAGCAGGCATTGCTCGTCAAATATGCAAAACTTTCCAGCACTCTGACAATTTACAATGGAAATCGGCTGCCACGAAACAGCGCGACGTATCGCGGAGCTGTTCGCGCGTCCTAGGCAGAGCGGAATCTTTTCAAAAGATATCTCAACCGGTCGAATTCGATTGTTCCGAATTATTCGATCCCAAGAGAAGATACCCGGCTGTGTCCTGTGTGCAGAAACGCTGAAGCTTGCGTGCGAAATCGCGCTACCGTGTGAAGAGCGAAAATTTCCGCAAATATTGGGTTATCGCATGACGTCGATACCGTATTCGTGGACATACGAAACGGAAGTTGCATTTAATTATTTCAACCGTCTCTTCGCGCGAGAGTTCGTTATTCGTAAGCGATTACAATCCACGATATTCACGATTGTATGCATGCGTTAACATTTGTGGTCAATAAAACGGGAATGAAGTGAGGTAAGACGAAGGAATTCGTTTTAAATTCCTCGATTATGGGTCATTTGAATGAATACAGAATTATGAATGCGTCATTAGTCTCTGTCAATAAGACTAAGAGCTTTGAAACCTTGATTTGAAACACAGAGATAATATTCAGACAAAGGTAGTTTGGAGACTGAAACAGAAGACGGAATGCATAAAGCTCGAACGTAGACTGCTGACGCTGAAACGTCACTTTTCGGGTTGGTGTATTACCCTTGGGAACAAACGAATAACATGGTACTTAGGTAAATTAAACGTTCGTTTATTCATTGCACGCTACATGCGTCTAGTCGAATCGTTTTACATTAAAGACGAACATTGAAGAATGTCTATTGTAAGTCTTTAGATCATCGGCGTGTGATAAGAAATTGCAGAGTCTGAGAACATCAAAAATGTCATTAATAAAATAATTGAAAAGCAAGAGTTCGAGACTTCGAAATGAGCTTCACCGTTCCTCGAATACATATTATTAAACTTCACTACTTGTACTATGCCAGTAATAATGCTACCAAGAGAGTAAACTTCCAGTGATTCCAAGAGCTTTTACTTTGCATAATAAAATGGAGTGGTTAACAGAATGGAAAGCTTTCCGGAAATCCATATACACGAGGTATCCCACGGTGTTCGCTGCAAACTTAGCCAGCCTGCTCCGTGAATTAATAATTTACAACTTTCAGAACGCCTAGAGTATTTTCCAGTAAAAAGTACGCGGTTATATTTCTGATGGAACGGTACAACGCCGCGCATTAAGAACATTATCATATTGTCGCCATTCACGCCGCTTCTACCATGTAAATTTAAAACATATAGTCTAGTTAGCAGTCGTATCTGATATAGGTTTTCGTTTGTACATCCGATAACAAGGGAACGAGTCACCTGGAGGAGTCATCGACGGGCATCGTACTCAACCAGATCGTAAGAGGCGGTGATACCAGTGGGAGATCCGCTGGGTCTCGAATTTTTCCCTCGGAACCGTCGGCTGAAGAACAACGAGGGAAGGGGGTCGAATGTTTCTCCGGAATGTTCCCTATTTCGAGATCTAATTTGATTATATCGAACTCGTCGGCAGAGGAAGAAGTAGCGGACTCGTCGCGAGTGCCTCCGGATAAGAGTCTCGCGAGCACGACCGACGAACAGTGGAAAGAGAAAGATCAATAATCGGAGAACGAAGGAAGTCGAGGGTAGAGGCTGCGAACCGCGGCGCATCCGGTGCAGCGGAGAGAACAAAGGGTGCAGCGGGATAGCGATGGGGGCGTCGGGGGGGGGGCAGGGGTGGACAGGAACGATGCAACCGAGACGAAAGAAAAATGCGAAGATTCGAAGAAGCATTCCTCCCGCGGGGTGGAAGATGGGCGGAAGGAAGAAATCGGGCCAAGCCAGATAAGGACAGGTGGAAAGAACGGGGGAGGGAAGAAGTTGGAGAGTCAGCTCTCTCCCGTTCAGTGTCTCGATAAACAAGCTCGAGAAACAAAGAGATGGAGAGGATCCTGGAATCGGTGGAAGGAGTTTCCGTTTCGAGGTCCATCGTGTACTCAGGCTCTCCCGTTGCATTTATTTATCCGTGGCAATCGTAAGTCTCGCGATCCCCTCGTCTCGTCTCTCGATGTAGGGTCCCAGGGTCACCGAGAGGACCGAAAGTAGGGATCAGACACCTTCGCGATCCATCCAGAGATTCCCGTTCTTTGCACGGCTAATACTTTTCGCCTCGCAGTGATACGCGAGGAAACTGTTTGTCATCCTTCAGCTTGAACATTCATTCACGAATACGCAAGTAACCAAGGAATTTCTGTTTCGATGAATAAATTAAAATGCATGGAGCAGAGAGTTACGAGGATTGCGCGAGTACATAACGTCAATAATTGCTCATTTTACGGAGCTGGCGTCTGATGGCCATTCGAACTTGCGTAATTGCCAGCGATTTTCATGCCTCCGTCGCTGGTGTTTAATTGCGTTTCGTATTTAAAGCACAGCGACTGCAGATATCGCGTTACGTGTTTACTGCGCGCCGCGTGAACGATACGCGCAGCTGCGACCCCCGTTAATTGAATTTTCACGTTGACGTTTCTTCCCCCGAGGAAAATAAGGTTTATCGACGGCTACGCGATGCCTTGTTCTCGCTAGTTACTGTGAAAACGTTTTTTCAATTTCTTCGGAGGTCTTTCGAACACGTTTTTATACAGTAAATAGCGGTTGATGACCTCAATTAGTCCCTTTCAGGTGAACAATGTATCTGGGGTGTTCTTAAGCATTACAGGTTCTTTACTTCGTGTTCTTTTATATTTGTATACTATCCCCGCGTCTTTTTATATTTTATTTTCGCCATTATCGATATTTATTTTTTTTTTTTTGTATTCCTCCTACGAACGCGTTTCTTCTTAGATAATCACTATATAATATCGAGCTCCATTACATTAAAATCGTCGTATACGTTTTCAAGTTAACAAACTTATTTCTCTGGTTGAATTGCCAACCGAGTCGAAATGACTGTAACCAACACTGGTTACGGAATTAATTGAGAGAGGTGGACGTGTCGTTAACGAGATTAAAATGCTGGAAGACTCCGAGCTTTAGGAAAGCCTTGGTTTTATTTAGAAAAGGTTGCTCTTCGTGGAGAGGATACCTAGCTCCATTCGGAGAGTACGCAGTCGAGGGTGATTCTTGGGAATTAACGTAGGGTTCATAGCGCCCAGAGTTGGCGCATTTCTTCTATTAAAACAAATTTGAAAGAAGCGCTTTTAATGGAGTGGTACGCTTTTCAGTAGAAATTCATCCGAGTAAGAACGTTGGATCGCTGTCAATAGTGTACGGTGTGGATCGAGGGCGACAGAGTGATCGAATCCGTCGGCGCGGAAGACCGATCGAACGGCCGTCATTATTATTCATTCGACGTGGAATTAATTGGCGTAACCAGACGACGGACGCCCGTGAAAATCAACACGCGTCGCGTGAATAACGAGCGGTCGCCGTTAAACGAACCAGAAAATGGCAGAACACGCTTTACCTGGTAACGGTGTTGGTTGTTTTCACGGTGTTGGCCGATCGCGTGGCTATTTTTGACGACGACGACGTCGACGATAACGGCGACGCCGTCGAAGAGTCGCGACCACCCCGATAGACGTACCTCTCGGGGATCCGTGCCGCGAAAACGAATCGCGCGATGACGCAAACGCAATTATCGTCAGGGAGAAGCCACGTTGGCTGGCAGCTGTCGTACAATCAAATTCGCGCCATCACTATTCGTTTGCAAGATTTTCTTCGTTCCAGGTGACAGACGTTTATGAGAGCACGTGAAATCCTTCACGGCTCTGCTATTCTCCTGGCTCAGATACGAGTAAAATTCTTCGAATGAAAATTGAAAAAGTGACGCAAAGAATTTATGAGAGAGGGTGATATTCTATTTCGCTTGAATTATCGCGAGTCTAAAAACGTAGAAAAACAGCATTTCACGTGCAGGGAGTTCACAGCGAGGGGTTGCTGTTATAGTATGTACTTGAAGCTTCGTCCCTCGTACTTTGGAGTCCCTGCCTCCGAAGAGTTGACTGGCAGCTAAAAATTGCCCTTCGCGTCACTCGTGTCGACAATAGGGGCCACAATTTGTTGTGCATTAATTTGTACAAATATCGTTGACGGGGTTGCTTGGACGCTACTTGTAGCAACAGCATGCGTTGTCACCCTCGTATCGATTCTTGCGTATTTCCATTCGTTTCTCGAAATGTTCAGCTAGACTAAAATTTTGCTCGTTCCTGTCTGAGAGTGTTTATCGAGCACCTTTTTGCGTTTGCATAGTTGACACGCGGCATCATCCCTGATACATACAGTTGGTCGCGCAGACAAAACATAGCCCGCTATCAACACGAGCCATTATTCTGCGGCCAAATGAAATTAGAGACGTTGCCAGCATCTGTTCAAATTCCAAGAGGGAATTCCACGGTCTGGCATGTCTCCACGCAGACAAACACGCACTGTTTGCTTTTGTGCCCGTGCGAGCGAAGTGGAAACACGGCAATTTACGCAAACACGCGTCTCCTAAAATCCGGTTCGGATCCCAATGGTTCCTCAGCCGCTTGGTTCTCTTGAATTCACGTAGAATTGAAATAAAACAATAAACACGTTGTTTTCAAGAGAAATAAGAATTATCTTGATTCTTTTCAACGACGTTTTTACTTGAAAAACTATCCAAAGTAAAGGAAACTTTTGTTTTCAATTCACTTGGAATTTCTCCTCGTTGATCTTCTTGTATCCCAGAGGAGCGTAATGCACGTGTAGCAAGCAGGGAGCAGCAAGAAACGCGGAATCCGTTTCTTCCTCCTTTCGAGACTAAGAAAGAAGAATGCTTTCGATGCTGGGACGATTGTTCCCGAGGATTCGAGCAACAAACGTTCCGGGACTTTCGCTCGAGATCCCTCAAATGTCCACTGTAGCGTACGTATTCAAAGATTGGATAACAATTTTCCGTTTGCAAACGCAAACAAATCCGTTCGACGGTCGAGTCGTTATCCGATAATGCTGCGCGCTTTAACGACCAAGAAAGAGTGAGCAGCTCTTCGAGTTAATGCATTCTTTGCCTAGATTCGCGATCGAAGTAGTGCTCTTGCGCAGCAAATAGGTCTGAAATTATTGGAAAACCATTTAACACTGTGCACCCAGGAAAGGTGCATCGGAATGATGCACGAAAACGGACATGCAGCGATGAAATTTCAATCGATCGACGCGCACCAGTTTAAGAATGTAGACGGAGGTTCGATTCGCGCACAATTTACGGAAACATTCCGTTGAAATTGCGAAATTTTGTTCGCGTCGTAAATTTTTCTGCCAGCGCTCAGAAAGCAGTTCGACCAATTATGAGTCAGATTTTCGATATGTGTTTATATACGCACCGCATACGACCACGTATTTCTACGACAAAATCATTTATTCACACTTCAGAATCGCTTCGCTACCAAACAGGAACTT
Organism: Hylaeus anthracinus; assembly: GCF_026225885.1. Taxonomy (NCBI): domain Eukaryota; kingdom Metazoa; phylum Arthropoda; class Insecta; order Hymenoptera; family Colletidae; genus Hylaeus; species Hylaeus anthracinus. Next base: position 3,236,118 of record NW_026534330.1, on the reverse strand, counting down.
CATTTATTTTTCTATACAACGTGGCCTCGCGGTATTCAACTTTCGATTTTCATTAAAAACATGTCAATATTTTCTTCTTTGAAAATTCGTAGCGTCGAAGGAACCGACACAAATCAAATAGAGATTATATTAACCTACATTTTTTATGTACTGTCGAAATTCAAGTAACTTTTTGATTTTGTTTGAAATGAGTGTCGACAATTCTAAAAATATAAAGCCAAATGACTCGGATCGTTCTAAGACGTGCGTATTAATATTTCACAGAGGTACTTTGGAACTTTAAAACTTTTAGAATATGTAACGAGAATCTATTTTTCATCCCGAAAAGTGCTTATACTTCCCTTAATACAGACAGGGGATGGAATCGTCAATCACGTATCTATGAATAGCAAACTTTCCCTCATTCGTGCCACATCTATAGAAGGTTAGCATTAGCGAATGGATCGCGGATTATTTGATTACAGAGTACAGTCTAGAGTCGACCGTCTGCGATGTCTATAGAAACAAGGTCGCCGGCAGTTAAACCTTTTGAAGTCTCTTTCGGAGACACACGGTTCTTTTCGTTCGCGGAAATAATTTATTCCTACGGTAATGGACTAGATACGAACGAGGTCAACCGCGTGCATGGCTTCATTCGCGTGACACTCGTCTGGAAAAAAATCGAGACATACAGAACTCAGTTTAACCCTCTCCAACCTAAATTGTTTCTTTAATTAAAAACAAAATTCTTCGAATTACTTCGCAACTCGCGTCGAACACCGCCAAAAATCTGTCGATAGCGTTCGATAACGTCAATTTTACGAAGCAGTTTCATCGATCATCGATGCGACATCGTAGGAGGCCCCTATACTTCAAAGAGCAGCCAAACGGTGTTACGAGTTTCATCAAAACTTTGCTATCCGTCGGCCGAGTGAAACACACGGTGTGTCGTCGGTGTTGTAATAACAATTTGCGACACAGCGAAACATCTGCGAAAATAATGATCGCGGAGAAACGGAGCATGCCACCCTTAACGTTGCATATTTTAGAGAGCTTCCCGATGCAAATCATTCCGTATTAACGTTAATACACTGGGTATAAAGTTACGACGTAGACGCGACCATTACCTTCGGGCTTCTCGTTCTTCTACGACAGTCTTTCCTAAAATGTAGCGAGCGTGACCCCTAAAGGGGATGGTATCTTGTAACCTAAGAGAACCCCGATTAAATTGTAATGGAATAAAAAATATTTCCATGCTCTATGGATAACGCGTGTCCATGGCTCGAAAGTGCTAACGTTTCGAGTATACAGTTCCACCGCGATGAATTTTTAAAGAACCATGAATACTGCAGGCCTCTAACTTAGCGCGACCAAGTCTGCTCAAAGTAGACTGAACTTGACTCTCAGACTCACCGAGAGGAACTCCACCGTATCACAAAGTGACGTGATAGTGGCTTCGGATAGTCCATGGCATTAAATCGCAATATCACCTTTTCGTTTGCGCTGCAATTTGGAACGAAGATTTCAGCGCAGAGGTTACCAACGATCTAAATATTCAATTTTGCTGAGAATTAATTATCAAGCGATGGTCCATATGGTTCCCGTTAGAGATCCCGTATTTTAATTTCGAAACTCCATTCGTGAAGTTGGGTAGAAAGGTAGGGAAACAGAAGGGTTCCATCGGTTTAAAATTAATTAATCTTTGACTGAAAATGTGAGAAGAGCGACGACTGCGGCCCGGACCAAGACAAAATTTTATCGGACTAATAGATGAAGAATAAAAGCATCGTGTAACGTTCATTGAATTTAACGGAATACAGATAAGTTTTCGTTCCGAAAAAGAAGTTAATTTTAGAATTTAGATTGCGATTAAGTACTCGAGAATATTTTGAAGCAATAACGATGACGCTTTTCCTCAAATAAACGTGAAATAAGGGACGCTATCGGAAACACGTGCTCCCCGCAGTGGTTTTCACAGCTCCACTCGACACGTGTATAACATACATAGGGGATTGTAGGCACAATGTCCAAGTGAAGCAACGTGTATGCACGGGAAACATAGCTCATCGCGCGTAGATGAAGGACGTTAATTAGCGGGACGGAAAATAAAATTTTCAACTCGAACAGAAGTTTATGATTTGAAACGTCAACCGGAAAAGATTAGCCGCGGCGGAATTTACGAGACGAGCAGCGGTCCCGTCCGAATGAATTACTGACGGCTTGAAACCGTCACAACGTCATTTTACTAATTTTCCGGGAGATTCTACGACGGAGTCATTTCCGCGGTTGGTCCTTAATCCTGATAAACTGAAAAATGCCCCCCCCCTCTCCTCCCCTCCCCGCCCCTCCCTCATCCTCTCTGGCAGCCATGTCTAGAGCGGACTCGCTTTTTCCGGCTGTTGCAGCCCCGTTAATAAATTTGTGTTTACGATGTCTGCCACGTCGCGGTCGCGGGGCTTTGCTATTTTTGTCGTTGGTTGCGTCACGGTTACCCCTCTATAAATTTTCCGTGCTTAGCTTTCCCGCCACGGTATTAACCAATCCAAGCGTTCCACGCAATCTTGACCCACGCGTTTCAGGTATTAGATTAGTCTAATCGCGCCTTGAAGAGATAGAATGCGCGATTTTTGCGAAGAATGCTCCCATGAGAGGCGAACATTGTTTTTGTTCAACTGTGCTTACTTTTCGTTCGTATAATTGATTATTCCACGAGGGATTGAAATCATTTGTCGAAACGAATACGCTCGTGCATTTATGCGTAATTATATCGGTTGTTTCAATTTAACGTAGATAATAATAATAATAATAATTCTGCAGGAGTAATGATACATTCATTATCGGGAGTAATGAGTCACGACGTATGCGATATGTATCAGATTATCATTATTATTAATGTATATATGTCGGGGGCATGGTTACAGTTGCTCAATTTTTAATAATATTTTCGCAGATACTGCACAGATGAATTCATTTCGAAAGAGCAAATCAAAAATCTGGTTTAAATAACGATAGTCGAATGTAACGTGGAATTCACGGTTGCGTCGAATTTTCTCTGCAGACCGATCCGGTTGAAATATACGAGTCTAGTTTGCACAACAGCACGGATACAATCTGGAAAAGATTTTTTCAGGAGACAGGTTTGTTCTCCTGCGCGAAGGTAAATCATCGAAACGGGGGAGACTGGGGCATATGAAACACGTATGCGATCAGGCGAGGGATCCATCGAGAAACGATCACCTCTTCGTTCCACTTAGATACAAAGACAAGGATACGATGAAGAATGGCTTCCATGTGACGACGCGACGTGGAAGATCGATCAAAGCTAAGCAGATGAAATTTTTCATAGATGGCTCCTGAATACCAAAATGAGATCAAAGTCACTGCTCCACGCTAAGACTCGACGAGGCTTTGTTACGTCTTCCGCGCGTTCTTTATCGTCTGCCATGTCAACGAGTATCCTCTAAGTATCCCTTGTTACTTTTTCCCTAAGGAATCGATAAGACTCCGCGCCGGTGTCTGTCGTTTGCGCTATAATCAACTAAGGAGACTACCGAGAATCGGAAAAGTATGGCTTGGTAACATACTTTGAACTCGTACTTTCTCAGCGAAACTTGCACTTGACGCTTCTTGTTTCAGTAGGAGTTCGGAATAACCCGGTCGGAGGAGGCATCGAATACGATAAAGAAAATTCGGCGTCAGAAGTACCACCGCTGCGAATTCCAGTGTCCCCTGCAGCGATTCAGACAGGATAATCAAGTCTCGACGGGCAAGCAGGATATTAGAAATCCTGTCAAACAAAAGGTTTAATCGCGGTCCGTTTCCCTCGATGGGTCCGTGAATTCGCCCGCCCATTCAAGTCGCACTGGTCTCACTTCAATGAGGCACAATTATACGTTGACGTGATTTTGCGACGGCCTCTTAGAGCGAAAGATAAATACGGGCGTGTGTGGGTAAACACTGATCACGAGAGACGATGCAACCTGCGCGTACAATGGACGTACAGGGGTTTGAGAGAACACTTCTCAGCGTGTCCAGGTTGGAATTAGGAGCTGAAATTTTCATAGTAGAAACTTTTACCAACCTGAAGACTTTCACACGAGAAATTTCTTTCCAAGCAAAATTTTAGTTCTCCCTTTCCTTATTTTTTTTTTTGGAGCTTTTAAAAAATAATGGGAGGCCTAGGGTGTACAAAAGCTTAATACAAGGGTGAAACTAACCCGGGCAACTGTATATTGCGTCTGTCACGACGTTTCTACGCTGCCATTGTAATCTGAAGTCCTGGCGAGGGTGGCGGAATGGATGGGGGCCCTAGACGTCTCGCATTAACCCTCCGACAATGCGAGGGATGCGAATGGTTAGCGTAATTCGCTAGTGTCGAACTTCGTGGGCGCGCGGTCTTCGAACGTTTCAGTTCTCGTTCCTTCCTGGAGGACTGGTTTCCCTTTCGATCTTCGTCGCCTAGAGCCACGGCTTCCTCTGCATGATCTACGCCACTGTGGCGTCAAATTTTATTTTAAAGTTATGGAAGGCTGGAGAAAAGACTCTTCTTAACGCTATTATTTTGAATCAAAATTAAACGATCGGATAAAATAAAGGGGTATTGCATGCCCCTTTTCTATGTGAACCTTAAAGTGACTCCGTTTCTCGGGTTCTCGATCGGTTACACATTTCAATCGAGAGTTGAAGAAAAGTCATGAATAATCTAGATCTCAAATCTGGTGTAACCCGTTAATGTTGAATGAACTTGACTTTTCGATTTATCGAGTGGATTTCTGTCGGACGCGGATACATCGCTGCGGTCTCGAACAGTCCACATTTTTAAGTATTAATCCCCCTCTTTCGCTTGAACTAGAATTTTCATCGAAGACTTTTATAATCCTTCCAATAAACGATACGTAACCTTTACAATACTTTCACCAGATTGATTCCCATTTATTTCAGTCCTTGGAAACTATTAGAAAACTTAGCGAAAGAATCCCGTATTTTAATTCTGACAGTTCGCGAAGGTGGATAAGAGGATTGGAAACAGGAGTCCCATTCAGCTTTCCTTCCATTCTCGAGAATTGCGACTGTTGCAGACGCAACCTTGCGGTTTCCCTTTCGATTGTTGTCGCGGTTCTCTCGACGTGATCGACGTTGTCTCGCATATATACGTACACGGAGACGAATTTGTACGTTTCACTGACGTAACACAGGCCGCTATTAATTACGTTCGTCAACGATAAATAGCGATTGTTCTTTGAACCCTCGTTTAATCGTTTCCAGTGTCAGAATCTGGGTAACACACGCGATGTCGGTGACGGCGTCGTGACTCTTACGGTGAGAAATTTATTAGCTCCTGATAACCCCAACCGACGCAACGTCACGACCCTTATCGAGCGGTTTGGCTCTTCGGTGTCGTCTCTGAAATTTAATTGAGATTCAATCCAGATTCTTCGACGTTTTTCGACGAGTGCCGTCTCGATGGCTATGTCCCTGCGTGACACGAATTATGATCACAACTTGGCGAACAAAAAGATCGCGACCAAGGTGAAACGCACGAACGTTTATTTCAGGTCTTGGACAGATTTAGGAGAGATGAGTCTTTTCTTGACTATGAAAAATAATTCTCTACAGGAAACGTAGGAGGTTCATCCAGCATAGCCTACAATAGCCTGCGAAATAAGTATGTAAAGCGTGAGGCAAAGAGACAAGAACCTAACCGAGGTCGAAATGTGGTTTAATGTCTAATCGAGCGATGCTCGTTGTCCGTTGACGATACTCCCAACCATTGTAATTCGAAATCCTTCAGCTGGAACTCCGCGTTTCGCATTAACTGTCGAGCCTTAGGGTTGAGTAGATGCAGTAATTTCGGACGAGCGAAATTTGTGGACGTTGCCGCGAGACATTCGCGGCACAATGGCTGTTAAGTTTTCGAGGAGTTGAGTTATCCGCGTGACTGAGATCATGCAAGTGAACTTCTCCATGCGGCACCGAGTCTGTTAAACGATTTGCCATTTGCCATTTCGAAGGACAACTAATTACATTTTTGGTAAAAATTTTCGTATTTTCGTGCTCTGCAAACAATTTTCAGTGAATCTCATAAGTATTCGTACCCTCTATGTCTACTCGTATTGAAGAAACTTGTCTAAATGAAATGATGGGTTTGATGTTTCCAAATCAATGTTCCATTATAAATATGTACACGAATAAACTTTACACATGCATATATTAATAGTGAAAAATATATTTGGAAACATCAAACCTATCGCATAATTTAGATAAATTTCTTTAATGAACATAGAAGGTCAAATACTTATGGGACTGACTGTAGATTCATATACGACAAACACAAATTTTTCTAATAGGTAGTTTCGCTACAATTAATACTGGAACAAGTAAAATATGGACAGTGTCATGTCAGACGAAAGTGTCTGCCAGTACTGGAGAACAGTTGGTTTTCTCGTGACAATAAAAAGAGTCAAAGGGTTCGGAGTAACGAATCGCCTAGCATACGGAGCAAAAACTGGGATTTAATATTAACTCGAGAGAAGTACGTTGACCGCTAATTACACCGCAATCGAAATGTAAGTGGCCAGCTACGTCGACTAGGTAATTTTATTTGCTCGCGGCGCTGGAAACACCCCAGAAACGATCGCCTACAAGAGACAGTTAATTAAAAGCTAACCGGGGACTTGGAAAAAGTTTCTCTGGATGGTTTTCGAGAGCAAAACGGTGCTCGATGTAAAACCAATGCAACGGAGTCGCGCGTAGTTTCCTCTACAGGTTCGAGGCGATGTTTACGAGTGAGGAGAGACAGATTTCTTTGATAGAAAACGGATTCAAATTAGCCCATTAATAGGAAAGTGAAAGGATACAATTTATAGGATACAAGGTGAATTTACTATATTGACGGTCACAAACGAAAAAGATTATTAATCAAAGGTTCAACTTTACATTCGTGGGTGCAACGAGGTCTGTATTTTTTCTCTTCCATTATGGGATCTCTCGCCTCCCTCCACGACACACTCGGGAAGAAACAACTCTGACGGTGAACTTCCACGGCGTTTTTCCTCGGGGGTAGGTGAACTTTAGCGAAGTGTGATATAGCTTCCAGCGCGATCACGAACGCGCACCAAGTCTTTTCTTCCCTTATTCAGCCGAAAATGGCCGATAGTACCTGGCTCGGGGAGTTTCTGGATTCACCGAACGAGCCCGTTTACTCTCGTTAAGGTGAGTGCCGTGGGGTGATTTACCCTCTTTACTCTGCCGCGACACCGACCCTGGGCTCTCCCGCGGGAGGCAGTCGAAGGGCTCCAGGAGAAAGGGAGTAAAACGAATCGTCCGCCTTACAAGATCCCCTTATCTGTGGCTGGAGCACCAGGAGAGATTGAAAAGTTCTTGCGAGAACGCACCATTCCCCTTTCTCACTTATCGTTACCGTGATAATTCGCAAGCCCGATCGAATTGATTATCGCGTCGCCTCGCCTCTCTCGGCGGATGTTTCCTTCCCTTCGAGGTCAAATGACGGGGAAAAAGATTCCTAATCCCCTATCGCGTAATGCCCTTGACGAGGAACCTGATAAAAAAAAAATATCCGTGTGAAATTCATCGATCGAATTTAAAGGTGGCCATTCCTGTTAGCCTTGCAGGTTCAGAAAGTTTTTGGTAGGTTCGATATTCATTGCAGTGGAGAGTTAATACATTGACAGCAGCTGTCACGTATACGTGACTTCGGTGATACAGCGGTTATAGGTAGACGTCACGTAGATGAGACTCCGCTCGCGCTATCCAGCGCAGTTAGCCTAGTTTATGCAGACCTGTGGCTTCTTTCCTACCCGCGCTCTGACATTTGTTTATTTATATTATACATAGAAACTATTCATGCCTTCCCATGAGTAGTTTGAAGGAAATTTACGTTTCATTTAGATCTTTTATTCGAGGGTATTTCGTCAATTTTGATGAAGGTTTTATACGCGATACATCTTTCAAAAATACTTTCACTTGCTTTTTTCTTTTTTTTTTTTTTTATCAGCAATGTCAGCAATGAAGGGACCTCCAAGCCCTCGAAGTTGGGGTGAAAATAGATTTCTTGATTGATAGGCTGTTCTAGAAATTCTCTTCCATACCGAAAATATGAAACGAATCGAAAACTTGAAATAAGTGCAGGCGACACGCTAAATCGATCACAGAAATAGAAATGATAAATTTGCGAAATTTTAGTGGTCAGGATCGTTTTGAGAAATCACGTTGTACGGCCAGTTATTCTTTATCTGGGCGCCACGTCGCGTGTGAGTCATTGTCGCGATTATAACGACACAGCCGCGAGATATTCGCGTGGACAATGCTACGCGAGGAGCAACCATTAAATACAGTGGTCGCTGGAGGCGGAGGTCAAAGAGAAAAAATACAATGGGCAGGCGACGATTTTATGTAAAGAGTGGTTTAACGAATGGCATTGTTATCATTCCGTGATGAAAAATTGTGGAAGATCTCAAAGCGAATAGGTGGTGGGCGCAGAGGCGTGAGACAGAAAGGAAGGCGCGAGGCGAAGCGAGCACCTGCAGCCAGGGAATCGATAGCTCCTTCGCGATGAACGATGAAAAAAACTGTCTGAATAAGTACTCGTGGTTTCTTTGTCCGCGAAGTTATTCCTCTACCGTCGGTTCAATGGGTCGTGACTTTAGTAAACTCATCTTCGAGGCCCTTGAATAAATACTTGCCTCGTGCATCGAGTTCTTTTAACCTTGGTCGGATCTCGTTTTACTTCCTCGTCAAAAGGGCCCTTGTTTATCGTACCGTGCGAGCGAGCTGTAGACAAAATTACGGTTTTCCTGCAATTAGTTCGACGTTAATTTGTTATCTCTTCCGTGGTTTAGTTCATCGAAGGCAGATACCAAAACTTATTTAAATTGTATAAATCTGTTTGTAATTTTAACCGAACAAATCAGAAGACGCGTGTTTTTTATTCGACCGTTTTTTTCCACCGCGAAATAATTTATTGTGATATTTTTGCCTCCATCGGACCGTCATTTCGGGCATTAATCAAGCGTCATTTTTTCTGCTCCAGATGCGTAAAATAAACGATCAAAGCGTATTTGGAGTTGAACGCGCGCACATTTTCCTAGCCACTCTAATAAATCTCCGATATCGTGAAACGTTTTGTATCAGCGATAGTAACTTCGAGGAATTTATATGTAGAATTAGATTCAAATGAACGCGAATACAGAGATAGGAGGTCAAGCAGCACGCGATATACAATTCTCTTTATTTATCATTTAATCCAAGTGCAGGTAATACCTTAACCAATGGCGCACGAAGATGTCTCGGTTGTTCCAACCGACCTCTGAACCAGGGATGGAAAATTATGACACCTTTATCCATGTTCGAAATGTTAGACTGTTATCGCGCTGAATTTTCTCGATTCGAAAGGAAAACACGAGTTTTGACCGCGTATTAAACACTAGCTAGCCAATGGAGCGACGATGGCATTCGAACAAAATTCGAAACAGTATTAACTTCTTTCATACACGGGGTCGGTTTATTTGTTTCCACAATAATGGCCGCAGGTTGACAGAGAAACGAGATATTATACCGCTCGTGTTTCTACGAATTCAGCTTGTTTGTTCGCGTCTTCGTTTCAGGAAGCTCTTTTCTCCGTAGAGAGCTTCCATCGATATTTTTCCCTCCTTCGAGTGCTCAGTTCTTCGCTCGAATGCGATTTAATCGTATTACCGGTGACTTTATTAATCATCGACAATTAGTGGAAATATTTGCTCCCGACATTACTCTTAGCTCGCAAATGGGAACGATTATTAGCAAACGAGCATCGTTCTCTTTCGCTTTCGCACGGTATTTAGATCTTTCAGCGCAATATTTATCATTTCAACGAGACAAAGGTGCTATCGCTTGTACAGAGGGTTTGTTCGGCAGAGACTTTGGGAGCTCGTTACTGCAGAATGGAAATGGATGACTCGCCCTGGAAAATGCGGAATTATTTTGTAAGATTCGTTCCAGTCGCGTCAATACCTTTGACTTTGGTATACATTTGCCTAATTAGACACGGAATTTATTAACATTTCGCTACATTAAATCCCGTTTATTCGTAAAGAGTATTAATCTAACGTTTCTGCCAGAACGTTTCATCGTTTAAAAGCAGCGCATGGGCGACGATAAAGTTACCCTTAAAAAATGATGTAATCGGAAGATAGTCCCCCGGTTCTTCTCGATCACCCTGCATGTTACAGTTCCTGCAATCACTCCGTACATCGAGACGTGACTGGAAAAAAAAAAAGAAAAAATAATTTGCAGCGAGTGCTCGACACACGTCGCAAAGGTATTTCGAATGAAAGAGGGCAATACGTTGCTGGAGACGAACGTCCCCATCGTTTGTACCTGTTGAGGCGAGTGTGTATACTCTAAGCGTTTCCAAGACGCCGCTCGCGAACGCTGACCATTTCTATCGACTTAAACATCAACTTCCGACGTTGTGTCTCTTACTGGAGAATCTTCGGTACGACAAAAGACTGGGATTGTGGGACTCGCCTTCCAGAATATTATAGCAACTGCAAAGGAATTTTCACGCTTCCTTCAATCTCGACGTCTTTTCCGTGACTGTTGATGTAGTGGACTGTCGATTAACAAGATCTTTTTAATTTCTTGGTTCATGATTCATTTTCGTACTAGATTGCACGTAGTCTCTCCCACGATAAATGGAACATTTGTTTTAAAGAGGAGGATCAAATTGATCGTTACATAGAAGTACACAACGAACTCGATCCTGAAGCTAATCGTCACCCTCGAGAACGAGTTACGAGCACGCATAAAACAAGCAATGAAACAAGCGCTAAGAGCTCAGTCGGGCAAAGATAAGCCGGGGTGTGATAAGGAGAAGGAACAAAAAGAACGTCGCGGGGATGAAAGAAGAGATTTGAAGAGAACGCGGGTGAACGGAGAAGGTGGGTGAAAGGGAAGAGAAGAAGAGGGGTTCTCGCAGGCATCTCGTCAAAAAAGATGAAGTCACCGTGGTTTTGGGGCGGCACAGAGTAGAGGGGTTGGGTTGAGTTCTTCAAGGTAGGGGCATGCGCGGCGTCCGGGGGTGCAGGATGGCGTTGGGGGTTAGTCGCTTGCCAACAACACGACGTGTAGCTCGTGCATCGCGATCGCTCGGTTTACCTGCCACACAAACGTCTTTTCTGCCTGCTCCTCGACGCTTTCGCGCAACCATCGACGCGTCGAGTGCTCTCCGTACGCAGTGACGGGTGGTCGAATACGAAACCGCGCGCGGTTCACCTTTCTTCCGGTTCCCCGCGAGAACTTGGCGCACCGACACTGACAACTGACGGAGAAGAAAGTTTGGATTCGACGATCGAATGTGCGCCCCTCGATTTTGTGTGTTTTCGCGCCCGTGAAACGGACACTTCGCCTCCAAAGTGCTCGTTAGAGGGGTTCCGAGGTTTTCCTGAGAGTTTCCACGAGAGCCAGACCGGAAGGATCGAGGATCTTCCGCGAAGGAAAATGCTTCACTTTGAACTCGTGCAACCGGAAAGCGTGGCCGTCGGAGGATCCTGGTGACGCACATCGGAGATGGACAACACTTCTTTAGAATTATAAACTAATGGAAACGTAGCGATATATTCTCTACGTTCATCGCGTTGAAGAGTTGCGTGGATTAGCTTGCATAATGTTATTTTGTTCTAATACCCATTCAAAGTAACGCGTGATTAATTTACGAAATTTTCTTGCGACGATTAAATATTATTTGATTCTTCGATCGCGCTTTCAATTAATTAATTAAGCTTATCGGGAGAAACTCACATTTACTCAACGTCGAAAATAATTTCATTTCATAATTCAGACTGGTAATTTTCGATATTGTTTTGTTCTAGCATGTTTGCACAATAACATATGGAAAATTTGCGAAACTGTTCTGGAAAACAGTAACAGAAATAATATTTGGCTTCCTCATAAACCATGCTTTTGAATTTAATTAATCAAACTTGTTCAAATATGGTTTTAATCGTTCGATGTGGAATTTAATTTAATTTCAGAGATACGCGTGAAACACGCTTTTTCTTTCATTCTTTAATATGAACTCTTGGTTCATCCGATAAATTTGTCCATTTCTGGTGGCGGAGCGAACCGATCTCGAGAAGAAGGTGCTCGTGGACGGAGGTGTTTGTGGAATTTCGCGTGGGATCTTCCTCGATCGGACGATTGATTTGCCATCTTGTGCATGACACAACAAAGGTGTGATGCAAGTGGACCGGATGTCACCGCGATATTACTGCAACGTGTTACCGTCACTGCAGTGAACGACGCAAAAAAGTGCGCGTAACTTCGATCAGGCTCGCACAAGGCTGCATTCCGTCGCTTTTTGGATCTTACGCCCCGCAAAGGGCCATCGACCAGAAAGAGAACGAAGGTACGACTACTCTGTAGCGAATTTTCGACTGGGAACGCGGCACGATTGAAGCGGCTAGCATGCTTTGTAACAAGACCAGCGCGTAGTGTATTCCTTTGACGAAACTCTTAAGCGTTCCGAACTTAGCTTTGGAAACAAGCTGGGTTTTCTCTCTAGCGTCGACCATGGCAATGCCAAACGCATTTATACGGTAATTAAAGTTAGGTTTAAAAGCAGCTTTCGACTATACCTCTCCATTGAGCTACCTACTCTCCTATTGCTGGACGATACAGGATGGCAATCGCAGCACAACTGGAAAAGAGATCTTCGTTCAAACGCAAATAGGAAACGCAGAATAATATTTTTTTAAATCTACAGCACATGTTTTTACATAGTATTTTACTAACGAATACCACGATATTTTTTGCTTGAGAATTTTTAATCTTTGGCATTGACAGCAAATCCAATTCAGGTTTCATTATTCGCCTATAAAGTAGCCCAATTTTTCGATGGAATTCCATTTTATCAAAAATGAATCTAGGGTAACTTCATAACGGACAGCTCGTACGTACTCATATACAATGTTGCGTGCACGTAACATCACGTTCGTTACGTTGTTGATACTTGCATTAGTCGTCAAACTCGGGCAAATATTTTGCGTAATGCTGGCGTATATTGTCACTAATTATAGAACTTTGTTTCCCGCGTAACAATGGGATCGCTTTATTTGTATGACTAATATGCGCGACCTCGTGCGTCAATACACAATGGTTTTCAGTTGGTTTCGCGATTTCATTTCGAATTTCTGTCTCCTAGCTAGACTGATTGAAAGAAGGGATTGTATAATTCGATCAAGTTCTCTGTTTAATGTGAATCCTAAAAATAGTATAAAAATAACAAACGACGGTGTATTGAATAGATCAACAAGTAAAGTCTCGAGGGTTGAAAGCTGAAGCCCCATTCGTTTCGCGGCTATCGGAGGATCTAGCATCAAATTTTTCCGTCAAATAAGCAGCCCACTCTCCTTGCTGAATAAGCTAGGCTTTCGAAAAATTTATGTACACTTCGGAGAGGATTTCTCTGATTACGAAATTGAATTGGCCTGGGCTTTCTACGCGTCATAGCGAGCGAAACTAAAAACGGGCTGCGCTTGATCGAATACCTTCGAATTCTCAGGGACAAAAGATAGTTTACTTTTAGCGCGTTACAATATTTGCCCTGCACTTCTACGGTTCCCCAATTCTGTTTCGCTTCGATTCGCAATAGACTTCCCGCGCGTCCACTGTAAAAGGGGCAGAAGAAATTCGTGCAAGTCTAGTATTATTTATACAGCGTCCCATGGGTTTTCCGTATAAACTCATCCAGCGTGTTCCGTGACTAAAAAGAGTACGAGTACGTCGTACAAAAATGAATCCACGAATGCTTTATTAGAAACTTGGAACAGAAATATAGAATTACACACAGTTGAAAGTAATATACTTTCGTTGTTTGAGAACGTCTGTACGTGAAAATCCTTATCTCTTGTTTAATCCGGATAATCGAGGTTCTCTTGTGCATCTATATTTTCAAATAAATTCTAGCTTGTTTCTCCTTTACTCCATGTAATACTTCTTCAGAGGAGAACAACATAATTGGTTCTTTGAGGGCAAAAACAGATGCTGTTATAAATGAAAGAATTTCATAAGAATTCCCTATCTATATAAAGAACGAAGATAAAAATCTAACAATCGTGTTACATCGCAATATCTCGAAATATCATCTGTACCATATTTACGCGGCTACCAATTTGTAGGAAATGGATCGCGTTATCTACGTAAAGTATCTATTTTTCATTTCAATTAAGGAAACAAACTGCGCGCCAACCAATGGGAATTGTTTACCATGTTCCTTTGGGAGGGATCCGTCAGTTTGACATCGATATGTGCGAGCATCGCGTGTTGTTGTCCTTTTCGCTGGAATCGAGCAAGTGGCGTACCCGTACATTAAATGCTCGAATTAATTGAAACGAAGGCAGTCGTTCGTGCGGCGTTTCGCGCTTAGGATCTCGATGTGCTTTTCGTCCGGGTCGATTTTATTCCGGTGTGCTCGATAAATACCGTAATCTCGAGTCATGGCAGCGCAATTACCGTGAAACGTTAGGAGGGACACTCGCCCGTGTAATTTGGTGTGGATCGTTCCCGTAATTCTTCCTTCGTGCGTGACGCGAAGTACGGCGAGGGGTTGGACGACGAAAGGGGGCTGTCTTCGAAAACATTATAACTGAGAAACTCAATCCAATTGTTTCCGACGTAATATGTAATCAGCCGCATGATTCTTGTCTGCTAGATCTACGGCTCCTAACCTGGCTATTTTATGCAATCTTATCTCTTCCTCTTCGTGGCGCGATTTGCAAGAAACCAAATTAAGAGTGCATTTCGTTAAAAGCGTTACTGTTTAGATTAGCTCTTGAGTGTGTAATCTAGAACGCTTACACAAAGATCAGAATAAATAGGAATGGAATGAAACTGATAGGATGTTGAAATTATCCGTGTGAACTGTTTCGAACTGTAATTATTCAGATTAACATCGCGTGAAATACACGATGGCATGTTTAACTTAAATCCTAAGCATACACTGATACGAAACGTGTTCAGTGTGTCAACATACATGGATCACGGAATAACAATAGATTTAATCTTTCGTTAGCGGGGAACACTGGCCTCGTGTAATTTGGTGAGATCGTTTCCGTAATTCTTCTTTCGTGCGTGACGCGAATCATAGCGTCGGGGGTTGGTCGAAGAGACAGGGGTAGAAGCAATTGGAGAGGCCCACTTTTCCCAGACGGAAGTTTTGCTCGATGCCGGTGTTTCGCGCGGATTATCATTCCGCGGGGCGAAACGACAGCAGCACAGGCGGGATTTCGAGCATAACGGCCACTCGAGCCGGCCGATTCGCTGGCAGTCGACAATTCATCTTCATTCCCGAAGCGTAATTTCGGCAATTGCTTTCTATCGATCGAACGGGCCTGGTTATTTCGAAATACAGAGAACGTTTCGTACACCGCTGAATGCACAACACCCGAAAGAGGAGATTACGCCACCGCTTGTTCTACGACGAGCTTAGAAACAATGGCTCCCGCGAAGCGTTTTCGAAGCGCTGCCAGGCCCGGGGATGTTCGCTGATTTTTCGACGGCCGCGCAAATATATTGCTCGCTAATTGCGAATAACGCGGAAACTTAATTAGCGCGCTCGTATCGCCAAGCTATTTTGTGTACGTCGACCCTCCGGAGCTTCCTTGTTATACGAGCGTCCAGTTCTCTCGGTTCTGTTGCCTCCTGGCGATCGCTTAAATCATATTCACGGATGATTTCGATCGAGCATTTCGAGCCTCATTTTCCAGACATCCTGCATAATTCGTATACCGTGGAGAGAAGTAATTACAAATTGCTAGTCAATTTTCCACTCCATCATGACAAATTGCGACGAGAGTAAAAGTTTCACGTTTCAGTGTTTAAAGGATCTTACTCTGGTTATATCTGCTCGCGCGATTAAATAAAGCAGGATTAGGAAAGAATTAATCGCTAGAATTTTAAAATTAGCGCAGGTCGTAATTCCAATTAAGAAACGCGGTAGGTACACCCGCCAGAGGAAGATGTGAATGTTTTACTTTGTTGTAAGCTTTCTGTGTGTATAATGCTAAACCGTGTTGTTTCTTTATCCCCAGAGTGCACAATTGAAATGTTGCCCGACAGACCGAATGAACTGCAATCGCAGTCAAGCGCGTTGTAGTTTGCAGTGGTTGGATTTTTAAAAGAAAAATAAAGCTGGTATACAGTATTCTACGTATAGCTGAAGGGACTTTTTCCTGGAGATATTTAACAATTTTTTTCCTGGACAACTGAAATGCAAACTGCCTGCCACTTTATATTTATTCACCGTTGGCGACCCGTCAACTTGAGCTGCCAACGTATAAAAGAATATTATATTCCTTGGCCACAAAAGTTGCGTCGCAGCATATCATAGATACAAATTTAGTTTTAAATTCTATGGAACAATACTTCCACGTCCGTTAATTTTCGACCTGTTTTTATCCGAAATAAATGTTTCTTTTCTTTTAAATTATATTAAAAAATCCTCTCGATACGAGAGTATTCTTTTTTTTTTGCATTTTCATCACTGTTTATTTGGCTCGAAAATCGACGTGAAATCCTGGAGGACTCGATGAATCGACGACGCTACGCCTGTTCTTTCGTGGCGACCTCGCAATTACAGTGTTAATTAAACGTGGGGAATAGCTCGAGCCTGTAATAACTGCTAATCCCGTATTATTACTGGACATCGATTATAACAGTTTGGGAACGTGACGCGCGACTATGTCTAAATTGAATTAATATAATGCGTAGGCAGCTTGGCGGAAGCTCGTGTGGCGAAGAGGATGAAAGGGATGGGAGAGAGGTGAACGATATCTGTTTCTGGGACTATCGGTATTGACGCGATTGCGGAAGAGGGGCAATGGATAGATAATTAATTACTTTTATTACAATTAGTCGAGCGCTATGCAGACGACTCCGCGTGTCGACAATTTAGCCACTTTGTTAATTGCGATTCCATTTATCGACGTTTGCGTCAGGGTCTCTAACGAAAGAGGTCTCCAGCGAAAATTTAAGAGGTACAGTTTTATTAATTGCAGGAGGACTTCAATTCAAACTCGAGGACCCAACTGAAATCCACGTTCTTCTGAGTTTTGTTTAAAGAAAATGATTTCACCTATCAGTTTCACACTTTCCTTGTGTCTTGCGTGAAATCTGGTAACCTTTTGACTGGAAATGGAGAACCTTCGCGGACAACAGAGAAATGTTCACTGTAATGTTCACGCGTTGAAAAATTCCAATTCGTTTTAAAGTTTGGTGTACAGAATCGAAGAGTGTACATAACTCGACGAAGAGTTTGCCAACTTTTTGAGTTCTGTCATAATGCTTCGCAAGCATATTCCGAAGACTTCAAATTTTCAGAAAGGACGAAGAAATCGTTTTCCTATGTTCGATAACGCGAAAGGATTTATTCGTGAAAAATCTCATCGCGCGCGTAAAATAAATTTTGAGTTTAATCTATTAAACAAGCCGGAATATTTGATCGGCGAATTACACGTCCGATTCGGTCCCTATTCGAGAGATTTATTACCGCTGAGTTTCGAATAAACGGCAATCAGGCGGGAAAATTGCGGAAGAGAGAAACGATGGCTTTTCATTTTCTCCTTCGTCTCGATCGCATTTTTGTCCCTGGAACGTGACCCGCAGGTGTCAGCCATTGTAAAAAATTCCATTTCGTCGTTGGACGTTGACGCTCGGGAGCCAATAATGATTCTTGGACGTGCCCCCGGTTGCATTTTCTCTCACCTGCGAGAATACTGTCGGGACATTCGACTGTCAGCCTAATGGTGGCCAGACCAGGCGACGAACAATTTTTCTCACGATATTCTCTTCCCCCTCTGCGCACCCGTGTGTTCCATATACGAGAACAAAACGGGTATTACATCCGAATACGGGCACCGTCGTGTTTTTCGTTGGAAATTCGCCGGACGTACCACAGAATTACGGTATTTCTGATAGGTCACCGTGTTTTATTCGGTTTCGTGGATATTCGGTTGGTCGTGTAATTGGACGCAGATGCCACGATGGCTTCCTGGAAGCGCTGATACGCGCGCTGTGTATGCATTTACGTGTACGTAAGCTCGAATAACCCAACAAACTTTGTGTTTCCTTTCTCTCCCCCCCTGGTATGTGTGCTTTTTTCTTATTTTTTTTCTTTCATTTTACCCCAACGTAACGCGCGTGTACCGGTTGCAATTGGTTGGATAAAAGTTGTTCCGTGTTAATAGTAATAACGTTACCCGGTATACACATGACAGGGAAATCCCTGGTAATGGAAAAGTACGGAGATGCGGCAACTAATCCCCTGTAATAATATCACGGACGCGCCGGGAACGGGTCAACTATTTCGAATTAGGTCGTGGATAGAAGAACCCGTTGATACCGTTGCGCGGAGTACATTTGAATATACATGCAAATTTGAATCGATTAACCTACAATAATACATCAGGAACGCAAGGAATACACGGAGAATATGTTTTGTAGCCGTGTTCGCCGAGTGGTGAATGCAACATCGCTCGGTGAAACGCGATGTATAGTCTGTGTGCTCGCGAGAGCGGCACGACGGGTTTGAAATCGATGCAAGACTGCCAAAACGATGTTATCGAAACCCTTGGGAAGGAACAGATGTTCGTCGAGGCTGCATTAAAAGGGTACGGTTGCGGAGGTCGGGTTTAATTCGATGACGGATCGTCTACATAAGTTATTAAGCCGCTCAGGGTGTGTTGACTTCGCGCGAACCAACGTTATACGCAATTTCCGCGTTAACGGTTTATTATAAATGCATCGTTAAACGCGACGCAAGATAGTCGTGCCGAAAAGTAATTAATTCAACGTTACACGATATGTCGCGTTCGACGTTATAGTATTTTGTTCCATTTGTCAAATGAATTACAAACCCTGATAATTATCGACTCTGGTAGCAACACGAGAATAATTTTATAACGTATTTTGTCCTATATAATTATAAAAATAAATTCCGTTTATTTCGATAAAAAGGAATAACCTAATATACACGAGATGTAAGGGAATGTTATGGTTGAACTCACGATTGACTTTCCTCGTGAAACATACGTAAATCGCGTATCATTCCTCGAAACAAATTTATATAGAAATTGTATGACCGAAATTACATTACAAAGTCGCGATGAGGAAGTATGAGAAACGGAGAGATTAGTTGCCGTAACCGTAATTACATCAGTCGCGGTTCCGTGTCCAGCAACCTTTGTGTTTCTTCTCGAGTGCTCTTTGATAATTAGGAGAAAGTTGTGTCCGTCTAACGAACTACCGCGTACTTTTAGACGGATACAAAAGCGAAAAGAAACGCAATCCCGAGTAGTAATTCCAAGAGAGGTGGACAATGAAAGAAAAAGACACGAAAGGAACAGGATAAAGGAACGAACGAACACAAGGCAACAAAGGAGTAAACGGCAACCACGGAGAAGTCTAAATAAAACAACGAAAGCGACGGGACAGGTAGTTGCACAGCGCGCGTTGAGGTACAGAGAGAAATTCCAATTCCGGAAGAAGAGGGATGGACGCAAAAGAAAAGCGTGGGTGTAAAAGCAGCTAACAGGCGATCCAGGAAACGCTCGATGCTTGCGCGTTTGCAGCGTTTAATTCAATGGCTAGCGAATAAATAATGTACCTTTGATAAAGTCGGAGACCTGACTCGGTGCAATTGACCCGAGAGCCAAAGAAGCTTAATTATTCAAAGACGAGAGGAATCCGTGTACGTACGCGGCACCATCGCCACCGTTTCACATCGGATCGACCAGCTATTTCATTTAGCGAACGGATCCCCCACCCGCTATAATCCTTATCGTGTGTATTAGCCAGTAATCTTGCCGGCTGAATAAGGCTTTACACTAGGTATGCCGCATTAGCACCGATCACCGCTACCTGGGCACCGGTTCAATTGGATCGTCGAGATCGTAGCAGGTATCAGGAAACCGCCAAAGGAATTACTTTTCCCCATTTAACCTTTGCGTTGAACGAGGATTCTTTAAGGGCGCCCCGGAGAAACGTACGCGGATCTTTCTCATCCGGGTCTCTGAGATTAATTGAACGAGTCGTTACCGTTCACGAATCATCGATCCGTTCGCGATTCGTCCACTTTGTTCGGGTCGTCTCCTTTGCCGCGAGATGAATAACGAAAAAAGAGACGTGGAAATTTTAAAGCTGCACGCTTTTGCCTTCTAGCTTCCAAAGGTTAAAAGGATGACGAACCGAGCTAACTCTGTAAATATTGAACAATAATATCCGGTGGGCAGCGTTTGGGCCACGAGCCATAATTTAAGCACCGCTATAGATCAAGGACGGAGCAACGATAATTAACATGCAGTAACAAGGTTACATTAATACGCGGCTTTCAATCTTGTTAAATTATGGCAGGTGGCGTGGCGTAACGTTCGTCATTGTCTGTTGCGTGCAGCGATTATCCTGATACCAAATAATTTGTCCACCTTGCGAGTATTATATCGAGAGTTACGCGAAGTTGATAAACGCAGCTGTTGTTGTTTTCAAATTGAATGCATACGAAGATATTTTGATCGAATTAAATGTAAACGGTACATCTGATTTCCTTTCGTTGAATTCGCATCACCGTAATTAATGGTTTTGCATTAATTATTCCGTCATCGTCGTGTGCATTAACATAAGTAATTACGTATTAAAATAATAATTAGTTATTTCAGATCCGTCTACGATTCAATTAATGAGGATTATCGAGTCGATATTGTTTAAGCTGTTCTATTGTGTCAATTTTGCCATTCCTTGATTTTTACACTCGTGATCACACAGGGAGAATATTTGTTTCTAAACCAAACGAAAAAACCCAAACTCTGAGAAAAATCAGAGGTAACCAGAACCGACGCTGAAGCATATTAACGAACGTTTGCAAGTGTGGTCGATTATGAGAATAAAAAGCGGGGCTGCAAAGGGCCGCAAATTTTATCACGGCTAATAAGAACTCCGTAGCTCCAGAAATTTTATGAGCGCTGCCCGCGCATTACTTCAGCGTTCCGATAGCGTAACACGGTAATAAAAGCAGACCATTTGAAAAATGCCTCTGCCAATAAAAACGTGGCAGACCATTATTCCATGGCGCGACCATTTGTGTAACTAGCTAATAAAGCTTATCATGCACGGAGATTGTAGATTAGCAATGTCACGGGAAATCTGTCCTCGATATTGTTGGACTTTTTCAAAAGAACACTTCGGTATACATTCATACTCAATGATAGCAAAGAATTTCTTTATTTCATCGAGAACAGGATCATTATTGGTCTAATCATTATCGATTATTTCTACTCCTGTACGTAACTATTCCTGGTAGTACAGAATTATCGATAGTACGGAACATCGATGGAAAACAGATAATATTAATACTGTACAACCGCCAGTGATTACACTGGTCAGCGCAAGTAGAAACAGTTAGTTATGATCAAACACGCTCTATAACTAAGTTCCCCCTTATTTCATTCTTATCACGATTTCCGCTTGTGGTTACAATAAAATTCATTTTTTGTTCCTGAAAAACGAGAATAGCCGTAAGTACAGGAAACTCGAGTATCAAAATGAGTCAATATTTATTATGCTCGAAACCCTAGACGAAGTTGAAAAATAAAACCCCATTAACGCGTCCAGTTGCGGTCCAAGCGCACAATGAAATCTCTGTGGCGGGCTTCAGTGGTCGTTGCTGTGTTTTAATTACGAAAAACCAGTGGCGAAATAGCATGCATCTTTGCGCCTAATCCGATACGGTTGCGGTAAAAATATTGGAGTATTTTCTCGCAGATGATAGGGTGTGACAATTATTTCGCGAGTTCACAGGAAAACCGTACAACCGGTTAAAGCGACCGTGAACTCGTGACAAGTTCCCTCTGTGACGCTGATTTGAAATCGAGTTCATTCTCCAATGCCTTTATTGTTCAATTTTTACGGGACACGAATAAAAAGGTGGCGCTCTTAACGAGGAGCTTTGTTTTCCGTTTCATTTCCGTTAGTACAGGACAAAAGACACCCCTTTCCATGGGCGCACCGCGAAATTTATTTTCAGGTCTATCCATCGTTCTGGATTAATCCTCCGAGGTCTCGACTGACCCTACACGTTTCTGAATAATTCACGATCTAATTTGGCTAGCGACAATGGTTTCGCGATAATTGTTAATTACGTTTGAATGTACGATACTGTGTCGCTACGTTTTAAACGTTTCAATAAAAGGGCAACCTTCGGCCGAATAGAAACAGCACATTCGCCTCTTCCTTTTCGGTTGATATCCGCATGAATCTCAGATTTCCTCTCCATTCATTCGGCCTCTTTTCAGACTAGCGTCGCGGAAATTCAAGCTCCGCTACGAAACTACTCTACCGTCCGCGCTACAACCTGAAATCTAACGACGAAGACACTCACAGTAACGAACGGTCTCGCGTTTCAGCCGGCGTTGCGGCTCTTATAACTCGGCTACTATACCGTCCTGATTTAACGAATTCGTTTCGAATGCACCTTGAAATCGTATCCTGAATGGATTAATTTATGCTCGGGTAAATTCGAGTAGAAAATTATGTTTCCGCGATGAAATAGTGCTCGCTGGGGAAAAGTCAGTGGAAAATATACGTTGGCTAAAAGTTTGGAAGAGATTCTGCGAATGGTAATAACGTTCTAATTGGAAAACGTTAATACGAACGACTACAGTATCAGGCGACGGATTCAGTGTCCTGAACAAGGGAGCCAGATAGGACATGCAATTGGAAACAGTCTGGGAAGAGGCGGCGACGCTCGTAAACGAATGCAAAACGAACGAGAGTGAAAGAGCGGAAGAGTGAGAGAGAAAAGGGTACAGGAAAAGGGGTTGGAGGATGAGCACTAGTAAGTAGCATCCGGAAGGTTGACCCCGCGGTACAACCCTGGCCATTATCATCCAAGCGAAAGAGAGAAGGAGGAAGAGTCTGGCCTTTGCATAACGTACACCAACTTACCGACCCGTCGGGGAAAACGTATTACAGTAATTTCACATGCAAAAGTTATTACCTGAAATTGTCTGAAAATTGCTCGCGAGACCACCCTTGGTGTCCCATCCTCTGCTTGACCTTTCGCCCCTTCGCAGTCAATTCCGCTGTCTTTTAAAGTAAACCAACGTGTACACGCTCTTCGAGTCGTGACTTACCTCTATCGCGCTAAAGTATTTATTTCTCGAGCTTTCAGTTACGAATACAAATTTATTCGCGCTGCAAATAAGTAAATATATTGCTTTTCTCTGATCATGGTACGATTGGTAGTGTTTGTTTTTATTATCGTTAATTTCCGAAAGGTTCTCCCTGATACCTGAAAGCTCGCAATTGCAGCGGGGTCTCCAGAGAAAATTTCTCGCATCGAGTTTCGTTTTCACGTAACAGTACGACGTTCGTTGCACCCAGAAACAGGTCGACTCGCCATTTTTTCCCTCGGCAGCTAGGCGACCTCCTGAGATAGGACAGATGGCGTGACGAATATCGCGTTCGACTGGTAATTACCAGCTGGAGGGTATAACGTGGGTAATGAAACGGTCAGACGTTGCCGTTCCCAGTGGGAAAGCAACCCTTCGTGCCACCCTGCGGCTACCTGCAACCCTTGTCTCGAAACCGAGCGGGAAGACTTATCGGATCCCGCTAACTATATCAGGCTTACGTCTCTTTCGGTATCCGGGAAACCTCATCGGAAGTGACTTCATTTCGAGTCGTTTTAGAGGTCGTTCCAGGGGCCCCAAACGTGGAAACTGTACGCAAAATGATATATACGGACGGAATATATACGTATGGAATACGTACCATAAATTGATACAGTATCGGTGATATTTTACCGATGGTATAATTTATAATTGCGACGTAAAATGGTACTTGGCAAAACTGACTTAGTTTAGAGGGTGAACTCGATCAGGCTACGTTTGGGAAAAGCATTGTGCGGCGCAGACACGCGTCAATCGTGGCAACAGTAAAAGCCTGTGGGAAGGTTTTGTCGACGGGTAAGTGGTTTTTCGATATAAAGTCGATCGCACTTTGAGGCCAAAGCGAACGTGTAACCTTCCTTTCACCCCTCCGAACATAATTTCATCCTCAATACCGTGAGTGGTTCTCGCGAATTTCTGTACCCTCTTTCGCCGATACATTACCTTTTTCTTTCTATACGCGTGCAAGATGATACGCCTAAGAGTAGCGAGAAATCCGATGGAACACCACCTCTTCACTCCCGTCCCATCGTCGACGTCCTTTCGATTTCTCGGAAAACAGACCATCCTGACGTTATTTCTACCTCCCCCGTTCGATCTTCCTGCAGCTTACTCGATCGATCTTTTATGCCATTCGTTCCACCGAGGCACGGTACCAGCACGTCGAGTTTCTGGCTTCAAAGCGACCATTGCCGATAACCGCGTTGTGAGATCGATACGAAACTTGAACCTGTAAGAATATTTCGTTCCCGTGACGTTATTCCAGTTGGAGAATCGCTGCACCGTGGCTCACGTCTGGAGAAATACCTCGCAATGGCTTAAAAAGCGTACAGTAGTTGCCTGCATGAGGCAATTTCGACGTAAATCTTTTCAAGCTTCTCCGAAATATTCGGTAGAATCATAATTTTTTGTCGTCTCTCAATTTGGTTCGAACCGGAAATTTATTCAAATTTCGTGGTCGACCGTTGATGGAATAAAAATACGATACTAAAATGAAGTATAATAAATACACGCGCGTGATCGTCCGACCCAACACACGCGAAGACGTAGTACTCGTTAATAACCGTGTTGTTAACTATTCCCGTTTTTAATTAGCTCGGCGCAGCTATCTTGCATAAACTTTAATGAAAATATATTGCACGGGCGCGATAAACTATTACAACGGTAGTCCACTATGAAGTATTCGCGAACTTATCTCGTACGAGATACTATAAACTGCGAAACACGTTATAGTCCAAGCTGGTCGGTAGTATGTTCCTCGAGATTTCGTTGAAAATTTTATTCGCACTGCGGATTACTTATGAATGAAATTAAACTGAACTTAAATGTACGTGAAAAGTTTATAATACCACTACAACTGTCTGTCCTGATATCAATAAATTATTTCAGAAGGCAATAATTAAGCCCAGCGTGTGTTTCGTGGAGTTTCAAGCTTCTACATTTGCGTGAAAGGTCTGCAATAAAGTTAAAACATTATGAAACGGCGTGTGTGAAACGTTAAATTGTGGAGCGAATCTAATCCTAGGGTTTTCGATGGTGTAAAATTCTCGCGTGAACTTTCCGCACTTTTAATCTTGCAATATCCATAGCAAACAAGCAGCCGAACCAGCGGAGAACGTTTCGCAAATGAACAATTTCAGCCGTGCCCGAGTGTACACTCGAATCTCCCCGACATCGGTGTCTAGCTTACTTATTTTGCATCACGAATACCTTATCTCTCGACCGTTTCTGTTTTTAATTAGAGGCGCTGTAGGTATCCGAGCAGCACGCGAATCGTAACGATAACGCGCGTCCATTTGCGATAAACGATTCCCGTCGTTGAATTGCAAAGCGTTGGGCGGCGCCTCGGGTAATGCAAATTTTCATATTCTACCTACGAACGCACAACTTTTCGTTAAAAATTAATCGAACATAAAGGTTCGCGGATGTTCTACCAGTCACTTATCTTAACGTTTCCACTGTTACGGATACAACGAAGAAACGAATGTTCTTTACCCGAGAGGATATTACTATGTTTATTACTGTGTTATTAATATTATCTTCGATCGTCGTACGAACGAAGCAACAAGGCCCCGTTAGTATACGCGCATCAGATTTGAATCGCAGAATTAATGAAAATTTGCGCGCTCGTCTGTTTAAACGCGGACGCACGGCGGTAAGCCGATCGGCTTTGCTTGGCTTACGACTCTGCGGGACAAATAAAATATGACAATTAGCATTCTTTAGAAGCCGCAAACCAGGGGAGCCGTCATATCGGGCGGGGGTTTAAAATTTTCGATGACTCACCAGTGCTCGGCTATGGATTCCCTTTTACAAGGCTCGTGGCCACGCGTAAACGTAAATACGCTCGCGTAAATCCGGGCTAAGCCGCCTCTGTCCCTGTTTCGACTTAAGTCGTTAACCCAGGGTCGTGATGTAACGGATGGTGCGCTCCTCGACGGGGTGAAAATAAATTCGCGACGCGTTTTCGCGAAAGCAGGCCAATAAAAGTGGGACTCGGCGAAAGAGTGCCTGTGCACCCAGCGCGTCCAAAAATTCCTATCTCGGGTTCCCTTGTAACGCACACAGGCGCAATCGTGTTTCTCTTTCTCCTGCGAAAATTCTGGGTGGCTTGACGCAAGGCAAAGATCGATTTCTTACCTTTGGCGCATCGTCTATAAAGCTCTTCGAATGATAAATTCCTCACGTCTTATCTCATTTATAATGCAACCTGCGAAAATTATTGAGATGAATTTTGATATACCGTTCTCCCAATAAGCGCGACGAAAGCGTAACGGTGTTTAATATTAATGGAAATAAGAATTGCGCAATGCTGGAAACCCATGACGCAGATCGAATTAGGAAATGTTGAGCCCGCGAATGCGGCCCCATCCCCTGCTTGCATAAAACATGCAGGATGAGATTCTGTGTACTTTGAGGATGATCCGTGGGCGCATCTGTCGCGCTCATAAGCGATTCCCTGTCGTAGGCCCCCAGAGGCCGGTGAAAGACGACCCGCGTTGAATCGCGGTTAGTCACGCGTGTCAAATGAGCAAACCTAAACAGATTACGCGGCGATTGGCCGATACGGTCGTCGTCCATCGTCGCTCGGGGGAGTTGCCCCCGTCTCTGGGATTCTCGCTATCGCGGTGACAGATGTGCCGGCTAATTTCGAGTCCTTCCTCCTTTTTTATCGCTCGTTTTATAGTGTAGGGCGCGGTATGCGGTTAATGGGGTATTAGATGGAAGGAATTTCACGAGGGTGAGTCTTCGTTCCTCGCCACGTCGACGCAAGCGTCCCCGGAAATTGGTTCCATTGGGTTGTTAAGCGCGTCGTTGAAATTTGTCATATAGGAGTCGCGCGTACAGGTTTTATGGAGGTCAGTACCATAACGATTCACCAGAACATGAGCTGCTCGACTGAATTGATTGAAGGAAGGAAAGCACACTTTTGGACTTTCGAAGCAATTCATGCATTACAAGTTTTTTCAATTAATTTTCTATACTTTCTCTACTTATACCATCGATTATTAACCCTTTGCACTCGGAACCCTTTGCATCGTGAATCTAACAAATTTTGTTAGCGACGTCACTGCAAACATAAAGAATTTCTCATTCATATAGCTTCAAGAAAGCTATAAGAATTTATAATCAAGCCTAATAATACCAAAAAGGCACGTTTCCAAAGTTAGACTATTTTATGTGATGTTATGCCTGTATGCACGTAAAAGAACGGAAAAAGTGGATAGCTATACGTCGACTTTATTGATTAGCTATTATTAGAATATAGAAATGTTGTCCATCTACTGTGTGCGGTCCATATGTGCCTTAGCGCTTCATGACAAATGAATACGCGACGTGGCCGTGACGTACACAGGAAACGAGGGAATTACTCGGCAAACGGGGCCGGACGTGAATGATAAAGTTTATTTTGAACGGCGGAGATGCGGGTAGTATTGTTTTCCCCAGAGATTTCGCGTTATTTACTCGTTTCTGGACCGACAGTGGAAATGCGGGAAGATGCGAGGCGTTCAGGTTGTCCTCCAGGATTTTTCTTCTGCGGTTACGCCTTCGCTATACGGGGCGAGTCACGGAGATTCATCTCCTTGAGTTACTCGTAAATTGTACGTTGTGTGAAAAAAGAGGTTTATCGCATGGTATGGTTATGAGTATGCTCTGTTACTCGAAACGTTATGAAACGTCGAGCGGACACTTACTATGTGGAATCGGAAGTTGATAATTACCTAGATGTTTCTGTAATAATTTGTAATTTGTGTGACGCGAGGAATGACGTCCATTACGCTTAATGGAAGTGGGTAATTGCTTAACGAGCTAAATTCATACACGTTGAAGTACGTGTTTCAGTAGTTATAGCCTCATGCTGTGACGACGCGTTCTCCTCGTTGGATTAATAAATAAATAAACAAAAGCAAAAGCGACATACTGTCCATTGTACTTTCGTTTGAAACATTTGTTCGCGCAATAAACAGTTCGCAAGTAATTTAATGTGGCCGAATTGGGTGATTCACCTCGTAGACTTTCCCCGGCAATTATACACATCGGATAACACTTGGGGCAACCGTTATGTTGAAAAGTTTGCCAGCGAGGGGAACGCGGAAAAGTGGTGGGCGGATAATGAAAAGTATCGAGATAAGTATTGCGGTGATGAATTATTAGCGATTCATGAAATGTTTGGAATTAAGCTACCACCATTTCTATAAAGAAAAAAAAAATATGATAAGAGACGAATCTACGAGCAAATGTGATTTGAAAATGATCAGTTTTGTATATCAAAACTGGGATTCCTTAAAACTTCACGAGGATTCGCGACGAACGAGTGGCCGTTGAGCCAAATTTTCCTCGATGCACAGACGGAATACGTGAAGCCAGGAAGACGTTATGCAGCTGGAAGTATACGTCATGTCCTATTCCCTTTTCCCTTCCTTTGGTCCCTCGAGCCCAGTAACGTAATAGTATTTCGTAGTTATGTATACGTGGGAAATGACTCGCCGCCTAAGATCAAAGGATCGTCGAGGGAGTGAAAATCCGTGAGACGGACCGAAGCAAAAATTCTTTACCTGGTTGCAAAGTGCTTAGCTTTTTTGGCTGATATACGTCACCCATTCGACGCTCACCCGGCCGGAATCGGATCGATACCAGCATCTAATTTGAATTCTTCCACGATATATAAAGTACATAGATTTCGCACAACGAAACACTGTTCCTATTTCATTAACTGCGATCCTTTATCCTCCTCCACCCCGAATGTTTCTCGGTAAATGAATATCCTTCGACTTTAATTTACACGCAGTTCGATAGGTAGGCGAATATGCTTGAAATTACTGAAATTACAATCTGAATTCTGAAACGAAATTATATTTCACGTCGAACGAATGAAAGCGTATTCAAACGTTGGCAATAAATCGGTGTACAGTTTTTTTATTCGTCATCG
This sequence comes from Hylaeus anthracinus, assembly GCF_026225885.1. NCBI lineage: Eukaryota > Metazoa > Arthropoda > Insecta > Hymenoptera > Colletidae > Hylaeus > Hylaeus anthracinus. The sequence goes on along the minus strand of NW_026534330.1, from coordinate 3,206,994 downwards.
ATTACTGGAATAAATTGCTGTCCATCTCTGGCTGAATACTGATTCGAGCCACTGTATGAATTCACGTCGAGCTCGGGTAATTCGATTCGTATCGCGATTCTTCTAACAACGCGGAGCAATTCACGTTGTAGACGAGCGCACCCGAAGTCGATTCTTCCGATTTATCGTCTACGTTGCCCCTCTGCGAAAGTTTGCATTCGATCCAGGCCCGGCGCACTTTGATGGATAGGAAAACGCGCGGTAAAAACGCCGATGGAGTTGCAGCGCGGCAAACAGATGCTCCATCAAGGGTATCGATCTGTATAATTTATCCGATGGATGTAACAAAGTGGCAGGGGGCTGCGTCAGCGGTCCGTGGTGCTTCAGAATCGACATTAAAGAGTCCGTGCAACCGCAATTAAAACGGAGCCGAGCAGAGGCATCCAGTTCGGTCGATACCATCGAGGGGGTGACTATTTGACTGAAACCAGTGCTCGATGCAATCGCCCCACGAGTGTCTCTAGAGAAGATGGACAGAATTTGCAGCAGAAAAAATTATTATCGAGATAAACTATTTTTAACAATGAATAAAGTTAAACGAATTAAGTCGAGTCCTTTTGGCTTGCTCCCGGTGCTTTACAAGGATAAATAAAATTCAACGCGATGCATTGGAAGCACGAATAGTAGAGATAATAAAAGAATGGAAAATAACTGAAAATAAAATATTTATCGTACAATGAAATATTTCCAGAGAATATATAAAAATGTAACAGCCCGATGCAGTAATCACTGTATAATAAATTGACGAAATTTTTGATCTATTATGTACTTTTATTATGTATGATCAAATTGTACCCATCTTTGACGGTGCTTCGAACGTGATTCGATTCGAAGTTCGAGAGCCTCGATGAAGTCGAAAAAATTGCGTGAAAATCCATCGTGGGAATTTCAATTGATCCCAGGCGAGAAATCTTCCATTTGCGGCTTTACGTGATGACGTTCGAGAAGGGAGGAGAGGGCTACGATCGTTCGTTAACGTAATTCAATAAAGTGGGTAAAAGCCGAAATGGAAGGATGAATGTTTCAAGAGAGCGCGTCGTTCTAATTCCGACGAAGCAATTCAGCGAGCGTGCAGCTCATGAAGGAAAAAGAAGCAGCAACCATTTCTTTTTTTATCCATTTCACGTTGCACACCGAATGGCAAATGGAACAGCATTAAGTTTTCACAGTCTACCGCTTGGAAAATATGAATTTCAAGATTTAAGGTGACTCGAAAAAAAGAAGGAAGAAATGATTGTAACGCTCGATGCGGTTTCGTTATAAATTATTCAACGTCTCCTGCCGCGTAGGAAGGGATGCGGATGAGAGGGCGAGACTTTTTCACACGATTTCGTAACTTTTTATGGAAAAACAGTACCGCGGAGGCGGGAATGAACCGGAGCGGGGAATTTTTCAGAGGATTTCGTTCTGTTTAAACGAGCTCAAAGCGGAAGGATATGCAGCTGAACTCAGCGCGGACGACAGCAGCTTTAAGTATGCAAAAGTCTGACAATGAACGAAATTTTGATATTATTCCATCGTCGGTATTGCGAAAGGATTACGAGGAAAGCATTAGTTGAAATAAAATGGCGTAAACTGAGAGCCTTTCATTTTCTATACGAGCCTGTAGCATACATACACGAGATCTGTATTGTATCGTTATGCTTTTATAACCGAAGGATGTATAATGTGCCAACACCGTCGTGTAATTTATATTTATGTCAAAAGACACGGACATCGTTATCAAACCGTAGCGTTGGAAGTTGCGGTCAGGAAACTCGAGTGCTGCGACCAATCGGCCACCCATTTCAGAATCCAATGTCGGATCCACCGAAGAGTAGTGCAATTACTGACCGACGGCATTCATCCGAATATGATTAAACTGGAAACCAGAGTAGCAATTTCGAGAATCTGACAAAGTTCCCGATGTGGTGATCCGTGTCAAAGGGCAGTGACCAGTTGACTCCAATTAAGAGCGGAATACTCTAAGTTCTTTGCTCTCAGCGGTCTTTCCCGGCACTTTTGTTTCAAATTCCTGGCCAAAGAGTAGAGATGGAACAATGTTACCTGTTTCAAGGAAATAATTGCTGGCCCAAGTCTTCTAATTAGTTACGTAACAAAGAAGTATCGATCGACGTGGATAACAATTGTGCTCTCCTGTTTTCCTCCGCGGTCCATATTTCTTTCCAGATTGTTCTCATGTATTTCAGCGACTTCCTCTTGTAACAGTTCCTCTTGTACAGTATTATTTTTAATGTAAAGGAAGCAACACTTTTTTGCAAAATTAAACACGTTAGACTCGGAAGTGGTAAAGTCGTGAAGCTTTTGGGACATAACATATGAGGACAGAAATGGTGAATACGGGAACGTTAATCTTGTCCTTTGAACGAACAAAGCCATTGCGCGGATGCAATTGACACGAAGAGTGTAGGAAATGGGGCAGATTCCGTAGTCGTAGCGATTCACTCGACTTCCCACACCTTTATCTTTTCGTACTTCGAGAGCATTGAATACCGCGTTCAACAGCATCGAGAACGTTTTGATCGTGGCACGAACGTCGCGTTGAAATTCAGATATTCGTTTACCTCTTGGCGGTCTATTGCTTTGCTTTGGGAGAAATCCTTTGGAAATACTAGGCAAACCTCGTTCTCGTTTATTTGCCATTCGTGATTCAATGTTAACATGTGCTCGATGGAAGACACCGTAGTCGATGCAAGCACATCCTCAACTTTCTTTTAATTATAGAAAATTGATTAAAGATGATCTACAACGTTTAGGTTAATCTATACCGAAAGTGGATATGCATTTCTGGCAGAACGAATCAACGCGATGCACAAAGACGACGCTGCGCGTTAATTATGGCAAATGCGAGATCTTGATCGGAGAGCGTCTGAAATTGTAGAGCGCGCTCCGTCATAATGACTCGTCTTATTAGTCCAACATGGCGGATCGCTGAAGGATTAGCTTGAAAGGGCCTCGGCGTTGTCTCGTGTAATCCGGTTCGATTTGATTTCACCTGTACCCCGAGATCTCACGAGACACATCGGGCGTAGTTCAGAATCCAGCTTCCATCCCGTGGCTTATACCGTGACAAATGGCGAGGTTTCGAGATAACGGCAAGGAGATCCTGGATTCCTATGCCTCTGTCGATCGATCGGTTTCAATTCGACTTGCTACGTGAGATTCTCCCTCTGTTGTTCCGCTTGGAAAGTGAAATATGAATTCCTGGGCATCCATGTCCAGTCACGCGTATTGAAAAAATTGATGCACAGCAATCGATACACCGATGTTTGTTTCGCATTCGCGAAAACAATGGACGATGGCTGCCGTTACCAAAAATTCAACTTCACCAGGTTTTGCGTGAAGGCTATTACGAAGCCATATAATAAAGAGAAATATAGGTAACGAGTGGTGTCGTATTTTAGAATCGTACAGGTTCGGAGATGTTCCTACCTCCTCATTGAATTTATTTTCGTCTTCTCGACTCGCTTCCAGCCGACTTCGAATCTCTGGATTAGAGTTGAATTCTATCGTTCAGTCACACGCAATCGGGGCATAACGTTAGCTTGCTGCGATCACGGATCCGTAATACGAGGCACAGGTTAATTCGCTACAGCTTAACCTCGAATTAGTTTCATGTTCGAGCCAATACTGGATGGGTAGCTTATCGTTTATCCGTGTTTGATAAAACAGAGAAAGCGTTATATCTCGCTAAGAACCGTGGACCCTCCAACAGCCAATCCGCTCCTACCCAGTTATTAGACTGTAACTTGGAGTAACTCAAGTGCCTTGCACAGCATAATTCAAGGGATCCTTGACTCCCGAGGGTAAAGTTTCTGCGTCTTCCCGTGATCTCGGTAACACCTCCTTCCCTATACGTATAGCGCGGTCCAAAAGTTCGCACCCTAATCACGAAATACCTTTTACAGAATGTAAAGTTTCGTATCGATTTTCGGTACATGTTACAGTCACGAACTACTCACTGGTGATCTCTATTGTCACGTGTTTCAGACGGTTTCATTTAATAGATATCCACCTGCTTTTCACCTCCACCTACAAAGAACTACTCTCATCAAATCATGTCCCACGCGAAATTCAGAAAGACTCGTTGAAACCCCTCTTGTCAATCACCAAAAGTAAACGTGTTATTCAGATGATGAACCCTGTATATCTACCATGGCGCGCATGCATTGTCATCGTGGCGCAATTACTCAAACGCAATTCTATGGCACGAATATGAAACTCGAGCCGCTCGTGGCCCGAAAGTGGGAGTGCATAACGCGATATTGGTCGATGGTTGCGCGTATGCGTTTATAGGTCAGGCAGAGTACTTTTGGACTTTACTATATATTGCTGATACCACGTATCGCTCCAACTCTGCATCGCGTATCCCTCGCGGCCATGGCGCCAAAGTATTGCGATATTATCGCGACGAGATCCCTCTCGTAAAAACTCGATCGTTCCTCATCCGAGTCTTCAATATTTGTGACAGTAATAATTCCCGTTCAGAAACAGATTTATTTCTGGCTTCCTGCGACGGAGAAAACTTCCTCGAAAAGGAAACGGAGCTCAGGAGTGCTGGCGCGTAAAGAGTCAGACATGCGCGGCAGAGTACCGATGAGTTTCTACGTGCAACACTAAATAGCCTCTCTATTTAAATTTCGAGGCCTTACGTAAAGCAAACAGTGTAAATATTTAAATGCAATTCCATTTTATCGAGACTACAAAACGAACGAATACGTCCAAGGAGAGAGGGGGGGGGATCGTTAATTATGTATCTCCGTGTCAAATGCAGGTACATCGATGAATGGTTTACTAGACGAGGGTATTGATAAAACACATGGACAAATCCCGTAATTAATGTTGCTTCATTCGCGTGCACTACAGCGAACGATAATCCGCGAGTTCTGATGAAAACGAGACCCGACGTTATCTTCGCGGGGCTTATTATCGTCCAAGGTATTACGGCTTTCGAGTTCGCTACATAATTAACTCGATCGGCGGCACGATAAACGAACTGCTGGCTATTTTGCGTCGGTAGGAAGTTACAACATCATTTTTCCTTCGAAGCTTTCAAGGCCTAAATAAAATGTAACAAAGGTTGCACCGCGGTAGGTCGACAAGAGTTTCTTAAGAGGAATTTGCATTATCTAAGAACTCAGGCAGAAGGTATGCCGTTAAAACTGTGTGATACATATTTAAAATATTCTTTTAAGAGCGCATTATTCCGTGTTTTTGTGTGTGAACGCGAGATGCTATTAAAATGTCGAGAAATTTAATCGAACGAGGAACGTCCTGACGGCCGACCGCATTCAAATTTACAACCGATAGGAAAGACGAAATTCGACAAGATTCCTTATCGTATTCGAGCCGGAGGAAAGATATAACGGAAAGGAGGGAAACGAACGGTAATAAGAATTCCGATTCCCACTCGTTTCATTTCGAGTTCAGCGAGGAGATCCGTCTTGAAATTGTGGATCCTGGCAGATCGTTTTTTCGATAACTCGGTGAAATGGGCTGGCAAAAAAGGCCGCGAGAGGAAAAGAGATAGAAGCGCGAGGAAGGGAGAAAGGTAACGGATAAAGCCAGAAGATTCGACCAGAATCTCGAAGGTCCGCTCGGGGTTGGCGATGGGGACAAAAAAAAACTGTAATTTGCAGGAGACATTTGGAACTTATGAGAGGCCCCTGTCGGGAAAATTTACCGCGAGCAGCCCGCCTGGAAGAAGCAAAACGTGTCCCCTTTATTCAACTGTTTTTGTCCGACGCATCGGCTCCGAGTGCAAAGTAATTTCAGAACTCGATTAATCAAGAAGCAAATTTCGACAGGGTTTCGCGCGATCCATTAATCACGTCGGTATTACGTTTACCTTGAAATCCCGGAATCGTTCCGCTTCGAAGGTGATGAAAGCCTGACGTTGCAGTCGAAATCCTTCTCTCTATATTAGATCAAATTCCTGGCATCCTCGCTAATTGAAAACGAAGAACGCGATTGGAGCTGACGCGAGAGGGGATTCCCGACGGGCGCCGTTGGAAAATCGAGTCTCGGCCATCGATGCTCGAAACCTCTGTATCGAGGGGATTCGCAACGATCGAGATTATAAAGCGTCGAATCTTTATAAAGTATCGAATCTTTATAGAGTATCGAATTCTTGGAGCTCTTGAACATCTTGAAAGTCTCAACGAGACTTGAACGCTTTAATCGAATTCGCGGAGCCAGTGTACTACCATTATATATTGTATACCTTCTCGCACTGTAACGCAGGTAGAAGATATGTATCGATAATATGAGCATTTAGCTTTTGGAACTTGTACTGTTATATACTATTCTTAAAAAAACCTCAAAAGGGTTTCCATTTCTGGGTTAACTTAGGATTCTCCTTACTTCTCATCGAACGTCCTCTGTTACGAGTTTGTGCAAACTATGGTTTGTCCATTGCGAACACACGCGCACTCGCCATGAGTTAGTGCGTGATACTGCCGAGGAAACGATGATTAATAACGGTATAGGAGCGTACCATTGTGCCAGGTCGCGATCAGTCGACAGCAGGGTTCCCTATTTTCGCGTATCAGCGAAGCAATAAAACACGTCGGCCCTTTCATTGGCTGTACGTTCGCGGGCGTTCTCCGTTTCAGTCGTCCGGACGCGTTCTGTCGCGGATCTCCATTCTGATTCGAGGCTGACCGGTCGATTAGCCGCCGCCAAGACGATAAAGTCAGCCGCAAACATGATTTATTCCTTGATAGAGAACACAGCGGTGCGTGGTATTGAACTCCGTGGATCATTGAATTATCGAGAGTTATTGGGCTGGTCGTCTTGATTACGTTGATTACTCCAAGCGGAAAGACGTATTCCACGCCATCGAACGCGCTCAGGAGGATCCTCGTTGTGTAACCCTTGTAGCACCAGCAGTATTCAATTATAATTTTGTATAACGGAAACTTTAAGTCTAAATGCTTGCACTGGAGGCTTAACCCTTTGCGCTCGAGGCCTTTCTTAGCATCTTATTCACGAATGCCAAGAGCTTAATCAGGTCACCTTTACCTCGTCGACAATCATTTTGTCGACGCTTCGATTTCCAAAGAAATGAAACCTAAAGCAACATTATTGCGTGTATCTCTTCCAAATTACTGTCCTTCTAGCTGTCGCAAAAATAAAATTTCGCCCAGCAGAGGTGCAAAGATCGTGTGCGAATCGTTGGCGATCCGTGCCGCGTATCATGGTTCCATTCCCGGCAGCGTTCGCCACGCGTGAATGCCCACGAGCGCGCACACCCGCATTCGTGGAATATGCGGTTACGGTAGCGAGGAAGTGTAGGGAATTGCCGATTAAATGAGCGTTACGCTGTGAAAAATAAGCCGCTGGCCGGGTTGTCCGTAATAATTTTCCCATGCTCGCAGGAGAAGTTCAATCGACGGCTGGCGCAGCGTCAATTTCGACGTGCATTCGCCGGGGCGCTTGAGCCGCGCGCGGTTTTGAAATGTAAATTTACCGTGGGTAACAAGTGCGCGCGGCTCTGCGGCTCATAACGAGCCGACGAGGAATTAGGCCGTCGCAACGGAACCGCGTCGAGCCACCCGCGGTCAGGAAAAACGGCCGCGATTCGTTACGTTATCCCTCATCCGAACCGCGCGCCTTTTTTTCCAAGCGGAAAAGAAATTAGCTCTGTCAGGGCGAAATTTCACTTTAACGGCTGGTGAGTACGAAACGGGAAGCTTTGCTGTCGCTCGAATTTTGATCGTCTTGGTCTCCATGAATTTCTTGACGTTCCAAAGAGGACCGACTCCAAGAGTACACGAGAAATCGATTAAGAAATTGAATGTGTATACGTGAATCTATTAGTGGAATAAACGTCATAGTAATACATGAAATTATACACAGTTTTAATTACGATTCGTGACGTATGACGAATTCGTTTCAACGTCAGCAATCTTATCAGTCAATTTAATACATTCAGTCGCAACATTCGCAAGTCCCGTAGACGACTCTAAACAAAATAATCGGGACGTAAAATAAATGGTACCCATTTCGAGGCTGTAAAATTGTCATTTTATAATTTTAGTACCAGAAAAGTTCCTTGCAAACGTTGGCGGTTTTTTCTTTTTCCTAGCCAAGAGTCGTTTCGCAGTCATAAAAATCCCGCTCCGAATATCGACTTGCGATCGCCGCGGCCGGATCGCATGATCTTAAGTGCGTTCGCCTGCATCAGGATGATCGCCATCGCAAAACTCACGCGATCGAGCCTAGGTCCCTCCTTCAGGCCTGCAGAGATAGCTATCGGGATCGCGAGTGCGAGTATGTCACGGACTGCTCCTAGCGGACAAGCTGTTCGAACGTGGTCGATGCACGACCTGGTTTGGCTCCATTTGGAATTTAAGTCGGTAATACTATGCAGAAACGAAATTCGGCCCGCGGATAGGACACAACGGCGAGGGCGTGCTCGCGATGCATAAACTTTGATTGAATTTTAAACGAAATCTGTGGAATCGTAGGAACGATATTCGCGGTCTGAATAGCGTCGTTTGATCCGAACATTTTGTTCCTGTAATGGGTAGTATAGATTACTGGTCCGAATTTGTTTGACTTCCTTAACGTTCTCCGATTTTCGTGGTCGTTGAAACGTTGAAACGGATACGAGGGCGAGTCGATAACGATATGCAAGGAAGATACGCAAGTATGCAAAGCAGATGTAATTTTTTTTACGGCGGATTTTATACCGCCCGATGAGCGTGCACGTTCAGATTTCACCTTCCGCGGCACGATTTAAAACTTGATAAGTTAGCCACGTTCAAGTCGCTTAACCGACTATTTATTACGTCCGATGAATCAATTTTTGTACTATTTCGTGCCAAAAATGGGTAAATAAAAAACAAGATCGAACATTTAATTAAAATTTGCGATGAAGGTAGAAATATAAAAAATGTATGTTCACCTCTAACAAGAAGTATGCTCGACCGCGTGGGAGGTTTAATTAAGGCTAAAGTCAAGCGTACGGAATATTAATTAGATTATTATTCTAATATATGTTTATGAAATAGTCGACTATTTTATCTAATAGATGCAATCTAGCTTACACGATCGCAGCAATTTGGCCACGACTGTGTATAATAACGAGCGTCTCCGCTTTGGCTGAAATAATTTCCACGAAACGTGCAACAGTCGTCCCATAATGACCGAGGGTAGGGCTTTTTTAACGATACGTGAGGCTAGCATTAAATAAGGCTTGTGTAGGTGTTCGCGGTTTCCTGTAACGGTGAGCGAGCTGGGAAGAATTTTACGAGCTCGTAAACCTGGGATCCTTCTCTCGATGAATTTCATTAGGACGTGCTTTCATCGTGATCCACCGTGAATTCGCCCTGCGACGGAATTATTAACCCTTTTGATACCATGGCCCACTATAGGCATCTGTTAAAATTTCGCGAGAGGTTAAAAAGCGATCCAGCGGACCGTCCCACGCATCAGTCACCGGTTAACTCGGTACTCGGAAGTGGGTCGGATAACGGTTAACGTTATTTGGGAAATTTACTTATTCCGTGGTTCAACAACACCCTCAAAGCAGACCGCCGAGCGCAGGATTTAACTTGGCGAAACTGTTTCGGGCGGCGTTCCTCTTGCAGCGTTTGGATTTCGGCTCCTCTATTGAGTTCGCTGCGAATGCGATGAAAATTAAATTACTTCCTTTAGCATGAACTCTTCCTCGAGGCTATCGGAGTCGCGCTCCCGTTTCGTAGATTTCGAAACGAGTTGATGGAAAAAAAATTTATGCCCTTGTGCGTTACAGAAAAATCGTAATTAAATTGAAGTGGAATAGGAAGACAGAGATCAGACACGATTTAATTACTTCGCCGTCGATGGCTTTTTATCTCGGCGCAGCTCGCTGGCTGATGTGTCTCTTGTTTAAATTTTCACGTCTTTTACGCGATACTACAATAGTTATCTAAAAAAGAAAAGGAACAGTAAATAACAAATGAAAGATGAAAAGTATGACGTATAATACGCTTGAAGCGACACGAACAACGAGAAACTTTTATTCGAGTAAAATCATAAATCGTCGTCCTCCCAAAAAAGGAAGTGTTCAATTAAACATTGTTGGTTTCAGGTAACCTTATCGGCTCTGTCACGAATTTCGCTAAGCCCGATTGGAAACGCGTTTTTTATCAACAAATTCGCCGACCTATTTTCGGTGCGAGATAAAAGGGGACTCTGACTTATATCGTCGATGAATCGTCTCCCTAATTGACTGTCTAGTTAGTAGCACCGTTTCGAAATAAAATTAGTCGATGGCGTCGTTCGCTTGCAGGGCCGTTTCCCGACGTAACGTGCAGCATTTTGAGATCGCGTTCCGGTGATACATCGTCGGCGTTTCTTCTATTTTCGCGTTCGAGAAAAACCTCGGTCGGGTAACGACGATGAAGCTTGTAACGTAATCAAGCTAGTTAGCCGTGGATTTTGAAACGGGAGACCGCACCGTTTCCGCCCGCTCCTTCGCTGGTGGTACAAAAATTAACGAGGACACCTTAATGGTAACTCGAAACGCTCGTTCTATTCGTCCGCGGATCGCTTTCGTTACAATTTTCAGTGCAGGGAAAACGATTGAAAAATTTTTCGAGTTGTTAAGCCGACGGTACGTTTATGAGTTAATGGAGCTGATGTCTTTGTACGTGAATGTGAAACGTAACTAATTTTTTTGGTCTTTAGTACATTTAGTACAGTGATGCGACTGCAACCGAGTTTTTGTCTCGAGACTAACAAAGTTTGCGTTCACGTTCGTTGAATATTTTTTGCATTTGACACGAATATAGATTCTACAGAAACGGCACAACGACTAGTAACGCGAGCACGTATATGCTGTTTTTCTAGTGGACAGTACGGCGCAAAGAAATACCCGATTGGTGGAGGAATAAATGCGAAATTTGCCCTGTTCGCTCGATCCATCGATCCCCTGCTGTAGGCTCGTTTTTTATGCGCCAAAGAGCAGGCTCGTTGCAACGGATGAGAGATCGTCGTTGTAATTAACGATTCGCGACAAAAATGTGTTCCCAAGAGTTATTGAACGTGTTTGGCTAGTCGTCGCATGTAAAATGCTGTTCCTCTCGTTTCAACGGGTCATGCGGTGAATTGAGAGATGGCTTCACGCATACGTGAATGCGCCCCAGTGCAGAGCTTCTCAAACAGCGATCCACCAATCCTTAGAAGAAAAGAACCGTTTTTCTTCTTTTGCTAAGCATCGTTGAAAAAATTGAAACAAAGAAATGGAAACCTACTCGAGTTGAGAAAAAAATCTGTAAGACATTGATGTATTCTTTCGAAAGAAAGCTTTGAATTTGACTTTAAAATAATAGTAATTTAATCGTTCCTTGAATAGTTCTGAAGAACTCTTTCCACAGTCTCAAAAAATTTTCCTGTGTGGGTTCGCTGCAAGAAGTTTGAGAAGCCCTGTCGCAGTGTGTCAGTGGCTCATACGCGGAAAGAATTTCCAGTTGTAATTCGAGGTTGCGCTCCCCGCAATTTATTCGCAAGAGTCACCCTTGGGCTTTTTTTTTCTCTTGCTCGACACCGTCGCGGCTCTCGTTTCACGTGAAAAGTAGGTCGACGGATTTTCGTCATTGAACGGAAGTTACTCGGGGAGCTCTCGTTTCCTGCGTGCACCAACATTCCCTCGCGTGTGTGCTAGTAAGATGTTTCCGGAATCGCGGAGGAACAGGGACATCGAAGAAGTTTCGTGGCAGATTATCGCTTACATGAATTCCACTCGTGCCTCGGCTGCGAGCAAGTTTGTTCACGTGTCGCGCGTCTTTAAACCTTGCCTCCCGGTTATCAAGTGAGTGAAAATGGGCCGTTCACCAAACGATGCAGAAAGAAGATAAAGTTACGGAACTCTTCGAAGCTAAAACTCCTGCGCGGAGTATTTTTGTCAAATAGACACTGCGAGAACGGAAGAGTACAGAGTTATTCCACTTTCGCGCGTGTACACGTTCTGCTTTAACCTCCTCGGTCCCTGGGTTGCTTTCTTTGGTCAGAAAAAATATCCTTCGCGTGCCTGAATCCATTTTGCGTCCCATGAATGTAGCCCAATACAGGAACTACGCTGTATTCGTTTATTTTGATATTCGATTATTTCAGCAATTCGAAAACGCTCGAACAGAGCTTGATCGCGGGTAAAAATTATTCTAACGTCTTTGTACGTTACACTGTACGGAAGGCTGAGGAGGTTACTCCTTCTGCGACGAGGTAAGGTTACCGAGATCTGATTAAAGAATGTGTGTTTCTTTCACGTTCGGAATTGCTTCCGTTCGCGATAAGAGACATTAAAACAAGCATGCTTCACGCGTACCGTTACTCATTTTTCACTTTAATGGGCACACTGCTGGTCAGAAGATTTAGGAGGATTAGAGGAGGTGGCTGATGTATTTTGTACCCTTGCAATTTTCTTTTTATTCCGACGTACAACCTCCAGTTAGCAGAAATATTCAGTTTTGTTTGCGTATAAAGCTGGTAGTGGTTTAATTAGATAATCCTCTTACTTGATCGATGAGATTTTTGGGTGCCCCCATTTGAATAAGGTCGCTGAGTTTCCGCGTGGCTCGGAATGCAGTGCTATTTCGAGCCGAGGATGTTTCTATACGAAACAACGACCACCGTTTCCAGCCCGATCGCGAGTTCTGACATTAAATTTTACTTAAAGTTCGAAAGTAGGGTAATGCGTTTGCGAAGCAGTAGCTCAATAAGAAGGCAAAAATAGGAGAGAAGTAATTTCGTTTCCAACGAATTTCGGAAAGAAAGTCTCCCAAGGCTGGGGTGTGCGAAATTTTCCTGGCAACTTCGGCGAGCCTACAAGCGCAATCTCCGTAAAGTGTCGGCCGTTATGGCAGTTCGCGGCGTCCATGTATTCTCGTATCTTTCGCGGAGAGCGCACAGCCGTCGACCTCGCGTGTCAGATATAAATACATCTTTTCCCCTTGGATCCTTGAATTTCGTAAAATTCAATAATATTATCGTTAAAATTACCGTTACTTCCTCTGCAGGCCAAATTTGTCAATATCGTATCAATATGGGATATATATAGAAATATATAGAAATTTCTCTTCAATATTTGACACGATATATTTTATTCAAAATTTGAATTAGCGAGCACGTAGAACGTAATCGAATACTGAAACCAGTCTAGAGAAATTTCTGAGCACAGGGAGATGTACTCGTTTTGCCAAAACCTCGTCTCTCTACTGATAATTGAGTGAAACTCGGTAGGCGATGATAGTTCGATAACGCAACGAATCGCGACAAGCTTCAACGGTGGAATGCACAATGAGTTGTGCACCGTGGTTCGACGAATGCGACAGAGAGAAATTAGAAAGTTTTGTCCTTTCTTCGTGGTTTCATCGCGAGGAACCGACGCGCGGTATTCTTTGACTGTATGCTCGAAGAATTTCGTGGTACTCCGCGCAAGCCAAGGAACAAATTCCTCGGCGTACGAGCCTCTTGCGGAAAGAAAAATCCTACGGAAACGATTGGTCGCTCTCGTACACGAAGACGGACGACGAATTCCTATAGACGTTGTCCGGGTGTGAAGGGAGTTACAGTAGCGCGTGACGCGCAAAGAACGAAATAACTCTCGGCTTCGGTTATTTTGATTAAATCTCGATCGCTCGCGATACCAGGCGAGAATATATAGGTTGTGAATACATGTAAATTTTTGTTTACTACGAGTTAATATGTTGGAAAACGTTATTTTGACTAAAAGTGGAGCAATTATCGTAACTCCAGAGTGATTGCTAAAACATATTACTTTGTAATGTGATGCTTGCCAAGTTAAAAGCTTTTGCTGTTATTGCTATCTTCCATCGAACAATGATATATACAATTCGCCGGATACATGTATGTAACTTCTCCAGCCATGTAGTTATATTCGCTTCAATTTCTTTAGCGGGCCCGCTGGCTGACTTTCTGGGTTAATTCGTGAATCCGGGCCACCGTAATGGCGTGATTATTTATCTTCTAATCTTACTTTCGGAATCCACGAGTCGGATCTCTGAATAAATAACATTAGGAGGGTTTTCTCCTTTTCCGTAATAGTTGCGGAGATCTTGGAGGAATAAGTCCTGACTGCGATCTAGCAATTTAAGTAGGGTTACAGTCGTAAACAAACTGAGAAATCCTTAAAGATAAAAAGATGAATAATTTTCTATTTTACGATAACGAATTAATTCTCGGACAAATTTGTCGAGTATCAAATTCATGTAACAATTTTACTCGCAGTGAAAGACTAGTTTTTCTCCTCTGCTGGGGTGCTGGAGAAATACTGGGCGATGATCGGCTCACTTTGAATTAATTCTTTGTCCGATTGGAACAGTTCGATTAAATCGTACGTGTCTGGTCCTCACGGCTATTCAGAATTTTTTTCGTTCAGCTGAGCCAGCCTGGCGAGAAATGGTAACGGAAGATAAAAATGGAAAACGGATACGCAGCGAAATCGAGAGAAAGAACGGGTTGGGCGCGAGGAAGCGCGGAACAAGGGCGCAAGGAGTGGAATACGGGACAGAGAGAAGTTTTTCCTTTCGATTCGGCACATTTTGTTTTCGCTAGAGGAACTCGTCCCTTTAATTACGGAGACAGCGCCGAAAGACGAGCGAGCTTGGACGACGAGAAGTTCTCCAATTCTAAAGTCGGGAGAACAAGCCGTGGGGTTCATCAGCTCGAGATTAATAGTCCCCTCTGTTTGTTTTACTTTCCCGTTCGCTTACAACCGATAAACTTTTTCCGTGATTAATCGTGGCCCAGTCTACGTGCTTTGAACCCCGCGGGTTAGAACTCTATCACGATCGTGGAACACGACAGTCGCTTGTCGAAAATTTTTCGCTGGTTAGGTAACGAGTTCTCGATTGGTACAGTCTGAACGTTTAATTGGACCGTTTCGACTGGTTGAAGGGTATTTGAGGTTCGAAGTTCCGCGCCAATTGATTGTTCGATTTGACGCCGGCACTTCAACAGCCGAACTGAAGTGTAGGACAAAGCGACGGAATGCTTTATGTATTCGGATGCCATTTAAAATTAGAAACAGATAAAGCGATCTTTATTTTACCGAGACAATGCATGCTTCAACCTTTCGTTGTCGCAGCATTATTTACTTACTTCCTCGCATAAAATATCTCTTATTCCTAAGTGCTTTAGTATAGGGGCATTTACACCGCGTTAAATATGAACGGTGTAAGCTTGCGAAAACAACATTTTCCACGCTTTTATCGTGGCTTTTATACCGAAATATCGCAGACGTTTTTCAATGCTCGATGTGGTAACAAAATGCACCCTTTGCTTTCCTCGAGTCTTTTCAACGCTTCAAAGAAACGAGCGAGAGTATGCAGCTCGCGATTTAGATTGTCCGTTGACCGCGTTCTTTTCGAAATCTTAAGCAAATATAACCGTCATACGACACGACGAGGGCAAAAAATTTCGCTAGATCTAGTATCCATAACGCGGTATTCCTGGAACAAGTTGCACGGACACGTTTCTTTTCAACTGGTAGCTTTCACGTATCAATCTTCTCTCACGCGATGAGACTCGGTCATCCGACGGCTTCATCGGCCTGTCCGCTCGAACTTGTGCCATATACACGCAGCCATTTCAACTACAGCGCCGTGTGTGTCCGATCAACGATTTAGATAACGCATTCTCTTTACTTCCTACCCCCCATTATCCTTTATTTCGCCATTTCGCGCAGTCGTCGAGCGAACGTATTTCCTGAGAAAACAATCGGGGAAATAAGGGCGCACTGGAAAAAGGAGGCGAAGAAGCGGTCTTTACTGCGGCCCGAGCAAATAAGAGTGGCAATTTGCGCAGGGAATTAGCATCTTGCGTTGCTCACGTTCAGGTGCACGCTCGCCCGAACTGAAAACGTTACGCCCCTTGGGGAACGAGAATGTTTAACTAGAACAGTCTTTTTTAAATTCATTTGTGGTCTCCACACATTTCTCATACGGTGATATTGGATTCTTTCGTGGCTACTTAGAGTTTCAAGTATTTATTGAAAATTATTTTCTCGTATGAGAAATGCGACAGAGAAATTCATTAGAAAACTTTTATTTTCCACGGAAAATTCACTTTGCACGCAACACCGCAGTTTATCCAACTTTCTTAACGAATACGTTGCCGGTAACGCAAATTCTCAACGTTTGCGCGTGCTCGTACACCCTATTAGCATGTACAAATTTAATTAGCCCCCAAGAAGCTATCAAAAGATGGCCCGCTTGGGAAGTTTCCTTATATCCGAACATCTTCCACGTTCATTATCCCGTACAAGGAGCCCTTAATGAACGATTGGACTGGGATGGTTCTCGCGGTGTCGTCCTCGTTGATCCTTGCTCCTTCTATCCTAGCGGCGAATGTCATCGTGGATAGCTTACCTTGTTCTCATGACCTCTCAGAGATCGATAAAGATTCCGACTCACCTTTTAACTCACAATTTCATCTGTTTACAAGTCCTAACGTACTCGGTAAATGTTCACATTATCGAGCAAAGTAACGGCAATGTATGGTATTAGTTCGATCTTGAAAGCAGTTTTTAGTTCATCCCTACCATTCGTGGAGAAGAACCCGGTAACCATGCCGTGAACACGTTGTCAATGCTCGGAAACCGCACAAAAACTGTACGGATCTTCGTTCAGGGGGTGAACGAGAGATTAAGGTAATCCCACCTAACCGATGACGGTCGTTCCAAAGGTTTCAACAGATTAATTGGTAGATCGATCGACACTTGCGATTCGTAGCACGAAAAAAAGTTCGGCAGCCACTCGTATTCACGCTCGCGGGATGTGTCGCTTTTGTGCTCTAATCTAAAACGGATTGGTTGAAAAACGATACGAGAAACGATGTCAGTTCTCCACACGATAGCGAAACACGCATACTTATCGATTTTCCGTGCAAGGTTTTCTTTGCAAACCTGGTTTGCAGATTGGTTCATCTCTATGGTAAAATAATGAAATTAAAAGCACACAGACGATTACCCGTGAAAATCGTGGAGCTTTGATGTTCGCTCGATATTGTAAGTTTTCGTTCGATGCTTATCGTGTTACATTTGCACAGCGAAGAGCGTACAATCGGTCCCCGTCCGTGTTTATATTTTATTTAAAGCAAATCTATTTCGCCGCGTTTCAATTTTCACGTTGTAGCACACAGATGCGTGTGTTTTATATAAATATCCTTTTTAACAGATTATTGATTGATGTACACCGGAGCTTCGTGTAAACAGCGCGATGGGTTTTTCCATTTGGTGTTTGTTTTTACATTTTTAATTTATTAACTTATACCGAGCGCAGAAACAAGGTGGCAGCCAGTGACAGACGAATGGTTCTTTTGCTATGCCACTATTTTTTTCCTAGCATCGCACGCATGTCCTAGATGAAATGTAGATCACGACGCTCCAGTTTCCATTCTTCATTTCCTGCGTTTTAAACGTTCACTTTGAAGTCTTGTATCTCAGAAACCGGCGCAGACATCAATTTCAAACGAAATACGTTTTCAACTGCATGCTTCTGTCTATTTCCTGAGCATCATTCACGCTGAATTTCGTTATTCCGCTGGTCGTAATTTCAATTTCAATCCAAATGTGCTGTACTATTAATTACGTGAGATTTCGCGCATCAGGCGTGTGCGATTGCATTTTTATTATACGCTTTAACTTTATCAATTGCGATAAATTCTTGGCAGTTCCGGAGGATCAAGTCCAATCTCGTTACTCTTTCGAGATACCTCTTATCACGAATCATCTCGTGGTTGCGGAGTTCCTACATGAAATAACGCTTCAAACGTGGTAGTAATAAACTGTAAATGTAGCTTCATGTAACGTCGAACGCTCTTTACACGCTTGTACAGCAGAGGGAGCCTGCTCTCTAGTTTCTCATCGCTCGAGTAAGCATTAACGTACGAGTTTCGGTGTTTTCTACGAGCACGCGGAGCTGAGGTTGAATACGTAGGAACTCTAGATACACGATTCCCAGGCAGCCTCAAAACGCCCGAAGTTATCTCCTTGCCTAAAGCAGAATTTGAATTTGTTTCATTCACGAGGTATGTTGCATCGCGAACGCAGCCACGGACAAAGCAGTCTGAGATTAACCGTAGAACACCAGGAATTCACTGAATGGAGGGCATTTCAATTGCACTTTCGCTTATTTATTCTTGTAAAGTCGGCAAGGGTATATCTAATTTAAATAGTAAAAGTGTAGCTGTAGTTTCCATATGTTTATCCATACTCTATATGGTATCATATCGATTCACCGAGCTCCATTTCCTTTCTGAATATAGCATTTATTCGACGTTGAAACAAAATTCCCAGTCAGTCCCAAAATGTCAGAAGTTGTTTCTCTCGCCTAGGGCGAAATTCGTTTCGTTCAGGTTGTACGTTGCATCACGAGCGTAGGCACGGACAAAGCAGTCTGAGATTAACCGTACAACGCGCGGGATTCGTTGAATGGAAAGTATTTCGATCGTGTTTCCATTTATCTCGCGTAACGTTTAACCTCTTAGTCTCGTCTGCGAGCATTTCTGCACGGTGGCCGTTTTTAATTCGGCGAAGTCTTTCGCTCGGCGTCGAAACGCGGATACAGGAATACAAATGTATGTTCCCTTTAAATTATTCAGCGAATAAAGCGAGCATTAATCCGCGGTGGGTGAGCCTCGCCAGCCGTGTGCACAGTTTAAGATGAAGGGAAAAGGGGATGCGCTCGTTTAACCTGAAATCGGCTTAATGTCTTTACACCGGTCCGCCACCCCCCCCCCACCCCCCACCCCCTCCTCCCACCACCGACTCAACTCATTCATCCCATTCGTTATCGTCCCAACTTTCATCCTCTCGTTTCGCATATTTTGCACGCATACAAGTTAAACTCTCCGCGAGGATTCAGCAGGGATTCCTCTGTTCATTTCCACGACCGAGCTGATTACACAAACTTTCGCGGCGACGTTCGTATCAGTATGTAAATAGCGTGGCGGCTATCACTGCGAAACCGTATGACTGAGATCATTACCATGAGCCCCCGTTTCCCCTCCGTCCATTCCCCAAGCGTCCTTTACAATCTACTCAAACACACGCGAGTATATCAGTTACCACCGTTCTTCAATTTGCATTTTGTTACAATCAGATTGGATGATTTCACGCTGAGTTACGACACCTAAAAGTTTCCTTTTTTATAGACAATTATAAATGACTGACAGACGCAGTGACCGTCAGCGTCCTTGCCAGGTCGATGCAATTCCGAGAAATAGTAGCGAGCATTGTAGTATTTCCTGACAGGAAACCCCCTTTAAAGTTCCCTAAAAGTGAAACGTTTATATCTGTTTTCTCTTTCGACCGATTTGGATGAAATTTGGTATATACAGGGATTTTTGGGGGTCGCTGATTTAAAATCTGAACTCAAAATTTACGATTGCAAAATCAATGTGCGATGAACCGACTACAGTATCACGTCACGTTCGGAAGTTTAGGGCGAATGGCGGGCGTGAACCGGTTGCGGAAAGTTCGAACGGTAAGTGTGGGTATACGCGGAAATAAATTTGGAACGGGGAACGCGTTGGTTTCGCGGGCGATATCGTGATAATGCAAACACCGATAAGCCGGAAATATATTGTTACCTTTTTCGTTTTACTTTTTTCTTTTTCTACGCTTCAGCGATATTTTTCGACCGTTGAGGTATTGAATATTGTCATCGACTTCTTTTGTGTACGCGGGAAACGCCGAACGAATTCGGTGATACGACCGTTTGTCAGAAACGGGCGGCTGAAACAAAAATCCGATTAGATGTTACGAGGGGTAGGAAGAATTTCGCTTCGGTATCGTTCACATTTGGCGATTTATTATCGTTATTTATCTCCCCCCTTGTTTTTTTTTTATTTGCGTTAAGTTTTATCCTTTTTATTATCATGTTACGTGCACGTGGGGAATTATAGTTTTATTATTTTTTGTTCGCATGTTAACAAATATATTGCTCGTATGAAAATATTGAAAAGTCAAAGAAGATTTGAAAACTGAATGCAAAGCAATGGTTGAAACGTGACTGGCACGAGTGATAAATCGACGTTTGATTCCGATAGACGCGTACGCGTATCTACGAATTCAAACCTTTTTTTTTTAATCGAAATTTACCGGGTCTTTGTATAGTCGTCGACTGCACGAGTGCGTGTGTGTGCTTTGGGAACGCTCGTACAATTTGTTCGCGTTAACTCTACGAACATGTACACGGCGTTAACGGTACGCTCGTCGAATCAACCGTAACAAGCGACCGCAACAGTTACCGTCGCAATGAATTTCCTGGCTTTACGAGTTCTATGAGTCTTAGACATCGCGGAGCACGTTTGCTTCGTATCTTCTTCGTTGCCACGAATTAATACAGAGGCTATAACGATTAGAATTTAAAGAGACTTAGCGGAGCAAAGAATGAATTTTTTTTATCTATTTCCCACTTAAATTGGTATGCTCGTTTTTCTAATAAAACAAATGGTACGGTGTCTTCGCGGTAAGTTTGAACGTGCTTCATCAAGGGGAGATTCACCGCCACGTGTTTACAAGGAAGAATCGATCGTCGACCCTATGTAAATAGTATTAGAAAACTAGTGCAATTTCTGCGGCGTAACGGCCTAACCCCTTGCGGCACGCTATCAAACGCCCTGTTAAATATTTAAGGGGATCTCAGGGTAAAGGAGTATCGATTATTCCCATTGGTTCGATGGTAACCCAAAAGAATTCGTAATTTGATTTTAGATTTCCCGCACCTTATCACTGAATACTCGGCCGAGTACTCGCACAGGGAATTCTATTTCCATCCTGTGCGGTTTACAATTGAGTCTATGTACATATTTGCGAAAGAATTATTTTGCTATGCTTTGAAACCTGGTATGAACAAGTATATAAATTCCTTTGGAAAACAAGATCGAGGTAATGTCTCTCGCGCCAGGTGGGGCCTGGAGGGATAAGAAAATGGTTTGGAACCAGGTATATAACGCGGAACGTTGGTGAAGCGTGTCGAAGATTTCTCGTCCACGGAAACTTTTCGCGATCCATTTTTCCGTTCTCCTTCGTCTTGTCGAAAATACTTGACAAAGGTGAGCCACTTAAAGCGAGAGCTCGAAGCTGAACGAAGAAGGCTTAAGGGTCACAGGCCCTCCTACTTAAACCCATATCGATTGCAGGAGACTTGAACATTGGCCTGCACACAACGGAAGGACACGAAATCGCAGAGGAAGCGTATCGCGGGCCAAGAAGTTTGTTATATGTTATTCGACCAATAACGATATTTTCACGATATTTCTCCGATTTCATTTATCAATAATCGTATCGATATCAACCCTCTATTGCATGAATACGAAGAACGAACGTTGCTTCATCCTATTTATTTCTGCCTGTTACAGATAAGTACAATGAACATCTGAAACAACGACGTTACAAATTAATTGTCACCATGAGAGCGCTCCTGATCCTGGCAAGCATTCTCCTGAAAATACACCTTCATTTCAGAGGTGAGTACCGCCATTTGTCATCTTCTCCTTAAGCATAAGAAACATGGTACTCAGAATTAGCGTTGAATAACGGTCACGGGCGTAAATGTATTACAAACCAATCTAGTGTAACCGTGTAAATCGTTCGTATATTAACGTTACATGACTGTATACATTTTGTACAGTATCTGCATTCGTTCCTCGTGTTCTAAAACAACATAAGTGCATAAAATCCGCAGTCAGGATAATTGAATTCCCGAAGGACAATCAACGTTTCGTTAGTTAATGTTGCGAGAAATTAAAGCCACGTCTCGCTGTAATCACGGTCGACTGAATAGCAAGTGGGAAGTTCGAATGTGTGCTTACACGACGGGAAAGCTCTTCCGCGTTCGCGTTTCAGCCAGTCATTTTCGTGCTGACACAGAAAACACTTAATTCACTGTGCCAGTTGATAGCTGACAAGTAATATCCGGTTATCGTGTTCTTGAAGACCGCACAAACTTTTGGCTCGTTAGCACCGACAGAAACTTTCCGACGGCCATAAACCATTCGTTCCCGCGGAGCCGCTAGCCCGGCGAGAATTTATTCGTCGCATCGATTCCGTTCGCGAATGGCAAATTTCATTCGCGATTGGGAAATTTCTTCGACGCGAATTATCCCACGTTTGATATATTTTTAATACCCTCTTTGAAATCGCCGCCGAAACGGTGATCTACATACGCGTAAAGCACTTTCGGGAACGCGTTTCCAATTGAAAGTTTAATTAAACGCACGATACCTTTAGCGGGTCGGACATTTTACGATCTCCAATTGCCTGGAATTAATTTTAAGCAATTTCGCTTATCGTGGAACGATTCAATTTTGAGAGTCGTCCCGTGATTCGCAAGCGTTACTCGAGGATTTTATACTCACTTGGGCGTTTCTGTCGCGACGCTTCTGGAACGAGCTGGGGCGCGTTTCTGTCCTCATTGCGCATTCGTATTCTCTTTGATAAGGAGCTGCGAAGGATTCAAATTTATTTCAGCACGATAAATTCACCAGCTTCAGTGTTTCTGTCGTTCCTTGCGTAACCCTTTGTTCCTAAGGACCAGTGCTATTTAACTCTTTAAGAACGGGTATTTTAAACGAGCCTCGTCGTGCACATAAATTGTTTATGTAAATTGTAATCAGAACTGAGGTTTTTTATTTAACGAATTATGCAAACAATAGCCTCCTTTATTATTGAAATATATTGAACCTGGGCTGAAATAACAGCATACACTGTGTTTTATGAATTTTAAATGTATTTTGTATTTCACATGCAATATAATACAATTTTAATCAAATAAACCGAGGCACTGATGGGTGTAGAAGTTATGACTGGTTTCACATTTGATACTCCTGAAAATGTAAAGCAATCATTCATTTATCGTATTCGAAAATGTATGGAAATTAATGTAATAATTTCGAAATTCAACAAAGGAAACGTGCTCGTGTGAGAATAAACGGGAACCGATCAATTCACTAGTTATTGAAAGCAGTTGATTAATGACGTTTCGACGCGCATTTAATCGTTTCCAATATCTACGAAAATAAAGCAGTATTAATGGAAAGTTACGCTAAATATTGTTCTAAAAATAATATAATAGACTTGTGGTGACAAAATCATTGTATCGCAAGTACCTTTACACTTTACACTTTTTATATCTAAACCAATACCAATACTCTAACCAATACCATGACCAAAATCGAAATGTTAATTAAAGAGATATTTTCATGGATTTAAGACTCGTAAAAGTGAACGATACGAGTGTACGATATTGCGATACGTTATCATCGACGAATTCGAGGCTAGCCGTCGTAAACTTAGTTTTGTGTTCCTGAAACGCGTAGATTTTTCGACGCGTTATCGGGATATATAAACAACGAGCAATTATTGACTCGTGTCCGCATATAATTGTATTTTATTGTAACGTTAAATCCTGTTACACATTCATGCCAGTAATTGTTAATTGGTCCCATTTAAATTGTCTAATTTTAGCATCGCTTTGCAAGTTTAAAGGGAGTCGAACCAGTCGGTTCGTTTTATTAAAAAGGTTTGCGCGTGTTTCTCTGCAATTAATAATTTTGTGTAATTTTATACCATGGTTACACGTACATGCCAGGTCATAAACAGAATAATGACCCGTCTTTGAATCTCCTGTCGCGCGTTTGTACAGTTTCTACGTTCAGAATGGAAAATATATATTTTTGTCAAAATTTGTTAAATCAATTAAGAGAAATTTATTTAAATTTTTCTCTTCTGTATGTTGTTTTACTGATCTAACGAAACTTAAACAACAGATGAAAATACCACAATTTAAATATTTACCCGATACTAAATTTAAAAAAAATTCATATTTACTCAACTTTATTTTATGCTTTACGATGAAAGAGTGCAATGCCAATGTTTGAGTTCGCATAGAATACTAAATTTAGCAATTTCGTGGCAAAAAGAGTTGGAAAGGTTTCGTTACATCTCTCGGCGTCGAAGAGTTAATATGTGTATATGAAATATTCGTTTTCCAGAATGATTTTAATGGGAAATATCGAAAGAGACAAACGCCAACGTAAAAACAAATGAAAAATCATCGTACCCATCGTCGTTTATAACAATAGAATTATTTTATACTTACGTTTCAATTAATTTAATTTCTTTAATATTGTAAAAGCTGAGTGATACACTAGGATGCTTCGAGAAGTGAACATTTTTTCGATTCTAGCGAGGGTTTACGCGGTCCTCCAAATATTTTTTAAAGCTCTCTAAAAGTCGATATCAGCGATAACTTTTGGTTTCACGGTGCGGTTTCGGGGCAGCTAGGAAAGCGTTGGCAGTAAGTTTATCGAGCAGCGAGAATTGTCCGTTCGCACGTGCGGCTACAAAGTACGTCGCAGCGTCCGCACATGGCAGTATCTCGTCGCTATCGTTATGTACCTCGTAAAAAGACGATAATGCCGGACGAGAAGGTGCTTCCACCGGTCGAGAGAGCCCGTAACGTGACAGGACACGTCGAGGCTCGCGTAAAATACCTGGGTGTTAAGTATAATCGATCGAGGCCGCGTGGTGGGAAACGACTTTGACATTATAAAAATTATTCAGAAGATTGCACGCCGAGGTGTCGTGTACAAGGGGAAATAAAAGAATGCAAAAGTGAGATGGAAACAGGGTTCATTGCATCATAATAGTCACGAATCGCTAAATATATCATAGAACTATCACATTCACCATTGCTGCTCGATACACTAAATTTACTGAATTCAGCTTGTCAGTAGTAATAATTCCTCGAAGGAGAAATTAAAAGTGCCCTGCGTAGGAACGAGGTGGGAGTGTACAAAGAGAAGATCGATAAGGAACGCGTGCAAACCGAGTCGGAGACGTTTGCTAGTGTACTTTTCAATTACCAACGCGCCCGGCGGGCAAAGTCGAAGAAAATTATACGGTCAAACGTGCGCTGGCGGTGCCAATAAAAACCCAATAAATCGCGGGTGCTTCCGGGCAAGCAGGCGAATTTAGGCCGAACTGTCGGAAGAAAGAATGAAACCAGCCAGTCACCGTTCGAAGAAAATGGTTGGCTCGAGCCTCTGGCTCGATCTACGATCGCGTGCACATGCGCCGTTTCCGCGTGCTCGTGTTCGCGTGCGATTCCAGGCCTGCCACGTGACGAGATCTCTCCTTGAGCATTTCGGTCCCCGAGAGCAGGACGATCCGCGGGCTCGGGGAAGCAGGTCAGGTTTAACGAACCGTCGAACGAGCCCCGAGCAGGGTAACGAGAGCTAATTGCCGACGTTTTCATCGTGAACACGGCTCAAGTACGCGGGATAAATAGAGGCTCGTTATAGCTTACGCGACGCCTAGGCTCGAGTATGCATCCGCGGGAATTTTATTACGTAGCGAGCGAACTTCGCACGGGGAGCAACTTATTGCATTTTAATGTCATCGAGATTGACTGGCCGGGATCCTCCGTGTTTTGAAAAGTGTAACGTTCTGGGATCGATGATACGCAAAGGGTTCTTCAAATATTTGCTTACTGCAAGGGTCGCGGAGACTTCAAATCATATTTTTCTCGAAGCAGTCTACGCTCTTTAATCGCTTATAAATTCACTTGTTTTCGAACACTAATAGCGCACAACGAGCAAATTAACGCCTAGGAACATTTTCCAGTCGACTGAAATTGCAAAACCTTTCATGCCTCGAAACAAGGATAAATGAACTTAGCACGCGTTCAGAGTGGACGGCTTAATTGGTGGATTGTAGTCGACTTCACGGACGTTAAGAATCGCTGGTTTACTAAAAAGTAGTAAAGTCAACAGCTTAAGTCCAAATGCAGCTGAATACATTCTAACGTTAAAATGATAAAAAATGAAGACAATGCGACGTCTTCAACCTCTCTTAACCCAATTTAAAGACCGTTATGTAAGAACGGATGTCGTCGATCATTTTCAGTACCTCTCCGTAACATCCAATCGAATGCCGTTCCACGGAACCGATCCCGGCTCGCATTTCCAGGGAAAAATATGCGCATATCACGTAACCGCAAGTACAACCGATATAACGTCGGCGAGCAATCGACGCTGCGAATGATACCTGGAAAACGCTTGGGATGTTTAAGTGTTTTCGAAGTGAATTCCCACGGAGCCCCAGTAGATTTGTAACGGGCTAGCTGCTGCAAACGCGGGCCAAAGCCGCGTAATTGTCCTGACTAAGTTATTCATTTAAGCCACTTACGGCTACACCCGGGTTATGCGTTATAGTTGGAACGGGGGTTGCATTAATCTCGTGGTAGGAGAGAATTCCTCTCTCCGACCCACTGTTTTCGGCCTCCGACGCTATCGTGGCCCCTCGCCCCGTCAGGTACCACGAAAATCGTTCTTAATCTTCGATCGTAGTTTCGCTCAGACCTTAAAGCCGCCAGCTTTCGTGGCTTCGAAGCCTGCTATTACCGCCTAAAGCTCGTACGATTGCAGATGAATATTTTAATGCATCAATACGACAACGCGATATTAATATTTGCATCTGTATCTCGTATACTCGTACGTCATAGATGCATAAAATTTCACAGTCTGGTTATAATAAATTTAACGCTCGGGAGGGCCATGAGTGATG
The DNA here is from genome assembly GCF_026225885.1 of Hylaeus anthracinus. Lineage (NCBI taxonomy): Eukaryota > Metazoa > Arthropoda > Insecta > Hymenoptera > Colletidae > Hylaeus > Hylaeus anthracinus. The sequence continues at coordinate 3,180,374 of NW_026534330.1, read as the reverse complement.
ATGGATGTTTTTTTTTTTTTTTTTTTAATTTTGAGCAGACGTGCAATCCCCACGAGCAATATTAATAGCAAATTTTCGAAAGTCACGCAGCGAGAGACTGCATTAAGATCACTGTTTCATACTCGCTAATAAACACGGACTCGTAGTCGTAGCTCGGTAACCATGATACTTGTTCCACTATAGTCGTTAATCTTCAAGTTGACGAAACATCTAACGAGATCATAGAGGTATCATCTATGCTTTGCATACATGCTTTTGAATTTTCTTTTCCAGGAAGCCAGGCGGAGCATCAGCGATCATTAGGCGCCAGTAACGAGTTGTTGCCGTCAACGGGTTCCGAAGATAAAATTGAAGATGTCATCGAGGGTCCTATCAAGGAAGTCCTCGCCCAAAGCGGAAGTACAGCCAATTTACCATGCAAAATCACCGATCCTGTCGCTGGAACCGTAAGTGTTCTTCGCATCAGTGTTTCCATTCCTTTTCTGAACCTTGTCTTCCTTCTGAACTTTATATATATATAAAAAAAAAAAAAATAACAATTAATTCCTGGCTGGCCGTAAAATAAAGTTTTTACGAGTAACGTAACATTTATAAACTGGGGAAATAAGAGTTTAGGGTGGTGGCTCACGTGGTACGAGCTCGCTCGCGAACGATTCGGCTGGAAAATGCATTTTTAAGATACACCGCTTGTTTGGGGCGCGACGCGGCAACTGGTGTATCGTTTGAAATTAGTTTTCGCGCAGATATGCGAGACCGCTGGCGTTTATACATTCACAAATTATTTTTTTCGCCCGCGAAAACACGTTCGCGAGTCGCGTTGCTTTTTCTATCCCGGGGATTATTTTGACGGCAGAATCGATTCCTGAATACTTTGCGGAGCTCTATACGATGGGAAAAAATAAAATCGAGTCGAGGAAAATGAAAATAACGGCAAGCCCAGGTATCGAGGCTGCTATACGGTTTCAACGAAATCCAAAGAGCGATGGAAATAATGCAACGCGCGATTCGAATGTAATAACATAACCAATAATACCATCAAGTTGGAAAATCGACAAGCGAAAACTACATTTTTTTCGCAGAAATCGAGGTGATAGTGAATCCCGAGGCTCTTCCGTATGCGTTCCGCTATTCGCTGTTTTCATCAGCGCGTCGCTCCGCCCTCTTTTTCCTATACCGAGCGAACGACAAAACTCGATCATCTTAATTTTCTCTGCTTCTACTGGTCTAATAAAAGCTTTTTTTTTTTGGACCCAACTGCAGCAACTTTTTTCATCAAAATATCAAAATACAATTATATAATTAATATAATTTGGTTGGGTTCTATTCGGCGTCTAGTTTTCGGTAACTTATTTTTACATTCGTCATCTCTAATTAAAAAGTTTACTAATTTCATATTAATACAGCAGTATCTAGAAATTAATTACGACGAATATACCTGAATGAGCCACTTATCGTTAAACTAAATATAATTAATTTTAGTCGGTGCAGTGGTAGCAGGAAATACTTGAGTCGATCAGGTAACGTCGTTCACCCGGTATGTATCGGTATTTCATATGCCATCGCGTTTCTCTCCCCCCTATTCGCGACCGTTCAATTTTCATTTCCCGTCAGAGCAGCGAGACGAGCGATTTTCATTTAATTTCCGTTTGCCAGACGGCACACACGAGTCAGCGGAGAGAAAGGGGTTTCATGGTTAGATGACACCATTGTCCCTCGAATCTTAAAAAGTTGAGGAAACCTCGACGTATTTAACGATCGCTCGAAACGAACGCAAGCCACGGAAATGCGCGTGAAGTGTTCGTCGAGGATACTTCGGCCTCTAGTTTTCGGTGTTAAAGTTCCTTTATTCGTTAAGAAAACGCTGGTCGTAATTCTGGACAAGTGTTCCTTCCGTCTTGGCAGTTAGAAAGTTTGCGGAGCACGTAACACTGCTTGCCCGAAAGCGTTCTAAAAAAAGAACCGGGTAAAAATAAAACGCGTGCAACCGCTTGCTTTTCCAAAACGAACTGTTCCCGTGGAACAAACTTGGGAAAAACAAACATCAAAGGGGAGCACCAGCCAAAGCAAAGTTTCGTCTGGTGTTGTTCGATAGATTGCCGTAATACACACGCTGGGGTACCTCTAAGTTGATTGCCTTTGAAACTTTCAATCTATTCTCGAAATTGCTCCTTTCGCGTTATAAATTCAATTTTCGCGAGAGCCTGGTGCTGTCGCGATCGAGTCACAACCAAACGGGCGACGAATTCCAATTAATTGGAATGCCCGCTTAATACATCGACGAGAAGCAGACGAATGTGAAAAAATGCAAGAGTAAATTTTTCGATGAGAATGAAATTCACGTAAGGAATTAATTGAAATACAGAACAGCATTCTTCTGAAATTGCAGAAGTTTCACTGGTATGTGCGCATTCTAAAACACCCCTAGAATATATCGATACAAGAGTATCAATTTCGAACGTAAACGCCGCCATGGTACCAGACCGTGTCTGTTAACGCTGGTAGCAAACTATGACCAGCTGGCTTAATTATTCTCTATTCGACGGAAACTTTAGACACTGCCTAGAAATAGAAATAACCGACGACGTCCGCGGTAGTCCTACGCAATTCGCCCAAGATGAATGAATGCAGGGAGGATTTGGCTTCGCGGCCACGGTAGCTGCTGAACATTTGGCGCATGTTAATATTATACTGGCGAATTGTGAAAAATGTCGCGGTTCGCGGCGCGGTGTATTTCACTGCGGAACTTGTTCGTTTCGGGCGGTCGTATGGGTGCACATGGTGCTAGGGAACGGGTGCATGTGCGACCCGTTATTCGATGTCACGCGGAGAGACGCTGCGGGCGAATCGCACACGTTTCCAAATTTTCCACGGACAGAGCGAAATTTCGCAGCCAGATAATGCACTGTCGTTCCAAATTCTGGTATCCTTTAACTTCCTTAGACGAGAGTCTTCTTTGAATTACTTTAATGATTAGTTGAACACGTTCACTGTCACATGCAGTGTTGGATGACGCTAATATCATGAACGGTTAGTAAAGTGGAGCTTGTCGAGGATTTACTTTCCATAAATTAGAAGACTACTGTGTACTATTCTTATCGAATTAAATAAATGGAATTTGAAGAAACGGTTATCCTGAATGGAGGTCCTTCGAGGTCCTTTACCGCACAAACTGCAGCTCTTAGTCGTCGAATTTTTCGCTGGTAGCGTAACGCTATTAAGTTTAATTATCACCAGGGCTGAATTTCTGCAAGCGGGAGCTTGAGACTGTGGAAGCATTATTGCCACCTCGATAACAAATAGCTCGGCCACAGCTCTCGCTAATTTTCCTCCTACCCTCCTGAACTTTTAGACAAATCGTCCACACCTTTCTCTTGGCCTCGCGCTATCCTTTCTATCTCGTTCTTTCTCGGGTCCTTATATTTCTCCTTCAGCGGAACGTTTGCGAAATTCTTGCGATCCATGAAACACGGTCGTGCGTTTTGGAATGCTGAAAAAGTATTCGGTGCTTTTCTCGAGTCCTTTGCAGACAGATCTGTCCAGGTGATGAATAGATAATATATATTTTGGTACTTTTGTTCTTGAAAAGTTGAGTCCTAACAACATTATTTTTTTACGTGTTTATGCTGTAGCAAATGTCTCCGTAACAGGCTGACAATAATCGACCATGGTATTTTAGATTGCTTTAAATTTTGATTCTCGCATTGTCTACCAAGTAGCGGCTCGACTTCATTTTTCTTCACGTTCTGTCTCGGCGGTTTCTCTCGTCTTTTCGGTCTCGTATCCGCGACACGGTAGAATATTTCAGAATATTTTACGGGGTTTCGGCGTTAAACCGATATCATAGCAGGTGCTCTGTTCAAGTTTCCCAAAGAGAGGAAAAAAAAACGGGTCGAAGAAAAGGAATGACAGAAAATCCGGGTTGTGTATACAGAGCGTCGGGAAGCTGGGCCGTCTCGTTCGATACCGGTGGCGTCGAAAGCCAGATGTCGGAATCGAATTCCGCTCGGCATCGCAACCGACGAACGATTTCTTTATAGAACGGATCAGGTCGAAAGGATTTTCGAGGAATTTTCATTTCCCGGATATATATGTATTGGGATGGAATACTTGATATGCTTTTCGTAGGAGGGGGAGGGGGGGGATACATTCTTGTCGGATGGGGCTGGTAATTCTTTGGTCAAACGGTTTTATGCTCCAACGTTTCTCCGTTTCCAAAGCTTTAAGTCTTCCCGGTAACGGAAGCTCAGCAGCGCATGTTTTCCCTTGGCGAGAACAATTCCACCAGAGATGGATAAGCTTCTCATCCGGATACTATCTTTAAAAAGAACGGAAGGTAATCGGTTCTTTATTCATTGCTCGTTAAATAAGAGTTGGAATTTCACAGTGAATAGAGTATTAATAGACGTAAATTTTCAATGCCCTAAGAATCCGCGGTAAGAAAATTAATCTTAGACTACGTTTCATGGTATTGAAGTTCGTTCATTGTAGGATAAGCATGATGTCGAGTCGAATGGTACGAGTTAACAATAGCCAATCGTGAAAGTTACGAATAGAGTTCTTCGTCATTAGCGGGTAATTTAAGAGCGACGATTATTCACTTAACCGATGAACATTCAGGTGCCCGTTGCGCTCGAAATACTATTCCTGTCCGTCACTGACACATTCCACTTGAGAAAAACTTTGATTCACAGCGGCTTACAGTTACGTATGGACAGGATTAATTACGATCGTGCTATAAGCTTCTTACTTCAGACTGTCAATGTTGAACAATTTACGAATCTTGATGTGTACTTTTCGTTCATTACTCTTTCAGTTCGTAAATTTAAAATGTAAGCTTTCTTTTTGACCATGTTATCTACGTTACATAATTTGTTATGTTATTATAATATTCATTTGCTTCTTCCGAGAAGGATGTAATTTTAATTTAAGTCCTTTCTACCAAAGATCAAGGAATCCTTCTACGGCTTCTCTTCTTTGCCGAAGGATTTCCAAGTACTCGAACCCAAAAGAAACCAGCGAATATTTTTGTTGCACGGATGCTTCCCGCTACCGTTCAAAGACGCAAAGTTCGGAATACGTATCGGAAAGCATGTTATTTATGAGAATTTCCGAGAAAATCTACTTACTGTCTATGAATTCTTTACTTCACCAGAGTCCCGCGAGGGTGGAAAAACCCGAGTAACATAATCTGCTTACGAACAGCATGCACCTTCTTTCTCGATCTGTATCGACGAAACTTTTTCGCGAAATCGTGCGAGGGACGAAAGCCAATTAGAAGAATGCTGTTTTGAGTACCGTGCGATGCGGTGCGCTCTCCATTCTCCTCCGATTCTTTCGTTTCTCTTGATCCGCTTTCGAGCACTTTGTTTGCACGGTGCAACCTCCTACAGACGGTGTCTACGTCTGAAAACGAGGCAAACATCCCAATTATTGACACGATTCTCGACTATCGATCGCTTCGAACACGTTCACAGCATTCGAATGTCGTTGATAATTAATGAAATGAATTGGAAGTGTCGATGACCGCATCAGTTGCATTCACCGTAAGTAGAATCAGATGAAAACCGTAGGGCCTGTGAATATAGAACAAGGGATTCAACGTTGATCTCGCCGTCTCGTTTCGATCACGGCACCGCATTATTGGGTGTCGTATTATGCATTACGAATTCCAGGAACTCTCATCGTGAAAAGTAGGAAGAAACCTGGAGAACCTACGGGCACTTATGTAAAACGCTCTCTGTCCATCGTCGGGGAGCAAGTATACTGTCGGTAGGTTCTACACTGGCGGGGTGCATGAATAAAAGATGAATTCATCTATGTCTTGTGTACGGGCCGGAGACAGAGAAACAAGGGGTGTTGCCTTAGGAGACTAAGCGGTCGAACGAGGTCACGGAAGAGGTTAAAAGAACGGAGGAACATCGAGGAGAAAGGAAAACTTGAGCGTACTTTGGTCGACGAGATATCAATTTCGAAAAACATCCAGAGCCATTAAAAAATGTATCGTTCCAAGTGCACGAAAGTTTCTTCAATTCTAGTTACTAGAATCACAGTGTCTTCAAAGTCTGCGACAAATCGATCGCACCCTGTGTGTACGAGGCCTAGCTAGTAAACGAAATTTAGGGGTAGAGATAGAGCAATATAAGTTTGTCGAAATTGCTGACAACTCGCGGTAGAAATAAAGGAGCAGGATCGAAAAAGGAGAGTGGAAACGTCGGATTGTCTGTGAAATACAATTCCGAAAGTCGATTCCCGACAAGCAGCGAACCGTAAACCTGTGCGGCACGGGTCGACCGAGGAAACTTTGCGTGGCCAGGTCACGGAAAGAGCGACGAACAAAATTTTTCCTCAATAGAAAGTTGACGGTTGCGAACTCCTTGTTTGCGTATGTACGTGTCAATCGCTGACGTGCGGACGCCGTATAAATATCTTGAAATTCCAAGAAGGTTATCGATTCGAAGTATTTAGCTGAGATTTTACTGAAATTTTAAACAGCGATGTCTATAGATATGTACTTGGTTATTTTAAAATTTTTCGTCGTACTATTCCTTGAATATTCGACATACTGTGCAAGTAAGGAATCGCAAGCGAATCAACAATGGTTCGTTTCTCTTGGTATATTACTATTTTCAGACAAACATATTTAAGCTCATAATCGAATTATTATTATTATAAACGCGACGAGAACGAAAAATGTGAAAGGGTCCACCTCGTAATGTTATCAGGGCGGATAAGGAATCCCTATCCATACGTCGGATATAGCACAACATTTCGAGGTTTACGGGAAGGAAATAATTTGCTCGATCACGGGAAATCCATGGCCGGATTTCCGGAGGGAATTTCCAGGAACAGGCGCCTTAAGTGGGTTCCGGTCAAAGTAACGTTGATTAATGTTGTTCCAGGGAACTACTATTCGCGTTTGAGAGAGCACACGGGAACTCCACGGCCTGTGCTTAATTCGTTATCCCGCAAACTTTGCAGGTATCTTTTTCCGAATTACCACGCCAGCGCTGCGTTGCTTTCTGTAACAACAGCTAAAAACTATAATGAAATAAAGGCCATTCATTAAATCGCCGAAACGAAGTTGGTTTTCATTGAAATGCTATCGAGGATACCTGTTATTTTCCTTCGCCAAGTCGATTCATAGAATTTTTACAGTATTAGAACGTTGGTATTCTCAATCATTTGTTCTTTCGTTTCAATGTTTCGAGATTGAGCAGCTTTAAATATAATAGGACGTCACCAAGCCATCCGATATCGCGCTGCAATCCGAATGTAAAGCTTGATTCGTCGATACGACTCTCGACATCGTGTACACAAATTTCGCATGCAGTGTGTATGCTTCTAGTTTGTACACACCATTCGTTGCGCGAGCACGGCTTAATGCGTCGCGCGAAAACATTGAACATAATAATGTTTGTACACGATGAGCTTCTGTTTTGTATCGGGTGAAAATCGATGGGGCGTATTCCACGTCACGTTTTAAACGTTGAATTACATCTGCAAAATGTTAAACGACACGCGAGTTTTAACAACGTGTTCGAAGGTTATTCGACGCGGGAAACGTATACGTTGTCGAAAATGGATGCATCAGAATCGATTACAAGTCACCGTTACTAAATGTAACTTTCTGCGAGTTGGATGCAAAAGCAACTTTTATCGCGCCATAAATCTGTCGTTGCCTATTCATTGTGTACGGTTAATGCCACCGATTTACGGGAAAACCGCGAAACGAGGGGTCGACACAACGTCAATGAAGGTAAATCACGCGTTAAGTGCTGAACCATGTGCAGTAAAGATCATAACTGTCACCTGCCGTTACGGCACCTTCGCATTTTACGCTGTCAGCGTAATCCCGACTGCGCCATCGTTAGATAAGAGATACACACTCCAGCCAGTCTTGTAGTACACGAGCATTATCTCGTAAGGCGTTTCTCACCTCCTTTCCCGGCAATTAAACGATTAAACGCAGGAAACGATTATGCCAACGTGCCTGCGGACCAGAGCTAGGCAGTGATTACATCGTGATTAATTTGTGATTGTTACACTGCGAATTCCGTGCACTCGTGGCGAGCACGAAGGCGAAAAATGTGCGCATAAATTGTTTCGGGAGCTTTTTCCCCAGAAACCATTTCATTATTGAAACAAAAGTAATTACTTAACTAGCATCGCTTGAACTATACACTTCGAATGTTCAAAAATGTTCTAGTCGTGTCGTTTCCCTTGTTAGTAATCATAACCCGGGATGAATTTCTTGCCAACGTAGTTACAGACGCGAGGAGAATCTCGAGCTGTAAATTTGCGAATAGAGGAAGAAGTACAAGGTAATAAAATGAGCTCGGAAAACTTTGAGGAATAATTTGAGTGCAGTATTCTCTCCCAACCACCGCTGTTTCGCGAAGACCAGTGCGCAGGACTAGTCTTCAGCAAATACTTATCAAGCTGACCTCATTAAACTTTGTACACAATAAGCAGCTTTGGAAAATTAAAGCCTCCATGCGACGAGAGCCGCCTAAGGGCGCGTTCTGTAATCACCTGCCTTCACCTCGGCTCTGTCTTTTTCCTACCACTGGAAATAACGAATTTATCGCGACCAGAGATGGACGAAATTTTGTCGAAACAGCAGATAACGAATGTACCTATAGGATATTATTTCACATTCATTCGATTGGTACAAGAATACGTGGATTTTCCATTTCCAGTTCTGTGTACATCACGTTATCCCTAAAATTTATACGATTGCTAATAATTTTAGAAAATTGTATCTCTATAAAAATGTCCAGATTCCAAGCACGACGAGCGTCGATTCATGGACGACAATGTACACGTCGATTTTAAGCCGGAAAGTAAGCTATCTGGGGAACGAATGCTGAAACGAAAAAGCAATCTCCTAGGTATAATCTCTTAGATCGATGCCTGTCCCGGTCTGTCGTTGCAAGTTTTGCAACAGTTTCGTCGGTTTCGTGTATACATAGAAATCCGAAACGGAGGAGTTCTGAATAATCGAAAGACTCGTCGTTTGACGACGATGCGAGGGAACTGAGCAGTGCATAGCCGTAATATCCTGGCAGGCTTACGCCCTGTTCTAGTTCGTCCTTAACCCTTTGAGGAGGATTTGCTTCTCCGAAATTACGATGATCGTAATACACGGGACTGCACAGGACGTTCGTGTGTGTGCGCGATTTCTCAACGGCAGGCGAGAAAACTTTCCTCGTTACCGGAATACTTTTGAAACCATTCCCCTGATAACCGGCTGAACTTTCGATGTTCCCGGGCGAATTATGTGAAGCGCGCATCGGGCGACGATAGTAATTGTTTCAGCGTAATTGGATGGCGGTTTTATTTTACGCTTGAACCGCGAACTATATTCAAGTATTTGCGGACCTGTTCAACGCGAAATCGTTAAATTTTTAATTGGGAAACACTATCGGCATTTAAAACCAGCTTCAAAATAAATTCTTACGATTCATTGATTATTCAACAAATATAGTATAGTAATATAATAGAAACGGGAACCATTGTTTCCATCATTAGACTTCACAGAAGCGACAATATACTTTCAATTTAAATTTAGATTCAAATTGAAATGTATAAAAGTTGATTAGATATAGATGGAACGGTACGACGATTTCTCTCTAGCAAAAACCCTACAGAACGAGCAAACGAAATTTTTTTAGGAAAAAAATTTGTTACTTTTCTGGGCGAATTTATATACAGAGCGAATTCAATAAAGTGGAATCGTAAAATGTGAGTAATTAAGTATTGAGTTTCATTCTCTCGTACAACGATTTCTATTTAAATAACGATGTCAAGCTGAATATTCCGGGTAGCATCCAATAAGTGAACGTAATTCAACAAGGAGGAAATATAGTTCCTACGGAGGAAAAAGCCACAAAGGAGTCCACGATCGGTGCTCCGTGCAGCATTCCAGGTCGCAAAATGATCTATTCCGGCGCAACGAGTATTTGCATAATAAGGAAGTATATAATTCAGTTGGAGCGAAATTTCAGCGACGTTCCACCAGCTATAATGGCCCCGTCGAACGGGCTCTTAGCTCTCCGAACTAGTTTGTTAAGATCCAGCCAAGATATGAAACGGCGACCATAACGTTATCCCCTGATCGCGGAGGAGACATCCTCTACGGGTTCATGGCAATTCCCATTTGCGAGAGTAAGAATGGAGGGTCGAAGATCGGAGAGGCGAGGCTGGAGAAGGATGCTGCGGATAGCCGTTTCCAATTAAGCTTTCACCAGTGTTGGTGGCGCCATTCCTCCCCTCGAAAGGGTTCGGGTGTAGATCTACATCTGCGTTCGTTGCACGTACGCCTCTACGGTTCGGCGTTGTACATACAGGTAGCTTCGCGTAGTACAAAGAGTTTCTTGCCAGCGCGCGCTTCAATAGCTTCCCTTGGGAATTCTCGGAACATCGGTTGCTCGATTCGCGTCTAAGAAGACCGATGGTTGAAACAATGTCAAAGGAAATTAGGGGTCGCGTAATGAAGTCGACATTTTAGCGTCGTACGTGATTTGCATATCGCCGAGGGCTTTAATAGATTCGAATATCAGCCACGATCTCGTCGGGCGATGCATTACGTTGAATTGGGACACAGACCAGGGACCGTCGCGTTTCATTCGCTGGTTAGCGAAGTTCCACTCTGGGAAAAGGAACATACGCAGAGGGGATAAAGTAATTGAAAATTGAAAAGAGAAAACTGAATTACAGGAAAAGAGACTTCGTCGGTGGATCGTCTCAATTTATCATTTTTATCTCGGTCGTATCCAGTAGCTTTTTGCAACGTTAACTATGGTTTACGTATCAAGTGGACCAAGCGAAGGTTGTAAACGAGCCAGCACCTAATTCACTTGGCTAGCACGTCGATTGAAACGACGACGAGGCTAGAAGTCGAGAGTTCGTCTTTGCCTTTTCAACTTCGTGTTCGATGTATTCAGAAAGACACGAGCAAAGTTCGCATAACTTCTCGCTGATCGAGGGGAACTGAAGTTTCCTGCAACTCGTAGCGGTCTGGTGTCTGCAGCGACGGGACTGATAAACACACAGACACGCGTGTACTCGCTTGAAATATTGGATGGTATGCCGGCACGAGAAGATAGGTCCTTTTCAGGTGGAATCCAGGATTACAGGAAACACCCAGGATTACGATGGTCGGTGGTTTCTGGAGTGTCATATCCCTGGAAACTGGTTTCATTCGGACGAATTAGATGGAATCGCAGTAATTACTGCGATTAGACTGGGATAAGCATTAAACCGGGTCATCGTAGGCGGTCTTCGAGCCACAGATAGATTGATTGATAGCGATCGCATCTAATTCTGATTCGAACGCCGATTATCCAGTTTTCGAACGTCTTGAGGTAGACGAGGGAGTCAGCTAGTTGAAGTACAAACACGAATCGCGAATCACAAACCGTGAGACTTACTCAATGTTTGATCCCAGAAAATGGCAGCTCGAATAGGTTAAAAATACAGGGTTTACAATGATTACAACGATTTAAAGTAAAATGTTGAATAAAATAGCCTCGATGCTTTCATCAAACTAATAATTATTAATGATTATAAGCGTATTAATAGAAATAGATTGAAAATGGGTGCGAACCTAAAATAGGAATTTGGTCGCTCCATTGTATTTCACAGTGAAGAACAAAAATTTGAGCGAATGGCGCCGTCTGTTCGACGGAATTAATAAAAGTCACCGAGGCGTGGCAGGTTCAGCAAATCCGAAGCGCGTCGCGAGTTTCCAAACCGGGCACGATACTTTTGATACGCGTACCAACGTATTTACAGCCGAGTCGCATCTGTTTCACAGGAAACTCGTCGTTGCTTCCCCGCTTTACGACGAGTGGCGTGTACTCCAACGTGTACGCGGACTTCCGCGAGTTAAGCACGAGCCATGCTCGACTCGCATGCCCGTGAAATCTGGAAGTCAATTTGCTTTATTTTTCCATAATCCGTGCGTTCGTGTAACGAACAACTGGGATGCCGGCGTGGCATGTTTGAGCGAACCTCGGAGTTTTTATTCGATGCCGTGGCATGCGCTGTGTCAGGAAACGCAAGAAATTAATAAACATCTCTTAAAGGCTTAGAGGGTGCCCTTTTTACGTTTTTACTATGGATGCAACATAATTTTTATTTGCTTCGAATAAGTACAGGATTTTTAGTGGGTGGTCATCCCTAATCCATCAAGGAAAATTGGATTTCCCCGAATAGGTACATCGCTTCTCGAATTTGTCAATCTATATCGAATGGGAAGAGGATAATTTTAGGAACTCTGAGAATAGACGGTGGCGCAGCGACGGATGCCAGACAAATTGAGTAAAGTTTCGCGGTCAGTACGGTCACGAATGAAAATTGCCTCGAAATTAGGGTACGCTAATGTCCACCGTAATTGATATTGGACGCAAGCGCAGCTTACTATCCTGCTCTCATTGCCTGATATGATTCACGCTGTTTCCTATACATTGTTACCGTAAGTGGCCCAAATGGTTTTAACACCTATCCTACCATGAGTCGTTTACACCGCCAAATTATTCTGCCACATCTCTTGGCTACCAGTACGTCTAATTCTACTTTTTTTTTTTCTTTTCAACAAACTCGACCCTTCGCACGAATTTTATTTTATCCTTTGTTGAATGATCGATAGCCAAACCGAACAGCAAATAAATGTGAGTACATTCCACGGTGACTCTCATCTGTCTCTTGTTACAGATTACATGGGTGAAGCGGAGGGACAGACGGTTATTAACTGTCGGCACCAGTACCCACTCGATCGACAATCGATTTGTCGTAATGCATTCGAGCACTGATTGGGCACTTCAGATACGAGCTGTTACTCCGCAGGACGCGGGTATATACGAATGTCAGGTATACTCAGCGATGAATCCACGTGTAATAAAAGACGCGTTTCTACGTCGCGATAGTGCTTCACTCTCCTGCAACATTCCGCCATGCATATCATTCACTCGGCCGTAAACCCGTGACCGTATCCCAAATTTACGACGCAATTTTACCGTGACTTTTATGAAACATCTTTCTGCGTTCACAATAGCAGAAAACAGAACGAAACCACGATTTGAATCCGACGCGAAGAATGCGGTCACGCCATATCCTTAAATATCGAGTCGTGGTCATTTAATTATTTATTCGAAACTGCGGTCAAATCTGGTCAGAAATATCACCTAAAATGTCAGCTACAGTAATAGGCGCATGAACAAGGGAAGGCACAAAAGGTTAAAGAAGACGTGCCGTTAACCTCGGTCACGATCCTTCTACTAAATGTCACCGATCAGTTGTGATAAAAGTAACGCTCACCGTGGCTATCATTAGCATTATTAGCTTTCGGATATGTACAATACTAAAAAGTAGCACTCGGAGTAAACAGTCTTAAGTGATTCCATTTTAAGAAAAGATAACGCATTTGTACTAAGCTTAATTAAATCTGAAAATCTTTAAAATAGATTAATTAATAAATTTGTTAATGTAGGAGTAATGTTGTATTATCATTAATTTTTATGTATCATCCGATGACCTAGTAAATGGTCGAAAGCGTTCATATCCGCATTGCGCAAACACGTTCGTAAATCCTCGTGCCACGGCACCGTTCGCCATTTATTATTCGTTTAAAATTGATTTCACCTCCGCTTGGAACTAGTATTTCCGATAGATCATTAAGACGCTCGTCTTAGATGGTTCCGCGGCGTGAATTTACACGTCGTGGAGCAGACATGATAATCAAGCCCGAATCCTGGGGAAAGCAACTAGTCGCGTCGAAATTTCAGGTTACGTCGCATCCGGTTCAACGGAACTTCGTGCGCTTGAAAATCACGGAGGCGTACTCGATCATACCGGGAGCGCCTGATTTACATGTGAAGCAGGGCTCGAGTCTTCAGCTGGAGTGTCAACTGATGGCGGCCGCGGAATCGCCTCTCTACGTCTTCTGGTATCGTCAGGGTCACATGATCAATTACGACGAGGAGCCAGGCGTGAAAGTCGAGCTGACGAAGAGTGGATCGATTTTAATGGTCAACAAAACGAAGCCATCGCACGGCGGAAATTATACGTGCGAGCCGAGCAACGCAAAACCAGCATACGTGGTGGTTCACGTGATCGAGGGTGAGCGAAATCAATTTAATCCCTAATGTTTATTTCCATGTTTCGTCTAATTCCCTTGCGTATTTTTTTTTCAATACGTTTCAGCTTCGAGCAATTTTGTATAGTTATTTAAATATCAGTCGTGTTTTCGACGATTTATCACGGTGCAGCACTCGTAATCGCGATAAATGCAATTCTTTGGTACGATCGTTGAACTATACTATACGTCAAACTGTTTACATTCCAATGTATGTTACTGTTAAAGACCCTGGAATGTGTAAAAAGAAATTGGTTTTTCCAAAATGCTGGGCTAGAACAACCCCTTAAAATAAAAATGGAATGAATGGCTGTCACTCTCCTTGTTAGCACGCGGTGTCGAACGACGTATAGCTGGGGATTGGAAAAAGCTCTGGGTTCGTGAACCACCGGTGATATTTCTGTGGTTTAATAGATATCCGAGCTAGCGAAGGGTGTGACAAGCGGAGCCGAGCATCTCCTCTCTCGAACGCGCGCGTCTTTTCGGGATCGTCGCGCACGTGATCGGACTGCGTCGTTGGATGTCGCAAGAGAGAGACAAAGGACCGAGGAAAGGAGGCAAACCGTGTCGCGTCTTGTGCTTCGACTCGCAGTGTCCGAGCAGGTCGAGCTCGTTTAAAACGTGGTAGTTGCCCTCTGGGGCATTTTACTGCTCCTTTGCGAGTGCCTCCCTTCTTTTTCCTTGCTACTCTAGAGACGTCTGGCCTCACCTGCATCAGTAATTCTTAACCACCGTGTCGCAACAGATCCGATAAATTCTTATTTTTTATAGTTTGCAAAACAATCATTGCAATTCAATGCAGAAACATCGGGGAAACCTCGCCCCTCTATCAAACTCTATCGAAGAAGCAAACTGTCACACGTGAATAAATTTATTTCCTCTTATCGATAAGAAAGTTTTTATTCATATTTAACTCTTACTCCTTTCTCGCGTTTTTTTTTTTTTAAATATTTTTGTTCCCCTGTGTCATATCAAACATACCTCCGCGTTACTTTTAATTTCCGTAAAATTTTCTTCAGGCATGCATTAAGAAGATGACCGCGAGATGCTTCCGTTCGAGTCTTAATTGATTATCAAGATCGCGTTGCAAGGAAGACGTCGTTCGAACCGTGTCGCGGAGAAGGTTAAGAACCACTGCTCTAGACTATTCCGCAGAGAGCAGGGTTCTTTTCGCCGAGAATAAAGTTGGAGTTTCTAATCTCGTTTCAGAAGAGGAGAAACCGGCGGCGATGCACGGGGGCGACAGAAGGAACCTTAGCCCCGCAATTTTGGCGAGCAACTTTCTGGTGTCCCTTTTGGCGACCGTCAGCTGGAGGATACCGAGTTTCACCAGCCTCTACCCGACGTGAATCACCGTTGAACTTACGGCAGCTCGTGCCGTTAGCCGCGCCACCGCAACCAGGTCCACCTTCTTCCGCAAGGACGACCCCGGCGATCGCTTGGATCTTCGGGGCTCGTCTTTCCACTCGCAACTCCGACCCCACGAGGACGATACTGACAAGGACCCTTCGAGCGAGAGTGTGCGCGAACATGTAAAACGTGGAAATTGCGAATCAACGCCTTACTTGCGACGGAGGAGAGACTTTGTGTTCTCCAGGCGTCTGTCGCGAGGAAACAGCGACTCCTGCACCCTCCTCGAGAGGAATCAGGCTTGATCGCGATCTCAAGACATTGTTTAACGGCGAATACCTCTTGGTTTCCTTCCCTCGATGTCCTATCAGTTCTCCAACCCCCTTCGATTCTTCGCGACACAAGAATTTGAGTATTTTCGAGACCCTTCTGGCGGACTACGTGAGAATACGGTACTCTGACAAGGTGGTGCGAATATGCGGGGCGGATTGTCGGAGCGGTGACTGACGATGATCGCTGTGTTTGGATGGACGTTCTCTGAGTGATCAAACGAGCAGCTACCGTACTGAAAAGAGTTAGGGGGCAGTCTGGTGGATCAAAATAATATTCTTTTACAAATTACCTGGATGATTCGAGTCCTAGAAGCATGATCCTGGAACGATTGTGGTAATATACAGAGGGTTGGTATCGGACTTTCAATCGAACTCTCTGCGTGGTCTAATATTGTAGGCCAAAACTTTAAAGCTTTTCTTGAAACGTCATTTTTTTACACGGTGTGCATGACAATTCGAAAATTATTCGTCACAGTGTCTAAAAAATATCTCATTATACTACATTATGAAATTGTAAAGAAACATTTACAGCCCAAACTACCAGTCTGCCCTCGTAATCTGGGAATTTCTTTATCTCGAGCAACCGTGGGCGCGTTCGGAGTAACGATTACCCTCCCGTTCTGGAATTGATCTAGGACTCCAAGATACGTTGTACGGTGAAAGGTGAGAGAGTGTGCCGTTGGGAGGATCGCGCGAACCGGAAGTTCCTTCCTCCTTCTGTCCTACTTTCGCGTCGCAAGTAGGAACTGCTGGCTCGGGGAAGGCTTCTCTCTCGTCGGTATCTTTCAGTGTGCATGATGAGTGAATTGTTTTCTTCGTACGTGCATTATACATATATAAATACATACATATACAGATAAATATATATATTCGTTACGTACGCGTGAGGCACACAGAGAGCACCGGTTTAATCTTTCCACGCGATTACATACCAAACCACTGGATATTCGAGTAAATGTTTCGGATAAAACCAACCGTGATTCAAAAAGTGTATCCTGCGGTCTGCGAGGTTTCGTTCCAAACAGAGGCGCTTTCGGAGTTTCAAAGCCACTACCAATTTTTGTTAACAAAGTCATGCGCTTGGTTTAAGGAAAAAAGCATCGATTACAGGATAAACTGATAATTGAGGGAAAAAATGTTTGACTGTTTAGTGCTCTGACGTTTTTCAATGGTGTTTGAACACGTGTTAATTCTATATATATGCTCGATATGTCTCATCCGAAACTTTGTTCTAATGTGCTAGCAGTACGGATATACTTGCGAGAAAGTTTAAAATGGTACGCTCTTTATATGTGCACGCATAGGATGTAAGTTACTGCGTGGACTCGAGCAGGACGTCGTATGTATCGCTACGTGGAAGCGTATTCTCTATTACCCGCTTTCCTAATCTTCGGACGATGCACAGTGTACTTCTACATGAATTTATTTGATTTCATTGGGAAGCAAAACGATCGTGTTACAATTTTAGTTCATACAACACATAAAGGATTTAAAATATATATTATTGGCAATGTATCGATCGTTATTTTTTAAAGATTATGATTGATTTATTAAACCTAATATAACACACTGTGCGTCGCGGAAGATTCGTCGCGGTCGAGCATGGCGCGTACGCGATCGTCGTCGTCGCTCGTCCAGGTAAATGGAATCAATGTAAATATTACATTCTAACTATACATTCAATAAAACATTAATCGTGATTCAGCGAGCTACGATTCAATCGCGGCATCCACGCTCTGTTCGTCTGTGTTCCTCGTGAAACTGTTGTTTCCTCTTTAAACAGAGCCGGATGGTTTCGCATCCGTTGAAAAAAGAAGAGGAACCACGTCGAGTCAACTTCGTCGTTTATTTTCCCCGCTCTATAGGTAAACGGCGAGATAGGAAATTGAATGCAAAGTAGCACGTTCGTCGACGAAACGAACGTCGCGCTCTGAGCGAAGTTTATTTCGGGAAACTCCGGGGGCGAAAGTTGCGGAATAGCTTCAACCGATAAACGTACACGCTTGCTCCGACGGCGGATATCTCTCGAAGTCTTCGAACTTTGCACGGAGCTTTAACACGCCGGTAGGTGAACGTTATCGCGGGACCTCGGCGCATTATCTTGCTCTGGAATCCTGTTAAATCGGATTCATTCAACCGCAAATTCGGCCGGTGAAATATCGAAATTCGCCAGAGGCTGGATGACGTCAAGTCCCCAAACATTATTCCCAGCCCATGGCGCGAGTTTGTTGGAACTCTAGAGACGATTAATCGATAGGGCTCGTGGCCACGAAGCCTCTCTTCTTCGCCAATCATAAGTTTATTTACAGGTGGGAGAAGAAGAGTCCATTTTACGAGGTCTTCTTTAGTTACAACTTAAAAATATTACGATACATATTTTTTACTTGTACGTTTTTTCTGTTGACTAATTATGTAGCGTCGTAACTCATAGCGCTACCCTTCATTCGATACAGCAGCGCTGATATCCGATGAAATCTGTTGGAGACGACGAATGAAGCAAGAAGCGCGCTGCTCATAGCTCATGCTGTCTAAAATGACGTCGTTCGAGTCCCGAGAACGTCGAGCTGACACGCCGTGGAGGAGATACCCAAGGCAATTAGTACAATAGGAAGTTAATTTCGCGGGCAGGTGTTAATCAGCGCCAGTTCGTCTTTCGTGCCTCGTCACGGCACGGTACCGTGTTATCCCATTTCTTCCTCTTTCCCGGGTTCAGCCTCGCCGCCTGTCCTCTAACCTCGTTCTACTCGACCCGACCGTGCTTTCTTGCCTTATTTTCTACCTGGCCGCGCGGAACTTTCGCGATAAAAGCACCGAAACTCTTTTAACGGGTGCTAAATTGAAACACTACTGCAATAAAGTGCTACGACCCCGTGACTGCCTCTACAAAGAACGTTCAACCCCACGAACTTGGTTTCTCCTGAATACACGGGGTGGTCCACTTTTGTCTTCGTACGGTGTTGTCTTCTGTACTCGATTAAAGGTAACGCCTCGGTTTGTCTCGAAAGGGTGGTGTCATTGTCGGGACACTTTCGTTTCCGTTAGAGTCACTCTCAAGATTTAGACGAAACCCTGCTCGTTTTAATGTCACGAAAAATCGCACGTTCGCCAACGAATATTGGCCATTCCCATACTCCTTCTTTTGGGCATTAATTTCCAGTTCCCTCGTTCCTCGAATTCTTTGTCTTAATTTAAATGTCGACCACCCTCCTAGTACGTTTTCCAACGAGATTTCGTGAATGTTTTAATCGTATCCTAATTTTCCAGACGCTTCGCAGTAACAGGGAAAGGGGAAACTGTATGTATATGTTGAATGCAGCGACCCGAGTAGCTTCGGGTCGTATATCTTGAACGCGAGCAAAATTCGGGGATCTTAATCCACGATGAGAGTCGGGTGCGTACTAACGGTAAAGCTCTTCATAGAGACAACTATATCCTGTACGTACAAACGCGGGGGACGAAGAGGAGCCCGGGGCCGGCCGGGGGAACAGACGAAGGGATGCTCCAACTTTGCTCAACTCTCTTTGGTGGTAGCTGCGAGAGCAGCCAGAGGTGGGGACAGACTTGGAGGCGTTCGGGAAAGTTCGCTATTTCTTCAAAGAAGAATGAGTACTCCCGTCTCGGCGAGCTTGCACACGTAACAGGGTAATTCTGCGAGCAGCGAGGTGTCTTGTTCTTCGAGCACTCGTCGTGGAACCGCGAAACGACGCTGTACCGCTTCTTGGCCCAGTTGTCTGCATTGTTGTGTTACCGTAAAAATGTCGCGAATACTTTTGCTCGATTAAAGTGTCCTTTATTTTTTATTGATAAGTTTTTTGAGCATCGACGATCAGTGATACTTAAGAAGATTCTTCTTTGAGTCTTAGGCGGAAATCGGAGTCAAACCTTGTGTTTAGTTAGAATTCATTTGTTTCAACCCAGACGCGAGGCAACGATTATAAGCGGAATAAAACGGTGGCAATGGTTTCATTTACTAGGAAAGTCTTATCGACGAAGCATCATCCCCGATCCGATTAGATCGTAAAATCCGTGACGGCACAGTTTAAGATTTCGCTATAAATTCTGGCCGATAAACGATCTCGTGCACATTCGCAGAACACTTTGTCGCGTATATAAACATCAGGGTGTACGTAACAAGCGAACCGAGCCAGTTCGAATCGCTTTCGCGACAATCTGACCTCGTGTCCGACACACCGGTGCCAGCTCGGCATCACGATAAACCTGCCAACACGAGATTCGAGAAGAATAATCGAGTGTGCAGGTGTGCTTCCGTTCGATTAGACGATTCTCAAGTGTGACGGAAGGTGAGATCAAAGCGAGAAGTTTGCTCCGATTGTTTGCCCGACAATTATTTTATTTTAGGATTTTAGGATTTGCTGTATGATATAATACAGGGCAATCTTCCTAACGATCTTATGGGAGAGCTTTGTACCTAAGTATACAGGAAAAAACGATTTGAGATCACTGTATACGTGGCCGTGGGTGTATGTAATTAACGAAGTATACGCACGGATGTAATTTCTCTAATTATATTATGTTTGTCGTCGCACATCAAATAATAACAGTGAAAATACCTCGCATTGTCAAGTAAATACGGTGGCCATCGCTACAATTGTCCGTAGCCGACTTTATTAGATCGCACTCCTCGGAGCAGGTACGTTCCTGACTAACAATTGTATAAACAATTAAATTCACGCGAGTTTAATAATATCGTGCTCCATATTGTAACTAAATATTCAACATTTTCATGCCGTTTACAGTGTCAGGTAGGTACTGTTCGCACTTCAACGTTATATATTAGAGCCAAGGAACAAAGGTAGGTCAAATTTCTGTTAATAAAATTAGAATTAAGCTGTATTCGTTATCTGTTATTGGAATATAAATTTTGCATTGGAAGATGCACTTTGCAAATTTGAGAGAAAATTGCGTTGTGTCGCGTGGCTTATTCGATGCGTAATTTATTGTATGTATTTCTCCACTCCTATCGTAGATACGCGTTATTTGATCCCGGTATTGAAAAACACGTAGAAGAGTTTCGGGAATAAAACCATAGATCGCATAAAATTTCAAAGACTAATATCATGCAAACTTATTAATCTGAAATCCGTACAAGTAACTTACGTACATATAATATTTCCATGTTTTGATGGACACGAAAAGTGAAGCTCGTATGGAATACAATTTATCGTGCACGCTTTCACGGAGCTGCAGTGCGCGTTCAGTTTCATCAAGATTTAATCATTTTTAGAAAGTTGTACGTAACACGTAGTGATGCGCACGAGACGAGACGAAACGAGATTTCTACGATCACTAGTAACACTAATACGGTCCACCGTTGTTTTATAGAATGACAAATGTAAAATGAAATCAACCGAGGATTATGGTTGGTCGTGTAGAGGCGATACGGATGAAGATCGAGTGATTATCTCCGAAGTTGTAATGAAATGTATTCCAACGCACTGCAGTAAAAAAGAGCGTTCTGTTTTAAAAAATAGACGCGTTCCGTGTAGAACACCGTTCAATCTGTAAGATAAGTGAGTTCACTGGTGATTTTATTCTCCGTTCTCCATAGGTAAGAATTGAAACCTTTAACGTTTCACCCTCCATTCAGAGGCGAAATTGGAAAATTATTGAGAGGCGAATCACGCACTATGTACGAAGCGTCTCGCGATTCGATTTTCAATCCCCGAAGCGCCATCGCTCAGTTTAGGTAAAATAACAGGCTCTCTTGTTTCTTCTTGTTTTTATACAATTCAATTCTTCCCTGCTTCAGGGTAAAGAATACTGCCGATAACGACGCTTTTCTTCTTTATAAACGAGAGAGTATCGCATTACTTTTCTTAGTAATTGAACAGGTTAGTTCAATTGTACGATTTTTTACCATGTTTCCATTCGAGTAGACTTTTGAACGTAACCATACGAGGGATAGGTTCATTGGTATTTTTTTTATTGTCTCCGCGAACAACAGCGTTCTTTCCATGTTTAAGTCCGACAGCCTCGTGGGAAAGCTCGCGAAAGTGCTCGGATGGGATCGATGTAGCGCAATGTTTTACATGACCGGGAAAACGTGGAACCGACGATGGTTTCGCAGATTGGTCTGTAAACAGAACAGCATTCGTCGCTTCTGCCATGGGATACGTACTTTATTACGAGCTTCGAGTTCTGTTCAAACAAGTCTCACTTCACTCGTATCGCGTACACGCCGATACGCTTTAATATACGTACGTCGTGTCTCCTTTTGCTCGTCATTCTTGTAGGGTTATGAACTTCAGAAGCTGAGTCCTTGCAATTTCCACGAGAAAGAACAAGATGATGAAAACGCGACGGGCAGCGTCGTTTACCTGGGAAGCGAAAAATAATATTAAAATCAATTCTCTCTTCAGAAGAACAGCAAAACGATGAGTTAAACTCTGCTTAATTCTTTGCGGACCGCTGCATATATCAATTATAGCGAAATCCCTGGAAAGCCTTTGACGGGTATGTGATTCAACGCCAATATCGTTCCTCGTGGCGCGTTTTTTCATTTTTGTCAAAAAGCAACGCGATATTCGCTCGCTGGACCCCGTGGCTGCTCGAAACGTCGAGCTGTCGAGGCACGGAAAGGATGTGTCGATTTTTATTGCGCTGATTTTTGAGTTATCGGAGACGTGATTGCGAGCGGGCCAATTAAATGTTTGTCGGAAGCCATTCGTCATCGTTCTCGTCGTACGGCTTTCGTCCAATCTGGTTGCATTCGATACGCTGAGCGTCAATATTATCGGCGTATCGTGCTCGCTACTTCGATGCGACGCGATATTCCGGATCGAATACCCGATGCTGCCTACGTCATGGTTCCTAGACGACGAGCTTTCGCTGAGCTTTCACTTTTCACCCGCCTACAGCTACAACGCGACGTCGAGTTAGTTTTACGAGTTCTCGTGCCACCCACTGTAACGTAGTTTATCGTACTCGCGGGGATTTCGTGTTCCTAAATGCTTCGTCGACTGAGTCGTTTACCACTCTCGGATGGTTTGTGAATACTCCAGCAACGACTCCCGTGGAGCCCAACCAACTCAATGTATTCATTTATTTCATTATTTTTCTCTTCTCCGCTTACTTTTTCTTTTATATTCGTCAACTAATAGGACCCTCGATAACGATCCTTCGCGTTCTTCGTACCTTTACACGTTAAACGCTAACGCCGGCGCAGCAAGAAATTGCACATGAGATGATTGCTTCATTGCTGTCGTTGCACGAGCAACACTTGCAGCTATCGACCCTCGAACGGTTCCCGAGTCTATTATTTATCGAGCCACGGCATGGTTCGTAAGTATAGACTGCGACGTCGCAAAGAGAATAGCCGAGGTTTGTCAAGCTATGCATGCGCACAGTAGGGAGTTAACAGGTCGTAGCGGTCGCGAATTCGTCGCACGAATTCGATAATTATATCTCTGCAGCATTTAAAAATGTACTCGCTACGCCCTCTCTGAGCGCCATCAGGATCGCGTACGATATCGCGGAGTGGTGGAAATTACAGGCTGGATTTACATCAGCATCATTGGCTCCGTTGCGGTCGAACTCTCTCTTCTAGAGGTGAAAATATTCATGCAGGATGGACGTGGTTATTTCAAGCTGTACGTAGTATATATTCTCGTATGTAATCGAAGTTCTATCGCGTCGAAAACTGTGCCACGTTTCTGCAATCCCAGCAAACTGAACCTCTCGGCGCAAGATTACTGATCGTCGGGAGGATGGTATTTTCGTAAGTAATCTTGTTCGTCTCGTTTACGCGACGAAACGTGCTTGTTTTTCACTGCGAACTACTTCCAAACTTCCTGATACTCAACGACGTTGCAAGAGTCACGATTAGGGGTTGAATGGGTGATAGGAAAGCGACTCTATCCAAAAACTATCGCGGGGCGTTCGTCTGAACGACCTCGATAGAAAGGGCGTGTGAAAACGAAGAGGTAGCCGCGAAGATATGAACACACGAAGCGATCGCGAGCAAGCCAACACAAATAGCGGCACTCCGCGCGGAATTGGAGCTCAGCCTTATTCTGCAGGAATATTTGTCCCGGGCGAGTAGCACGCAACGCGGCACCACTTTACGGTGAAAGATGCCTCGCATTACCCGGCTGCCAAGCCGGTTTTCCTCGGAAATACTACCAGCCTAGAGAGATACAAGGGGGGTTCCGATTGTGGCGCGTCTTAGACGTCGGTGGAATTGCTAAGATCGCGCCTGCCGCTAGCGGTACCGTCTTTCGTCGCTTTCTGAAACTTTACACCGAGTAGTTTGAATTTATGCTGTTTGGGTGTGTCGTTATATTAAGTTCAAGGGCGCTGAATAATTCACTACAAATAACTGAACGGTGTACATCGCGAGACAAGCGTGGAGCACGTTGGAGGAGGGAAATGTAGACTTGACGCTAGAATATTTATTCTACGTCGAACAGGTTTCTTGTGCAAGTTTGAACTTGGATAGAGTTAAGTTGACAGGACTCGAAAGTGACAAACGAATGTAAAATAAATGCAAGGGAACTTTTTTATAAAAAGTATTCGGTTCGAAACCGTCTGCGTCGCGCGAATGAAATTGTACGTCTGTTGAATATTCCAACGCTTGAAATTCGAAAATCAGTGTTACCATCGTGTCAGAAACGTTCTGATCGGCTTTTATTCCTATACTCGTAGCGAAGGAAATTCAATCACGTTCATCGGTATCGATTCGAACGAGCAGAGTTTCGGGAAACGTACGAAGCGATCCTGCTAGCGGAGCTTAATCCTGAAAAAAAAGCGCAGGGGACGGGATATGTGTCAATTCACGGAATTTAAAGTCGATAGGCAAGATAAAATCTCGATTTCACGGGACGAATGGCAAAGCACGTTCCGTCCCTATAAAGGAATGGACCCGTAGCTTCAAACTGGCCATTTCGCGACAAATGGTGACGGGTATTCTCGAAAATGCACCTATCGTATTTATTTGAGGTAGATTTATCACGAGAGCAAACAACTGGGCCAATCGTGCTCTTGAGTTAAATACCTCCCAGTCTTTCCGCGATATAAGTTTATTAAGTTCGTTCGATAAATCGTTATTGGCTTCGTAAACACGACTACTCTACACTTACGTTCAATCTGACGGATGCAATAGTTTCGGCGTTCTTTCAGGTCAATATTTGACCAGCAGAAATTCCGATAAAGCCGCGTCTAGTATGGAAACTCCGTGTAAACAGTGCCTGGGCCCAAGTTCTTCCTTCTTGTGGTCGCTCAAACGATTCGTTTCCTACGTCCGCTATGAATCTTTAACCCTTTGACAACTAATGGCGTGGCAAACTATGCCGTTTCAAATATGACTGCAGAAATAATGATTTTCTGTACGTTTCGAATAAATTTTACTTTTAAAGGTGCAAGGCAATCTAGCAGTTTGCAATTATTTAACTTATGCAAAGGTGACGGTATCGATTCGCTGCTGTACCGCTTGGTTACAGGAAGCTCTCGAAATTAGTGACTAGGACGCGACAATGGACACGCAAATGAGAAGAATACCTTCCGCGTGCTTGCACTCGAAAAGCGTCGCCGTAGAACCGTACCGTTTTCCGTACAGTAATTGTTGTACACGTACCTCGAGCAATTTGAATGCACGGTAGTCTGAACGCTCATCCCTCTTTCTGTCTGAGTAGCACGAATTTGCCCCAACAGCCACGATAAGAATCGAGCTCTTTTTCAAATCACAAAGGAGAAGGTTGAATCTTTCTCTCTATGCAAATGAACTTGCAGGCGTATTAATAACGCGCGCATAAAGACGACACGACGGTGCAATTGCTTTTTGGACAAGCACATATTCGACGCAGTCACGCCACTGCTATACGAGTTTATTGCAACGTCGCTGCATAATAATCAGTGGAGACCACGTATTGTTCGCTATATTTTGGTTAAAGGTATCTTTGTTTACATCTGATTAGACTTTTATTCAAATTTCCTTGGTCGAAACGTTTCTGTGATTTGGAGGAGTTTCTAATTTCACGTTTGCAAATCGAATCTCTAAATAATTTTGTTTTTAGACGGTACAGTACAAATTTCTACTGTTTATCTCGTTGATTCTTGAAATACAGCTCACTCGATTCGTCCAACGCAGCAATGTCTTCTTCCTCGTTAGGCTGCACGAAACATGCAGGTAGGAGTGCACTTTGCTTGCGCTTTCTACGCTCGGATGGACACCTTTTTGGGAGGCATTGAGTCCGTCACGGCTCAAGGGCTCCATTTAGCTTGGAGTCGAAAGCCAGTCGCTTTGTCGGAAAGGCCGCGAACCAAACTAACTACGTGGAGAAATCCCTGTTTTCCGCGAAAGGTCAGGGGTGCTTGGTTCGCAATCCCCGCAAAGCTGAAGGCGACACGCAGCGAAAAAAAGGTGAAGAAGTAATGGTCCGTGCGCGGCAAGCTTGGCCCTGATTACAGCTCTGTAGCGACGAGAAAAAATGGGAGTCAGTGCTTCAGCGTCTCTTACCGCTTCGAGGACCAAGAAATTTTATCGAGAATGTTGTTCAGATAAAAAATCCAATTTCTATCGATTCGGAAATATCAATTAAGGTTGAGAGAAAATTGAAAAATGACTATTCTCGTTTCTCCTGAAATAAACTTCGTACCTAACTTCGTGAATTTTTCGAACAAGAGATTCGAAGGTCCTGAAAATAGCCGAAGGTTGACCGTGGGGAGGAGGAATAAGCTGTACGAAAGGAAAGGTCTGTAACACTACGGGTTCCAAGCCGTATTCTTTGTGAAGCTTCGTCTTCGTGCGAATTTCCGAGGAATAAATGAGGGGTGGCATTTTTGCGACGACCCTTTTATTTAATTAGCAAACAAGAGCGGTAACTCGGGAAAAGAAAGCCATTTTCGCGCTGGGCTTAATGCCAGCAAAGAAGCGTCCCGTCGTTTTTGGGAAGCTGCAATAATTCCATGCCTTGAGATAAATATAAAAAAACCGTCCGAAGGATCAGACTTTCCTCGACGTACTTCAACTTTGCGAAACATCGACCTGGATGGTTGTTCTGATAGAAAGCAAGGGAAGTTTAATCGAAACGCTTAAGTAGACGGTTTTATCGTAATTGTGAACGTAAATCTTTGGCGAACGAACCAGCGACTAACAAGACACAGTTTCGATAAAAATTTATTTCCGTCAATCGAACAGAATTTCCATCTGCGCTTCGATCGCTGCCGAATGCTCCGTTCGTGTTCCTGGACCATTGGATTAGGACTTGGAGAAACCGTTTCCAAACGATCCGGTGATTACTCGTGCCGCCTGAAATTCGATTCCTCGATAACCCCTTGATCCCTAGTTGGAAATCCTTTCTCCTTTCTGCTCTGACCCGCTCCTTTCGAATCGCGTCGGGGTACCCCATAATCACGACTAAGAAACATCCAAGTGATATGACCCATACGTGCGTTTAATATTCATCGTACACAGTCTGATAAATCCGTCTTATATAGCCCTTATCTGTGAAAACATAGATCGCATTAACGGAGCTTTCAATTGATACCAGTCTATTTGAAGCGGAACAAGTTGCTACTTTTACGTTGGAAAACATAAATTTGATGTCAACAGTATTTCCGGAACTCGCTGAATACGATTTTGCCTTGCAAACCGCAGATTTCTCAGACAAATTGTGCGCATTGTCGAGCAGGGTAGCAAAATAAATGACAATTACGCGGTTCGAGGCTGCTCGGGTTACAATCGTCGGCTACCGACGAAAACTTACGGAGCGAACTTTGATTCCCAGCAATTGCTACCTGTCCGCCTCAGGGGCGCATAACTTTCAGCTGAAAATTTAGAGCGATCCTCGCGGCGTGAAAAACTGCGTTCGTGGACGCGACGTAACCGTAAAGTTTCAGGCGCAAGTTTTTTTCATGTCTTGCAGAGAAGTTATCCGCGCGTAATTGGAACGGTGTAACGGCAGTTCGCGATGCTTATTTCCTCTTTTTATGAAACGCTCCACGGAACTTTCCCGAACGTTTATGTGCGCCATGACGCAAACAGTCGAATGAACGTTACCCGTAGCGTCGCAATTCTACGCGTTAACAGTTCTATTTTCCGTAAATGAAGTTCTCATCGTTACAGGAAGGGTGTGTGTAATCGATCGCATACCAGGACGTTTTCGAAGACTGTAGGCTCGTGTTTCTGAAGAGAACGTAGATTATGTATCAGGAGAACCTGAACCAGAAGCGGTGGTACATTCCAGGATTCCAGGATTCGAGGATTATTGCGATTGTGTCGTTTCCAAGAAATTTCGTTCATTATAATTTCCTGGAATTTAACGAAGCTTTCGGCTAATTCTAAAGCTGCGTGCGAGGAGGGCACGATAGAAAGAGGAGGTGTCACCATTTTCAGGAAACTGCGAGAATTAATATATTCTTCTCAAATTTTCATTGTAGGGCAAGGAAATTCCTAAAAGCTTCAAGATCTTTTTCGTAGAAGTGGAGTCGATTATGATCTGAAAGTATCTCGACGCTGCAAACAATTTGGAGTCCAAAGTTAGAGAAGTTAATCCACCTGGATCGTGGCGCGTTACATCAGAAGCTTCAAGGAAGCAACTCGTTTGTCCGTGGTGGTATTTGGGGTGCAAGGACACAGACCGTTCGAGCGTGGAACGGAGAATATCAGAAGATCCTTGCGGATTACGTGCGTGATTGTACGACGGCGGCGTCACTTGCCCATTGTTCCTGCGATAATATACGAGCAGGCGTAATCCTCAAATTACGTTCCCGCGACGCGACGCTTCCGTCCATCCGTTTGCATCCGTCCGGGTGGCGCGCATCCACGATAATAGTTTCCTTGGCAATAGTTTACTAACGGGTACGTCGTAATACAACTCCAGTCACGCAATTTGATCTAGTCTTGTCCACCTTGCAGAAGAGTAGAGACTGCTTTAGAAATGGCGATAAACTTGTAGGAGTTTATTCTACGATTTTCTTCCTATTATGCTAGAGTCAGCAATTTTCAGTTTCCTTTAAAGAACGACGTGAACGCGATACACTTAACCTTTTTCGACGTTCGCTTTTCAGTTTGTAAATCGCGAAGGCAACGCCCTTAATCGAAAGGCAATTATCAATGCCTAGGCGCAGTCTGGTCACGTTGCGGATTCTCGGAAATCGTAGATTTGCTGGCAAACGAGGCGCGAGGAACAATGCAGCTCGATTCAATTTCGAATCGAAGCACTCGGGTGCGTGCTTGTGATGCTCATTCGCTTATTCTCCGCGAAACAGTCCGCGGTTCCGATCAACTTAATTGACATAGCCAATAATGAGACACCGTTGCTCTTCGGCGCATTTTGCAAACAGAATATTGTACTGTTAATTAAGGGGGTGGCTCGGGTCGAGAAGCAAGCAGAAATTAAATTTGTTCACCTGAAGAAGACTTTACTAACATA
The DNA here is from genome assembly GCF_026225885.1 of Hylaeus anthracinus. Taxonomy (NCBI): domain Eukaryota; kingdom Metazoa; phylum Arthropoda; class Insecta; order Hymenoptera; family Colletidae; genus Hylaeus; species Hylaeus anthracinus. The sequence continues at coordinate 3,151,164 of NW_026534330.1, read as the reverse complement.
CAGTGGAAACATCGTCCACTTTTCATATCTAATAAAAAAAGAAACCAGCTCGAAGGGTACCTCTCGCTTCGCGTCTCGATCGTTGCTATCGTGGTCGAACGAAGTTGAACAAACAGCCCATCTACTGTCTACATAATTACTCATCGGTAGACATTTCTTCTTAGCCAGATCGGTAAAGAAACGAGCTTGCGTAATGTTTGGAGCCTGGTAACTCCCTGGGAAGCAATTTCAATCCGAGCATCAGTTTTCCTGGCCTCGATTTACGTCGATTGCCGTTACTGGAGGAGAAGACTGCACGACCTAGAAACGCGTTAAAAATTGCCTGCAGCAGCCTGGTGGGATTACATCAGACGACAAACGGGTTCGAGGTTAATGGAAGGGTTTATCCCTTCAGTTCCGCGATACAACGAGCGGGATACGTTCCGCGACGGGCCGAGGAATCCCGCTGTATTTACAAACGGAGGATCGATCGAATCAACGGACGCGTTTATCGGTGCAATTCGTAGGCTCAACGACACGGATGGAGTAATTTAGCTTTGAACTTTGGGAGACCGTTCGCTCATGCGGGAAATTGATTTAGAGTCCGTCGACATCCTAAGCGCGGACTCGTCAAATCGTGCTTGAAATTGACGTCCCGTCGGTTAGGTCGGAACTTTCAATCGGCGCGAAACGCGTTAACGGATTGAACATTATCGCAGGGTGCTAGAAAAAAGTGTTTGATTTAGGGACTCGGATTCGTGCAGCAGTCAGAGTCGGAACGTTAGAAAGCAGAGTAGAAAGAGAACTGAGCGTCACAGCGAAGAGTTGCGATTTATAATAAATTCGATAAACATCGTTTCCTACGATATAATTGTTATCATAGCCACGATATAGCGTTGAACTACTTGCTACACTAGGCAGAGTTAGTGTTGCGACTTCTAGCGTTTCATATGCACCGAAAGACAACCGTTAAACTGTGCCCCGACAGGGTCATACAGACGCTTGTGCCAGTCGACGTAACATTCAACCGGATAACACGTGCAAGTAGCTGAGAGGCATTCTGGCAAAAGCAGGACGTAACTAACTTCGGAACTACGAGAGCAACATTTGTAACTCGCTGAAATCCTTAATTGCCGTAGGTTTACGTTCCCGTGGCTGGATCTGCAAACTGCTCAACCATTCCCCCAACACTTTGCGCCGAATCGCAGACCTTTTCGGGGAGTTTTCGGAGCTTAGCAAGATTTCTACTTTCTGCCAAATCGACGAACACAGTTCGCTACTTTTAAGCACCGATCCTCGGTATGCAGTTTTCAGTTGTTTCAACCGTTAATAATCGCGAGCTCGATTTGCAGCGGGTAATGGGAGGAAATTTTTTTTGCAGGTATATCAAAGACTCGAAGATTGAAAATTTAGTTGTACGATTTTATTTGAGAAGTACATTTCCGTAAGAAGTGAATTTTTCTAATAAAATAAATCAATGAGAATATGAACATCGTCTGATATAGTTTCCTACCTTGGTCTTGGACGGTATGACGCCATCGATTTTACAGAAACTCACAGTATCCCCGGTTGGCACGGAGGAAAGCTTCACGGTATTGATCTTCTCAGCAGTTTACCAGTCGTTGTAAAAGCTGGTAACCGAGTACACCGACTAAAGGTCAGTTTAATCTGTTCACTGGAAGAGGTTGCCAACAGCCAAACTTGTAGATTAACCATCAGATATTCAACAGAATGGACGAATTACGAGACAGACCACCATATCGATTCTGGCATGGAATAAGATCACAGAGCATTTGGCGGAAAGAATTAAAACGAACAGCATCCGAAGATATCCTGCATCCTATCTACTACATTTTCTGCTATTAATTCTTGCATTCTTATTTGTTTCAGATTTGACTACTACACCATCTTTTACAAGCTGTACTGCTTTCCTTCGAGTCGCCGTCAATTTACATAGCTCAAAGTGCATCGGATAATCACCATTAAATCCCAATAAAATTCACCCCTATCGCGCAAGTGATCCAAATCCGCCTCGATATATAATACTGCGTTGCTCGTACCGATTATTTCCGTAAGTACAATTACAGATTCGCCTCACCATGCACAGGACGTTGCAGGAACTATATATTATCCTCGACAGCAGATCATAATGCGGAGTGCGGCTTTGTTTTCCAAAGAAACAGTAGCCGGAGGATCTCTCGGCTACTTCGTAAGCCGCGTCGCGTTATCGGTGGATCTATCGATACATCGTTGGCGACAGCGAGAGGGTACGACGTGCTTTTCTACCATTAGCATCTCAGGAAAGCGCGATAATCAGCATATTCATGAATAACAGACTAGATTGGCTTGGTCGGTTGGACAGGAAGTATTTCAAAGTAAAATGAGCCGACCCCCGGCTTTCTGCGAAGCCCTCCATAAATATCAGATTCGCAAATTTCATTAAAGTTCAGCCAGGAACGCGTCGAAGCGCGTGTTAGCGGTTTTCAAGGTGATTCGACTTTTATGCTAGAGGATCCGCGGACCGAAAGGGAGTTCCACGCCTTAATCCTGCAATCTTCGCGGTTAAAGGGAACATTGAAAGGACGATTCACAGCTAGCGCGACGATATCCGACGCAAAGTGCTGCTTCGCGGATTCAATTCGAGATTAAAGAAGCCCTACGGGCCATCTGGGCATTCATCGACGCCAAAAGTCACAGTGATTACGGTTCACGCGAGTGTTGTGTACGCTTCATACCGTCGTCGCTCCCTGGAAATGCCTATCTGGTCCCCGAGCACTGTCTTTCTCGGCTTGCTCGCGCAAACGAAATCGACTTGCGTTTATCGACGGTATTTAGGAATTTTATTCGAATCGAAATAGTATTTTACGACTAATTTGGAGTTGCTTATAGCAGAAACCATCGGACCACCAAATTTGTTTCAAGTTTATTTGTAGCGTAAACTCCCGACTCCAGTAAAATATGTTGCTGGTTTTTCTTCTCTAAGCTTGAAATTTATCCTTTTCGGGAATTGCATTGGTCTCAATTAATATTTCATCCAAGGATGGGTGATCGACCATAATCCGCGTCATTTCGTCCAGGCAAAGAGGAGCGTTTCAACTGGAACCACCCTCAATCCCGTTGTCCGTAATGCGGATTATTTGTTTTTCGCAATGGGTGTTGTACGGTCGTCGCCCATTTACTGGAATTCGATGTAACGTCGAGTGTTTGTCGTGTAGCGATCGAGGGAAACGGGACTCGATAATATGTTTTATTTATTAAATTTATTTCACGTCTTTATGGCATCGTAACAACGCGAGAGACAGGTGGAAACGAACGTATGGTCTGTTACGAGCATTTGTTTAATGCAAATGGAGATCGAAATATCGTGCGCTGCGAGAAGTGGAAGCTAAAATATTGTCCGTAACATGCATTTATTTAATTCGAAATGAAATGTAAATATTTTCTGCTGCGAGAATTTGTTTAATCCACAAGGAAACGAAAATACTGCCCGTTGCAAACGTTTGTTTAATTGAAAAATTGTATGCTTATAGTAGAATAGTATTAAAATATTATATAAAACGGGTACATAACGCACAGATTATGGTATGGAGAGGTTCAGCAACAGCAGTTTTACAACCTAGACCTACCCCGCCTATCGGTGATCGAGATTTACGATCATGCGTTTTCATTATCGCGCGCACTATTGTCGTTAGCATGTCGAGGCGTAATTGCGTTTTCCTCGACAAACTTCTGCCCCGTGAGATGAATCCTGTTCATTCGGCGTTGCGTTTGCTCGGTACAATCTGAACGGTCATTTTCTCGTCAAGACAAGGGCACAATCGGATTTATCGCGATGAATTAAAGCCGCAGCCACACGTTGCGCCCGATTACGCGACGACGTGCAAGAGTTTTCATTACACGGCGCAGCCCACCGATCGCGTTTAACCCCGCGATTTATAGCATTAATCGACGTGTCAATCACTTTTGTTACGCTTGCTGGCGAACACCGTCGGCAATCCGACCGCGTTAGCGTACGTGATCGTAATTCGCGAACATATTCGATCAGGGACTTTGAAATTCGTTGCTTCGTTTTACACTTCTTTCTATTTCGTCGCGGAAAGTTGTGGGCACAAATTTTTAATTGAAAGTTAATACGATTATTAGCTTTAACGAGATAGCATTAAAAGTTCTCCGCGAGTAAGGTTTGTGCATATTTTATGAAGGTTACTCGGAGTAGCAATTGAGTTTTTAATGCAATAAAAGTGTGAAGAGAATTAGTAAGACATTTTCACGGTGAAGGTGAACGAGGGTATTCTTTAGTCCTGATTTGATAGATTCTATGAATGAATCGATTCCAAAAGCTATCATCTTTTCCTTTATCGTTTGCTTATGAATACACGTAATTCTTTTAAAATTATATATCACTGTATTTTGTGAAGCACAATGTCGAAACAGTGGTCCCATTTCTCTTAACATTCGACGAAGGCCTCTTGGATGGCGGAAGCAGGTCAGCTGGAAGTTCTTAAGTACTTCTTATATCATCGTCTATCTACACCCGGGGAAGTAAAAAATCGATACAACTAGCGAAACATTTTAATAGTAGCTAATACCTCGCTGAGAAGCAATATTTCTAGACATCGGACCGTTTATATCGACATTTCGTTCGTACAAATATTACAATTAAATTTACGAAATTGCTTACATAAATGAATACGATGATACCGATGGTACGTCACGATGCAGAATATATTATAGTATGATCGATTCGTGAAAAGTGGGGGTCTGAACATTCACTTACCGAAACAGTCTTTCTGGCGTTACGAGCTTCAAGAATCGGTGGAGGAATTTTCATAGTCCCAGAGGGAGCGAGCCCTCCGAGTCTTCGAGGTTTTGATAAATGGATTTGCAAGCTGACTAAAATTTTGTCGCGCGTGGAAAGTCCCGCTGAAGTTCCTTTGAGCTCCGATCAATTTCACGCTCGTAAAGGGCGACCTGCACTATTACCCGTTTTATGCGAGCCCTCTTATCCCTACTTTTCAGAGATCAATTTGGAAAGAACTGTCGGACGTCCGGTGACTTCCACTGTGAAAGGGAAACGAATTCTATTAACATTCGGTGAGGGGACGATATTAAAGTAAAACGTCTTTATCGTCCTCCTCTGTTAAAGGATTGTCGCGCGAACGCTGATAGTCTCGAATGGCAGCAAATAATTAAAAGCTCGTTTTCCAGAGTTCTCAAGCTCCAGTAGAGATAGACTAATTTATGCAAGCAAATTTGTCGAGATTTCATTCTATGAGGAACTTATTTGAGAATTCAAAGCTTCGTAGCTTTTATAAACTACAGGTATAAATAAAATAATGATCCGAGTCAGAACGAATACGGAAATGTCGCAGAAGTCAGTTTGAAGTCAGAGAAGTGTAGAAAGTAATTTGCTAGCAACTAAGTATCTAAGACATACGTTGCTTTAATGCTAGTTTAGCAGATAAAGGAACACGTTGTGTACAAGCTGTTAAAATTTCACGTCGAAGTCTTTGTTAGTTTCTGAGACATCGCTTCCGCTATCTCGAGAAATGTGGTATCGTGATAAACGGCTTGAAAGTTTCCACTTTCCGCCATCCTCTTCAAACTTTCATAAGTCTCTCAGTTGTTCAACTTTCGACTTCAAATTTTTCTGAGACATTCAGAACACAATAGACTGTATGAAAACGCAAAATAAATGTATACTCGACTCGTGTAGCAAGAAACATTCTCTAAGAAGTGAAATTAGTCTGTCAAAGAAGAGAAAGGGTGGATTATTATTCCAGAAATTGATTTCGCAATCGTCAGAATATTATTTTTATTTATTACGTCCTTTTATGGCGAGCAGTCAGACAAATAAAATTTCTTTTGGGCGTGTTATTTTCAAAATTAAACCTACAAAGCAGTTCCAGCTTTACGGTCAAAGAGCGTGTAAAGCTGGTCGTAAATTTCTCTGGTGCAATAAGGAGTATTTTGGAATAGCAGGGATACCGATGCCGTTCGTGTCTCTTTATACGGCGAAATTCGCTAGGAATGCGGAACAATCGCGCGCCGGGTACTTCGCAAGTAGGTACTTGCCGTTTTCCACGTACCAAAGAGTAAAACAGTAAAAAGGAGGAGGGACAGCTGGGTGACGCTGCTTCCACGTGACTTTTACCATTAGTGCACAGAGAGATCGTGTAACATTTAACCTTTTGCACTTCAATGAGTACAGCAGAGTATGGCCCATGAATAAATTCGAGTTTTGTATTAATAAACGAATAGAGGGTTCGATTTCGAGCGTTTGTTACAAGCTCGTGGGCATGAAATGGGTCGCACACTTATTTTCTCGACTTGAACAGATAGTAGGGGTATTTCGAACGTAATGGAAAAGCTTGCAAGGAAAGTGTTTGTTCGGTATCATTTTATCGGACTTTCCAGCATCACTTACGTTCCTTTTACACGAAAGTCCATATTCTTCCCTCTTGTCATGGCCAGAGAAGATAATTACGTAACCTGTTTTATTCGTGACACCCTGTGCTGCTACGTCACATTTATTATTCGTTAGCACTTACTCACGAGCTGCTTAAATTATGAATTAGGAATTATCCAAATTTTTGTGGGAGACACGACGACCTTACGCTGTCCCTATGAATATTTATCGACGCTTTAGGGCTCACCCTAGACATGTGTTCTATGACCTAAATTATGTAAATTAATTATGATTGCTCCTCCATAAATAAAACGCGATTCTACTATCAAAGGTTAGGAGCTAATCAAAAGTAGTTAGCAAATCGGAGAACGCTGTATTTCATCTATTCGCAATGACCGTACCGAATTTGCTAAGCCACTCGTGCGTCATAAATTAAAATTCATAATTGGCAAGCTCGCCGCGTCCTATAAGTGGCTAAATTTTGATCGAGGGTAGTTATTTATCCGATGAATATCTGAACGACGGTGCCGCTGTCGGGCGCACCATTGCGTGACGGTTCAAATATTTGCGTCGCCGAATGGTTCCGAACAATAATAGTTTATGCTTGAATTTCCAATCGTTCTTAAGTTATGGATATAATCAATCTACCAATTCGATGAAATGGATTCGTCGATACGATTCAATGGGAAGCCGACCTTAAAAGTTGAGAAAAAAATCAAGAGTGCTCGCGCAGTGGAAAATGTTTCATGTGAAGACTTTTAACGAACAATTAATAACGCAATCGCTTGGGCCGCGAGTGATCCGTTTCGGTGCACCCACAAATATCGCGTGTGTTTGTTCCCTGTTTCTCTTTGTTAGATCGTCGCGGCGGCGAATCGTTCCTAGCGGTCGAAGTCCATGAATATGCAGTCGCCGGCTCGAGCGACATTCACTCTTGAATTCGAGACGAATCTGCCGTCGAACGCGGCCACAGGTGTCTTTGTATAAATATCAACGAAACGATACAGCGCTCAGCGATTGAGTCCGCGGATGCTCTGTTCGCGAAATGCCAGGCGGGCTGAAAATTTTATTTAGAATTCAAAGTATACCTTGGTACCTGAATTGGACTACGTTGATGAATAATTAGTATCTATCGAATTTTCTGTATTTGTAGATTTAACTGTCTGGACTGTAACGATAATATAAACATATTATATATAAACTTGAACCAATTACGCTCTCGACCTAGATCGTCTCTGTTACATCTCAGAGTAATTGTTACCTTGCGTAACAAGTACAGAACGATATCGCTAAAAACATTTTCGATTCGTTCCTCGAAGGTTCGAAACGAAGTTTCAATTCGTTCCTCGTTCTTCTGTAGTTTTGTTGCGCACGTCGAGCAGGAATTTCAAAACCGCGCTGGATCGGAATACCCAGGAGATTCTCCAGCTGGGAACGAGAATCACGATGCCAGGTCTTATTGAAACGACCTCCAGATGCTCCCGTGTCGTCCTGACCTCCGACGACGTGTCTGGGAACGTCCGTCGTGATTTTTCGTCTTTACCGCATCGTAAAAAATAGAGGTGCGGTAAGGACGCGCTGTAAAACGATTTTAAGAGTCACCCCCGTGGTATCTGTGACCTGGGAATCGTGGCTCGTAATTTGGCCACGGAGGAACCCGTTTGCTCGTGACTTTCGCGAACGGATCTACTTCGCGGTCGTTCCAGCTCAGAGCAGCGGAGCGGGACGATTTTAATTAAGGAAACGATCGCGCTCGCGCGTTTTATCGGGTTTCGAAGGACTTACGCGTCTGCTGCGACCGTCTGCTGCAAACTCGTGTCCTCCACGATAGCACGGCCTTAATTATTTTTCCGATACTTATGCAAAACGAGCGACGACGGGTCTCGCAATCAACGCGCAGACGAGAACGCACGCGCCGTTGGCTTCCCGTTTCGACGACCTACGCGGGGGCGTAATTGTTGCATTACTGCTAATTGTCAGCGCCGAATGGCTCGATGCTGGGCTTGGATGGGTTTGAAAATTTAACGCGGGACGCGAGTGATACGCGGTTGGAACTTCGTTACGAGTCGGAGCTCTTTCGCAGAGACGCGGAGAATGTTTTTTCGCGTAGATGTTAATCAACGCAGTCCAGGTGTTATAAATTTTAATAATGCTCCGACCCTCATCGCCGTCCATGAATTGTGTAATTACAAAATTGCCACAGTTCGCGCCTCGCGTTTTTCACAAGCACCTCCTTTCGCATGAAAGGGTAATGCGCTTTCATACGAGGCAATTAACTGTTACATACGAATATGTGAAAGCCATGCTGGTGCAAGTCAAAGTTCTTTTGAATAGGAACAGGTTTTTTATCACAAGAGGAAGAATGACTCCGCTGTGACTTTCATGAATGAAGAGTGTATAATCTAACTCATAATACAGTAGACTTTCCAACGCCGAAACTTTACCATCAGGAAAATCAAAGTAAAAGTTTACTGCTGGAAATCGGCGAATTCCCGTGGGTCCCCTGTTTGCCTCCGGCGCGCAGCAATTGTGGCCACTCGTGCAACCTGTAAGATTCGCCGTCGCAGTCCCTTCGTAGAGCAGTAATTGTCTTCGTGTAAAATTTACGCTGATGGTGCTCGCGTGGACCACATTCGTACGTGTCTCGTAATTAACCAAGTAGCATCGAGCGATGGCGTTGTCACCCTTTGCTATTATCCTTCTGTTATTTTAAATTTATATAGCGACGATCACATTTCGATTGTTGAAATGTTTTACACGATTTATTAAAAAGATTCATTGTTCGAAAATCACGTCGACGTTGCTTCAACAAGTAGAACGTGTCGAGTTAGTCGAATCTCCGATCGTGGAGTAATCTAGAAGCGACCGCCCCAATTCATTTGCATAGGTAATGCGAATATGCCACGGGATATCTACGATTTCGACGTTTGGTTGACAATCCGCACGTGTCACCGACAATTTCTCTATCTCCAGATCGCTACTGTAAATGGGAGCTGTTCCTGCAGGTAACTCGATACTCGAGAATTATTCAGTGATAGCATAGGGTGCATCCTAACCCACTTTAACGGTAAATTTGAGAGATAAAATTAATGTCAGATGTTCATATAACGTGCGATCTCTGTGTTAGAATCTTTTCGCGTTAAAAATTTCTGGAAATTGTCCTAATTTTGAGGACGTCAAGGGCAGCTACGCGTCTCGAGCACAGATTAAGCCGCTAGAAGTGACTCCACTAAACCGTCTGTATACAATTTAATAACGTAGCACATCCAGACGCTGAATATTCCGCTTCTCGATGGAAATGGATTAATCAAGCATCGCGTTCCGCGCGTATCGCACGCGTGGCAGTCGGCACGCGAAAAGAAAGCTTCTCGTGGAAAATTTACGACCAGCTGCGTCTCCGTTGCCGCCGGTAACCCTGAATAAAGCAAAACTATTCCTTTCACGAAATGAAATTCTGCCTCGACGGAGCTGTTCCCTCTCGCGAGACACACATTTCTTCGTTTCACCTCGTTATTCCGTATCCCTCTGTAGCTTATGTGGCCCGTCGACCGCCCGAGCTAACAAGGGATTCGCTGTTTCCATGTCGCGAAGACGAGACGTGTCCTCACCAACACTTGATTATCACTGAGTGAATTTTTGTCGAATGTATTAGGACATTCCTGGATGGACCACCCATTAATCGGAAGTCATTGTTTGTTAATGCGTCCAGTGATGTGATTCTTACGATGGTCCACGATTGTTGATAACTGGCGAAACTATCCGAGATTTCAGTACTATAATTCACAGTGTATGAAACGTTTTCTTAGGTCAGTCAGGAGGAAGAGATCGTCTCGCTGCTGTGAAGCGCCGTTTGGGGACGCTGTGACAAACGGAAAATTGGAAACTATAAATTCCCAGTCTCCTCTCGGGCACGGATTCTACGATTCCGCAGAGGTACGTGTTAAAATACGTCGGTTATGAACGGTGGACGACGACGGCAAGGATTTCTGTCAAGCATTCTTTTCCTTCTATCCACCAACCAGAACGTTCTAATGACGCGAATGGCGAGTAAAGGCGTTTGTGTCGGAAACGCAATAGCGCTTCCAAAACTCTGATCGGGAATTGGTTAATTTCATGATTGGATACTAATCAGTTTCATTTGATGTTCCGAACTATGGAACTAATCAATTAGCGTTGGATGCATGGTTGCACTCCCGATAATTCTTGACTAGAGTTTCGGAGATGCAATCGTCTTCCCAGTATAGATGCTCCTTTAGCCATTGTTCGTTCAACGTTTGCACTGTATTCGAATTAAATACTGATTTTTAATGGTTGGCCCATATAACAATTAACGAAGACCGATAATTCTTGCCACGATTTTTGTATTCTTGCTAGAAAATTATATTTCAATAACTATTATAGGGGCCTCCTCGTTATTAAAACTAAATAATTGAACGTATTCGCAAAGTTTGAAATTAATATATCCCATCGTATTCCCTTAGGCACTACCATTCGCGTATTATTCTTCCCGCGCCACAGCATTACTTTCCCACTGTCGATAGAGACTGGCGGTCGTAATTAAAATCGGTAACCGTCACGACAAAGCTACCTGGCTCGGGTCCGTAACCTAACGTCATTCCGAAACGGCTGATCGTGCAAATTTCAGAGTTCCCGCGTCGTAAAAGGAAAAGAGGTAGCGAGAAGAAACGGACGGTTCGCCCCAAGAAGGAAAGCAGAGTGGTAGCGGATGATGGAAGAGGAGGACGCAAGCCAGAGGAGAGTCGCGAATTAGGGGTTGGTGGCGAGGAGAGCAGTGTGCGCGCTGTGGGGTTGAACAGAGAGCCTCGGGTGCTTCCCCTTCGTTGCTCCTCCCTCCCGAGCGATCTCTCACGAACCCGCTTCGGGATTCGTGGCGGTGTAGAGACTCCAGCAGACAGCCAGTCGCTCGCCGTTCGTTCGACAACGTGGCTCGGAAGTACTGTGTCCCGTCGATCCAGATGAGTCGTCCAGGACGACGTGGATGACGACGTCGACGACAATGCCTCCACTCGTCCGATTTCGCGCAACGTGGTCCAACCCGATCGCCCAGGAACGCCGATAGAAGCGTGCCTCGATTGCGATCGATGATCGTCCCAGTGGAATCCACAGGTACCCCAGTGGTGTCTCCGTTCGTCGTGCTCCAACTTACGCCCGTCCATTCGAAGATGAAGCCTTTGCTTCCTATGTGAACTCGATCCACCGAGTCATTCGTTCGTTAACGCGTGTGAAACTGCTCCGAGTGCTTTTGTGCGAGGATCGATCAGGTTTCACGTCGAGATGGATCGAGACTGGCATGGATAGATGAATCACAATACAGAATAGTAAAAGGAAACGCGAGAGAGGCGTCGGTCCAAACGCAGGACTTTACGCGAGACAGAAAATAATGTCGATTGTTCTCGACTCCGTGGATCGAATGGATAGCACGACGGGCGTTTGCGGATCCCTTTCGATCGAAGGATTCTTAGCATTCGGCGTCCTAGTGGTAAATTTCCTGCCAGGAGATTCGACGTCGATCGAAGGGTTGGTCGAAGGTCGACTGGTTCGGATTTAACTGGCATCTGATGAAAGTGTCCGGTGTCGTCTGCCTCGATCGTTTAATCGGTGGACCGGGGAGGTACCGAGGGATCCAGTTGAAAAGTCGGGGATCCCTTGATTCGAACGACTCAGTGGGAAACGTAATAAACCGAGACAGCACAATGCTGGCCGCTTTGGACTGAGCACAATGACAAGGGAGGTTTTTGATCTCGTTGCAAAATATTGAATCGATCTACTACCGGTGAATGGCAGGGCTTAGGACGACTTCCGTGTATTCTATGGTTGGGTCACGGTGCCGGGGATCATCCCCCTGACACACACGCAGCCATACAGGGCGGAATCGAGATTGAAAGAGACAGAGACGCACACTCGATACGTCGATCTTGCGCAGAATATGAGGATGGCACGAGGAGAACTTGGCGACAAACGCGTGACACCATGAGGAAATTGTCGAGCGAATCCACGTCGATTCCGGATTACACTTTGACCTACTGGATTCTCAGGTGTCGAAGAACTCGACGCCCTCATTGAAGCAAGCAGAACGGAACGATCCACAAGAACGTTTAGTGATCGTGATTTTGTGGCCAAACGGATCGTTAGGAATTCGAGGAAGAGGATCATGGGCGAACCTTCCAACGGAAATGAGGATGACACGGTGGTCAAACGTATGTAACGTATGAACTCTTATGGGAGTAGATTAGAGCAAATTAATTGACCGGTTCCTCGTTGTAAACTGAATATGTAATGATAGAACTCACTTTCTGTGAGGTGGAATAATTGAATCGAAGACAAAATGAATAAACATCTATTTATATAAATGATTATTCGTTAAAAATTGGTGTCTATTGTTTGTATCTTCCGATCCTAAATCACCGGATTGACCTCTTAGGCGTCGACTTCGTGTCCGCAAGGCTCGCTTGACCGAGAAATACCTCGCTGTGTCAAGGGTGTAGCCACGCGCGATTTGAATTGTTAAGCGGACCTTAATGGCTATTAATTAGAACGCACTTGGATAACGAAGAAAGGTAATTCGCATCGGGGCTCCTGGAAGACGGTCGAATTAGAGGGTGTGCAAATAAGGGGCGGAATAAGAAATCCTTCCCTCGTTCTCGGTTCATTTTTCGGAAGATTAATAACGCTTAATTGAGTTCGACCGTAATTATTTGCCAGTTCAAAGTAAAGTCATAAAACAAAAACAGTAAATGAAATTTTATTTGAAATACTAAGTGAAAAGTGGAAACATTTCCAAGCTCGTTGGGTGTGTTTATTCGGGCAGTTATTTAGTCAGCTTCTATTCGTTCAACGTGAAATTTAATTTCACTTCATAATCCAGGTTGCAATGTCTCGAATAAATAATTTGCATCTAGATCAGAATTGTTCTCTCATGGTCAAATAGTTCTTCTTTTTTTTATAATAGTAATTAAATAAATGATTTAATGGGTTCCTGATATACGAGTGTAATATATACAGCAATGTGCATTGAAAAATTGTATCTTTCGAATTAAAAAAAAAAAAGCAAGTAATTACGGTACAATCCAATATTATCGACACTCCTTTTAAAATACGTTACGTCGAGCGAGCAAAGTGGAATTAATGTCTCCGCAGTAATAATTTGTTAGAAGCAATTTCGTGGCCGATTATATGGGACAACGCGACGTATTTCCAAATGATTAGTCGTCGCATTTCTGCGATACAGCTCCGAGAATTACGGAGGCATCGAGAGGGTTAAACCCGTAACAATGAACCGGAAGGTGTTACGCGGTTCTCCCATAATTTCCGTCGTGTCAACACTACTCGTAGCACGATTAGGGAGATAAGGCTGGATTGCATGCGTAAAATGCCAGATATTCGTAATCTCGTAGGTCAAGAACCGTTTAATTAGCGCTTTTGGCATTCTCCCGGGGTCCAGGATAAACTGCAAGAATAATGACCGTCGAATTTCGTGCTGTCGGCCTTATTACGACCCATTCCATTGCCAGGCATAATGCGTGCTTCCACTACTTAACGCGATGAAGCTATCGTTTCATCGGAATAACTGCTTTTGAACGTTCTATGCTCGCGTTATGATCGGAATACAGATCTCCAGCTGTATTGACATGAATGGTTCACGTGTCTGTTGTTCGAATAATAGAATAAAGTCATCGTCGGTTACTCAAGCATGTATTTTGATACGGTCTTTGAACATGCGAGTTGCTTGCATAATAAAATTGATTAAACGTTATCGACCATCGAGTCAACCTCTTGTAATTAATGAAAGTTCGTCTTCTAGTAGCCATGTTATATTAATATCGTAAAACGGAACTGAAAATTACAAGGAACTTTCAAAGTACCCTGATAAAAGGTAAACGGAAACTTATTGTACTTTTGGTGGGAGCGATGAAGTGTTCGCTCCACTAGGAACTTTTAAAGGTTTAACCAAGACGTTGGATCGGTAACCACCACACTTTGAGGGTAAGCGATGGATTCGGTCGTCAGAACGTAAGTGGTATGCAAAAAGTACTTGTCCTGTTTTCGCTAAATTTAATGCAGCGTATGTTACCTGTTGCACTCGCTGTCGTTGCGTTCCTCCCAGTGTCTTAGGAAAGAAATTTATTGCGCTCCTTCTCCATGCTTGCTTAATCGCGATACTACGCTATAGAGATAGATCAATTCAGCGTTGTATGGAGTATTTTTAGATAGTTTAATCAAGTTGAGAACTTCATCGCTTACGAAATTTTGTCTCTTACAAATTACGTTAGGAATTAATTGGAAGAACGACACACAGTAATTGCAAAGCGTTTAGTGTCGTATAACATTGGATAGCTGTCGCTGTCACGGTAACGTCCATTGTTGCAAGTCGACACACGATTCATCACGATAGGAGTCATAAATCGTTCGTCTGTAGCTCCTATTAGAATCCATTCACCCTTCGTCGCTCTTCCATGGCAAACGATACACCGGCGTAAACAAGCGCTCAATCTCGTCCACTCTGTTCCGAGCACTCGTCGCTCACACTCGATCATACGCTTCGCAACTTGCAGATACCCCGTCTGTAATTCTAATCAATCGTTCGACGGGGCTTTGCAACGTGCCTTCGCGGAATACACGACAAATTGGAATTTCAAATTTGAATTTCATCGACTGGAAAAGATCGAAACCGTGTTAAAAACATGCAGTTTGATAGTTGCAAAGGATTCCTAATATTCGATTATCCTATATCACTGACGAAACATTGGAACATTGGTTTTGGCTGCCTTTGTCAAATTTCATTCTTGCTTATGGAATACTGTTCCATTGTACAACGGAACATCTTCGTCTGTGCCGTTGGAATAATTATAGCTGCTTCGGGTCAAGCTAGAGGAGACAGAAACATTTCCGTTTCGACGGAATTTCTTGGTAATTGGACGTAATTAATTATACCATTATTTCGCTGATTAATCTAAGTCGAGTCTGCCAGGACTCGGAACTATCCTTTTCAAGGTGATGCATCGACTCTTGCGCCACCCCGTTACATAGGTAGAGCTGCGAGAACGATAAATCTTAGGAGCCACGATTTCATTTCTTGCTAGACAGAAACCGCCCCGTTGAGCAAAATGAATTGCATATTGTTTCCGTGGATTACCTTTTACGCGATTCCGCGTGTATTTCCACTTTTACATCGGAGATATGCGCGCTGGATTCCAGAGAGCGTCTCGTGGAAGTTATCCGCATACGGGCTGGATGAAAACTCCCGCGTGTTATTCGTAGATCACGTCGAAGAATAGATTTCCCGTGTATTTGCGAACAATCCTGGCTGGAACATCTGGTGCTTCCTTTTGGTCGAGGAAATTTGGCGCGATGCTCGATATTCGCGGACGTCTGTTCGCTTGAATTACGCGATCCTTCGAGATTATCTTTTATTCCGGCACGGGAAAGCTCTTGGTACACTCCTGGGCAAAATTATGGCGTGTTCATCCTCGGCAGAATAGATCTGCGATAGGTAAAATAATTTTATTTTTGCAATTACCGACGACTGGACGTTCATAAATTAATCGATGGGGATTTCAGAAGTCCGTGGAAAATTTTCAGTCCATCGCGTTGAGAAATATTTACCATCGCCGTGAAACGGGAGATTCTAATTCGGCCCAGAGAACGAATCGAAGGTGGACGTTTAAACTGACGTGACTGGTGAAAAATGTACACTGCGTTAGCCTAGACGTGCGATCCCCCGTCGAAAAAAGGCGACGTTAGATCCGCGTCCTTCAGATTTACATGCGACCGAGAAATAATGTATGTAATTGTACAGAGAGCGCAAAGAAAGACAGAAAAATGGAAGGCGGACACGTCAATGCCGACATCGAGAATGAGATTTCAACGGTACATTCTTTACCGAGGATTACAACGTTACTTTGCATATTTACATATTCAGTTATCAAGTTACTCTCTTGTCCGGGACGCACAAAAGGACGCCAGTCGAGGGAAATGTTTATCATTCCGATGCAATTAATTATAAACTACGCGACACTCTTTTCGCGATCGTACTCCGTGGGGATTCGATAAAACTATATCATGATAAAACTAAATTCATGGACCAGTGATATTTTAATTCGCGAAGACATAATACATAATTAACTTATAAGGATAAGCAAGCAATGCTTCAAGTATTCCAACCATGGTCCTTCGAATTCGGAAGCTGCGCCGCCGCGCCGTACAGTTACGTTGGTGATCCTTGACAAATCCTCTTCGGTCTCGCGTTTTTGCTTGTCGAAAATCCAGGGGAAACAAAACGTGCTCTGACATTTGGAAATATCCTGACTGAAATAAAATATAAAATTTCGCATCGCGGAACTTGTTTTAACCGACGTCGTTCGTCCGCTGACATTTAACTAGGACCGACGCCAACGTTCGGAGTGGCAGCATTTTTCGCGATAAAACTTTCCTACCGAAAATTGAAAGCACGAATGCAACGGCAAGCGTGTTTGATCGAAGAATGATACGCGCTGATAGACGAAAAGACATAGAATTAATCGAAACGAACACATCTGGACACATCCATGGAGGAGATCTCAGTCGAAGAAAATGATTCTTTAAATTTTATTTGTATTTACTTAAAATTTGTATGTGAAAATAGTCAAAGAGCCATGGAACTATACATCATTTATGGGCTAAAATTTTCATCAAAACTTTAGACTGGAATGAAAGACTTGACTTTAAAAGGTGTGTTTCTTTTTTATATGCGAAACGTGATCTGAGTCTTAAAACGTATTTCTTCATGAAAAGAATGTTCGCAAAGTTCCTGTTGATTACACAACTTTCTTACCTTGTAGGTTGCAAAGTACAAAGAAAATAGCAAAGGAAGGAAATAATCGCGCACGGTAGTGCAACGTCTCTCTCCCTGTCCGACGGTCTTTCGCTTCTCTTGCGTTGTTTCAAGTAAATATCGCGTCCGTTACGTTGTCGCGAATCGAGCGTCGTTCATTATCTCGTAATGCGTCTCGTGCTTCCCGAGTCGGGGCGCAATGTGACTGGAGACATAAGCTATTTATCAGCGACTTCCATCCTTTTTCATTAAAATATCTTATATCCTTATATTCACGGCGCTACTATGTCAAGGTACTCAGGAGTTTAAAAGTGGCGTACTTGTGACCCTCGTTTTACCTCGTTCTCCCAGCGCTTTCCACTGCCATTACTCTCGCGCGTACAGGGTGAGCCAGCCAACACGCTCGCCTCGAATAACTCGTAAATTATACGTTGTAACAAAAATTGTTGTGTACGAAAGATGCATTATTTCCGTTGCCACCGGGCTATCAGCTCGGGTTATAATTTCTTTTGTGCTAATTTAAATAGACGCGTACCGTTTGCATTTGCCCTTTCGGGCTGAATTAAAGTACTCGCCCCGTGCATTTATCATTCGATACACAGGGCCATTACCATCTTCCATTTGTCATTTTTTTTTTTATTCGTTTCTTGATACATCGATTCAGGAGGGTGCATGCAACGCGAGGTACTTAGAACGCGTATAAGTCTTGGCCCTGATTACTTCTTCCTGTATGAGCGGTACAAGCCAACAATTCGTGTCGTTGCATAATTTAGAAGTTGTTGAAGGTGAGCCTGTTGGCTGACACGCCCCGTATATCCCAGGAAATTCCAAAACAGAACAGAACAGGAGAATCGGTAGGAACGAAGGGTTCCGGGGGATAAGGAGATGATTTCTGTTCTTAAGAGGGTCTCTCAGAGTCCCCGGGGTGATGCTCCGTTGAAGCCGTCTCGAGATACTTCCTACCTCCCTCTTTCCTGCTGTGTCTGTGCCGGAAGGCCAAGAGAAACACTGTAATGTCTGTCCATCTGTCAATCCTACCCCCCCCCCCCAGCGTGCGTGTCTTCGATCCTTTTACCTCCCCGTGAGGAGAGGCCGTTCCTCCGCAAATGTTAAGCCGAACCAGTCGCTGCAAAGGAGCCGTGAGTTTTCTTTTAATTCTGAGATTGCGCAGCGACATTCGTTTCCAGCGGATGAACGCTATCGTGATTCATGGATCTCTCCGTTTTAGCAGGAAGAAGAATAGACCTGCCCGTTGAGGCCGGTACAATTCGATCCTAACGCTGTGGATAAATAAAAATTTATCTCGGAATATAGAAGCGCGTAAATTACATTGGGGTGCGAAAGTTCTCCGACAATTATTCATTTTTTATTCTTTTTCCCTCTCTGATTTAAACAAGATTTCTTCCCATAAAAGAACAAGTACGTCCCTTCTTCCTCGCTTGACAATTGCTTCGAGAAGCATACCATGCCTTCCCGTGTTACATAATTCGTGGCTCCAAGCGAAGTTCCCAAAGTGCCGTCCCGAACAATTGAACAAGTACACGGAAAACTCGTTTCCGAAGCAGATTCCTCTGTCGCCCGAGCTGGGTTTCCTTCTTTGCCGCCGTACTGGCCACGTGCTTTGTAGGTTAATATTTAACCCACCATTCGGATCCAAGGCGTTCCATCCAGCTCGTTACAGGGCGCCGCTCGCGATCCGTAAAACCATTTAATTAGACTCTTTCAAGCTGAGTTCCACCTGAACTCTTTGTTGATCGCGGGAATAAAATTATAATACGAGGGGATAATCGAATCGCGATTTCAATATAATGGTAAAGACAGGGAATATAAGATGTAATGCTTGGTAGATCTGTTGAAGATAATTCGAATTAAAGATTTAGAGACGACTAGAGTAATACGATTTCGACGACTGTCCTTGTAGCGAAACGCCTGTTTCGGCAGCCGATTGGGTCTTTATTTAACAACGGGCACCGTCCTCGAGGTGGGCCAGTCGCACTGACCTCGGATCTTTTTCCCATTACAGAGATTCTCAGCAGGGGATTTCAATGATACGCGTCTGAGCTAGGGGCAGGCGTTCTGCGCGATCGGCGAAAGGGCCAGCCAGGACGCAGCACCTCGTTTCTTGCGTACACGGAGGATCAAGGGACCTTATCGCGCGCGGAACAGCGCACCAGAGGCAGCGAGGCCGAGAGGAAAAACGCTCGGACGCAGGTATCTGGATAACGGCCATGAGAATGCCAGAGAAAATCGAGGGAACGAATTTCCAGCCAGGACGTCTGAAGATCTCGTAATTGGCCAGCAGTCGTCCAGGAACGGATTCGAGAACGGTCGATGATCGAAATGGAGACCAGGACGAACGAGTCCCTGTCTCTGGTCGGATCCATCGTGAGAAACCTGTCGCTGAACCAGACGCGACACCCGGACCAATTGTTCTCCGTGGCTGCCACCGTTCGAGATGACGAGAGCATTCTCTCGAGAAACAACGTTGAAGCGTCGTCCAGAGGCGTCGAGACGGGCTGGTTCAACGACTCCAACACTGGTTCGACGTTCTCCGATTCTTGGTTCGGCGTGTCGTCGTCGCCATTCTCGTCGTCGTCACCCAGCTCCGACAATTACACCGGTATATCCGACCTGTTCGTGTTCGAAGACCTGAACGATTACATTAATCAGCTGAACGCTTTCGTTAATTTGAGCTACGCTGGCGTGGCAACCGATTTGAACTTGAACGGAACCGTGAACTGCACGTCCTCGATAGTCTCGGGTACAGCAGCAGATGTGGTTAGAGCAGGAAAGTGCGAAGGTGACGTTGACGAGAAACCGGACCCCAACAGCTGGTGGGCTCTGATCCTCGTGATCGTGCCTTGCTTGACTCTGTTCGGCAACGTGCTGGTCATCCTCGCCGTGGTTCGAGAGAGGGCCTTGCAAACCGTCACCAACTACTTCATCGTCAGCCTGGCTGTCGCCGATCTGCTGGTCGCCGTGCTCGTCATGCCGTTTGCCGTCTACGTTCTGGTGAGTCCGATCTAAGAGAATTGAAACGTATCTAGATGAAATAGTTAAGTAATAGCTCGTGCCGTGACCATGCCTTCGGCTCTATTTTCAATGTACATGAACGATGTACATTCGTTTCAGATTCATTTAAATCTTTCTCTTTTTCACTGGGTCTCTATGGAAAGGGGAAGAGATCCCTTATTCAATTCTATTGTCATTCATAGTGTCTTCGTCATCTCTCAGTCTTTTTCGCAACGTCAATGGAGAATAATTCATTACTTAATTCCTATGAATAAATTCGTGCTCTGTTTCGTTCGCACCCAATGCTTTCTAACTCTGAAAGGGTAGAGAATTATACTATTCGTGCGGCGAAGAAACTTGTATGGCTCAATTAGCAGCGCGTGGGTGAATGCGTAATAAATAGCATTTTTGCTCACACTTCTTTTATACCGCTAATTATTCTTCATTGCGTTTTTGAAACGAAGGTTAATTTTTTAATTTTCTCTCGACAAAAACCAACCCTTTTACTCCTCATTTATTCTCCCGTGTCCCTCCTAAATTCAATTCAACTCCAAACAGAGTACTGTCTTCTTATCCCTCTTTCTATTCGTTTAAAATTGTTGAGTGCAATCACGTTCCATTACCACTACGTTGTTATCGAAGAAATCTACACGTCTCCTCAAGTTACGCGTCCAATCTACAGCGACTGCTCAAGGTTCTCCCGTTTTCTATTAATTTTTGAAGAGTCTTCGGTATCTTCCACGGCGTCAAGCGCGTGCAAGCGTATTTCATTTAGCGTTTAACCAGAGAATTTTACGGGTCGGCGTTGCACGAAGGGTTCCGCAGTTAATTACGAGTCCTTTGTCCCGATAAAAAGCATAGTTGTCGGCCGTTATCTTGGTGCGGTTAATCAAAACTGTTTCCAGATACAAACTTCTTTGAAATTCGCGGCCGAACTTCCCGCTGCAATTAAAAGCCAGCATTACTTCCTGGCTCGCGCCGTCGTAGATTTACTTTCAGCGCGCAGTGGCAAAAGTAGGACTGGCTTGATTATGGTTAAATCAAAAGCACTTCGTATTTATTAACTTAGAAGGAAAGTACTCCCTTCATCTGCGAATTAAAAAATACAGTTAGGATTTTAATAAAAGCTCTGGCTGCTCTGCATCGATTTATTTGAAATCGGAGCAACTCTTCGAGGTCCTCCCGAATCCTGTGACCCACTTCAGCTCGCAACGCTCCCATCGAGTTACACCTCGACTGTCAAATGAACGAAGCAGGCAATTCTTTTTTACGGTGCCCCTGGTATTTATTTAGTTCTCGTTTCATTCGCGTTCGGGAATAAATTTCAATCTTACCAGGAGCAATGCAATTCCCTGATGGATTTAGTCCGCTTCATTACGGAATAATTCCGATCGTTTGCGCGTTTTTTTTTCTTTTTTTTTACGAACTCGTTTGTTTCTTACTAATGTATGTGCGCGCATGGCCCTTCCCTTGGACATCAAGCAGGAAATTTCATTTTTTGCGAGGTACTGCATCGACCTCTCGAAATTTGCGTAGCGTTAACAAATCTTAAAAATTTATACATCCAGGGCGGCATTTACTTTGCCTCGTTGCGTAAGGAATTTTCCTTAATGCACTTTTTTCCGCTGCAATATTGTATCAACGATAATATCGTACCTATTACGCGATAAGCGCCGAAGGCGTTACAATAATATACAAGATGCTTGACGTTGCAAAAAGGTTCCAAAGGTTCTCTGGTCTTGTTACGTTCGAAAAGACGAATAGAATCTTCCATCGGAATCGGTAGCGACGCCTTGAAATTTTCTTATTAATTTATGTTGATCTGCTTCGACAAGGTGAACGAACAGCCTCCCTGGGAAAGCTTGAGTTTCCAGAAAATCGAGAGCAATTTTCTAACAGAGCGGAACTTTGGGAAAGGTTGAGGTGAGCGCGCGATGCAAAACTTTCCCCATGAAGAAGAATAATAATTCTATGATTGCGAGGCGGTAGGGAGATATGTTGTTGGGTGAAGGAGGAAAGATTCGGATTGAAGGGTCGTAAAAGCGTCGTAAACGTCGAATTTCTGGGCACCGAGTCATTCGTATTCTATCCGTATCGCCCATTTTTATGAGAACTTTTATCCGAGCCACTCGAAATCACGGCACGACGAAAACTCCGCATTCAAGGCGCGATTTATTCGCGCGACCGATTTATTACGGAATTGCGCGCGGGAACTCGACCGACACGTCGACGAAACAACTGAATTCGCTTCTTCGTTGCACCTTATCGAATATCTCGTCCATGAATTATTAGGTCAATCGCACTTTCACCCAGCTCAACGCGTACAATGAAACTCTACGTTAAACTTCGACCAATAGTTCGTCCGTTCGTGTTTGGTAAGATTGATTTCGATTGATAATTGTATACAAATAATAATACAAGGATTAAATGTCAAAGAATTCACTTTCTCCTGCGTGTTGTTAATCGCCGAATCGTTCTTAGGTGTGAAAAGTATCCTCGTGAGAAATAATGAGCCACGTGGACGCTAAACGAGGCCTCCAACGCTGAATGCACGCATTGTTAAAAATCTGACGCGCCTCTTTTTCCCTGTTCAATCCTTGACCGTCACGCAACTCCCCGTATCATCGCGTACCAACCGTCACGTAACAGAGATATCATTTTACGTGTCACGGGGACTTACCCTGCACAACCATAGCTGGTTATCGTTTCCCAGCCACGGCTCACGTGCACGTCGAAACACAAATATTGCGCACGTACCGTTACCCTTCCTTCGTACTAATTAACCTTTCATTGGAACAACGGTCGAGTGTAATTTATGGGAAGCGGTATAATTTATTCCACGCGACTGATATGAAATGTAACGACCGTTAAATACATGGCCTTTGCGATATGCAAGAGGCGCTCTAATATTGGCTGTGCGATTTGTCGGGAAAAGAGGGAAAGTAAATGTTATCGCAATCGAAATTAGGCAGTTAGGAAACAGTTATAATTGGAAACGTTCTCTGAAGGATTCGAAGCACGTAATTCGGATTGAGCTCGCAACTCAGGAATGCTACATTTTGTTATTGAATTAATCCCGGGGAACACCGGTGCCTAAACTTTTTGCAAAGCACCTCTCCGTAAAAAAAAAAAAAGCAAACTTTCCGACCATGAGAAAAGTAAACGAAACTTTTTCTTCGTGTGTATTTTAATTAAATTACAACAGGTTTTCGAATGAGATATTTGTGAACTACCGAGTATGGAGATAAGGAATATGAAAAAAATTTACATAATAAAAGGATAAAGAACATTATGAAATTTTTGTTCGGATTAAACGGACTAGAAGAATAGCAGAGTTTTCGAGTCGATTATAAGTAGAAACGAGAAAAGTAAGACCAAGCACGTTATCACTCGATAAAAGTAACGCTCGCAGTCGATTAATCGTCGACGCTTCCACGATATCGAATTGGCCAAGACGGTCAAAACGTTCCAGGCTTTATCGAGATGATAAAATCGAGACGTCGGGGTCTGGATATTAACACGATGCAGCGTACTAAAATCCCTCGTTGAACGCTTAAACGATCGTTCGCAAGTTTCGCATTAAACGGTTTAGCGACGTGTGTGTGCGCACCCGTAAATGCGTAGCGACGATAATATCGCGACGCAAGTGTCGTGCCACAATCGAAGCACTTTAGTCAGGTGCCAGCGTCGAACTTGTTCCCTCCGTCGCCGAAATGCTAGGAGTAGTTGCTTCTGGCACCATGTCCACTCAACAGCTAGGGAACTTCTACTTCCTTGAGAAGCTCTTTTAGGGGACGATTAAATTTTTTGGAAAATCGACTTTGGATCATAGTCTGGGTCGTTAAACTGTGTCCTCGATAAAATAATGCTAGATTATTCTTACTTCTTCAGGATTACTTTACGTAGTATCTATTTCAGTTGAAAGTTTTATACAATTCTTTTCTACGCGTGTATTTATAGCTAAAAAGTATTACAATGAATGGATTCATGTTTAAACATACACGAATGGCTAGAGTGCATCGATCTTCTATGAGACGCTAATGTTCATTTTAGCCTGTTCGTATTTTAAAAGAAACTTGCGCCGAAGGTGGTCCCTGAGGATCACCTCGGCGCGGTCCTCTTACTCGTGACCTAACGCTGATTGGTAATTCGCTTTTATCGGTCCTCTGGTAGTTCTAAGCTTTTACGGTTACTCGGATCATGACTTTGCAGAAATTTTTAAATCCCTTCCCGAGCCATTATACGGGGCTGTATCGTCTCTTTCTTTAACAGCCGTGTCACTAGTCACGGTTGCAGTCGTTTAATCCTTACTTCTCCTCGGTAAAGGTTTCAAATAAGTAGGAAGCAGCAATCTTTATTGTCTTTAATTTCTAGTTGTTCATTTTGAAGTGTTTCGTACTGCGTGTGAAATTCTTATTTTCATTTTAATTGGAAATTTGCATCCAGAGTAAGTATTTTGACCATTTCTCCGCTCGGAAGGAATAAATTAATTAAGCAAAGACTGTTGGCGGCAAAGCGCGAATAATAAGAGACGGACGAGCGTCGTTCGTAATTTTCTCTATCGCTGGCCATTTTCCATACTATAGTCGTTTAATCGTTCCCGCCCAACGGTCGTAGTTTATGCGCGCATAACTCCCCGTCCAATTTGCTCGGTTATTAGAATTTTCATCCTTAGTTTTTTATTGCTCCATAGAAGTTTTTTTCGCTGTTGCGGGAGCGAGTTGGCCAACTTGATTCGACAACACGAACGATTCATTTCGAGGGATATTCTCCAAAGAATAGGTGGTAGAAAAATGTCACGTTACACTCTGTACAGAATTAACAATGACGTGTCCAACTGAGAATTAATCTCGAACATCGCGAAATTTTTAATGCTCGAAATCGAGCTAACCCCGCAAGACGATACACGTCTCCTTTTAGCGAAGCATTAACATCGTGCTTTTCGGTCACGTAGGTTCGGACAGCATGAGTTCTGCTTCGTATTCTAGCAGAAGTCATCTCGTTGTTATTAAATTTCGTCGAGACACGGCGTGAGCAGCTGCACGGGTCGCCTTCTCCATATCTCTCCTCCGCCCCGTTGCAATTCGGAGCAAACGTCACCGTAAATCTTATCGTGAATTTAAATGTAGGTCGACATTCGTTTGTTCTTCCTCGTGAGATCGTAATCGCCGCCCCTCAGTCACGGGGGAAATATACGTACGTCGAAAAGCGACGTTGGATTTTAATTGAAATCGAATTTTTCCAATTAGTTTCCTATCGTTCGTGTACGTTCGTATTTTTGTTACGCGCGACGTGCTTAATATTTCGTTGATTTACGAGGTTAGAGAGACGGTTCCGTGATTCGTCCCCATTTGGCGACGAGCGAGGGTGAGTTAGGCCCGTGTCCAAATACTGTAACGGGCGCCGTTAAGCATTGTTCGAAGGCGTAGAGTTTGTTTTTTCGTTGTCGGCCAAAAACACGTTCCCGCTGGTGCGATGGGCGGTGCAAAAAGCCATTAAGACACTTGAAAAGGGTCGTAAAAGGTCGACTTTTATGGGCGGATTCTCCCCGTAGACGCGCATCGTAGCACCCTGAGGTGATTTCATGCCAAATCGACCACCGTTTGGTGTCACGTTTAAGACTTAGGAAAATAATCTGGAAGCACGTGCATCGAAGAGGTCCTCGAGAGGGCGATTAATTCTTTCGCATTTATTTCTAAAATTTTACGTTAAAAATAGTAAATGCTAGAAAATTCAATATCCTCTGAAATAATACCAGGACAATTTCGCAACAATGTTCTCAGCTTTTTGGTGAACCACTAGCGCAGGAGGCAGTGGAAACCATTCTAGCGTCGCCCGCCAAAAGCTGAAAGAAAATTGCATCGGACAGAGCACGTGAAACGCGAGAAATAGAAGGACGTGGTTAGAAGGGGTAAGCAGAAGGGTCCGCGTGGAGTTCCATCGGGGGTGCACTAGCGTGACCGCGAGTAATTTCAACCCCTCTGGCTCCTTGTCCCTGTAATCCCTCCAATCGAAGAGGTAGCCTCCGCTGCTCGCCGTTTCACCGAGTGGAATAACACGGTAGATCGCCAGTCGGGGCAAGGTCTATGTTAATAACACAGATCACTTCATCGCATGCATGCTTATTTCTTGCCGGGCTCAGCCCAGTTTTGATTCGTGTTGTGTGCACAGAGGTTAACCCATCGGGCGGCTTGTTAGCATGAATATTAATGCTCGCGCCGGAGAAGCCACTTTTCTTCTGGGAATAGAGAGCACGGAACTCCTTGACCTTGCCAACCCACCTGAGAACGAATCAACGATTACTTTCGCCGACTTTCGTTCGCTTCCTTTCGTTGTTATTCTCGCGTTTGAATTTTAAATGCTTCCGACATTGGTCCAACCGATATTCGTCACGAAGAAATGTCTGTTCAAAAATAAATTTTCCTTCGACCTTATCCGCATGAAATGACACGTGCACCACCTACTTTTTACGTAATAGAATATTCATAACGCACTCATGCCACTGATACGATACAGGCAGGCGCAAGTAGAATTGGTAAACGCGTTGTCAGACGTACGTTGACTTCCCTCGTTCTCTCCACACCGTCTCCTCTCGCGAAGTTAAATGCTAAACGGTCTTGAGAGGGAAGGGCTCAGAAGCCATCGTTCTCGATCCCGTCTCGCCCTATTTCGAGATCGATCACAGCGAAACGCGACACCCTTGTGCGACAAAGTACGTCGAACTGTACGAAATTCGACACGGACGGTCATCGACGCTCGTTCTTCCCCCTGTACGCGTCGCGAATCCGGATCGGGCACGGGAAAATAAAACGAGACTGTGGTGACATTTACAGGAACACGATTCAAAGTTCGGTCGGAGGACGGTAGTTAAAAATTCGAGCCGGTGGGATTTACAATCCAAACGTGCGGTAACTGTAGTTTTCCTATTCCAGTGCTTCCCAGCTGTGTGGCGAATAAATCTTTAACAAATTAATAAAAAACCTGCAATGGCAGGTGAGTCTAGATACTGCAGAGAGTATTCTTTGTACCATTTGCCATTACCTACTTATACGAAGTTTATAGTAACCTTAAAGGGATGTAAAACGATCACCTTAAAAAGTGTTCGGATCAGAATTGCGTGTGGCAGCATCAAAAATTTTATGGGTTCGAAAGATTTATGTTTTAGAGGGGTATCACGTTAAAATCTGTATTTTATATGTTTTTAAATGTATTCCTATAAAATACTGTAATTTATTTATTCGATAAAGCATAGTTTAATTTAAAATTTATCTTATGACATTAACGCCGTAATGGATACGTGCATAATATGCATCGCAACTCAGTTCATGTTTTATTAATGATAAAACAAACTGTATGCGCAAAATAAACGAATGAAATTTTAATTTTATGAGTTCAAATTGAATCTCACGAGTATTATATTAATGTTCGTTAACTTGGTAAATTTTATATACATTGTATAAGCGTGTTAAGGTTTCCAGGTAAATATTAGCACGCCCTGAACGTTTCGCGATGGGGAAAAGGTTGGGAAGCACTGTTTTACGCAAAGGGTGGAACGCAAAAGCAAGTCGCGCGGTAGAGGTTCGGTTCGTGACAAAATTCGCCGATTACCAAAAAATGTTTTCTGCGCGGAACTAGAGCAGAACTAGAGCTGGCTTAAAATTCAACGGCTGACGGTAACGCGTTTCCGCTGTATATAAACGCACCGTAGGACAGAGTTCTCGACGTCGATCGCACACAGCGCGACGTCGAGTCCCTTCAGCTTCGCCACCACTTTCCCTGCGGCATTTTCGACTCGTGAAACACGTCGACGTCTTGCACGTCTACACAGACTCAACACGCATCCTCGTCGTTCCACGTAACCGCCATAATTTAGAAACACTCGTGCCCCATTTACAATACTCGGATATACCTTTTCTCCTCGTAGACTGTTGCGCTCTTGAAAGTGGTTGGGCATGGTCTACCATGCTGAAAACGCTTTACGTTTCATTCTTGCCTTTTTCTCTTTGACTGTATGTTTTCTTTTTCGAAAAGGAAATTGTTTCTTTGTTCCGTAAAGAAAGCTTGCGCGGTTATAAAGAAATGTATACCAACGGTTTCAGTCTCTATTACAGGTAGTTTAATTAACGGCGTACCGAGAAACCGAGAGACTAATGACTGACAAGAATGACCAAAGAGTAAACCCTTTTCTGAAGAAGTGAAATTCATGCAAGAAGGTTTTGTTCGATGCTTCTCTGCCACTAGCTTCGCAATCTCGGAGAATAAGATCCCAGCGTGCTCGACAGCGATACGACCGAGATACCTAGGATAGTTAACCGAGTGCTAAACTCGGTTGAATATAACCGCGAAGCCACTGAAGGAGGATGTAAAATTTCGTGGCAGATGGAAGCTGGCGCTCGTCAGGGAGGAGTTCATGTCGTTAGACGAATTTAGTTCGAATATGGGATGAAGACGTCACTCCAGATTTTAATGCAATCCGAGTCTTCTTTCGGATGCGTTCGTACGAATTTACTAGTCGTAGTCCTGACATATATCTTGTAGAGAGCACATATTAGTCCTTCGTTTCCACCCGTATTTCAATTACGGCTCAGCAAGCGGAGCATTAAACTTGTAAGTAATAATTGCGGTTGCAATCGAACTTTTACGACATTTTTCTTGGACGACGCGGGTTTACGTTTGTCGTAAACTGGCTCGCGGTTGCGAACGCGACAGCGGTGAACCATTTCAGATGAAATTCTGCGCATTCTCCGACGATTTGTGCTTTTACACTATCGCGATCGCGAGATAGTAAATCCGGGAAAACCGCGGCGGCGCTCTTGAACGTAATGGGAATGAGAGCGAAGCATGAGATTATGAACTTATGCGCGGAGAAGGAAACAGTGGAAAGTTTTAAAAGATCTGTACAAGGCGAACGATATAATCAGTCCAATCTAATAAGTTTACTTGCTGACGAAGAGCTTTGCTATAATTTATGTTGGGTGATTTCGTTCAGGGAACTGGAGAAAGAGAACGTATATTTTTTATGAGTTGATGGTTGCAAAGTCTTTAAATTAAGCTGCGTTATATTTGTATAAGAGACTGTAAAAAGACTGAGTAGACAGTAACTATCCAATATTGGGTATCAGGATCATGAACGTCAGCGTTATGAAAATCAACTTTTGAATCGGTCATAAATATTTTATTACCATCACTGAATCTGATATAGGATCCGTCGTAAGAAACTGGAGGCGACTGGAAACATCGACATTGTTCAAGATAAAGAAAACTTTGTGTCCGTTGAAGATAATCAGGTTGAACGTCGATCATGGTCGACATAGGTCGATAGGTTTTCTCGCTGAAAGCGAGCAGAGTGATTACCAAAAAAAGTTGGACAGCGAGCGTTTCGTAAATTTAGCATATCGAAATTCACTTTCCTCTCGTGACAACGCTGGAAGCCAACGGCCATATATCAAGTGAGTGAATCGACCTTAGCTGCTCGGCTTGAGTGTCCATTTTTCATCTGCACTTAGATGCTAACCGATAGGTTCCCGATCGTTCTTCCCAGCAGCGTCTAAAGAAAGAAACGGCATCGCGCGAAGGAAACCGTTCTCCCATCGCATCAGTCAAGTCCACGAAGACAAGACGAATATCTCGACGGTGATAAAATTGCTGGTCGTCATGGTACAAAGCGTCGAAGTTCCTTATGTTTTTCAAAAACCGCGGCAATCGATTACGTCCGCCAAGAAAGGTGACAGTCGAACCATTACCGAACTCATCATTTGTTCTTTGGTACATTGATCCACGTAGACTACGTGTCGCGTTACCTCTGAGGTCGAAAAACATTGGACATTCTTCTAGAGAATGAATGGCTATTGCATTTATCAAAAATGAAATCCATTTGTGTTTTACATTGCGACAACAATTTTACTGTTGATAATCAAATAAAATCCACAAGTAATCTACACTGTATCGATGATATTTAACTAAATCAGAAAGCGTCGCAGTACTAGTATTTCAAAACTCGTTTTAAACCTGACAGAGCTGTAAATATTTCATTCAATCAAGTATTTTAAAAAAAAAGTCTGTTATATTGTCCCTTTGCATCGTACATTTCGTTTACAAACGTGCAAAGCTTCGTCATAAAAGTCCCATCTATGGTTTAATCCTATAGAAAAAAATTTATCGAACATCGGATTACGCAAATCTGTTATGAATGTTCTCCGATGTCGAACTCGTCTGCGATTGATAATTTTTTTTACTGTGAGAAGTCGAATTAACTTGTAGAATGTATCCAATGAGTGACCCGCAACTCAAGGGTGGCCGATATTGCAAAATTCCCTTTGCCAGTGTACTCGCGATAAATTTGATTTCGATAAATCGCGGAATCATACCGTTTACTGAAAGAAAAATTTATTCCTTTCACTCGCGAACATTAACGATCGCGTTTTGGAGGGCCGCTGGCAATCGAGAGTTATAGATCTCTCGCAGATGCTAAATATACGACGTCATATTTCTCTCGAATCAACGTAAAGTGCATGAATCTGCCATTCCTCTGTGTCACCGTAATCCGACCTGATTGCGGCATGAAAATCGTATCCGTTATAACGTGACCCAGAAAGTTATGATCGAGCGAAAAGTTTCATAAATTATCGTCGCGGTACGTGAGCGACTTCTTAATTGATAGCTTTAGCACGATTCGATCAGTCATCGATGAAACCGATTAAGGAGGGCGGAGTACTGTTAATAACCGTTAGCTGAAAGTTAAATTAACGAAAAATATCTTGAATTAACGCATATTCGTTATAAAAACTGGTCATAGCATAGATGCAAACGAGAAAGAATGGATACACGAAGGTCGAGAGCATTTAGATGGATGGCTGACCAGTGCCGACTAATACTACTGCGGAGAGCACACGCTGCTCTTGAACGATGGGTAGTAGCATAGGTCCGTCTACGACCAAACTACTTGTACCGAATAACCTGGTACTCTAAAGTAACTTTCCGATATAAAATGGTTCGAAAAGAATTAATTTATGAAATAAACACGGATTCGTCCATTTAGAAGCCTGTGCAAGTGCAATACATACTGTTTCACCAAAACGAGGGATTCACTTTTCTCCCGTAACAATTTTGTGTATCTTCGCTCGGAAACTGCATGCGTTTTTTCTTCTCGTCGTCGTTTTGAGCCGTAAACAGTATTTGACGTCTGAAAATCGAGCAGAGGAAATTTTTAGAATTCCATTGAATTAAAAAGTTGAGATACGGCTATTTAAAGTACGGCCGTTGAATGAACATGGAGTCACTGCAGTATTTCCTCGGGCGGTTACCATTTTTGTCTATTTCAGTGGAACAATGAGAGCCGGTTATACGCAAGCAGAATTTTCATTTTAAACTACCCCACATTCCGATGCAATCTTCGAATATATTCCAATTTTGCGTTTTGTTGTTGCCGTGCATAGATTCGCGTAAACGATAGGGGGACTTTTATGTTCCTCTGGAATGGAGTTTTTTTATTAAACCACGTTAACCAAATAAAAGCACGGGAAACCAGAATGCAGCTACAAAAAGCGCAACCTGTTAGTCGTGCGTGTCGTTTTCTGTGACTTTTCTGGCGGACCATAATCGACCACGAGACGGTTCCATTATGACACCCCCTGGTGCACGTGTCGTTGGTAATGTAACACATGAAAAAACGCAATCTCGAAGAGCGTTAATTTTCCAATGCCCCCGAACGAAGCCAGGAACAATACCCGCCCACCGTGCCGCGGAGAAAGGTCATTTTTCAAAAGATCGCCGGATAATTACCGCTCCAGGGACCGTATCTCGACAAAGGACAAGCGTGAAACTTCCGAATGGAGACTGTTCACACTGGAACGAAACGAGGCATTCGCGATAAAAGCATTGCTGATAAAATATTCTCAGGGACTCGGTCTGTCGACTATTTCGAGCGGTGCTGGCGCTGTCATCGTTTCAGTGGTGTTGACACTTCTGTTCGCTTCGCGCCGCGAAGCTGTCGCAGACCTTGCAGAGGTGGCAACGTAACAGAAGAAATTGCAATTATTGTGACAGTAGTAGATGTGAATTTCATGGAGAGAATCTGCGTAGATCTCATAACTTCTCTCGACTGGTGGCTTACATTTGGGTGTTATTCGCCTGGGTAATTTCCTGTGATTCCTATGACGGAAAACGATAAAACAGCGTTCAGTGAAATACCTCGCTGTTAACCCGAACTAATGAGCTCCGGAATACGTGGTTGTAGCGTTGCTACAGGTGAACAGAGGCCACCTTTCTTCGCAGTATATGGTACATCATGAACTGGACTATTGCCAGGATCAATCAAATAGGAAGTGGGAAATTCGAGAAAACACAATTCTGCTCTCTATCAGGGGTGTGAAATTCGTTTTTCATACTACTCTAGAGGGAGGATTAGCATCTTTGATTAGCATCTCATACTGACAATACAATATTTTAATAATATTTTGCGTCTAATAACAGACACTATTGCTCTAATATTTTGATATTATTTTTCATGGTCCACTCCGAAATTGCGTTTTCTTACTTTTTATAACTTTCACTCGTGGTTCCCAAGAAAGAAATACAGTTTGGCTCACTAGGGGGCCACGTGGCCCCCGTTGAGAATCCTTCGTATAAATGAAATTGTGCCTGGATACAGGAAAGGGAAAGAAATTGTGTACAGAGGACCGCGTGTGGCGTTCGTTTTTAATTAAAAAACGGAACGAAATCTATGGAACATTGATATATAGAATAATCTATTTCGATACAAATCGTCTTCCCAGCGAGCGTGATACGCTACAGTCGAAGGAAAGACATCGATCGTGCCTGGTACAAAGCGATTCCCTCGTCGCTTATAATTTGACAGACCTACTTGGTCTCATTAAACTTTATCGCGGCAAAGCATTCTCGAACGGAAATGGAAGGAAGAGATGGCTGGACGGATTGAACCTTTTCTATCCGAAGTATTTCTGCCCGCACAATTACGGCACGTCCATTCGTCAATCTCCCCGTGAACGATCTTGCCCTCAATTGACGAGGCGCTCGCGGAACGAGTAATTTCCCAGAAAATTTCCTCGTTGCATTTAGGATCGCATTTGCTTCCACCGTCGTCGAAGAGAATAGGTGTGCCTTCCGCAAAAACGAAGCGGTGCTTGAAAGTCTGCGAAGACGTTGGCAGCGTAATTTTATTTTCATTGCTGGCACGAAGCAAACGTTCGATCCAAGGTATCCACTTAAAACTCGCCGCGAATTGTTACCTTTGCCCCCGTGGATTAATTTCTTTCCGTTTACCCACTACCGTGCTGGAACGACACTCGTTGCCCTCGGAGACGTCGGCCGCAATTTTAATCCCCACCTCGGTAACGTAATATCCACTTCCCACGTAATCATCTTGTAATTAACATCTACTTTAACCGCGAGTAATGTTGAAAATGAAAACGAGTCGATTAAAAAAGGCCGACCTACCATAATGTTCGTCGACACGGTTAGCGGCAATTTGAAACTTGGCCAGCTGGACTTCCCACTGCATTTACATCAACGTGGCGTTACGATGGCGAGCAAACTCAATCCATTCCAGCTTATTCCGTCGGAATTTCGTTGGACGGGGGAAATCGCTACGTCCATCGTGATGTTTATGGAAGCGAACGTTCGGGACATAAAATCGGCCACAGGGAAACAATTTTCTCGGGACAGTAGCGACGAACAGGACTAGATGGGGAGCCCCTCTATCGATCGTAAATTATTTGGATCGATGTTCGAACGAGGGTACGCCAAGTGCTGGGGGATACGTTTCCCTGGAAATCGACTTCTATTGTCCATGCTTCCGTCCCACGGATGCAGACATTCCTTGACCTCGAGCCACCATCCGAACGGTTGCTTCTTGGCTGATAACTGGAAATTGTATTCACACGGGATACGGATTGCGGACGGTGTAATCAAGTTTGTACAACTTGAAGAACTTCTGTGGAAACGAAACGTTATTTGTACCGGTGGATCATTTAAAAAAATACGCTGAGTTTAAAAGAGCCTTTGTGTCTTGGTGAACTGCCAAATTACAGCATGTTTGCGCAGACTTAATAGCATTTTTTTGCTTTCATAACTTACGTTCAAGCGATACGTGGAATTTAATAAAACCAGGTTGTCGAAGCTTCCACGGTAGTCTTCTTTCTTCGAGTTTCAACTCGAGCATTTTTCGAAAGTTTCAAACTTCCAGAAAATGTGAAATAAATTCCACTTCTTGTTTACACCAGTAAAAGAGGAAAGAGCCCTTAACGGCAGCGACAATTTAATGTTTTTATCGCTCGGAAAATTGTTTGGAAATCCTCTTGAACAGTTTGCCCATTTGTCGGAGCTAAGCGCGACTCGTACAATTGACAGAACGCATCCGTTAAAAAAAACAGCGTTGCGGGAAACCTTTTCCCTGATTTAATTAAACGTTCGTACGCGTTCGTAGCTTCGATTATCGTTTTATTGTGAAATACTTGCAGAAATACTTCTCGTGAAAGGAATTAATTGGTTAATCAGGAAATTCTCGTAATTATTTCGCCTTAATGAAATGGATCCAAGTGGCGAAGCGAAATCGTTGACACAGGGTGGCGTAAACGCTACCCAAGTTGGAGAAGTGAAAGTTGAATAGCCACAGGGTGGGACGTTAGGGACGGCCCAGCTCAGATTGTAATAGGGTGGCACGAGTAATCGAACCAGCTAGAGGGACCTATGGCTATGATTACATGCACACCTGTGCGTCGTTATAATTCCGCCACTGTAACTTTGAGATGTTCGCTCCTAAGTAGTTCAGAGAACACAGCAATCCGATCTGCGTGTTCATGCTACGATACCAACAAACTTATCACGGCATGTGCAAGCTAGGAACAGCGCTACGAAAGTAACAACGTGTCATCGAGTATTGCAGATGTCTCCCGAAAATCTGGAAGCGGTTCGTTGACGGAACATACCCAAGTTAAACAAAAGAAATGGTTCACGGTCACTTTATTATTCTTCGTAGGATGCCCGTTTTTCGTTCTGCACTTTCGGGTAAACTTTGTACGTTGGATCACGCACTCTTCCATTTTTACTGGCACGGATGGAAATGAACCGTTTCCCAAAGTTCCCCGGTAACTTGACGCGAGTAACGCACAGATTTATGACCTTTCCACGCGTTATATTTCGCGAGGATAACGCCGCCAGATCTCGTTCTATTTGCATAGCTATACCGTCTGGAAAGCGACAAAGTGATGCCACGTATAAATCTTTCTTCCTTTCATCGACGTCGCTTTGTCCAACGTCAGAAACAATGAATTTGCTTCCCTTCGTGAGGTGATCCTCGCTATTTATTTCTCACGTTTTGGTGAAAATGGCGCCTCGGTGGCGCAACACCAACGGAAAATCCACAAATCATCGAACTTTTCCTTTTCCTGGATCGCGGTTTGCGCAAAAATATCATTAATTCCACGTCTTCCTTCCGCGCTTCTCATCTATCCCCTCGCTGTAAATATAGTGGCCCGAAATGTTTACGGATAATCGATTACGAGCTCATTTCATTCGAAATACTTCAACCTTTGGCAACGACAGAAACCTTTGATTCCAGAGCTACGAAGTTCCTTCGGTTTCCACTCTTAGAACAGACGAGTTTTTTCTTTTAATACCAGTCAATTTAAGTTAAAATATATTACG
This sequence comes from Hylaeus anthracinus, assembly GCF_026225885.1. NCBI lineage: Eukaryota > Metazoa > Arthropoda > Insecta > Hymenoptera > Colletidae > Hylaeus > Hylaeus anthracinus. The sequence goes on along the minus strand of NW_026534330.1, from coordinate 3,115,270 downwards.
GTTGATTTCTTATCGTACCGAATTCTTATTGTTAATTCATTTTCCATGGCTGATCTTCCAGGAATAATCGAGGCTCTATTGTAGTTTTACCGTTTTCCGTCTCTGTGCACGAGTAGTTTAAAGTGTGCGAACGATCGAGACGAAGGTGATCAAAGGAGTGGAAACTGACAGGACTTTGTTCCCTCGTGCAGACGACGCCTTTCTACTTTTCCGTTCTTTCCACTTCTAGCGAAAAAGGCAGCGTCGCGTGTTAATAGTCTCACGGGCTTTTCGATTTCGCGCTTCCTTTGATTCAACTTGGACCTGACGTCGCGCCGATCCTCGCAGTTCTTTCAACTCAAAATTGCTGCTGTCGCTCGGTGCCTTTGGCACCGTGTGCTTGGTACTTCGACATTCGTGAAACGCGTATTTGCGCGAGTCATCTGGAAACAATGTGACGTCTAGCGTAACGTGTGCCAGTGTTCGTTTTCTACAATTAATTGGAACTCGCGTTTCGTGGAACTTAAACTTCGTTACTCTATTTTAAAACTACTAACAAGCTTTCCACGTTGTGACGTTCCTCGGTAGACGAAGAAGATTTAAGTGAAAACCATCAGATTGGAGATCGATCGCCACTCTAGACGACAAATTCCATATGAAATCAAAGGTAACGCCAGATATATAGAGGGGGATTTTCTCCGAAGTGTAAAGGCTGTTAATCGTGAAGCGTTAGCCCACGATTACCTCGAGAGTATGGATAAAGGCCGAGAGAAGTTTCGATTGCAGACTTAGCCGACGGTCGCAGTTCCGTCGTAGTCAGGAAGAAAATAACGCGAGGGATATTTCTCGCCATATTTTGGCCGTTATCCAAGTCAAAGGCAGCGATAACGATGCTCCCACCAACCGTTGGATTGTACTATTACAGAAGTGGGTCAAAACGGACTGTGAAATAGCATTGTCGGTGCTCCTGTTTCCGACTCGTACGGCCATTGTTGCTAAGATAACTTTTAATTACGATCGTCACTGCCGATTGCCGTGAATTTACTTACCAATAGCCCGTAAACTGGTCTGGCTGGCGTTGATCCGTTCGACGGGAACGCTTTCAGCGCGATCAGCACTCGCGTGTATCGTTTTCAACGTGTCGAACCGTTTTAATCGAATGAGAAACGCGATTAATCGATACCAGAGACAGTTCCTATTATCGTGACTGTCTATTCAAAATAAAGCATGGCCGGTATCAGGAATCAAAACGGTTGGGCATTTTTCAGCGATGACCGCGATCTGGAAAAGGCACACGCGAAGTCAGGAACGGTTATCGCGGAAGGCATTTAGGGTCTTCGATCCGGAATCGGTTGGAGAGAATGAGATATTACGATGGCCCGCTGGAACTCGTCCAAAACATACACCGGATAATAATAAAAAAAGACTGTTACATTTGTTTCACGGTGAATCACTTGTGCTCTAAAGAAATACAAAATGCATTTATCAGCACATAACCGATTACATTTCTATTCGTAGTAATCGAAACCGGGGTCGTAGAACCGCGCGAACGTCAACATGTATCATTGAGCAGGAGGTTAAAGTTCCAAAAACCAAGTACGCCGAGTTCAGCATTTCCCAAGGAAGAATTCTTGCCGAAGCCGAAACGGCGTTCCCATAAAAACGCGTGCTCTAGTTCGAAACTGCCATTATTTGTCGTTCCACCGATTCTCCGGTTTTCTTCTTACGGTCGTGCCTTCCACCTTTAACCGTCGTTCGTCGCTATCCGTGTACCGAGTAAAGAACTTGCCAATCGCGTTTGCTTACGAGTCCCATCAGCCAGTGGGAATTTATAATCGCGTGTAAATTGTTTCTGTGTATGACAATGATTTTTCTAGAGGAGCACAATGTAAATCGAATAAAAAAACATTTTTCTAGTAAAACAGCGTGGAAATGAAGGGTTCGGCGAGAAGGGATGTACACGAAATTCACACTTTATACATTTGCATGCGAAGGGGATTTATATCCTCTTCCAATACATTTGCATGTAGATGGAATTTGCATCCGTTTCCACTAGATAATAATATTTAGTTTATCCTGGCACTTGCATCACTTATCAGATCAACTGTAAGAGCACCCGAACACTTACAATCCTGATTCGAATCGAAGAAAGCAATTACTTCGCCCTCGAAAAGGTCTTCCTTTATAATTGGATATTATTCGCGATGTAACGTTTTCCATCGATGCTGGAAAATAGAAAATGGGTGCTCGATAACGGTGTAAGCTCGCCCAGCCCGCGCTATTTATCGGTGATTCTGTTACGCAACGATCGTATTTACCAGGGAATTTTATTCTCCTGCCCGGCCATGATAATATTCTACTCTTTATCGTTTTGTTTTAACGGTTTGACGGCCTTAAAAGTTGCACGTAACATCGATAACGTACTATCGCGTACATCTGCTGCATGTTCATTAATATGGGCGACTTCGACGATTTAATATCGCGGTTGTGAACCTGGTTCCCTTTCGGAGGTTCGCCAACGGATATCGATAGGGACAAAATTTTGCAACTTTCGCACCCGCGCTTGCGTGCGTCTGCATCGTTAATTATCTCTCGTTTTATAAAAATTCGGCGACATAAAGCGACGCGGTGGCGTATCACCTGGGACAATAATTCGATTAAAAGGTATGTAAATGCGCGTAGAGTCTTCTTGCCGCGACGCTGAATGAAATCATGAGCGCGCAATTAAATACAATTTCGTGACGAGATGCGGAACAAACTTCGAGACATGACGGAAAACTACCAACGCGGAGACGCTTCGAAAAGATAACGGATAGACACGGTTGATTAAGGTAACGATGCAATCCTCGGCGATGCCAGAAACAGTAACAAACATTCAAACGAGATATACACGCACGGCCCAGCGAATGATTTAACGTAGCCTGTGGCTTGATTTGAATAAACCAGAGAACCTTGTTAGCTTTGGCAGGAGGATCACAGGATGCTCAGTTACTTTGTAATAATGTTGCATACACGATGCATCTGTTCGTTCAGTATAGATCTCTAGCACAAAGGACAAAAGAAGATACTCGTTAAGCGCAATATTTCAATTGTGCCATTCCAGTTGCTTCAATTAATTTATGACAAGTAAACAGAACTTATGAAGAGAATCGAACGGAACTAATTGCTCATCTTTCATTGTCATGATGAAAATCACCTGTGTCGCGATGTCGTATTTCAGGAAATCGACTGGGAATCGATGTAGAATGTTTGAAATCTGGGCGAGGATGAGTCGACGGGTTAAACGAGCGAAATGTGAAAGATAGTTTCGCGTATCCCAAATGACACGGTGTATCAGGATCACGGCGATGCTCCGCATAAATCAATATAATTCGCAAGCGTTTCAAATACGTTGTGCCACGCAGGATTTTCGCGTAATATTTGTCGACGGTACTCTGGGTAAATATTGTCAACGAATCGGGTATCGACGTTGTGGTGGAAAAAAATTTTTTTCGAGTATTGATTCCATCAGGAACGGTTTCAAATTCCATACGTTCGTTCGCGTAAGTTCGTTTTATCGCCAAGAAAACATTTACTACGAAAATATTATGTAACCCCGCGTTCGAAGTATGGAGATACAATGTGTATTTATCTCCTTTTATTTTCCTTCCCATGAAGGTGTCATAACAACCGGTTTATGTTGCACAACGAAGCGTGAAATACCAAGATAATATATTAATGACGTTTCGACCCTTGCTATGCTGAAGTCTATAATAGCAACAATCTGCTCGATCTAAATTGATCCAATGGAAACACACCCTTAGTTATCAGGACAAGGAAAAGCTCTATTTTTATACAACATTAGGTTAATTGCTTTATCGATCCCTGCCAGAATTTATTAAATGGGAAAAGAAGTACGCGGAGCTCGCAGGGATGTAACTCTAATATAATCGAAAATTCTGATATCGATTCAGTAACCGTTACATTAGAATTCCTCTCATCATCCATGGTCTGGATCCCTATTCGGAGGCCTAATCCGCGTCTAAACCCTATCCAATTCCTCGTCCCTCTCGGATCCCGTGATCGAGGGACGATCGGAACCTTAGTTTGTGGCGAAATCAGGCGATCATTCGAAATACATTAGCGTCATTAGCGAAAGAAGCTCGGAGAGCGAAGTGACAAAGTAGCAGGTGCTGTGCGAGAGTACTCGTGGGAATCGTGGATCGCGATTAGATGTGGAAGGTTTCAATGGCGTTCGGAAGGCACGTATGCCACTCAGGTATCGGAACGTTTTAGAGGAAATCGCTTGTATTTCATAAATCCCCGATTTCTGGTTCTCGGCTCGCGGGCTTAGCCACGCAAGGGTTCTCGCCGAGAACTTGAGGATCTCCGGGGATCGTGAAATTCGAGTGACTTTCATCCGGTGGCTCGTTACGCGTTATGAAAGAGGAGCGCTGTTTTAGCTTGGGGAAAAATGTTCGTTCCGCTGTTGACGGGTGAAAACCCTCCCAAGGAAATGAACGCGCCAAATTGACTCAAGAGAGTTCCACGCAATTCTTTATAAAACTGAGCTGCTCGTGGCACAACTCGGCTGAAACGAAAACAGCTTGTGGCAGAGATCATCGGAGACGCGCGGCATAATCAAGTTTTGCGTTTCGGTGGCAGATGTCCTTATATGCGTGATTTTTATTTGTTTGTGTAACTAGAAGTTATGGCGTCAATTTTTATTATTCGTATATCGCACAAATGGAAATGTTATATTTGTAGAGATTAATCTCAAAAAATGCAATCGTTCAGCAGTTAAGCCAGAGATACAGGATGGGCGAGGACGAGTAATACGTCGACGCGAGGTGATTCTTTGTGGAAAAATAAATTGGAAATGAGAAATAAAACTCCTCTGCACGAGGTTTCGTTTACGAGAGAAATCGATATTGACAATTCGTCCATTTGAATACGGATTTAGTTTCCGTCTGACCATTACACACTCTTTCTACTTGGACCGATGATTGCGAACACTGGAAGCGCTACGTTGTAATCTGTTTCTCTTTAATCTTGCTATACTTTGAATAGCTAGGATAAAAGAATGAAGATGGTACTGGCTCGAATAAGCCATTGTTTATTGTACGTTACACTTCGACTCTTTATTTCACTAATCTCTTTCTCTTAATTTATCGAAGATGACACGCTACTACGATGACAAGTTTATAGGCGGAATGTAAATTACTTTCGTGTACTTAATGTATCATATAACTTTGTACCACGCAAAATGAAAATCCTTGCCAGGCAAATGGAACGAAGAAGCAGTTCCAATGGCGTGCAATGCAATTCGTGGGTTCTGTGGAGTGCTAGATGTAATTATAGCACATTTGTCTGGCTTTTCAAACGGTAATCGAAGCTAATCGATACGAGTTCATACCACGACATAGTCAAAGCCATAGAGATTTGGTGGTAAACGGGAAACCGCTATAATCAGAAGTATTAGCTACAGTTGAACGGTTGTGGTTGCGGCTTCTCGTTACGTTCACAGATCTTTTGAACTAATTTTTACTTATGCTACTGTGTTGTTTTATCTAGCTTGACGAGCAGCACATTATTATTTATTTATCTGGTATTCTACTTTAGCGAATTTGAATAGTCGATGAGTCTAAATGCTTGACGTACCTATTCGTCGACCGAGTCGTTCACCTGTTGATGAACGTTCCGCCTACGGGATCAAAGGGATTTCCAGAAGTTGCCAGCAGCGCTATTGGGGAGCATGAGTTTTCGTCGAAAGCATGTTGCTAGTTCTCTCAAAGGCTTTCTTCTTATGGAATTTCAGAAGTTCGCGTTATTGCGTTAGGTATCCAGAGAAAACAGGTAACATTCGAAGTTGCTGTTGCTGCAAGAGGTGCATGGACACGAATATTTCCTAAAAATGTTCGCGTTTAATCGTCAGCGCCCGAAGCCGCGACGAATTTTGATAAGGATAAATTGGATGAGAAGTCATGGCGCGAAATCGTTTGTGTTCCGCTTCCCTATTGCATTTTCGACGATTGTCGAAACAACCGCGTGTGTATCTTCGCACGGCGATGATTCAGTGGCAAACCGGGAAAAATCGAAAGAAGAGAAAGCGAAATCGGACCATCTGTATTCCGCTGTTTCCGTTCTTTCGACGTGCGATATTGCGTCCATCGAGAGAAACAGCGACCCGAAAAAGCTTTTATTCGCTCGCCAGCTGGCTAAGGGGGAACAATGGGTAGTTAATCAACCGCGATTCGTTGGTGCGAGTCACCGTGGCTGGCCAGTCGGCGAAGCTTTCGTTTCAAAGTTTTCAATGCAACGACCAGTTGAGCGAGTTCGCGCTGACGGGACCGGCAGTCGACTTCTTGAAGAGTCGCCCCGATTAAGTGCTTTCTTCGGCAAACTTTTCCCTCGATTATCGTGGATAAAACCGGTTGCTTAAACGCTTCGTTCGGCGTAAGCAGCGTTAATTAATAGCTGCCCGAAGTCTGCTTCCTCGAATTGGCAAGTATTGATTGCTCCTCGCGCGTCGAGTGTCATGCACAACGCGGTCGTGTTTCGTATCGGAAATTAGGTTCGTGGAAACGATAGATGCGATCGAACGAAACTTCGATGTCGAACACGAGCGATCGACGATGTTCCCGCGTGTACTCTAACCACCCTGGTCTATCCTGGATCAGTGTTTCTTACATTTCACTATCCCGCAAAATACATTGAAACTTTTGCTTGACTATCTCGAATAGAATTTAATTACCGCTTCTATGGTTTACATATAACGCGCGAAGTTAAAGTGTTTAAAATTGACCAAATTTGTTATTTAGTTTATTTTCTTGTGCGAGAAAGTGCCTTTTCGATTCCTCGAGTATACAACAATTTTGAGAAATCGTGTCCCGGATTATTCTCTCGCAAGTTTATCGGTATCCGTTGAATTTAATCCAAATTATCGTCCGACGAAATATTGGAATTCTAAACCTCCGATAAGCTGTCCGGCGCACGCGAACTCGAAAACCCAAAAGTATCGTAATTCACGTGATCGCGTTTCCGTGTTCTATGGCCCGCATCGGGGTTCGTTATACATTCTGCGGCGTCTCCGTGTTACCACGAAGTTCTTGAAGCGGAGCACACGCCCGTGATCCATCAATCGCGTTCCCCCAGACCTGATTCCAGATTCCATCTAATACAGATCCGTCGACCTTTATTCGCTCCAGAGAGTTTGGGAAAGGGCACAACCAAAAACTAACAGAGTCGAGTACGTCCAACATTATTAACTTTAGAATCTATGATTCGATGAAGTTGAAACGAACATAGCAACTAGCTTGCGCGGTAGCATTCTATTCAATTTAAAAACTTGATGTTTATAGTTGCTGGATGAAATTGATTCCCTGCATATCCCTCCTCCCACTACTGACGCTCGACGATGGCTTCCGGGCGTATTCGAGCTCATATTTCGCGAACAAACGAGACAACTTCGAGTCGAACGAAACGGATCCGCCGTTTTTGTTTCTATAATCGCATTCCTTGAAAGTTGTACACGATTGTTAGCGAACTATCCGACCCCCCGACGAAATTGCGCGTCCGAAATGCTATAAACGCAGAGTTTGAATCTGCTGGATTTCCGTGATAAATAGCCAAGCTTAATAACATCAACCTGGATATCGGTGGGTTGCGGAACCGAGATAACATTCAGCTTGCCACCGTACTCGAAAGAAAGTTGGATAATTCCCGCTGGGAAACGGATTAACACGCGCTGACTGAAACTTAACGTTGCCATTCGCCGGAAACTTTTTATTCGTCGGTCAGGCGGTTAAAACTTGTCGATAACATGGACGATTGGGTCGACTGTTTACACTTGACGCTGGAGTTTTCGAGAATCAACCGACCAGAATTCAGTCGGATATTTCATTCACGCGCGCCGGCTTCAAAATGATCGTCCATGCTGATGCTACAAACACTTTAGGCGTGAAGGAAGCTTAATTAAATAATACAATTGGGAAGATGATGTTTGTTTTGTACGTATCACAGACCATGTCTAAAAAATTAGTTTACCTGTTCGAAAGCTTAGACTTCATAAAAGTATCTGGTAGGACCAGTCGAAACTTAGATATTGGTTTAAAAATATAAATTCTAAACAAATTTAGAGTAGCGCACACGCAATAGACAGGAAGACAATAAGACAATGTTATAGGAAAGCGGTTACCCAATGAAAGTAGCGAGACAATAATTGTAACACTCCGCGAGCAAATTTCTCTCTTCGAACGCATTGGCTTACCTCTTTTTCACGCGGCAGCGAGTCGCGAGCCCTCGTCGAAGTCGCAATTGCCCCCGCCCTCGATTCCTCACCCACCGATAAGAGCCACTTTTATCGGACGGCTTCTCATAAAAGGTTTCGCAGTAGAAAGAGGAGCCAGTCGATGGAGCCGCGATAGCGAATGAAATGGAATGTATTGTTCCAGCTCTGGCGCCCCCTCCGCCGAGTATCTCGATTTTCAGTCGATTGCGGGCTGGCTTGAATTTATTTCCGTCAAAGACCTGTCTTTCCAAGACGCAGGGACCGAAAGAAATCTTCGATTCAATGCCATTCAATGACTCACTTATTAACTTTCGTCGGTTCTCAAGAATTTGCGTTGCCGTATCGAAATGAGTTCTAAATTATTAAGCATATATAAACGCGATTATGTGCCTTCTTCTCAGACGCGTTGTTTGCTCGTTTTCGTGCACGGTCGCGTTCAGGCGAGCCCGTAAAAATGAATCGTCCAGTTTTTACGGCTGCCTGTCGGAGGTATTTCCGAAGGAGTTCTTTCGCTGTTTTTCCAGATCGTTTGCACCTTGACTGCGCAATTTTCAGCAAACTATTCGCATCTTGCCTCTGAAACAAGGCAACGTTATGAATCCGTAAAGCTTTAGGGCGGACACGTGAAACTTACGGTGGCCCGAGAACCAATTCGTACTTTGCTATCTTGTTAAATAGAAAATAAAACACGTTGTAAAGAACGTTCAGCGATTTTGACGGTACCTCGCCGGCGAATATTTCAATGATAATTTCAGGAAACATAAAAGAAAAAAACGACTGAAACGTATACTGCATCGTTTCAAACCTTTTTCTCGCCAGGCGTAAAACTGGCCTTCGTGTGGTTTCTGCTTTCAGTTCCGTCGTTCTGCCAGCCCTGCCTGTAATTCAATCATATTAATTACTCGTAATGGTGTGCCCTCTGGTGCCTCTTGAGGCACGACTATAGGACACCCTCTGATTAGCTTATTTAATGTCTCTTCAGGGTTCCTAGCAAATTTTCCCGTCGCCTGTAAAAACGAAGATGAAGGCGCCAGCGTCGCGTAAGGTTTGAAAAGATTCTGCCAGACGCCAGGGAAACGCGATTGTATCAAGTTTTACGATATTTCCGAGGCTTTGCTAACTAAACTAGTCTTAGCCAGCTTCTAACTTAGGATCTTCTCCATCATTTTTTTAACGCTTTCAGTAATAAAAATAAAATTATTCTTTGCTCCGTGACTTTTACGTCTGCGTAAAATTTAAATTCACAATTTTTGAAACGTTATAATGCTTCCGAACGCGACCAAGGTGGGTAACGAATTTTCACCATATTTGCAGAGCGAAGACTTCGGCAAGGTCGGTGGTTAAACGCTGCGTATCCCTGTCTATTTAACGAACAAGGGGCTGAAAGGAACAATAACTCCGGGCGATAATGCAGCGATCTACCAGCGGGTGCCGTAAATTATCTCTTTGTAATTAGAAGTAGGGTATTGTTATTAGCAGCATTAATTAACAGTCGGTATTAAAACGTCTAACGGCGGTTGATAATTGCTCGCGGATGGTTCAAAGCTTGCTTACGATTTTCTAACGGAAAACGCTGAACTGGTCGACGGTTAAAAATCGTTCGCAGTACAGCTCTTTTTAATTATCTCCGTTTTATTCAAACCTCCGCGGGTAGTTTATAGACTATTGGAAGACTTTGACGGAGAGAGACGTATCAAGTGAAATCTTTGTCAACGTCGCGCTGGTATACTTAAACGATTCAAAAGAATCGCGTTGTTATTTCCCGCTTATCCGTGTAACGCGATCGTCGGCTTTAATAAAACGCCGAGCGGGTTCCCTTTTCCCCGATCCGTTCAACGAGAGTTCCGTTGTTCAGATTTATTTAAGTCCTTTGCAAACGAACTTCTACTTTCCAAAGTAGAACGAGTCAATGTATAATCAGCCGCCGTAAGCGAGCAGAGACTCGAGAGTTAACTCTGACCATTAGAGGTACACCATTCAGCCTTTGATTCAACATCGAGAGTCGTTTCACGATTATTCATACATTACTTAATGAATACCAAAAAGTGAATATTTAAAGAATAGCATGGTAGTGGTCGCTGAGTGCAAACATTATGAATAGAGTTTAGGAAAATTAATCAACGAATTTAATTAGACCGAATAAAATGTACTGCATTTCACGCAAGCTTTTATTTTCTCTTTTCGAGTTGTACGACTGCTCAGTTCCTAAACCTATCGATCAAGACCAGAACGTTTCGTCGTTTATAGAGGTGCACTTTGGTATACATCTTGGGTGTAAAGGATCGTTCTTTCCTTTCGCGTACCGAAGCTTTTATGAGGCTCACTCGAAAGCAAAATAAACACCAAAGGTCCTATTAGCACACCTTTGACTGAAACGAACAACTGTACCCTCCTACGACTATAAACAGCTGCAAATACCCTTCGTTTCTTTTCCTCCAATGTTACTTACTATGGTTATCTTTAAATTTACTAGAATCTTAAGGAAATATACGAAGAGTCCTTTTGCAATACTGTTTAGCTGGATTCGTATCGAGGAAAGTATGGCAAATAGGATTACATTATTACAATAACAAATACCGACGACAATCCGAACAAACATAAGCAAATGGCTTTGGAACGTTGTCGAGCAATATCGCGCAATACGCTGACGAGAATACACTTTGCGCGATGTTTGCTGCGCCTGTTGATAGCTTCAGAGTTTCGTAGCTTTCTGGAAAGCCAGACGTTTAATAACGACCTACTCTCGCGCGGCTGCTAAACTACGCGAATCGAAAGTTGGAAACACAGCATCCAATCGCGTTCATCGTGATTCTATGTTTTCACGCAATTCATTGCGACGCATGTTACTAAATTAACTGATTTTCGTAGCCCTTTCTGGAATGGGAAATAGGAAACGCCTACGCTCTCTGCTGTACGTTCGTTTCGACCTCGTTCGATCCGTCGCAGATAGTCCGCGTGAAATTTACGTAGGTTCAGGTGAAACGATCAGTTCAAGAGGAATGAATTTCGCCGGATTAGGAGAGAGATTTACGGTTTTGTTTTCAGGAGTTGGAGCTCCTGTGCCGTGGAACAAAGGGGCTAGTAATTAGGGTCATGTTTTTAAGCATGCTGGAGGGTGCGGAATCCCTTGACCATCTTTTCTCTTCCCTCAGTCCTCGCAATTCCTTCGCCACACCTTCTCTACCGCCTCCGTTTTACTATGGAGTGTCATTCGCTGGAGCTCGCACAATTTGCAACCTGCCAACCGCGGTGCTTTCGGTCCATAAAACAAATTTCCACATACTTTGTTATTTCCTCGCGGGCCACAGATGTGTGCACGCTGTAAACAACTATTTTACAGCTCTGAGAAATATTTTATAAACCATTTCTTAGACGCACTAACGCCGTTTTACGGTGTTAATCAATAGGTTGGATTCAATAGATTTTCCAGGGGAAAAATTAAATATTTACATCGTTAGTTCATGGAGTCCATAATAAGGGATCGTATTAGTCGACAAATGAGTAGCATTGAGTCGTAAATCGGCGCGACGTTGGTCCGTCGAATGTCGTTTATCGATTGACAGGCGTCACACGGTTGAACATAGTTTTCCAAACACACACGGGCATGAACCAATCGAAACGGATACTCGAGCACGGTCCCTTGTTTCATCGTCTGTGAACGTACTCGCGAAAGCTCCTCAAAGGGCTTTTACGCGCGGCGGTGCCTCGAAAAATAATGCTCTCGAGGGCTGGAGGAGATTGGAAAACGGAGAAAAATGTTACTGGGCGAGACTCCGGGGCCGTTCACCACTCAGAAATGGAAAAGGGACCAAAAACTGCGCGTTGCGAGGGAACTGGTACGAATAAACCGTGGCGAGGTGGAACTACAGATCGCATTAGAAGGGAGTAACGCGTGCTCTAAGTTATTGTAATGATATACAGCGAGTCCTCCAGTTACCCGGATTCGTATGTACGAGATTGCGCCCTGCTTATGGGCTTATAAATATTTTGTATCGCAAATATTCAGTGGCTTGTCACAGTACCTGGGGTCAACTACAAAACCTCTACTTAGGGGAAAAAAGGAGTCGGCAACTGATTCGCAGAGATTATTTTCCAATTAATTGCTCATTCATTCTCTCTTACCCTATTATTCAAAAAGCTAATTTCTTTCCTTCAATTTTTCTTTCATTACAAAGAGATACAAATGTATTCTAAGGAGAGAGATCAGTTCTGGAGCCCGCTTAGGGTAGCGTTTCGACTTGAATTCATCCGCGTTGAATGGAACAAAGCAATTGAAAAGCCGCGAGAAAGAGATGATAAAAGCGTTTGGCGGTGCGAATCACGACGGGACTGTAGCAAAGAGAAAAGCGTGGCGAACGGTCGGAAAAGGAAGTCGAAGGGTGCTCGATACGAGTTTTCCGTATCCCCCGGGTGTATTGAGTGTTGGTTAAAGTTGGTAAACACACGAGATTGCGGGCGCACAAGCAACCCATAAATACATTTTGATGTCCCCCGCGGCAGAACGAGGGACACAAACGAGGCGAGGAGGAACACGAATCAATCCCGAATTTCCTCTCGGATGTCTTCCGTCGGGTCAACTTTTCCGATCGTTCAGCAAGAACCCAGGAAGTCTCATCCTGACAAGAGTAGTTGGCAAATAAACGGAAGCAGAGCGAGACTTGCGTTGTCTGATTTCTTTCTACCTCATAATCGTCGCATGATCTGTCTCCCATTAATATTTCCACATGTTGACGTGAAAATATTTAAAGTAAACATTGGTGTCCGAATATTGATGTTAGTCATTTCGTATGAAACATTAACAGCTGGCCTCGCGTTACGATGTAAGAGTACAAATGCAATTCACGCGCCAAACATGAATAATAACGACTCGCTGCGGATCGAGTGGGTGGCGCGACGCAGATTCTTTATGCTCTCGCATAACCAAGCCCAGAGTTGAAAGACGTGTTGCGGATCGCATTCATTTTTGTTTATCGCCGTCGTATAAGGCACCGCGGCACCTGCGTTTGCGTAGGTGTTTGAATTACAAAATTGCGTTATGTGAGAGCGGACGCAACGAGCAATTCTCGTTTTATAGCGACACGTGCGCTGCACATTTTCCAAGACGGTAGCGAAATTTTTCGGTTTTAATGGCGCGGCGAGCTTCATCCTATTATATTAAAAACGTTTCGCGCGCGCAGGCTGTTTCTCTAGCATGAGCTGCAAGGTAATATAAAATTCTTCCTCGAATATACAGATTTCTGAGAGCAATGATCACGACTTGTCGCAACCTCCTTGCGTAGAGATAATGAAATGATAGGGTGTCCTTAAAAAGGAACGACAGGTGTTTCTATGGAACAGTACCCTCTGTAAACGTGTTTAATTATTGACAACCGATGGGAACGCGGTAGAGCGTCACAGGAAAAGTAGAGGCGGTTAATATTTGATGGTTGAACAAATGTAACTGATTGGTATTTGCAGGCGAAGAAAGGCGAACGATATAAATGTCGCTGACTAATGAAAGGATATTAAATTGATCAGTTGGCGGGGTATTTCCTGCGCTGGCTTCCGGCTAGCCTCCAGTAGCGCCGAATGGCCGAAATGCTCGGTGGATCGTGAAACGTGTAGACACATCCAACGGTTCGATCGACGAATATTCGACGTTGGCTCGTGGTTCATCAAACTTGCATGTTTTTCCAACGATCATTGACACGTTGGCGGGAATGACGGAGAAGTAATAATTTTTGCAATTTCTCCGTGACACGAACTCGTGTTTTGTAGCTAATGACCTATTAAATTCGAAATGATCTCGACCTAGCTGCTGGCCCTTTTCAACACGGACTTCTATACATCGTTAAACGTACGCATTCGATTTAAATCCGTAGGTATACGTAAAAAAGTAAACAAAGTTGTAAAAGGCCTTTGAGAATCGTCCAGTGAAATGAAAGCGTTTTGACTGAGTTTTTGTTTAATACGAGTTCATAAAATAACACGGTTACCTGTGCTAGAGTATCAACAATGACACTGCACACTTTCAAACTAATAGTTGAAGTAATATTCGCGTTGTGAAATTCCAAAGCTCCTGTAGTTTTTCGTAGCGTGAAGAATTGTTTCCTCGTCCATGATTTCCCAGGTACCTCGCGCTGCTGCTGTCGAAAATACGAAGTGGAATCGGTGCAAATTGGAGTGATACCTTTCTTAACAAGACGTGTCTGACCAAGGACCGACCGCCTTCGTTACTTTTTCTCGAGGAAATGTTGCTACTCTTTTCATAGGTCAACGAACACAGTGTGGTTGAGAACTTTCCTGTTGTGGATGCTCGTTTCAATTTTATAATAATAATGCAATTCTGTACTTGTTCTGATTTAAAAACTTGATATATATTTAATACTAAGATAGATCGCTTTTTATCCGAATAAAACCATGTATTAAGCTGAGCGAGTAATGTTTCCGAATAAATTTCACACGAAGCCAGGAAAATCGTTGCGAGTAAAGTTCCTCCCCGACGGCGTCGAATTTCGGGGACGCGTATAAAAATTAATCCGCAACTAAAACTTGCAATTGGCCATTAAAATGAAACGTAATCCGTTTCGTTTTATATCATGACCGCCGCAGGATACACAAACAGATATTTAAAGCCTGTTTCAGGGTGTAAAGGTCGATGCTGTATTTCCTACGAAATTGAAAATCGCTTTGCTGTATAAATGATCAAAAACGGTAACGCTTTTTTTAATAAAACCTTTGTACGCTCTAAAAACAACAAAATGCCGCAGTTTTGCGCATCCTTGCCCCTTTTATTGTCATCTGCATCGACGCGATATTCGTCTTTGTAATTCAAGATACTTTTCATTCGCTTCATTCGCGAAGACCAGCCGTCGTTGGGAGTATTCGTGTTTTAACACTATGTTAAAATTTACCCATGCCAGTGGTGAATTCTTTCAAAAATTGAATGGCATCGAGTTTGATAATACTTTGATAAACCGTTTCTGAAATGAAGAAATTAAATTAAAGTATAAATCAAGGCAGAGAGTCAACTTCGTCCTGTAGCAATATTTCCTTTCCCTTATATTCAATAGCGCTCAGGAATGTAATAGCAGGCGAGTCTCTTGAAGAGATTGATCGCAGTAAAACATTTCAAAAACCACTTTGTTCGAGGACCCGTAACACCGTCATTTTGTTCGTTGTCGTAAAGTTGAGGACCCTTTCAGTTAGAGTCAGAGCAGAGGACAAGACGTTGCTCGATAAATCGTATTTGAGCTTTGAAGTATTCTTCTAGCATCGATCAAAGACACCTTCGAATGCTCTCATTTGATTCTGTAAGAAAGCAGACGAAAGCCTACTCGAAACTGAAAACAGCCACTCGTAACCGCTTTGCCCATCGAGGGCTTGCACTTGTTGCGCTTATATTAAATTTCTGCAATTTGACGCTTTCTCATACTTCCAATTAATCGATACTTCCGTCTCGATAATCTGCCAACGATTAATGGACAAATATATTGCGAAAGCTTGGAAAGAGAATATCTTTATTCGAGTATATAATACGAAGTGTGATTTCATCCGCAAAACTAAAAATTCTGAACGTTTTCAAACACTCTACAAGCGAAATAGTTCATCTGTAACGCAAAACCATTTCTGTTAGGTCCATGTTCCAGCTGAAGGAATGAAACCTTTTGAAAATCCTGCTGAATTCCCTTTCTCGTGGAATAACCCCATTCTGGTGAGGGGTTTCGAAACAGAGTTTTTAAAAAGTTGCGTTACCTTTTAATGCCTGTGAAACTGCGAACAAATAACTATTGGAAAATCCGTACTTTTGAAGTAATAGTGTTTAAGCACACAATGCATACCCTCTTTGCATACAATTCTCCCAAATTTTCTGAAACGAACGTGTTCGGCCAGCGTCCACAGTTTCAACTTGCGCTGGAATTTGCAACAATCTACGCCATGATATTATCTGCTATTGACATCTTCATGGTGAATGCTTACAGTCTCTAGCGCAAGTAGAAACAGTCAACGGTGGTCAGACAGTTCATCCAACTCGGCAGTAACACCTGAACTTTCTGGTTCCTTCACGTCCCTCATAAATCTAAGAATTTGCATCACACTGTTTCTTTCGCGATTTTCCGAACCTTACGCAATCGTAGCAGCCGATAAAATCGAATTCCAATTGAGTACGAAGAGGAGAATTCTAGAGAATCTAGACAACCGCGTGATGTCGGTGATGGAACGAATCAAATTATTGGGGTAGAAGAGGTGCACGATATATTGAAATATTTACAAGCATCGATGGAAGAATTTGATGAATTCGCATAGATGGATCGATGTCCTCTGGTATTCGATAGTGGTCCAAGTATTTCGGTTGAAATTCTCCATGACGAAGTCGAGCGAGAGGATTTCTGATAGACAGGATCCTATTTGATACAGAAACTCGTCGACTGGTAATTAGGCTCCGAGGGTGCAATCATGCCCGATTGATTGCCACATTAGCGCAGTAAGTAGCGAAACTAACGCATCGAACTCGTCGATTTGCGTACGCTGATGCTGGCCTTTGTCTCTATTATACGGAGACATAATCTTCACGATTCGACGCCAAGTATTTCAGTAATCGCTCTACCAGCGTTAAATCGTTACCCGGCGTGTAACTTGTTGAGCAACGGTAGATTATTATGCTCGATGAGTACGTAAAGTGGCAACATTCAAGAACAAAGGGATCGTAATGTTGGGAAATCTACGGGAAACAGGACAAATGCAAAGGATTTAAATAATATACCCAGGACATTCTTACTTTTTATTTGACGATACGAAATAATTCTTGTCCGAATTGTGATCATTTCAATCCTATGTGATTTTCAAATATATGTTTGCATGCAGAGAAAATAAAGCTAAAAAAATGAGAAAACTGTAAAACGTAATTGTGGCGAGTTTTTTTTTGGAGCTCTGCGAGGGATTTGTATTTCGGATCCGCTGCAGTTCAATCCTTTAGTCGGGAAAGGTACTTTCAGATGAAACGTTTGAATTTTTTTCATCGCGAACTGTCAGACTTTCGGATTCGAGCGGTGCAAACGAAAACGTTGGGAAATTAGTGTCCATCGTTTGGCGACTAGCGTACACCTTTGATAGACTTACTTTGAAAAAACGGTTCCTAAAAAGAAAATATTACGAAATAACAGAGGTCCCTAGGGGTAATCAGCTTTTCCACGGTTACCTATTTCGCGTCTTTGTCGTGTTTTGATAACCGAATCTAAACCTGTCGGAGGGTATAAAATATGACCACCGCGACACGATTGACACGAGCGATGCAGCTGTCAATTAGCCTATTGTCGGCAATTGCTACTTGTTACAGAGTTTGCAGGGTCTACAGATCGAACTCGATTTACATAGCGTTCGATTACAGGGCATAGCTAATAGGACATCGCTACCTATGGTCGACCTAATCCTGATTCGAAGTTTGATCGATCAAATTTTACGATCACCGTCGCACGCTACACTGACGCGTGTTTTGAGGCTATCGTGACCTTCTGAAATTCATAAAGTCTGTATGTCCGTGGATCTACGATATGGTATGGCCGTTTTCCAGCGTCTTTGTAGCTATACTCGAGCAGAAAAATTGACAGAGACTCCAATATCGATAGCGTTTCGTTTGAACATCAGTCTTACCTGGAGACCCGTTCTTATAACTGGAAGGAATTTCAATTTTCGTTCGTCCCGTGCATACAAACTTTTTCGTTTTGCTCCCACGGAAAAGAATTTCGAAGTGATTTACCTCGTATAGACAACCACAGCCATGGAGAGACAGTTTTTCTCCGAGCCGGTTTAGTTCCCGATCAAGCTCGCAGTAGCGATCACGAAGATTACCTGTATCTCAGCGACCATTCCCTGCGTTTCTACCTCGAATTTATCGGGAAAAGAGTGACGCCATACACCATCGCAGGACCCAAAAGAAAATTCAACTAAAATTCGATCGACCGTTTAGAGAACAACCCTTTGAAATATCACCTAAAATCCAGGATAAATTTTCGTGCGAATCACTCCTCGACGCGGAGCCTTTTGCCGAGCCGTTAACTTTCTTTTTCGTATTTGCTGTCGTCACTTTTTGTTCGATGCCGCTTTTCACCCGTCAGTGGGGTAGTTTCTATAATCTCCTTTACATCGCCTTACGGTCCATCAACTTTTTACAACGAGGTGCTGCTTTGTGCATTTTTCTCGGCCAGCCATTGTTAGAAAATTCTGTAACACACGCGTTAAGCGGAACATCAACTCAGTTGAGAAGAACGCGTCGGTTTCATAACGCGTTGGAACCTGTGGATTTAACCGGTATAAAGTGTTCGGTTGACGCGACCGTGAATGTATCGTTAATTTTTAAACGCAGGTCGAATATCACGCATCCTGGATCATATTTAATCGCATCGGATGGATCTGTTTCACTCCTGCCCTTTGCGTCCTTTCTTTCTCTATGGCAAATAAGCCGTAACGCTTTGCAATCCGATTTCAATCACTCGACCTCGCACGATGTATGGTAATACCACTGGGGATTATGGAATACCTTGCGGGGAGGAGTATGAAAACACGTATAAATCCATTGCGTTCGCTAGTCGGTGTTTTTCACGCTGTACGGAGAGAACGAAAGGTCGCGAATCGCGATTCACGAATGAATAAGTGCCGTGATTTACGGGCTGTGCGCGAATCTGTTCGGCGGAAAAAAATTCATTGAACACTGGGGAGTCGTTTTAATGGAGAATATTCAGCGAGTCGTGAGCCACTTTGTGGTCGAAAGTATGTTCGAACAAAGGCGGGCTACTCAATTTTCCAATTCCGCGGATGCAAGACGGAACCACCGAAGAAAACTTCAATCGCTCCGGAGTCGTGTTTGTGGTAAAGGCCACGGAGCTGCGGGCACGCGGATAAAGTTGACAAGATACAAATATTTCGCTTGGAACCGTGGCGGAAGGAATGACGATTGTTGCCGCGATGAAATAGGTCGCGAATCGGAGAGAACGAATGGGAACTGCACCGTGATTTATAAAGCTAAATGTGACTAAAGGTGCTAATAAATTGGTTGCCTTCCATCGGAGGTGTTCGAAGATGACAACGAGGCGTTGATCACGGTGACAGTACAAAACTGTGAGCTTGGAATTGAAGTTGTTATTTATGGTTTCAGAATAACGATAAACAAACGAATATCGCGAGAAGGCGAGATTGTAATGGATACTAAACTATGAGACCATAAAATGGCTATAAAATCATTGTCGAAAGGGGGGATGATATCCGTGAGATCTGGCACAGTTTGACAGGTTATTCGTCGATAAACGACTCTGTGGAAGTGACAATATCAAGATATGAATTCCTCCATACAATTTTTTGGGTCAACGCCATTGATGTCTTTCGATCTACGATCTCGATGCAGTTTATTGAAACAACAGATATTCGTGAAACGTGAACAAAAATTGATGACTCGAGAACCGGGTAACTAACCCTAGGAGACATACAAATATGAAATAAAAACACGAATTGAAATGTTACATGAAATTTACACATATAATAAGGCTCTTGGCTATGTTCCATCAAGTGCTTCATGTTTATGGACGAAATTCTATACCCACGCGGAACCTGATAGAACCGAGGCGTCTGTAACTGGATTTTCAAAATGTACAGGGAATATCGACCTCGATGATTCGAACAAAACTGTTAGCAGTTACATGACCACTCGGAAAGCGTATGTTATATATGGGAGTTGTCAGGGAAAAAGTTGTTCGCGATGCTAGTTCGGGCGGAAAATACAAGTGGTGGAAAGTGGAAAAAATGAGAGAGTGCCCTGAAGCTTTTGTAGCACGAGACTCGAAATTGCGTGGGTCCGGTTTTGCATACGTGACCGCTCGACATCGTTTACCTCCACGCCCGACAAACGAGTGAGAATAAAAGGCGCTGAAAAGCAGTAGTTTCGCGACCCAATCGACAAGCTTTTACCTTCCTCTTGGTGTCGCATGATTCTTCATAACCTACCTAGTACTTTCCAAAAGGTTTCACCATTTTTCCCCAGTCATGGTTTTCCAGCTCGCGGTATTCCACATTATATTCCGTTCCATTTTATCAATACAAGGTCGCAACAGAAATGAAAAATAAATAAATAAGACAGCATGAATAAGGCAACAGCGAAGAGCGTCAAGTTTCCCCGATTCGTGAGCCGAATTCCCGAGTGACTGGATGTGTTTCAAGATTCTTTATTCGCGACACGCCGATACATTAATCCCGGCCGCGTGAAATTTCTGCCTGCGTTTCGTCTCCTCCTATATTTCCGAGTGAAAATTCTGCAGAAGCATGGGCGAGATTTGCATTTGCGCGACGCAACGGTGATTTAATAAACAGGAACGATTCCGAGAGACGCGGCCGCCACGACGCCTCTAAGAAGCGTGCAAACGACAGCGACGGTAACCGACGAGTTTGAGGGCGTCTACGGGGTGCGGGAGCGTTTCTCGTTTGATCTAGACGCATTTTTGCAGGACGTCTTGGTATTTGCAGAAACACAGACGAGCAAATTGAACACAGCTAAGGAGACTTGCTCGGGGATTCGAAATCTCGCGAATGGAGAACAAGTCATGTACCTATCATAAAACCGATCCATATGTTCCTTATCGCGCAGAAAGTTCGACGACATCGACGCGAGGTGTTCAAAGGTTTCGCTGAGGTTTCGCGAATTACGCTACTGGCTTTATATAAGTTTGGAATTCGTAAATCCATTCGTAGTCTTACAGAGGATATCAAATAAAAAGGTTACAATCATGATACAACATATTCGATATAGCAATCGTTTTAAATCGCCGATTGAGGAATTTCGGGAGGTCCTCGTTCGTGAAATTTGGTGGTTCTGATTTATTTTGAAGGGAAGAGGAAGCGCCTATGTCGATTTCCCGTAGTTTGTGTATTTTCTCCTCAAAAGGAAACGAAATCTGCGAGAACTGGTCCTCATCTCGCAACAGGGATATCGAGGTTTCCTTATCGAAGCCGTAAGGGCAGCATCCCTCCCCGAAATCCGATCTCATTTCTTTCGGCAGCTGTTTTCCAATGATTAATGGTCGAACGGGCGATGATAGTTTGCTCGGGCGGCCGTACAAACGAGGCCAGTCAACGCTCTGTCACGGATCAATTTATTCGATATCTGGTACCGCATCTCCCTTTCCTTTATCGATATTCTAATCGAGGTAACCAGTCGAGTGGGAAAGCTATCGGCCCAGCGAAGTGCTTCTCGCCCCTCGTGTCGGACGAAAGCGAGAAAACGGATCCACTCGTCCGTGTTTTCGGTTTTATGAAAACGTATAATTCCGACCGCCGAAGATAATAGAAATCGATGCGTTATTATCAATGGATTATCGTCTGTTTGAACAATTTGTTTCATCGTTTCGGCAGTTGTCTCTACGCGTTTATTTAATTAACGATGATTTAATCGTCATTGTAATGAATCCGATGTATGGTCATGAAAATCCCGTGATTTAGCATCGTTAACACGAATTTAACCGCGATGAAGAGCATTTGAAGTAATCGTGCGGCGACAAGTGAATGATTAGCTATCATCGCAGTGAAATTTCTCTAATTAGTCTACCGAGAAAAAACGTTTTTGAATCTTTCGGTACCATTTGATGCGAATGATTCTTCTGACTTAGACTTCTCTAACACTTTTAATTAATTTCTATCCGCGGAAAGGTGCTTCCAGACGCGCGTAAACTCTCGAATAGCCTGCACATGGCTACATACTTTTGACCATATTTAGGCGTCATCGCAGAGATGGTAAAACGCCGGAGAAACTTTTCCATCGGTGCGATGGGAAGTTTGAAGCGATATCCAAACAAGTCGAGAGAAATCGGTCGCCGCGATTCCGCGCGGTCTTCTTGTTTGCTCAGCCATCGGAAGCGCAACTAGGACCGTTTTCGCGCGTTCGAGCCGTGCCTCGATCGATCCTCCCTGATTCCGTAGTCGAGACGTTGTCCCGAGTCTGACTGATGTTAACGTGGCACGGGACGAAGTGCGCTCCGCTGACCTTAAGATTAATGTCCGCGTAGATCGCTCGGCCACGATATCCTTGATAGCCGGGGAATAGAAAAACGCGGCAGTTGAACTTTTGCCGTGCGTGCTCTCATTATGCACCCGACGTTTAACTCCTCGTGGCTTCGCGTTGAAACGCGCCATTTGCAACAACGATCGGCTCGATTCAGGGCTGATTTCGAACCGAGGGCGAATAAAAAATTAAATTTAAATCGCCGGATTGTGTAGGCTCGTGTCGCGATACGAACGACGAACATTCGCCAAGTATTAACCGAGAGTAAATTTCAGCCACTGCTGGCCTGGATACGCAACCTCTAAAAAACTGTGCAGGTTCGTACGAAAGAAGCACTTTATTAGGTAGATATTTCGATCGTATATATTCATGGTCTTGTTCGATATTTCAAATTTGTTCAACGAAGGTATTTTGCAGTGGGATGAAGATTGCTTCGAAGTACAGAAGAATGTTTCCTTCGAAATGGAAAACATGAAGGAAAAGGAATTTTCTATTGGGGCGAGAAGGGCCTTCAGTTACTACTGTATGGATTGAACAAAAATTCAGAGTTACAACAGGGAGAACGCGTTGATAAGAACGGAAGTTGTTTAGTTCCGTTTCTGTTACGCTTTGATCACGGCCAGCTATAAATTCCCAACAACGTTGAGAGCTTTCCCGCGAATAAATCAAATCAAAACGTTGATCGTGCGGTGAAACCGTTCTTCCGTTAAGCTTTCGTATAATCGTTTCAGTTGGCCTCACGCTCGGGGAATGGGAATGAGAACGATAAGGATCGACTCTCGCGTGAGAAACACGAAGGCGTTACAACGCGTAAAATTTTAACGCATTCACAGGCGAAAGGTTTACACCATCCGAACGGGTGAAAAATAAATTACAGAAGGGCGGGCCGTGATAAACGGAATTACTCGTGCAATTTTCTGCGGCCGCGCGCCGGCAAGAGTGAGCGCACTAACAGTAAATTCAACGGTGTGGCATTTAAACACACCGAGGAGCTTCTAAATAGAAAATTACAGTCCTATCCCAGCCGTTCGAGTAAATTAACCTCAACGGCGCTTTAGCTTCATTTCAATCTACTCCGAGCAACTTCGAGCTGATTCGTTGGCGATTTATTCATTCGCGAACGAAGCGTCGACGTTCTGCTCCCTTTGACCCATCGAGTTTAGAGTAGATTACGCGAGGTGATTTTAACTATAAAAAATGTAGAGGACAGTTTTTTGTTTCTTCTTAGCTGTAGAGAAGGTTCCACTTAGAGACATCATATAATAGAGATCCTTCTCCTTTGAATCCTTAATTCAATCACCTAAAGTTTAACATTTAAAGGTTTTTACGAGTTTTAAAATTACCTCTGGATTCGCACGATGCGTTATGGATAAACTTTTTACTCGAGTTTGACCGTCCTTTCTTGGTGAATTTTTTATTTCACGGCAAATTTCCTTGCGCTTTAATATCCGTAAGACCATTTTGTATTGTGGAGTAACGTTTAGATGCGTACGTTGAAACGCATGATATATTCACAGCTGTTTCAAAGCAGTCGCGATAGTATCACAAGCTCGAAAGCGAGATTTGCGTAAAATGTAATGCAGCAGGAATTATGTCTACAGTCCTTTAAATAATGATATTCGCGTTACCCGCATCCTGTTTCATTTTTAATGCGCCTCGTCACATCCATCCGTCAGCCCTTCATTGGATATTAAATATTTGCTTTGTGCAGTATTTAAGGCATAAACGCTGCAAATGTAACGGAGTCTCCAACTCAATTAAACGTCGTTAATGGAGCGTTTGCGCGAACGACGTTGCTGAAATTTCTGTTCGCGGTGCAACGCGATTCGAAAATGTTCGAATTCGCCAGTGGTCAACCGTGATCTTTAACGGGGGAGATCCATAGGAAACGCGATGCTTGAAAACATCCCTTATGGAGTGCGTACCGATGTATGGATCATTATCGAAACAACAATATTTTGAAGAGACCTGGCAGCGGATGTAAAAGCAGGTAAATCCGTACTCTGAACATTTTTAGAGAGATGGTACGGGAAGTGGGTAATTCAAAATATACATTTTAACATTTTTTTCGGATGATTATTCAGTTTAAAAATGTTTCAAATTCCACATCGCTATTTAAACAATGTTTCCAGGCGCTATCCGAATCTATCGATTTGAAATTTCGAGTGCATGCAAAGTAGATGTCTGCTTATCTCCCCACCCAGTCGATACTTTTTAGGATTCCCGATAGAATTCAGAACTGGTGGGACAAAACAGAAATCCTCTTATAAAATGCATTAATTTTGTTAAATTTGAATTTTTTATACTTTATTCTGGTACCTCTCAAACTCTCAACTGAAAAAAATCCGAATAACCAGATGATTAATCATCTTTGTAATGGGAATTTCCCTTAAGGTGGCGGACGATTTTCGTCGCGTGAAATATTCGGCTACCCTTGCAGAGGACGCTCGCAGAAGCTTCGCTTTACACGCCTTGGCTGAGCAGGGGAAGAAATCAAACGGACTTCATCCCTAAGGCTCGAAATCGGATTACATCGACCTCGTCGATCTCTTTCCTTATCCCAGATACCCGGTACCGGCTCCATTTTCCCCGAGAAAATCGTATTCGGGGATGAACCGTGCGCGTGAAAATCGATGAGACGTTTGTGGCAGCCGTGGAATCGATGTCGACGCGTTACATCGGTACACGGTTCCCAAACGAAATTTCTGTGCGTTATCTCGGTGGTGTGGAGTCCTCCTCGCGCGAAACAAACGAGGCCGAATCAAATTTTTGAACGGATCTAGAGAAGAACCTTGCAGTGGATTAGACGCTACCTTAATAGAGCTCCTTTCCAAATATCTGGGAAGAATTAATAAAATGTCTTCACTTTTTTTATCAACAAGTTTTTAGGAGGATCGTATTTAAAATTATTTAATCAATATCAAAGACAGTAATACTTTCATTTAATCGAATTGGAATTTTCTATTCACTTAAATGGTAGAATGACAAATGTCCAAGACGACCTGAAATCCATTGTTAAGATGGAGCGACAGTTCATAGATATTCTACACTTGAAAATGTCGATTGTCGCTGCCGCAACCAATATAAGGTGGTACTTTTCAATCTTTTATTCTCTCGAACAGACGCGCTGGGACGCTCAGTAATGCATACCAACTACACCCGGCGATACTTATTTCGTCTTGAATAAAACGCGTACCTAGCTTGAATCGATCCTTTCACGATGTCTTCTGGAAGAAGACTGGAAGCCCGTGAGTTTCTTAGTATCTAGCTTATAAATGAGGCTTTCGATACACAGCCACTAATGTAAGCAATAATGCATTTTCGAAAATACCAGCAGACTTGGAATTCTCTTACTTAACTCCGATCGTTGCAACGAACCTGACTTCGTAACGAGGAAATTAGAATTTCATTGCTCCTCGTGATTGCGATCCTACTCAGTTCTAAGCAGCCTGGAAAATAAAGAGTCGCTGGGTGTCGCTGGGTGTCAATTGCCCAAATCGCACCTTTTCAGTTTATTCGGTATCACCGAATACGAGCACAATCTACTGAGGAATACCTAAAATAATTCAATAATTCATTATTTCATGATATCGTTCGATAATAAATGCTTAAACAATGTTACACGGAAGTTAGTTAGCAAGGATGGAACATCTTAAGTGGTAAAATTGCGCGACTCTCCTACGTCAAGTTCTGGAAAGTGATACCGCGCATTCTGTCGCCCAAGTCAGGTCTCGCGAAATTGCGCGTGTCACTCGGAAGGGTGGATGAGCAGGCATTAATAACTGACGGCGTTCAGTTAAGTCTCGTCGACTAATTGCAGCCTCCACGCGCGACCTATGTTTCCAAATGAAATCGCAACTAGGCTGCGCGATGCAATTTTACGATCACCGACGATTTCCATAAAACATCGTCGTTTGAGTGCTTCCTGTTCGCGCGAGCGGATAATTTGATTATCAAAAAACACGCGCTGCTTGGCGCGTGAATCGAAAATACTGTCCTGATTCTGGAACCGTCGAAACGAAACGCACGAATAATCGCGACGGGCAAGGATTACATTGACGAACATACACAGACAAACACACGCGGCCGAGTATATGTATTGCAATTAATTTTGCTCGTTGATTTTTCATTTCGTTCAACGAGCTCTAATATCACCGCGGGGACACGGTTTTCGGTCTCGGTGGAAGGGATTAAACAATTTCGTACGAATTACGGGAAAATTACGTTCACGCTGAGCAAAACGTGGAAAATTCTGTGTACGGACCCGTATACCGCAATCCGTGGGAATTTCGCGAGGTGATAAATTTCGCTTACGCATGGTCTTACATCAAACTGATAACGTAAGACTGATTCATACGGATGGACCGAATTGCGACCCGTGTGGCCTAACGGAGCTACCATAATATATTAGACAGTAAATCTGACGAACCGAGTTCACAGGTGACAGAAGTATGGAAATTGTTTGAATGCATATACTCGGTGGTTCGATCAGTGTCTGCTCGTATAACTATAATTAATACGATTTTCCTTGAAAAACATTGCCGAATCCGAACCGTAGGATGTTTCAAACCTTTGGCTACCTAAATCTACCGTTTCACAATAGCTTGGAGAAGTATTGAATTTTCCAGAAACCTCGTTAGGAGTTTCTATTGTTGCACCGTAGAACCGAGCCATAATGAATCGCTTCCCAAACGAGTCACCGGGGGCTCGAAAACAAAAGGGTCTGGCGAAAAGTTTGAAGAATGCGCCGAACGGTGTGCGCATCGAAAATTTTCCGTAGAACGGAGTCAGTGTCGGTGCAAAGGCGGTTGGGCGAAGCGAGGCGAGATAAAGCCTGTTAATTGGCTTCTAATCAGTGGCTCCGGGTAACGGGCACAGCCATTAATCTTACGGGGTTCCTGGTTCCGCCCCGCGGCGCTGCTTCTCTTCCTCCTTGCGCGTCGATTTTGACAAGATGGACCACGCTCGTCACAAGTCGGAAAGTTAATCTTCGTCCATTACTTGCACCGCTCGTATTCGTCCTTTCTTAAATTCAACAGTTTATGTTGATCCCCTACAGGATGTCCCAAGATACGTATGTAGTCTGGAATATTAGAAGTGTAAAGTAGCGGTGAAATATCATCTCGTGAGGCCAAGTATGAAATACAGCGCAAAGCCTCTCTTTTTTCAGGGTATACACGACTGAAGCACGCAGCTCAATTTCCTCAAGTCCTTTTTCTCTCGACTGATCCTTTCCCCAAATATCGCATCCTTCCATACACGGGAGCTTGCAAGTCTACAAATAAAACAGACCCTCTTAAATTCGAAGACTAACGAAATACGTATCTAGATAATCATTTCGAATAACAAATAGAACATAAATAGCGTTATTAAACACAGAAGTTATATTTGCTTTGTTACCATTATTATTTGCTCGGAATTTTTGGTAATAAAGAACACAAGGAAATGAAATCAGCACAGTCTGACCCATAAATACATGAGAAACGAGAATTACAGGTACTTGAAGAACATCTCAAAAACTTTCTGATCTTTTCTTCCGACTTGGCTGAAGGAAACTCCACGCGATACAAGGGAGTTTCTCGTCGATGCTCAAATCCCCTGCCGCAAATCGCTTTCCTTTTGGCCTTAATGTAACTCCGTTTTATACATATACGCGGA
Organism: Hylaeus anthracinus; assembly: GCF_026225885.1. Taxonomy (NCBI): domain Eukaryota; kingdom Metazoa; phylum Arthropoda; class Insecta; order Hymenoptera; family Colletidae; genus Hylaeus; species Hylaeus anthracinus. Next base: position 3,087,344 of record NW_026534330.1, on the reverse strand, counting down.
AGCAGTTGATCGGTTAATCTTGTTTACATCCCGCATACCAGATGGAGAGAGGGCTTTCCAACGTTCGAGAATCCGAAAGTTCAATATTGGTATCTTTGGTACTCAGGCGATTGACATGACGCCGCTCTGTTGTTTGTCGCGTTTATCCTCGGTCTGCTCAAATACCCTAAACAAAGTCACCCTCATCCAAAAATTTTAGACATTTCTACCAGCCGAACGTTGCCACAGCTGCGTCCAAATACCCAAGGAACACGCAATATTTCCAGAGCCATCTGAAAATTAGTTTACGATTAGATGTTCCACTGCAAGAAAATTCAAATTCAACTGGTGTCCATTCTCCGCGAGTTCAGCTCCCGCTAATTATGGCCCAAGTGCTTCGGAGTAATCAGAAAATCGCTGACTTCCGAAATGATAACGCCGTTTGCCCAACATGAGTCCTGCACCAAGAAATCGTGCGAAACACGCGCTGCAAGAGAGCTACTCGCAAAATAGGAAAATTTCGGTGCGTTTAGTTCGGTTGACGATTACATTTCGAATTAGCCTGCAAATTGGGCAGCGTAATTGCTCTTCCGAGATGTAATTAAACTGATAGCTATTTTCGTGAACCACCGGAAGAGCCACGTTAATTTCGCTACAACAGACTACCGGCGAGCTGCGAACCAGCTACCGTCGAGCTTACGCGCGGTTATCTAAAGATCGTGTTTGAACAGGGCTGCCTGGTGTTTAGGGAAAATGATATCCAGTACCTCTAGAACCCCCATGACGAATCGATATTTCTTTTTTTCGGTGAACCTAGAATTTGGTACTCGCCGAAGAAAGCGATGCTTTAAATAAGCCTCGAATCTCCAACACGCATTCCCCAGTTTTCCATGTTTTTCTATACATAAATTTCATTCTGTTTTGTCGGGAAACTAATTCCCGCAGATGGGGTCTTGAGAATTATCCCATTCCGACCCGAACAAATTACTTATGTTTTTCGCTCAAACCCTGTAATTTCTCGGGAGAAGATAAATAACGGAAATCGAGACGCTCCAGTCTACACAGTCTGGCAAATTACCAGTAAGAAGCTGTACTAGATGAAACAACGGTTGTCGTGTACATTTGCGTAAATCTATTCGTTTTATTAAAATGCGGAAAAAATTCTTTACTAAAATGTCCTGCACGAGTCTTCCGCAGACGACCGAATGCCGAGAAATCGAAGCAATATTAAAAACGCTTGCCAAACACTGTTTTCTCCGAGCAAACGTGAAAAATGTTGTGCTTGACAGCTGCAGCGGAAATGACGATATGAAAATCCCGAAAAGCTTCGCACCATTCCAATGTCCTCGATGCGCCGCGAAATATCGCAGAACAAAGAGGCCACGGCGAAGATCGATGGAAGATAAAAGGATAGCGGAATAAGCTCATCAACGAGGATGACTGGGATGACAAGTAAAGATCCAGAACGGAAGTGAGGTATGAGACGGGGGCGCGGAGAACTGGGAAACGAGCGGCGAGGTCGAAGAATTCGCGGTGGCGACAGAAAGAAGTAAAAGGAAGTTCGTACTCGGGCCACGGAAAAAGTGGAGTGAAAAATGTTCAAACGGAACGTAAACGTTCATTCTTCGTGGTGCCGTTGGAAAAGTAATTGAAACGAAACGGTCGACGGGGAAACAATCCCAGGAACGTCAACGCGTCAAAATCGGCTTCAAAAAACAGCGTTCTAACAAACGTGACGCTGGAAAGAATGAACGAGGAGTTGTTCGTCGAAATTGGACAGTGGCCCGACAAAAAGCTTACGCGATCGAGATCTTCGTTCGTCAACCGTGGCTCGAAAATCTCCCGCTGCCGCGGGCACGATCGTATTTCATTCCCTCTTTTTTTTCCGTATCCACTTTTCATCCACGACTCGGCAAAAATGATCGCGCGGAACACGGATCGCATTACCCCCGTGACACTGAACTCGGCTGAAAATCCAGTCGTATACGGGCGAAGAAAAGATGAAGCGAAGGAACACAGAAACCTACTCAGAGCCTTGGAATAGCGGGCTATGATTGGCCGATGCTATGCAAGTTATGTTTCCCCTCACATTGTTCACCATCCTGCTCAACCCTTCCGCAGCGCTTAGCCTCGCCTTATAACGCCACTGATGTTCGTCTTCGATACACGTTTAAGGATCCTGCATACCCATACACCTGTACACACGATCACGTACCCATCGTCAGCATTATCGACACATACCCACGCTACTTACGACTACTCGAGCACATTTGGAAGCAATATCTGTTTGTGGAAGCCCATTTGTGTCTACACAGGGTGCTTCATCGATACCGTTGTCAACAATGTTAGGTCAGTGTGTTTACGATAATGCCGCGGAACCTTTATCGCTGACGCACAATTGGTAATTCAGTATGTTAATAGATTAATACATTCGCATTACAAGCGTAGACCATGCTTCTCTTTAAAAACAGATACTATCTACGACGAATTCACCGAAACACCCCGTATATGCGTGAAACGAATGCCTGTAGACAACGCTTCGCATCCTGCAGTGGCAACGTTTGTGTGCAGCCTATCGAACTATTGGCAATACGGTCAATTGGAGTAGCTTCATCAACGTGGCGCAACACATACGAGCGGTTAAGTAATTTCTAGTCAAAGAGGCGTTATCCGTACGCTATAAAAGGGTGGCACGCTGGCGATAAGGGAACCGCACAAAGCGTTATGCTCGCAGAGTCGTTCAATTAGAATCCCGTAAGTTTCCTTTAGAAGGCATCGTCGCGGGGAGACGTAACGGGAAAAATACCGTCAGGAGAGGGGTGGTTTTTGAAGTTTGTAACATAGTGAAATGTCGGATAGTCGAACTGGGCCCAGTAACGGGAAAGCACGGCGAATAGCGGATGATGCTCGTTGAACTCTGATTAGTTTCGGTATCGAGCTCCTGTCCTCGACTTACTCGGCTTTGTAGTCGATATCTGCAGAGCACTGTATCGCTTCGAAAATCCTATTTGCTTTCGGCGCCGGTTAATCGCCACGGTTACACAATACCATTTCAAAGTTTCATATTATTGTAACCATTGTTTCATTCGATGCACTTGTTTCCTCCATTTGTTTCATTGATTCGTTTAGTAAATGAACTCTGTTATACAAATAGCAGTCGATGAACGTTGCATCGATTAATCAAGTAAAAGCGCTGTGAATGTCTATCCTGAAAAACGAGATCTTCCGACATTTCGGAGGCGGTGCCATCGTGCCGACTCGATGGCGCCGGATGGATGAAAGAGGATCGTTGCGAATAAATGTGTTTGCGTATACACGATCGGGTTAGGACTGATTCATCTTCGAACAGGCGGTTTGAAATCGATACGTGTCTCATATGAAAGGTACAGCACTATTGGTACATTCGGGCCCTTTAACTTTTTCCGATTTTATTGTCTCGTTATTGCAGCCAAGCTCTCTGTAAATTCCGCGGAATCCCGAAGCTTTGTGGAGCAAGCGGACGTTTGTACTTTTGCTCGTTACACTTGTATCAATCGCCTGGATTTATGCAGTGTGTTTAACATGTATAAAAGAGCATTCGTGGATGTGTTCAAGTTTATCGTCGACATTAACCTTTCTCGTTCGGAAAATCTGCTTTCCCGGAGGGCATACGCATTACTGGAAGTATTATATTTATTGCATTGCCCATAAATCCGTTCAATGTCCATGTAGAATGCTTTGACTATCGTTTATTATTCCACTGTATTTATTATAACGAAACTAGGAAAAACTAGGTATTAAATGAATACTAGTAAACGAGTTTCATCGATAATTCACTAATGAATTTAGGTACACGTCGTTCACACGTTAGGAAAGTTTTTGATTATCGTAGGGACTACTATGTTCCTCGGATCTGCAATACTGTGTAAAACATCCAGCAAACTTTTGGTGTAAAATGTTTACGTACGCATAAACATTTGCCAAACACCTCGCAAAGTAAAGTTCAGCTACACCTTCGCTAGAAATGCATCCCAAGACAGTTAAGGTTTCCGCAAATTTGAGCGTTGAGTCTGAACATGCGGGCTAAACTTCCTCGCCATTATAACGTCGAACAATAACGTTCGAACTCCGCTATTCGTGAAATTGAATCAGAATGCGCCCGACAAGCTTACATTTTTCTGTTTCTTCGATTCAGTCAACGTGCTCGCGAGCCAACTGTAAATTAACTTTCTTTATTGTTTTGTTGGAAGTCGGTTTTTCCTAAGTCTTCTAGCGTTCAATCTCACTCGAACGAACTTATTGCTCGCGGTTCGATGGGATGTTGCGCGCTCGATAGTTCTTTCTGTTTGCGTTTCAACTACAGCGATGCCGGAATGCATTTTATAAACGAATTTCCTTCGAAACCCCATCGTCTGTAACAACAGATCATGTTTCTATCATATTGATTGCGCGTCGATTGGAATTTGAACGCAATTAATTGGTTAAATTCAACCTTTGGACATAAAAGCCTTGCGCAGCCAATGCAACGACAATTTTTAACTCGCATTGCATAAATTCAACCCTAGTTTCCATGATTGTCGAATTCTGCGATACTGCATTTATACGTGCATTTGACCAAATTGTCGCAATAATACAGCTTTGTTGCGTCGCTCGATAACAAGCATCGAACGCTCGGTCAACAATCGATATAATAATATTTTCGTGATCCAAACATTAGCACGATAAATATTTACAGCCGCATATAACAATGTGCGCAACTTGCTGGCGAACTCAAGTACATCTCGGAGAAAATTAGGTCGATAAATTGAAGAAATTACGTATTCCTTACCATCGTTTTATGTAACACAACCCTAAATTCTTTTTTTTTAAAGAAGAATATATTTTCACCAGAAGGATTTTGACGATAGGAGATGTTTCGCGATATGAAGCTCACGCGAAGCGCGCGCAAATCCGCGTAAACGGGTGTTGATTGCCAGTTTTCAGTTTCACGCTGCGCTTGGTGCGTTTCATGGTCGATCGGTTTTAATTAGAGTATGGGAAAGGAAGCGATAGTGCACGAAGTCACCCTTAGTTAGAGTCCTATTCACCGCGAACCGTGGCTAAATTTTCCTCACGATTTAACCACGTTTCGTCGCCGTCGATTTCTCTCTCGACGTGGATTCATCCCGCAAAGAAAGAAAACATCCGTTTGTCAAGAAACGCAAGATTGTGATGTGTTTTTCGAATCCTTCTCGAATCGATTTTGAAAGTCATATCGCGCCGCTTTCTACGTTCTGTTTTCAATTACCCCTTTTTTTCTTTAACAAGGTCAGCGATCCTCGTGGACACGAAATCGTAGAAATGCATGCTCTCATTGCCACTATTTTTCGTCGCTATTGTCACATTTTCCTCGTTGGCGCGAGACAAATGTCCGCTGTTCATTTTAACGTTTGCGTTGGTCTCTTTGCCTTCCTTGGTATCGCAGTGAAATATCGTTCGATTGGCGAGCTCGTGAATGGTCAAAACTTTGAGCACAGAAGCACAGCGTTACGCTCGCCGTTTTGTCGAAACTATCGTGGAAAACGTTCGGAGCGCGCAACAAAATCGTGTAGCGATTGGCTGTTTTTCAGCATTTCTGTTTTTCGTCACGGAACGGGGTAAACCGTCGCGTTTCCGAGCAACGATCTTCCAAAACAAACACGAGTTTTTCGAGGGAAGACGTGAACGTCACGACACGGTGATTACTTCTTTTTTCAAGCTGTTAGATACATTTTCCGTTTCGATACTTTATCGAGGAGAATCTCTTCAGAGCAAACGCAAGTTACAGGTGGAGAAAATATTGTAGGAGTCTAAACGAAAAATAAGGCACGGGGATTCGACGCCACGATCCTCGGATCTACAGTCGACCGCTTTACCTACGCGACCAATTCCGTAGCCTACGTTTCGTGTTCTTATTTGACTCCTTATTGTTGGGTATGGGAGGCGCGGATACTACAATATTAAAGCATCTGCGAGGCTGTACTTTTTTCAAATGTCTGTGACCACAATAAGAATTTCAACGATTGTGCTAGTAATAAATAAATATTTGTTAAATTGTTGGGATCCCGAACTAGCAGCGCGCAACAAGTTACGCTTGAGGATGTAGCGATGCACTTGCTCGAGCTGTTGGATCGATCGCCAGTCGTGATCGAGGACCAATGGAGGTCCAATAATTCCCTTAGGATAGCGAAGCTCTCCCCTACGCGACTCGTTTGTCCTCAAAAGTTTTCGTCTGGCGTTTTGTTTCCGATGCTCGCCATTCGTTATCTCTATTTTCCCTTCATTTGCGTTTGTGCAGACTCGCACTGTATCTATTTCACTGAGCGTTCGTTTGACAACAATACGGTTCCGCGTTTATACGTTTGACGTGTAAGAGATCCGATTACTCGGAAACTTTTCCGCGCCGCGGGAACGCGACGTGTCCGTAGAGAAATGATGGCGCTTCGCGAACGAGCGTTTCGCTAGATTGCATTTCCAGCGATGATGTGCACTCGCAACAGTGAGAATTTTGAATTCCGTGGCCAACTGTGAACCAGACAGAATTTCACGTGCCTCCTGTACATTCTGAGGTCAGCCATTAGTTTGCACTCGCTAGATACTTAAGGAACTATCTGTTCATTGTAATCTACGGATAGAACTGTGCAACAAATAACGTATTAAGAGAACTTGCAACAGCGATTTATTCTACTAGACTACCTGTTTCCGTATTAATTGATTGATTCAGAATCTTCAGCTTGCAAGCATGAAGATGATGCTTCAATATTTACCGCAAATAAAAAGCCTTCACAAATCTATCCGTGAGTAAACTCGTTCTAGAACCCTGAAGAGTTTACTGAATATTTTCTTTTCGATCTCGGAAAGTGATCTCTCAGCTTTCTAGCGAAGCAAGCGAATCGTCTGCATCATTTCAGAACGCTGCTACGACGAGGATGAAACGAAACCTGATTCGACTACCCACTCGTATCGTCTATAAGAAAACTATTAAAGGACGCATTGATTTTTTTTCTTTTTTTTTTTTTTGTTGACTCGTCAAAATGCAGCATTCGGAGGCTGCTCCTCGATGAATTGAAGACGCAGCTATTAAGGAACACGATAAACGATTCTATTTTCGCGCGAGTCAATAGAATTAATTCAAATTAGACGTACCCTGATTTACCTTTCCTCGAACTATGTTTATCCATTAAATTCCGATGAAAAATTCTTATTCCAGATTCTCGTTTTACACAAATCTCGTCACTGATTAAACTGTAACGCGCTGAAAAATAAAAGCTAGAGACCAGGCGTAGCGGTTTCATTCATCTTCCGGAATAATTTACACTGGTTTGAAAATTTCCATCGCAAATCAATGGAGCAGCCCGTGTAATGTAGCCACGGAGAATCCGAGGCAGCGAGAGAAAGGAAAATATGGTAGACCGCATTACGTATGGGAAAAGCATACGAGCCGAGGCTGATAGATCAGTTTCACGAAATGAATGTAAAACGAGATACACGGCTAGATGGAGAACCAGAACTGTCGGCGGAAGATACAAGGCGAAATTAAGGGTGAAAGAGAGGGATATCGAGGCTGCTGGGCGGATTTCTTCTGGTGTCTAGCAACACTCTCCTGCGTCCTAGTAAATCTAAAGAAGATTCCAAGACCGGGAACTACCACGCGATGGATAAGTGACCGTAAAATCTCTTCACGATGGCGGATCGTTTCGCAAAAACGACATCGTTCACGGTGGGAAATGGACGAACGCTCGTAGAGAGTTGGGTCTGCTGGCGAAGGCATTAGGATAATACCGTAACCGAGCGAATGTCATATAACGCGAGTCGTAAACAGTGTGCTTGTCAATTTAAAAAAAGAATCAGTTTGAATTTTATACACTCATAGTGTATTTTCTGTGGACGATCCCAAACTGGAGGAAACGTGAATAGACGCTTGACAAAAGACTGTGAAATTTGTCTTATTTATTTGGGCGAAATACTCGCGACGGGGAATGAAAAGGATAGCTGAGAAGGGAAAATCGTTTTTGCGATCGACATTTGTATCGTCTATGGGAGAAAGAGGACCCCGACGGAACGGGAGAACAACAGGAGAACTTTTCTTCGCTGTCACCGCCGTACGTCAGGAGTCATAAATTATGTGACCTTACTGGTTCCCCGTGAACGTTTTTCCTCCTTTACTTTGTCTTCCTTGCCGAATTTTTGCGGTTTCCTATGCGTCCATTCGCAGGCTACGTAACCCGCAACGTCTGCGACACACATGTTACGCTCTATTGCCTTCTACAGTGATTTACCTTAAACTAGTGGAAATTGGCGAGCGGTAAAAGTTAGTTGAGAGGATAGTTCTACGATTTATTACGACGCCAAATGTGAATGCTAGGTGGTTCGAGTAAGACAAAAAGCTAGAAAATAAAAAAATGATAGCTGAATAAGGAAATAGATATTTTGTCGGAAAAGGCATTAGGTTACATTTGCAAAATGTCATGTCTCTTCGATAAAATTTGTTTCACTGCGTTCGCAAGCTCGTTTTTGTCGCAAACTTTCAGAAACCATATGGAAGAATACATTCTCCCGAACGACGCCCATCTTCCAGTCGGAAGAACGGCTCGCAACCGATCGTTCCTAAAATCTTCCTCCAACTGCTTTCAACGCGCCACGGCAACTATAAATTGTTTCATATCGAGTTTCGCGGCACACGGAAGAAATTGCTTTGTCTCGTCGAGACGACGGTGAGACGATGCAATCGATGAAACTCGTAAAGGAAGGAAGTTGGAAAAACGTTAGAAAGACACGGACCATCCACCTCAAGAAACGTCAATCGGCGGGAACGAAATGTGTAAAAATTGGCTGCGATAGCTCGAAACGATAGCGTGCTTTCAATCAACGATCGTATTTCTGCTTTCGTCGATTCAGCGTGTAATCGATTTACCCATGATGCTAGAATCGGTCAGTTAACTGGTCGTTTTTTCGGTTCACGACCTTGCCCGCGGTTAAAATTACAAATAACACTTAATTACGCTTAATTGCTTAATTGGCTCATTTGTGTAACTGCTGGACTACCGCGGTAATTGGCAAGTTCTGCACGTTCAACCTTTACACGACTGCGGGTTAATTTTTATGGTGCTACGTACACGAAAAACCCAATAACGACGGGCGTTAGGAACGGGTCGCTCTTTCGTATCGTGTCATGAATAACGTAATTGCGACATTCGATAAACATCGACGCGGAACGATAGTCATTGAACTACGTAAACTGAACTCGAACGCAACCTCGTAACAAGCAACATCGCTCGACTGTAGGACACCGATTTTTATGAAATTTTCCACACAAAAGGAGCACTCTACGTTAATTACATTTTACGCGACGGTTGCTCCGTACGTGAGGCGTGGAAATTTATAAATTTAGAATGAAAATAAAAAAACGTTTTTTGCTGTGCGAATATAATTAAATTATTCGAAGGTGAGTTCACTTTCGAACATTTAGAGCAACGCGTATACTTGTAAATTGTGTACGTAGTGTAATTCGATTCTTATCGAGACTGCCAACACGCTCGAGGAAATTGATATCAGCCGTCAGATGCTCGGCGACAACGTGTGCGCATTCTTTCAACCGAAATCGCTGGTCGTTGTTCTGAAAGTCGCTGCCACGATGCACCGTGACGGATTGTTTTTCCGATCTCGGAGCGCTTAAGTGCTTTCACGTCATTCAATGTCGCCTCGATGACTGATCGTAACTTGTACAGGCATACAGAGGTGCGAGACGAATGAAGCGTGCAAATTATCGCGCGCAATGTTTACCTTACCTAAGTTGAGGCTTCGAAAAACAAATCGAAAATAAACACTTGCTTTTTCAAAATAAAGAATAAACCATTTTCACGAAGAATGATCGAGAATTAATTAAGAGGAACTTCGATTTGGTTCGTAATTGAATGTAGAGAAACGTGATAATTTATTGCTGGGAGAAAAGTGACTAGTCGCGACGTCCTCGACACGGCCTATTTTATTGTTTCTATTTCCGATGGCTGTACATAACAAACGAGAGAGGTTTAGTCTGTCAGCGATTATTTAGGCTTCGTGTGGCTGCGTTAAGTCGTTCGGGTGGCTATTTGAATGACGTGGGCCGACGAAACGATAGGGATTTCGATTCTATTAGAATCAATGGGAGCCATAAATCGCTGCGGATCGTCTCGAATTGGGTTAAGTAGATTTCGCCTGTGAATATGGACAGCCGCGGTAAATCCTCTGCTCTAGACTTTGAGGAAAAATATGGATTCCGTGATTCTGAAAGTAATATTTTGGAACACGACGTTAACATTTACCGTTGAGTTAAGCACGTAAATTTTATTCAATCGCCTCTGTAAGCCTTCAGCTGTAACACCTGGGAATTATTAATCTTGAGACATTTCAAGACATCTTTCCTTTAATGAACTTTCAGGTACAGATTGCGCCTACTTGATTTACGCCGCTACGGCTTTCATTCCCTTAATTGATCCTGGAGAAGACTCTCGAAACTATTATTAACTCAACAATGGCAGATTAGGAGGGTGGAAACGGGAGCTGGACTCGAGTCGGTGTGGCTACCTGTAGAGCTGGAAGCCGAGGGCAGGTATATCGAATATCGAGCGAACGGGGAAAGTCGATTTAAACGCGGGTAACTGTGGAATCCGAAATCGGAAGCGAAGATGGCCCTATCGTGGGAAAAACGAGGAAATGGAAAACGGGGAACTTGGGGAAATCGTAACGAAGAGTCGGAGACGTCGAGGGGACGGAAAAAGCGATTTGGCCCGATTCCAGATACCGTAAAAAGGAAAATTACGACGTAACCGAGCACGCTAGAGCTTGTTACGCGGAATTTGGTAATTTCCAGATGATGGGGAATTAAGGCATGGTTAAGTGGTCGAGATAACACCATGGTTGTGCTTCGACGTAATTAACAACGACTGCAAGATCGAGAAGTAAAATGGAATTGCGTAACTAACGGAGATAAAGGAAGGACATGAGGGCGAACGCGAAGGGACAGAGATGAAAGCTCCCTCGAGGTTTTGGCGAGCCCTAGGATTGACTAGAGATGAAGACGATACGTGGGTGATCGATGCAATTTGCGAAGGTATAGGGGTTAGGAATCTTGGCAGGAAATGAAAAGGAAGTAATTGACTTACCAATTCATTTACTCGTATATCTATTTACGGAGACGTGATCCGTTCTCTATTGTTCACACATGTGGCCCTTTACGCTTGATTGCTAACGATAAGCTTTTCTCAAACGTTATCCTAAGGGAAATTAGAAATTGAAGCATGGATCTGGGACGCACGTGGTTTCTAGAAACTGTTAAAATGTTAAGTTGAATGTTTAATAAGCTTTCGGGATGTCAGTTCCGTAAACTTGAAACCGTAGTTTCGAGGAAAAGGACTTCGAGTGGTTACGCGAGGCCGCAGACATAAAATATTCATGATTCCTTAAAAATTCATCCCGGAAGAAATACACGTTCGAAAACTTTGTGCTTGTATTACATGAATATACATCACTTGCGATGTATACAAATATTTTTGTTTTTCCGAAAGCAGATTTTGTATTCAAAATGGCGCTCTCGCCCAAAGCTTATTTCATATCGCCATTTGAATTTAAAATTTGAAAATAAGATTCCTGTTTGCGGTTACATCCTTTATTCGTTCGCGTAGAATTGTTTGAAAAACTCTGATTCGGTCGAATGTGTGAATTATTTTCCGCACAGTTTTGGATAGCGTAGTTTCGAAAGGAATACAATTAGCGAAGTTTGAAGAACTGTTATTTCGATAATAAAGTTGAAAACATGTATTATATAAGCTCTATTAATAAGCTATTCTGGCACCATAATACTCTTTCTCGCTAGCATCGAAATCACGGCAGACAGCTGAAGCCTTTCATTGAAAACTCGGTCAACATACGTACCGATTTGAATCGCTTTTATTCCGTCGGACAATATGTTTGGGGCCACTTTCCAAACAAGCTCATTTTAATTCTCGCTCTTACTTTAATGATTTCCGTCTAGGCAGAACTCGAGAAGATCACCTTAACTTAAAGTTTCTTATACAGGATGAATGGCTGCTGCGACACGAGCATCCTAAGCTGGTTCACGTTGATACTCTGGTAGCGTGCCAGATGTTTGAACTCTTCCCCAAGTTGCATCGGTTAGAGGCCAGCTATTAGACACTCTCGAAGAATATTTCTTTGCTCTGATTATTCATCAGTCAAACATTTATGGAAATATATTCACACTGCTTTATTCGTATCAGCCTCTTACAATACGGTTTCGCTTCCAGATCAACGATCTTCCCTTTATAATATCCAATTAGAGGAGGTAAGTCATGCCTCACCGAAAATCCTCTTATCTTCCTAAGTGCTGCGACTCACGGCATGTTAATAATTACCACGCACGCTTAGGATTAAGGGGGAATATTACCTGCTTAAGTGCAGATGTCGATGTACGGCATCAGACATGAAAACTGCCTAGAGGGAGATACTTAGCTACTTGCTGTTATGTAAGTATACGTTATTAAATAGCGTATGCATTGTTACATAATAATAGCTATCTAAACGGTGCTGTTAATGCGACCCTTCTTCGATCGGTGAAAGTAGATAGGAGCAGATTAAACGAGGCGAGACCACGGATAGTCTCTTAAAAGATTTCGCACGGTGAACGAATTAGAATTCATCCAAACCGTCGGTAGGTTTTAATTCCGGCGCAAGCTTCGATTACACAATCAAGCCGCGATCGTGGACGACTGCGACTGCAGCAATCGCATCTCATTGGTACGCCACTCCGTGCACAGTCGTTTCGAGAGACTTTCATCGGGCGAGGAGATTTAATCCACCTCCGTGTCCTTCAATTTTAATACGGTGTCCGTAATCTCGGCTGGAAGGGGAGATCGTCTGGTCGATTGATTCAAGAAAACCTGGGTTCCGGTTTAGGATCCACGGTCTCGGGAGCGAAGAATCAAGGGATACGGGGTTAACGCGATCGAACGAAGTTCCAGAGCTCCTATTATCGCGGTAAAAATAATACACGAACGCACGTTCTCCAACGACGCCGAGAAGAAACGATGGTTTCTCGATAAAGGCGGAAGCTGAAGGGAGAAGGAGCGTGGTAAAGCGAGAGGGACAACTCGCAATTACGTTCTCGAGCTTCTAGGCAGCTAGGAACGGAGTCGAGCTAATCGATCGGTGCGTCCATTTCGCCCCCACTCCCTTCTCTCCCTACATCTCTAACGCTCACCCTCTGTCCCGTGCTTGTCTTCCACGTACTTGGCTTGGAAGCCCTTCGTCCTTCGAGGCATCGTGTCGTTGCAGCGGCGAGCTAGCGCACGAGTCGTCACACTTTGCGGTACGTTTCCCAGTTAACGTGTAAGCCGCATTAAACTGATTACGATTTACGGGTCGGACCGTCGTCGACCCTGTTGCGCCGCGTTAAAGCTTACCGCGGACAAATTTATTAAAGAAGACAAATTTTACAACTTTAATCATGCGTCTGCCACCATTTTGATCCCTCGTTTCGGGAAGATTCCAAAACTTAACACAAACGAATGGTACTGTATTTATTACGGTGATTAAGAACTGGTGGTTAAGACTTTAAAATTTTCCGATTTTATTTCACGCAACAGAAATTTATTACCGCCGAGGATAAAGCTGCTAACGAAACAGTTTCGCGGGACGACCGTGATTTTCAATTCGCGCTGAAGATCCCATCACGCGATCGTGTTTCAGCAAATCAGCGAAACTTTATGCACCGAGAGCTAGCAAATTCGTCTCGGTACAGCTGTCTCGCGTGCAACGTATCGCCAGTAAATTTCTTGCGCCGGTGTTCCTCGATTCTCAACCCTCCCGCAGATCTCGACTGAAGTCTTGTTTTAGCAAATGAATTTACCCTTGAAAAAGTTTTATCAACATCGAATAGTTTCGTGTATTTAGTATTAGGAATAAGGAAATGTTTTAGGCCCTGAGCCAACGTATCCACGCACACTGAGGTATCTGTGGACGTGAGAAACCCTGTCGTAGACCATGCTCGAAACGGTGCTCTTGATATTTCATGAAGTAACGAGGACTTTGCTTCAGCTCTTTAAAATGCGTCGCATTGCGATTTGTCACGCGATACTTGCCTTTTCACTTTCAACCGAGTATTGCGTTACATTTGCATAATCCAAATGTAAATATTTGTTAATACTTACAAAAACTGCTGTTAGAAGCACTTTTCCCATTTCACTCGCGATCGAGGTTACCCCTCTATGATTTTCATCTGTCATGCCCACGTATAGCTTTAGTTGACGGTTCAATTTTCCTGAAAGATTTGACAAATCGAGGACCATACGTCAGACGCGAATGCTTGGTATTATCGCGTCGTTAACAGCGCGTGAAACGTAACAATGTCGCGTGAAATGAGATAGCTAATGATGCAGATACGCGCCCCGGGGGTTCCCCTGGTGTCCGGGTAACAGTTCTGTGATTATTTATACGGAATATAGGGATCGTTGTGTGCCGCTCCGTGGTAGTATAATTGGGTTATCTGGCAATTTTCGTTTAATGCCTAAGCTTAAGCTGCAAGATTATCGATTAACACGGTCGTATGGCGTGACTTTGCGACAACGACGCTGTAACCGGCCTCGCAAATCGTTCGTAAACGGGCTACGTAACGTTTCCTTCCTTCGAGTAGCGACGGAGGCCGGGAATAATCGGGAAGTTTTCGGTCACGTTGCTCCTCCAGGGAAATTAACGATAAACCATGAAACTTCGCTATGGCGAGGGCTAAGTTCTGCGGTGCGCGAATTTACCATCGTCTACCGACTTCTTGCCTCTTTAATTATTACTTAACGATGCCAAAAACGCTGCGAACTAATTGGAGTAAGTCGCTCGAACCTGCGAACGCATCGTGGGAATAATTTACAGCACGATGATTTCAAGAAAATTTTGCTTTGGTACGGTGACTTGGTTGGGTCGTCTGACCATGGTTACCTCATTCTACTTGCGTCAGTGTTTGCAAACATTAACGATAGAAGTTATAATTAATTCTATCTAGTCAGAAAATGGCAATAAAGTCAGAGATGAGATATATAATACGATACAATCGTCGGCGTTGGTAAACGCCAACACAAGTAGAAACAGTGAGTAATGGTCAGACAAGGCTTAATCACGCAAGACGTTCATTAGAACGAGATTCGACAATTTAGACAGTCTTTTAGCACCGCGTATATGTAAAGCAGTCCTTCAAAAACCATTCTTCATTGATGTCATAGTTAAGCAGAGGGGAGGTAAGGTGGAATACTCGACATTGTTTGCCAAAGCAGCAAACCTTGATTTTGGAACTTCTGCTTGCATTTGTACATGTTAGCGTGTCGTCGCTAGTATCACGAATTTCACCGATCCCTGTATATTCTTTACACACTTGTCTACGTAATAACCAAGTTTCGGGAAGCAGTGACTCGCCAAACAACTTAAATTTGTGCTTTGACGCGCCTAGTGTTTCGACGATCGACGTTATATCACCATCGTCGTGACCTGAAGCGATTCGTTATAAATTCGCGAAAGGATACAATAGCGAGTGACTGCGCAACGGGTTGGTAATCAAGAGATACACGGAGTTGCGAAGAGAACCGGGACGAAGGTGTTCCCTCGTCGCATGCTGAGCGAGAAATGACTAGCTTACCAGGAGACCCGCGAGCTGTCTCGCGATAACGAGGCTTCCTCTACGAAGTAGGACGGTCGGCTTTTCCCTCTGTGAAATTTGAATATCGCTAATTGAACACAGTTTCTCTGCGTGTTTATTAATAAGTGGGAAACGCAGGCATAGAGGTGACGTCACTTGCCGAGCATGCAAATTTTTTAACTAGATGACAGCGTAGAGACACGACTGCAATCTTCCTTCTCGATCTCATTTCAATTTTCGTTATTAATTAACTATTCGTTATTTTATTTCTTACATTTAAATTTGTTATTGTTATTTTCCACGAGTTTGTTTCAACTCCCACGCATCGTCCAATGAAGGCTATCCAATTTGATATGATATGATACCATATAGATAACGCAGAGAACGTTGGAAGTAATTGTCCAGAATGATTCATATACGAATTCTCGGGGATCGATATTTCGCAAAGTTGCGCACGAGCTTCGAATATCGATAGTAACAAAAAAGCAAATGAAATTGCGACGCCATGCCCTCTCCGAGCGGAGCTCGTTAATTGAAGCCTACTCGTACCATTAGGTACCGCAGACTGCATTATGGCAGTGAAGGCTACCCGGTGAAACCGCGTTCTCCGACACCCAGTCACAATTGCGGTAAGTTTATCTGAGCGAATCGAAACCTCCAGGTAACAACGCGTCCAGATGCAACCGCAGGCAAACTCGGTGCAATTTGCGAGAACCGCTGGCCGCATCTATATCCACCTGTGTTGACCGTGTGATAAATGGTGATCAGATCTCGAATATACCTCGTAAGCGTATCACGACCTGTCTCCCCCTCGCTTAAATCCCATTATCGGAGAATCGAGCCGATCTTCATGATGGACTTCCATCTGTGATGAGTGCTGACTTCATGTCAACCATCCCAAAATGTCTCGATGAACAAGGGTTTCGGGATTCGTAATTAATTAATACCGAAACTCCGTCTCGTACTTCTACTTGAAATGCGATTAATATTCACGCTTTGCTTCGAAACATCCTGTATTTCCGAAAGGGATGGAATCGGCCAGCTATCAGAGTGTAATGGTACTTATTAACCCTCCATCGGACGCAATCGATCTGTCGGACACGAGGGACGGAATTTTGATGACGCCGTGTGTTTTAACCCCTTGATGCCCATCGTATCATTTTCGATACATATCGGATTATTCAGATAATTTTTCCATGCACGATATGGTATCAATAGAGTATACAGTAAAAATTGTAGTAAAAATAAATACAAAATTACATGAAATTCAATCCAGGAAAGATGGATGATATACCTAATTAGAATTCGGATGGAACAGACAGATGTTTGATTATCCTTGAACCAAAAGAGCGAGGAGAAAGACGATGCGTACTTTCGTTTTTCAATGTAACGCGAGACAAATGCTTGCAGCATCATCGTCGTAATCTCTCTAGCGATTTTCGACTATAATTCTATTATGTCGAATTCGCATAGGGCCGAGGCATTGATGCATCGTACTGTAACGTGAAGTTGACACATTCTCGATCAATCAGGCGTCACACGCAGCTGCTTTCGGATTCATGTGTGCGCGCGTGTATACGCTGTTAATCCTGCGCGGCCACTGAGCCGTTCCCTTCCTATTTTCATCGCTGCGCGTGGATGTTAAGTGGCGACCGATCAAAAATAGCCCCGGTACATTGGCATCGGTGTTCGCCGAGGCTCGACTTTCGATGAGCCTTGTAATTGAAAAGGGGTATGAAGAGCATCCCTTCAACGTGGCTCTAATACAAAATTCACAGGGAAAGATTAAGCCCGCGGTGCATTTCGTAGAGCGGAACAGAGGTGTCTCATAAATTTCTTTCAATTACGATCGGACCGAACTTTTAGCGTTTACAGCGGAATTCCATTGCGGCCGCGAAACAAAAGTCACGCCGAAATCGATACAATTTCACCTTAACGATGGCTAGAAATTCTGCCTACAGTGTCAATGTTTACTAACGGAAACGAAATTGAAACTAAATTAATACATACATGTATTTCGAGCGTTCGCAATACTCTAGGGAGTATATATTCCATCAGTTGCAAAAGTCGACTTTTACACGATAGTTACTTCGATAGAATTGCAATCTATGTACACTTCTATAAACATTATTTTTACAGCAATGTTATATTTAATATTACATCCCGAGGGTCGTAAAGTTGGAGATGAGAATACTTAATAGAAATTTCATTAAAGTTTTCAGGCTATGCCAACGCGGACACGGGCGTGGGAATCACTAAACCAGTTTCAAAAGTAGTATAAAAGGATCTTCTACACCGGAATTTACGACTCCGACTCCGAAACCTCAGAAACATCCGAGAGATCCCATTTACCTGACTGTGGTGACACGACAGTCAAACGAACGAGGAGACTAAACGGCTTTTACGATCGCTGATGCGCGATACTCGTACGAACCGGAGTTTCGCGACTCCTGTGACCATTTCGCGCGACAAATGAGTTAATTGTTCCTCTCTCGTAACGTGCCCTGCAACTTTCGGCGCGTCAGGATTTTCTCTAATCGCATCGAGTATTCCCTTAGTCGCGCCTTGGTGAAATTTTCGTTTCTCTTGCTTCCAGTGCATTTCATTTCTCTTCTCTTTGATGTCCCTCCGCGTTCACGGGAGTCGAAGCAAATGGAAAGAAAGGACGCGAGAAACAAAAGCGTAGAAGGCGGCCGCGCTGACACAGGGATTTCTTTTACGACATAAGTTCGGCTATGAATAAAATATCAAGCAACTTTTCCCGGGACTATTCTTTCGATCGACTTACCTTAAAGGCGCACAGGATGCTATAACCGAAACGATGGCTACCGCAGAATCAATGTCACCGTGTCACGTTAAAGTAAATTCAACTGTTTGCATAAATGAACTTGAAAAGTTCGAACGAGGACATTCTTTCGCAAGTAAGCATACCAAAAGATAATACGATTGCTTCCTTGAATTATATCGACGAGAGTGTACATATTTCGCTATCGTCAAAGGGTTCTCTAAGAAATGTCTCGAGTGGCTGGAAGAAATTCCAATATTTACCTCGGACTATAGGCAGCAGGATACTGGTATCCTTGTTTTCATCGTTTACGCATGCTCGCCGCGTTTACGTGTTAAAGGTGAGCTCTCGGTCTGTTTGCTTCACATACGAGAAGTTCCAAGCAAGTTATGAAAAAGTTTTTCCCGCCTCTCGGAAAGAAAAAGGTGAGAATTTCTCGCACGAACAAACCGTTCGCTAGGTTACCTCCGAGACTTTTTCCCTGCCAGAAGATTTAACGTCGTTCAGACGATTACTTATAGGTCTGTTACCTCCAAGTGCCTTTTCCGTCCCGAGAGTACTATCGAGTTAATTAAAACAGCTAATATTTTTAAAGGCGAAGAGAACTCGTCTGCGATACAGACGCGCACTGCGAAGGCTGATCCAACAAACCTAAGACCACTTGCCATTGACAAGTGAGCGTCACACAGTGATCGTTTCATGCATTTACGGTGTATACCGGTATAGGAAAAATATTCCAAACGCATGGAAAATAAATAATGATGTTATTATATTATATAAACGCGTGATATACATTTCGCGTATATTTTGCATATGTTTTCCATATTGGTATAAGTAATATCAGCGCATAAAATCCGCAACTTGATAATTACAAATACATTCACAAAGTAGTATATGATAGCTACAAGTACATACTTGACAGTAGGAACTATAAAAAATACTCTTACGCCAAATGTTCGACGATCGCACATTCATTATGCAGGGCATTCACAAGGGACATTTATTCGACCTTTGTCCGATATTAAACATTCAGGGCCCACGAAATATGCGGCAGCTTGCATGCATAATACACGTGCTTTAATTGCATTTATAATTACTATAATGAACGAAATAACTCGCGCCGCTCTGTAATTAAACAACACAGCGGTCGCGAACACGCAAGAAGCCGTTCAAATATTTGCTTTCGAGAAAGATCTTTTTTTCATTTTGTGCCACCATCTTTTGCAGACGGTCGGACTTCGGAGCACATTTGGTACCCTTGTCCAGCTACACCTTTCCTCGAGAAACTGGATCGAGGCTATAAGATGAAATAAAAATTAAATCTGTGCCGCAATTTAATTAACATTTCATCTGTCGGCGCGAGGGTGAAAATATGGGAAATTCGTCGCGAGTTTCTCAAACTTAACAAGGCGGTGCTGCAGTTTCCTCCTTTTCAATTGAATTTGCAGCAGTGAGATATTACCAGCAGGCGAATATTTTTAACCGACTTGCAACTTGGTTGCCCAGTCTCCACTCGAAGTTCGGACGTTTCTGCGAAACTTCCTGCGCGACGGACGTCGTAAAAGATTTATAACGTCTGAACTTTTTACGGTACAAAGTCGGAATTAACCGGGACGACGCTGGCATTCCGCGTATACCTTAATCGAACGAGTAAATTCGCAGGCTGTTAGTCGTATTATCAATCAGTTTCGGTGATTTGTTGCCTCTGAATTTGGGTCATTAGCTAAGGAAATTACCTAGAATCAGTCGACGCCGAGACCTAAAGTGGCCAGAGATATCTAAATCCATAGGTTGACGCATGGTACGCTCTACTACTGGAAAAGTTAACGCTAGCCTAGTTTCAGCTTGTAGGTCGAACATAGCCGAGAACTAGCGATATCCACTTCCTTGATCGAAGTGAAAGTAAGGCACAGTATAAAGGGAAGAGTAAGTATCAATTTTACGTTATCGAAGGGGTGATAATGCTTGTCGGAAGGGAGATGTTTATTGAACAGTGTGATGAGTGGTAATAACTGAGAATTAAATCAATATTACTCTCTCGAATGAATACCTATCGCTGCCATTCAATTGGGGAATATCGAATGGCGCTATCGATAACCTCGGTGAAAGCGAAAGTAATTCGGTATAATTTGAGCCCAATATACTTTGGTTCTCTGCTCTTCCACTGTAACCAAGATGCTGACCTAGAAACAGTGAGCGCCGACAAGCAGCAGTCAACAAGGGGTGATACGATCCCTCGACCATTTGCTGGCCGAAACTGATTGTGCTACTAGTCCAGGCAATAATTTCTCGGATAGGACAAAAGGGACCGTAGGACGCTCGTAGCCCGGATTATAGCATCGATATATTTCAGGGACAGATTCGGTACTCTAAAATTTATGTGCTTTTTCTTTATGACGGAAATTCCAGTAGAGATAAAAATGTGATTGATAAGTAGCCTCTATTTCCTTGTTGATGTGTGCCAACGAAGCATTATTTTCGGTCACACTGCAGCCATATATCAACACTTTAAATCGGTCTTTTCGTGCAGTCCTTTTCGATGCGAACACACGTAGTCAATTTGATCGTTTCTGTAATTTTTATAGACTGCATTGTTTCATAAATAAATATCGAAAAGGTTGTTATAATTTTCCACTAATCCACGTATTTTCTTTCCGTTTCAGGTAAGTTGCAGTCGCAGCCTGCGTAAGTCAGACTCAGATTTGCATACGTAGCGATGTCGAGGAGGAGACGAACGTCGACAGGTATCGGGATTAAATTCCAACTCACCGGTATTGAAAATAGTTGTCGAGATTCACGCGCTTCAACACCAAGCCGCAGACAAAATACCTCGCTGTTGAAACGTATTCGTTCTGGTCGTTCACGGGAAAAAAATATACGACTCCACGTTGCGCAAACCTGTGATTCGCATTCCGAGCGGGTCGTATTTCCACGGTGTAGTTAAACCTTTGCCCGACGCGACCGAAACGCTGCGCGCTGGCTGTGAGCCAGTGTTTGCGAAAACGCGAACAACGCTCTCCCAAAGTCGAAATTCTCGCAAGGGAAGTTCGACGATTCGGTTATTATATTTACAACCACGAATTTATGTGAATCGCACTCCAGGATATAAGAGTGTACTCCGCGGAAACTTCTAGTCTGCGAATATGTCCTTTTTGCAATTTCCTACTTCCCTTAAATTGCTTCATAAAAACCTCGGCATACCTTATAAATTTTCGACCATCAAATTTCCATGATTTGTAATGCTATTCGGTTAACTTCGTCGCTGTACTTTTCGCGAGACGATTAATATAATTGAATTTTGATGAATATTCGGAGTCGGGGCGTTGTTAATAAACTACTTGGAACGAAGGCTCCTCATTTACATTCAACTGAATTAATCGCCTCCGTAAAATCTGGAGTTTCACAAGAACGAAGTAGCTCTTAATTTCTTCGACGTGCAACGACGGGTGATAAGCGCGTTGCAAACAATTTCGCTGAAAATATTGAGAGGGCGGGGATGGAATTTCTCTGTACCCGGAGCAGATTCCTCTCCCGTTGCGGTCGCTCGCCGAGTCACGTATCAGGCATTCGTCCCGATGCCCATGGGAGAGCGGTTCTGCTGCCAGGAAACATGTGGACCGGAAATATCTCGTGTACACGACGAGAGTGGAACGTCACGGTCACCGTGAAGAAAGACTGAAGAATCCCGACTCCGTCGCGGCGGGAGGACGAGTGTTCCTTTCTCTGTGCCTCTGATTCTCTCCGCAGCTTTCATCCGCGTTTTGGAATCGCGCATACCGGATAGGAAATGCAATTTCGCGATAGACTCGCATCTGCACGCGAATCCACAGAAATCGACGACAGAGGAACGACCATCGAATCCTTTGGAAAATACGGATTCGCTGCAGCACGCGCTCGGAACTGATTGGCATCCAACCAGGTTGCCTTTCAGATTTCTATCGGGCCGATGTATGCATAATAGAACGTTCCTTCTCTCAAGGAAGCGGGTCTGCAGTTCATGAACCTGGTAACTTGACTGTTCAGCGTAGGAATAGCATCCAGTTAGCGAAGTTAGGTGGTAAGCTTTGAAGTACTGATGAGATTTCTTGCTCTTCGATCTTCGTAGTGCTCGTACTTTAACTGAATACATAGTGGCGATTGATCCCAAAAGTTTAGCGAAAGTGATTCATAGGGAATATTATCACTCGCCAATTAATGCAGATTAAAGGTCTGTAATTGATTTATTATTAGGGTGTTCCGAAATAAAAACTGCGACTACTAGATACTCTCTAATTACATTTAAACCGTTATAGAGTCGAAGTATATATTCCAATTTATTGTACAAGATTTTCTAAGCCACCCTAATATCTCGTTCAAAGTTTTCCATCCTCGATCTATTAGCATCTCGAAGAATAAAATTGAATGATCCTTTAATTGCAAAGGAGAAGTTTAACTTTCCATCTACTGCATATTTCAACCATTCAACGCGATGCAACTTTCTCGTGAATTCCTGAAACGCGAATATTTACTGGAAAGTTGGTTGTGTCTCGGGAATACGTGCATAGCGTCTACTTTCGAAGCAAGACGATTGTTTCTTTTGGTCCCAAGCGCTGAATGTGTGCCAGTCGATGAAACGCGTCGGGGGAGGTTTTGCGAACCTCTGGCGCGTCGTAAATCCTTCATGAAATAACACAGCTCCGACAAAGTTTCACAGCTGCGCTGGAAGTGACGGCGTTTGATCCATTCCCGTTAATTATACTCGACTAATCGTTGCGTAATCGAGTTATTCGTAACTGACGTGACGAATGCGATGGAATTTGATCGCTACGTTCAAAGAACCGTGTAAATTCCAACCGTGTAATTATTTTCCGTTCACTGTTCTAACGATAAATGCTTAACGATCCAGCTAAATCATGTCGCGTGTAAAATAGGCGAGGACTACGTCTCGTGGAATACCCACAATTTTTTCAGGCAATAATTTCGAGGATTAACGTCGACGATGCTCACCGACTGAGCATCGTTCCCTTGTGCACGAGCTCCCAATACCGGGGACGAAAACGGTTGTTGATAAGAGCACTTGGTCGACCATGAACGTTACGTGGTCGGTTGCAACTCGTAAAAAGTTCTGAAAGAAACTAGCGACGGTAAAAGTGCGCAGTAGTTAGTACTGAGCCGAGAATGGCATCTCGAAAGTGGAGGGCAATCTACCGTGGTCGCACGAATCTTGTTGAACTTGAACTGCGTTTAGGAATTATATACAACTGGACGGTCTAAAAAACGTCTCTATTTTATTTCTATTAAGTCGCCATGAGCATTTCTACATAGAATGTCCATTCCGAGCACTAATTCTAAACAACGTCCAAAATGTCCAAATAGTACAAACGCGTCGATATCTGGCTAACTCGATACATTTGTCGTGTAGCCGAGTTCGGAATGGTCTTTATCGTACACCCACGGGACAATGCTCGTTGTGACCAGGACTGCGAGGAACTTTGAAGGAGGATTTCCACCGAGTCCCCATTCAGGATCCTCTTGTTGCTGGCCAAGCGTTTCGTCGTTCGTCTTGGCTGAGTGCCGACAGTTGAGAAATGGAACCTTAGCAACAGCTGCTACGTGAAAAAAGTGAGCCATCGCGACGAATGGACACCGAAAACGATACTCCGATCACGTAATATTTTGTGTTCTGATCTGATCCCGAATCGAGACTTTACAGACATGAGACGCGACACGAGTGCCATCGGCAGATCGTTGGTGCAATCGACGTAGAAGATATAGAAGATCGAACAAGGATCAAGATTCTATTGCATTTTATTCACGTATACTGATAGTATCAGTATTTGGAGGAGCAAGCGCTTACTTTTTCGATGTTCAGCCATTTATTCTGTACGCGGTGGACATAATTGTCTTAACCCACATGGCGAGTCAGCAGACATTCGACGTGTTACTTCTCTGATTTAAGACAGCGAGGCACGTATCAGGCCATCGGAAACTTTATCGCGTTCTAGTTGGCTTCTTGCTCGCTTCTGTGGGAGTTTTCCTCCGGCGACCGAACACGGAAATCGAATTAGGGCTGCAGTACGGTGGCCTTTTTGAAACGCACTTTCACAATCGCCGAGAATAGAGCCCTGCCCTTGATGGACAACGCGCGCGTTCATGACGAGAAAGAAAGGATCGATGGCGACCGAGATGAACGCATCACGGGTATCTCGTTCGTTCGCGAGCTTTGTTTTCGTCCCGTTGAATGCCATTAATCGCGATTCGGCTCGTCAGGAAGCGAGGGTTTTAATTAATTTCACGCTCGCGCCGGCACGCGAAATGAAAACTGCTGCGCGCTGCGTGACAAGCCCAAAAGGGCCCCGCAAATTTTTACATGGTACGACCTCGACTGCTGGCTTTTGCGAGAACTCGCGTACTCGAGCAACGTGGCAACGATTTAAATTGAATCTGCAGGGCGTCAACCCGCTTGAAAATTGTGGTTCGCCGACGCTGGCCTTTTGCAGTGGCGTCGCTGTACAACAGTGGTCTACACATTTTTTGGAAAACGAACCCTTGTAAAATAGAAACAAATCCTCTGCGTAGATTTACGAAAAAATGATGGATATCGATTACATTTTTTAGTCATAAAACGTAGAAGAGTATTCGACTAATACCTTTGACCAAATCACTTGACAGTTCGTTGACTCTTTGAACCATTAGGGTTGTTAGGAAAACGCTGGTATAAGTGGTTTGATTGTTTCGCTCAACAAAGGGCTGGCAAATTGATGTTGAGGGAATCCTGACTCGTACTCTGACAGACGCCGACATAGCTTTGCAGAAATGGAGAACATAGACACATACCTCGGGAGATTGACACATATCTGAGGAGATTGTTGGCCTACAGCAGTATCCATCAAAGACATAGTAACAATCTTGACCTCTCGCGTATCAATCATTCGAGAACAATACGAAAGGGAACAGATATTGAAATATCGAGATGACAGTGTAGTCTCGAACAAGCAATTAATTGACATTTCGACGCGTTTACACGTGCAAGCTTACTAACTTTCTAAAATGGAATATTTCTACCTCTAGGAAAACTCTACACTGTGAGTTACATAGAGAGAAGCTTTGAAAGACTATTGCACGTCTTCGGTTGACAGAAATGTCAATCAGTGAATTTGGCGACAGACGGCGGTGCAACTCGTTGGGAAGATCCGATCACGGGACCAACTTAGCGTGAAAAATCCACCGTGGCAAGAAAGCTCCCTCGATAAGCTCCCGATATAAGCGAAGAACAGAGTTAGGAAGCCTGGAAAATCCTGGAACGAAAGTCGTGGGTGAGAGTGTAAGTAACGACACTTGTATTGGAGGTTAAGACGATCAACTTGTTAACGAGAGAGCTTATCAAATATGCTCGATAATCGACTCTTTACTTTCCACGCAGCGCGAACCGAAGCAACTGAAATGATAGCTTAAGTGCGAAATTTTCTGTGGATTTAAGGATTGAACTTTTACTTCGATGGAATTTCTCATGCAATGATATCGAAGAAGTAAGGGTAGAACTCGTGTCTCCGTTGATCATTAGCTTGTTAAGGCCGATATTCGTGTACAAATACTGAACGTTGAAGAAAGCAGAGCACGAATGCTTGCGAAACAAGTGGCTCGTAGTCGTTCGACTTCGACAGGAGGGTGGAAAGGGCGAAAGTAAACAGGCGTTGCATAAGCTTTCGAGACGCTCTTCGGACATTGGAGGATCCAGCGAATTACGGTTTAGCGGGCCAAGTTAATTCAAAAAAGAACCCGTCGCATAAACCGCCGTAAAGGCTGAATACCAATAAGGTTGGTCGACTTAATATTCTCCAAGTTCGTAACCAAGAGTTTCCTTCCGCCTGTAAACTGAACTCATTTTAATTCCGTGAGAAGCATCTTTGGCCCGTTCATTAGAAACAAACCAGCATTAGCAAAAGATAAACGATCAGGCTTCGCGTTAAGAAAGGCTTAAACAAGGCTATGCTACACATATAAATTCATGGTATACATGCAATTACAAATTTTTATAAGCTGGGTCTAAAAGGATTCGCAATGTAGTTCCTGTCCAAAAGTTTTAGGTAGATTTGGAAGTTCTCTGCAGAGTTGCCAAAAACGGGCTCGCAGGCACCGTGCGTAAAATTGGATGCGAGCAGTTGGTCGATATTTATCGCGCAACAACCAAAGCAAAACCCAAAGGCGTTAAATTTCTTAAAAGAGATTTCGTTTCAAACTTAGTCGAGACGATACTTTTCAAGACAACCATAAAGTCAATTTCACGCGCCGTTTGGTCGATTTCTGTCGCGAATTTAATTGTTGCGCGATTGGTATAAAAGACGCATGCAAACTATGCGATGAAATACTCAATCAGTTAATTCACATAAGCTGGACAATAATTCGCAATTGATATGGAGGGAATTACACGCGGTTCTAGCTCACCATTGAGCTGGGGGATTTACCGATTACACAAGGACGTGGAGGACAACGTTCGAACATGGCCGTTTATGGTAATATTGGGAGAAGATGTGAATCAGAAAACGAAATGTCAAAATGTGTTACTATGGTGCAAGTATAACTAATGAATAATATTCGGACATATTATCCATGCTGTTCGCGTAGCAAACATTTTATTTTATTTCGTTTTATTTCTCAGTTGTTCCACGTATTCAATTTATTCGTACAAGAACGCTACCTTCCAGGCGATGCCGCGAATTTTACGACATCGTGTATAGTCGCCTGAATGTCAAATTCAGGGTGCTGTTTCTCTGTAGTATTTTGTTAGGCGGGTACATCCCACAGGCTACTGAACCGTGTTTTACGAGATTCAACACGTATAAATCGCGAAAACACGTTGTTTAAACAGAAACAATTCAACCGATTCCCCCTAAAAGCAACTTAATTGAGGCAATATCGTCGTGTAAAAACAAGTATACTTCTATGAAAGTATTTACATGCGCAACTGAAAATCTCTGTGTACTGTTGCACTTGTTACTGCCTCGAGCGCTTCATACGCAGTGATTTACCGCGTTATTCGAGGACCGTTGGGTTTTGTTCGCGGCGTTAAACCAAGCTACATTATGCGGTGGTTTGCTCTGCGTGCATCGCAACAGGTTTACGATTCCATCATCTTCGTTTTAAATACGTCTTTGACTGACCAATTCAAGACGAAATTTTTTGAAGAATGAAAAGTCGAAAGTTACATTTCAAAGCCAAAAAGTACTTTCTTCGAAACGAACTTTACTACTGATCAAAATTTATCCCCTCCCATTTACGCTCTAATAGCTTACAATCGTGCACGATCGACTGCTTGCGTTCGCCAAGCGCGTTGTTTAAACTGCGTTCAGTCAATTTCCGGGGTTCTGACAAAACTTATTACGATAACCAGTAGCCAGTGATCGAACGTTCGGTTGATTCCTCGCGACCTGTCGTGCGACAACGAAAGTTTCAAACTTTTTCTCGCTGCTTTTGTAGCATCCGTAGATTCCGCGAACAATGGAAACAAAATCGAACAAGTAGAATTGAAATTGTATCGACGGTGTTCACGGACAAACGAATTGAAACTCTCCGAAAGGCAATGCATGGGATAGCTCCGGTTCTTTTCCACGATCTTCGACAACTTTAATGGTTACATTATTTCATTGCTTTTACCGTGGAACTTAAAATTACAAAAGTTTCTTTAATACGAAAGACGACGTTTCCTTTATTCCGGAGTATCTCGTTACATTGGATGTTCCACCGCAGGACGACGATATTGTAACGTTCGAAGATGTTTCTTCGTAATGGGAAAGACGTCGATACAAAGATACCCGAGCGCCCATCTAAACACTATTTACGTCTCTATAAATCGTCTCTTCGTTGCGTCGTAAGGCCTGGTGTATTCGGTAGAGACAGTATATTGAAATCGCCTACACAACAGACCATCGTAAACACGAAGCGTAGACCCTGAAGTTCTTTACACGTGTGGTTATAAACTGCTACTTTCTGTCGACACATCGTCGACGGCAGCGTCCAGTGTACGGAACCTTCTATTCTCAGGCAGCGTAAATTGTACTTTGTATATTGGTTGGTAGTTCCAAGTGTAATCTCAAAGTAAATCTAATAGGTAGAGATAATATTCATCTAGCTTAACATGAAAATCCTCGAGCAGCACAGGTCAACAGATAACCTTCTATTTTTATTTAGAATAATACAGAGCTTAACCAAGTGCCCAACCCTTTATGGAAATAATTAAACTTTACGCTTGACCTAGACTGTTCGCTTACATAGGGAACATAACGCAAAATAAAGAGCACTTAAGAAGAAGATCAAATTTTACAACGAATATACATGAATATGCTTCCTACAACAGTTTTCCATTTTTCCGAGCGTTATTCTTTGTTTCAATAAGGCTCTGAAACGATGCTCGACAGTCTTCCTTGAAATTTCCAGTATCAAATTTTTCGGAGACAATGTCCTCCTTGGGATTTCAAGGATAAGAAACGAAGATACAATTAACAGACACCTTGAAACGGTACGAAGAATACGGTTTAATTAGAAGAAAGGCAAGGACAATGACTCCGATCGTAGAAAAGGAAGACGACGACTGTTGTACAGATCAGCTAGTCTCCCGAGACGCCTGCGCCGTGGCAAGGAACAGAAACGCTTAACGTTATCAGCTTTGAGAAAAGGAATTTTCCGGCTTAGCTGGTCTTTCGTTGATAGCTGGATTAAAGGGCACGACTCTCCAGTTTATCGAGCATCGCTAGCCACGTGTAGGAAACTGATTCCGTTTGTGTAATGCACGCTTCAATGTATCGTAATTGCTTAGTTTCAGTCTATTGCGTATTCGGCATGCATTCAAACAACCAGCGAGCGTTCCTACCGGTTCTAATACCTATAAATTGAATATATTCTAATGGCTTAGAATGCTGCACTGCGCGCCAGATTCTCTTCTCTCTTCTCTAGATCGCGCACAGACGTCGAAGCTTGAAAAAGACAGTTGCTTTTTCTTCCTCGCGAGCAAACAACTTCACGTTCCGTCACTCCGCGTGTTTCCATTATTCCTCCGTTTTGTTATCGTTCCATTTTCTAAACTTTGTGTTTCTAAGATAAGCATCGATTCCTTGGCGCTACGGCAACGTTCGCGCAATACTCCCAGCGTTGTTTTGGAAAAGCTAGGATCACTCTACACGCGTCCAATTCCGCGGGAAGATTAACGAATGGTTTACACGGATGCCGAGTTTCATAATCGAAATTTCCAATTAAATTTAGGACTGCGTACCACTTCCGTTTATTTAAGCGTGGGAATTTCAACCGGTGTCATTAGCACAGAAATGTGCATCGCCGCTACAAGGGAAAACCAATTAAAATAATGTAATTCATTCGTCCCTGAAGCCCCGAAATTCGTTTCGACTGCCCGATATTGTCTGGGTCTGGACAAACTGGCGCGCTTCCGCTCGACGTTCGTAATCCCTGTTATGCTTATTGTCTTGTCGCTGGATCCAATTTCGTCGGCGCAATATTAACGGTTTTCATAACTTGTACACATATTGTACGCCCCGATTAAGCGAATTCTTGCACCTTGCGACTACGCACAGTCGTCTAATAGGTCTCGCGAAAGGGAAACAGTCGTTCGGTTCTACTAAAAATCTAGAATATAATAGCGCTTACAAATAAGGATCAGAGTTTGAATTACAGAATGAAATATTTCGTAGCGAACGCATACAAATTTAAACTGTTCAATCGCGCTAATGTAGCGAGCGAATCGCTTTGCATTGATTTCATTCGTCATCAATTATTCTGATAAAACGTTTTTCATCTCCGACGTCGTCGCTTCGAGGTTCGAGTTTCTTACATTAAAAGCAATTTCTCACGAGAAGCGACTTCCTCCGACCTGTTTGTACAATTTTTCATCGTTTGATGACACAATGGTTGACGGAGTTCCTCGGTCGTTAACTTAGCCTGTGTCACGCGAGTACAGGAGTCATCAATAATGCGCCTCCGATAGGAGTCTGTCAATTTTCATTTAGATACATTTGCCATGCTTCGATACACCAGCCGCGAGTTATTGAAAATACCAAATATCCCGGTAACTGTGCAAACTACTGCATCTTTGGCCTGGTGTGTAATTAAAATCCCATAACGCTCAGCCGGGCTCTCGTTAATTAAATACCTGATTGATCGATACCATAATCCGGTCTCGTTCGTAACCGATAACCACCGAATGACGCCATTATATTGGCGGTTTCGCCTCACCGAAGAGAAAAATCGTTGCTTGCCGGTCCTACTGAACATTCAAGGCGGCGAGTCTAACATTTTTCACATGCCCCTCATCGAGAGACGTTATTCGCCGCCATCGATGTATTATCTAGTGTCGTAAATTCCTTGGCAGGAAGGACGCGTTTTTCGTGCATGTTTCGCTAGGTTGATGATCCACGAATACATGAAGAAAAAAATATCACAGAAAGTGGAAGCTGCTTCTGCCGAAACAGCGATACTAGCGTCCCAATGTCGCTCCTGAAATCCAAAACACAGCCGATTGTTGTACGGCGAAGAGACGAATAGATTTTCAATTTCAGCAACGAGCAGCAATTTTTCAGACGACACGAATCACGGAGTTCCACGGCGAACAAAGAGATTTTCCGTAGAAAGGGATGAAAAGAAAAAGAGGAAAGCATCTTATCGGAGAGCGCAGCTTTTATTTTCGGTTCGAAGGGGTTTTTACGAGCAGGGAAAGACGCTCAAAGATTCGGTGGAAAAGTTCCGCGTGATCGATGGTAATCTGGCAACACATAAATTTCAACGCGCCCCGTGGTGTTTCAAATGGTAGCCAGAAGTAACCAGAAAGTGTTCGCAGTCGACGGGAATTCGAAGACTTTTACGGGCCTCGATTTACCGTTGCCGTTCGAAAAACTTTCTTCTGGCGACAGGACACGTGCATCGTGACCGCGCAAGCAAGGAAAGAAGTGCCTCTGGGACCGCGTGATCGATGGCTATCCGAAAACGTATAAATGCATCGTCTTCCTGAATGGTGGTTGTTACGGTTGCCATCAACGATGAAACGTGCCGAGGTCAGGAGATTCGACGAAAAAGGGGATCGTTTGGAAAGAAGGCGTTTCGTCATTTTATGTGGACGTGGTAAATTGCTCTGGATTGATTCGTTCCCGCAAGTCAAGCGCGGTTAAATGTCCCTAAATAGGATGACAAGACGTTTTAATATTTTAGCGTGAAGAGAAGATCGATACGATCTACGCACCGTCGCAAATACGATACTAGAATAGTTTACAAAAAGTGAACCATCCAAAGGTAAAATATTCATCGCAAAAAGAAAGTAACGTTCGCGTAGATATAGTTCTTTCTGCTCGACGTTCTTTTATATTCGTCGAGTTCCCGGACCCGAGAATATCGTTTCTGTCGACGAAATAAACTGGAAAAGCAAAGAACAGAGCACGCGGAAGGGAACACGACCGATGATATCGCAGAGAAGAGCAACGAGAACGAGCAAAGTAAAGAATCATCGTACTTTCTTAGATGATGTAATTAAATTCGACAAACCTGGTTAGCACCACGGACTCGTCCACCCGCTTCCATCAGGTGGCACAAAGTGGAAAAAAGGGGGACGTAGGCGAACAGAGTATCGAGGAAGTTACCGGATGTAACGTATTGGAACTTTGGAGAGGGACGCGCAGTTCTTGATGACGTGATTTAATTAGAAACCTTTTCGAGGAATCGCAGCTCGAACTGCACGATTTCGCAACTCTGGTCGAGAAACAGCGTCTTGGTGGGTAATGAGGTCGCTTTCGGTGGACTCATTAAATCCCGTTCGCCCGATATGGTCCTGTAAGGTGGAATCAGATGTTTCAATATTTTATCGACTTTCGAACGGTTTATGGAAACTCCACGGTTGTAATTAAACCGCGAACTGTAATCGCGGTTAGGGTGTTCTATTGTTTGCGCCAACAAATTTGCTGCGTTTTCGAGAGATCGGGTTTCACGTCGATAAATATACGTAGACACCCTGAGATCCAATTTAGTCGGGACCATAATCAGTTTTACAGGCTCTGTTTGTCTCCCGACTTGATATCAGGAAGGTTCGTGCATACGTCGACGCTCGCTGGACCATCGGTATTAAGCCGAAATTCCGGGAACGATGTCGTGTTCTGGTGATACGTCACGGCGTTTGCTCAGAGTCACGCTATATTAATGTATATTAATAGTTAATGTCGGCAGTGCATCGGACCAGACTAAATTTACCCGAATTCAATATTAACTCGTCCCTTGCCGTAGTAATATATTCTAATACAGTTGGGGGATGTCGCCCCTTTTCGGAACATCATCGTTCTGGGAAACGTTGAAGGTCAGGGAGTCTCGTGTTTGCCAAATGAATCAATAGTCGAATGACATCCTGACACACCTCGATGCAAAAGTAAGCGTAATAAGGAGTCCTGTAAGACACATTAAAAACCACCGTACCATAAAGATTCTTCGTAAAAATATCCATCGAAAATGGTTAGTAATGTTTCCCCTTGGAAGCCTTCTTTAAAAAGAAAACTGAGCTTGAATATTCGTCTGGTTCGACTCGGGTGTCTGATCATTACTCATTGTTTCTACTTGCGTTGATGTTTGGTGTCGGATAATGATTGTATCGCAAAGAATTCTAACAAAATTTATTACCGAGTGTATCAAACGTCACGATGAGAAGCTATGCATGCATATATCTCTGAATGTGTTTCACAATTATACCGAATCTTGCGTAAGGTTTCGTAGGCCCCTACATGAAACGCATCAAGGCCAAGCCGTGTGGTGTGACGTGTGTGCGGTTAGTCGCAACCACAAGTCACGAGGCGTAGCAAATAGACACGCGACCCGTATTCGGAAATGATTAACGGAGAACGGGGCACTTTCAGTTACGAACTTTGCGTCCGCTACGCTGAAACGAAAGAATTGGCTGACTACAGACGTGCGTTTCCACTTCGATGAAACGATTTAAGACTGTCCGCGTCAATTCAGTTGTTTCAATCTATTTAACCGCAGTAACGTGACAGAGATGGATAACGTAAGTCGTTTCAAATTATCTTCGCGTTATATTGTTAGTATTCTTGTATTTTGATGTTTCTTGTTATCCTCGCTTATAGCTCCCAATGCCACGACTTTATCGTTCCGATTTCGAGCATAAAATTTTATGCGTTTGCTCGTGGAATAAAAGTTCGACTGTGAAATATGGAATGAAATATTTCACAGTGAAAGGATAAAAATGTAACTGTTCGATCGAATAAATGTCACGAATAAGTTGATACGTGCTGGTTTGTTCCGAGATTTACTATTTGAAAAAAAGTCACGCCCATTTCTGTGTTTCCAATGCGAGTGCGTATTTGTACTTGTATGAATGAAACTGCTGGCAGACGGTTATCAGGATTTCATAGTGACATGCATGTATGCGCGCACAACTCAATCCGCAACGTCACCCGAGGTCTGATAATATGATTTTGAAACGCTTACCTGCCCAGACCTTGACGTTATTATTATTACCATATATTAATACCCCAGGGTTCATGTGCTTTGTTAGCACTTTATACACCATGCATTCGTGAGTGATCCAGTTTTAAAATATTTCAGTAACGTTTATACGTACGCCCCATTTTTCAAGTGTGTAGAAGGTCCGATCTTGGTAAGTCAACATTGTTCGTACGTGTTAGTCAAAGAGGCGAATGGATCCTTGGGACAACAGATCGATCTGGATCCCACGGACGTTTCCTTCTAGCAAATTCTTTCATCTTTATACAAGTCACTTTGCTGGATTACTTCAACGTTGAACTCGATTTGCACAGTACTCTTTTCTGAAATCGCCCCGATATTTTTCTTCCACTTCACGTCTTCGCAGCTTTTCCGATCGAATCCACCTTGTCGGTGCCCCGCTCCGTAAAATGTCATTATTTTCTGAGATAATGTGTCTTTACCCTTGATCATTGTAAAATAGTAATCTGCTTCTGTAGATTCACATGTCAAAGTTTTCTAAACCCACTCGATAATGTAACGTTACACTACCAATGTGTTATTCCTCATAATTCTCTTGGATTGTAATTCCCATTTCCCAATTTTCGCGTAAACTATTCGAGTTCATTTTTATAATCAGTCAGCTGTTCCCGACGTTCGTTGTTTTCTCCAATTATTCCGACAACCGAGAGCGAGAAACTAGCTTTATCGATCGCAAAGTAGCCGTTTCGTGGACGATTTAAAATTGCCACACCGCATTCTTTTCCAAAATGTATCGTACGCTTACTCTCGCGACATTTCCACGGACAATTTCGTGTCCAAACGTCTGTGCCTCAAATGCGCCGTATGTACATGGTAACTGTCCGTCGTGTACACACAGCATTTAACCCTTTAGCGAGGACATGCTCGTGGGATGTCCTGTAAGCATGCAATTCATAAACGCTCCGGATCGTTACGTTATATGGCCCGTGACGCGTAATACGCGCGATCCTCTGGGAAAACAGAGAATATGAAAATATCGCCGCGTGTCGTTAGAGACTCGCGGAAAATTAATAGTAAACGCCCTGTTGAAAAATTATATATCGTGGCATGAAAAAATTGTTACCATTTCAGTAAGAGTGATCTTTTTTCATTCTACAAAGCGATCGTACAGACTAGGACGAGCGACGGCTCGGTTTCAAACGAAGGGCCAAGAAATTCCAAGTTTCTATAATTACCCTCTACCTATTATTACACCGATTGATTTATTATTAATTTAACAAATATACTCGTACAATACTTATCGATACTCGTATTCGAACGGTGGTAATCAAGTCCCGCTGGTCATTATTAAACATCGATGTTTATTGAACGATTGGTATTATGCCATTTTCCAGGCTTCAATTCTGGTAATTATCAGACTAATTAAATATGCAGCGTCAATCTATTTTATCAGGTGTGCAGCGTTCACTCTCATAGATAATGTATTATAATTACAACGTGGACAGAAATAATTATGTTCTGGTTCGACTGAGCTATAATTACTTACAATATCCGAACACTCGTTAAACATGTGTCGTTCGGTTAATGTAGTAGTTTTCGTTCGTAACGCGGAGATTGACATAGCGATTCGCGCGATAACCGTGAACTTCTTTTTCATTCCAATCTGCAATAAGCGATGCGGCACTATATCATCGCGATCAATACCTGTCTCTTCTGATTTATTCGTCGGGTTTTCAATATCGACTGCCATACGCATGAGTACTAATTTCTCGATGTCCAAAAAACGAAATATTTCTACTGCCTGTGCTTCCATTGCCGCTAAAATTTCGTTTCCATAACGAGAGCATTCGTAATGAACTCGAAGGTCGGGTCCATGTTTATCTTCCACGATTTCATTCATCCAACCGATTCAGAAAAGTATTCCAGCTATAATCGTACTAATGTCGTTCACGCTCCATTTATTCTCGTCAAGAATCGATGAAAACAGTCGCTGTGATATTATTACGTGAGCGTTTTCACCATTAGGAGTTCCTTTAAAATCTGCTCTTGTGGAACAGATACTTTAAAATTTGATGTAGGACACAGATAGGAGAAAAGAGTATAAAATTGTTGCCTTTTAGCATCGTTTGCCTTGTCCAGATTATGACACGTCTAGTACACGCGGTCTTGGATGATCTTCATTCCTCGGACAAGAATGGAATCTTGCTTTACTGGCTTCGACGAGCTGCCTTTAATTTCCTGCGATTCTCAACTTTTCCGATTCAATGGAGGGGGAACAGCATCTCTGTTCACCCTAGTCTCTACCCCGGGGATGATTGAAGAAAAAGGGAGTCGTGGAAACGAAGGTTTCCGGACGAAGTCTGAAGATTTCCAGGACTTGCGTGCTCGAGGGCACAATGGGTGTTTTCAGGACCGTTTTAGGGTGAAGACTTTGAGAATTACAGCCTTGGAATCTCTTAGCTGAAGAGATTAATCTCTGGCACTTTGATCATTCAAGCATGATTTTCTAGAAATCTTTGGAATCTGCATCTTTGCATGTTAAATTATTTTTAAAACACACGTGGCCCAGGGTCTTACCAAATCTTAACTCGACACTGTCACTGGATGCTGGGGTTGGTCGTGTTCGCGCCTTTCGACGGAGGGTGAAGTCGAAGCCCTTCCAAAGTAGTCGAGCAATCGGAGACTGAGAGCAGGCTATGGCAAAATATTCGCGAACTGCGGCAACTCGAAGTAGTCGAAGTATCCTCGAAAAACTTTGGTCGCTAATATCAGCGTGGACACATGAAGCCTGACGCTT
The DNA here is from genome assembly GCF_026225885.1 of Hylaeus anthracinus. Lineage (NCBI taxonomy): Eukaryota > Metazoa > Arthropoda > Insecta > Hymenoptera > Colletidae > Hylaeus > Hylaeus anthracinus. The sequence goes on along the minus strand of NW_026534330.1, from coordinate 3,050,690 downwards.
GCACGTTGACCTATACACGATGGCGTTTTCGGAGCACTTCGCAGGAAAAGTTTCCGCTTTTGCGCTCGCCCCTTGTCAGAAAAGTACGACGGTTTTTCGATCTATATTCTTGTCGTAAATCATACGCGAAAGGACAGAGGGAGAAGAGTAGATTCCACGAGTTTCGAAAAATATTTGAAGCGAGAATGCGTGATTAATAAATTCCACGCGATTGCGTTTTCCAAAGCCTAGAAACGACAGGAAAATTTACAACGCATCCTGTGGTACGTTCTGTAATAAAAATACGAAGTTCAGAGACGGATGCTGCAGGAAATACAGAAAGAAAAAACACAATCAACGAAGTTTATATTAAAAAGTTATATTCGGCGATGTTCGGCAATGAATTATCTAGCTGTCATTACTGTCTACTCGTTTTAATTACAGTACTCGTAACTGTAATTTCCTCCTATTTTATTGACATTCGCTTTGCGTTTCACTTTATTCCACGTGTGCTCTAAATACATTTATCATTGAAGTCGTGCGAGTATAGCCTTGAACGAAAACTCGGAAACGTTTAACGAGGACTTACACGATTTGGTGCACTCTCCAGTTTCAATGGCACTCTCGCGAACCTTCGTCCATTACCGTTTCATTAATACTTAGAACGTATTCCGATACAACGTTTATCGCGGGATAATCGTAGATCACCGAATAATTAAAACAGGCAGAATTAGACGTAAATTCCGAGCAAAGTACTTCGCCGTTGAGGTTCTGGCCAGATCCAGGAATCTCAGGTTCGCCATAAGGTAATTGATGAATGGCAATTACCGTCTAAGCTGGAAGCGTACTTGTCTAAAGCTTCCATTGAAACCCGTAGCTCCCAATACCGCAAAATGCACGGCTACGCATCATCCACTTAACGGTGAGTTAATTGCCGAGCCATCTATCTCACCCTTGCGAAGAACTCGAGCACTTCTAGGACGGTGCGGTGGGTACACGACTCGAGGTGACTGGTGTGACAAGAGAGAAAGCAATTTCTATGCATTTTTGAGGAGGAAAGGAATTAGAAAAAAAGGATTGAAAGAAAAGGGTCGGTAGAGGCAGCGTACCTTCAACTGACGGCAGCAGCGTTCAGCTTTAATTAACTTTTGCTAATGAGCGAGACAGAAGGCCTCTCGTAGTACCGATGTCAGAGTGCGCGCGAAATAAGGAGCAAGTAATTATGTCTGGAGGCGTCATTAATTAGGATACAGGGAAGTTCGTTTCGGTACACACGTGTTTGCGCACGCGACGCAATACGATTTTGCAGCACCGTTGCGAACCAAAGATCGAAACGTTCCCTTGGGTACAATTAATTAGCCTTTCACCTAAGTACAACGGAAAAAACGACTGGATCTGAGTAATGAATGTGCAAATAATAAACTCGCTACTGCAGATCAGCGTTTTCAAACGGAAACATTTAGACATATTTGCGTTATATTTTATTTTCGAGTGCTGAAAATCCAAACGTGTTAGGATTCTTTTTAATATTTTAACAGTATTTCTGTTCAATTAACTGTTTGTATACCAGTATTTGAAATTTAAATTACTTCTCTACACGTTCGAAATTGATTGCTCCGCGCGTCAGGTCAAGGAAAAGGCGTGGAGCCGGTCAGATTATTCGTGGACCTGGATGATTGCATTATTTGCCGTGGTGAAATCCCGTTTACCCGGACAAAATAAGCAAACCCTGCCGAGGATACGCTGAACACTAACGGCTAGTTGTAAAGTAAGCCTCGCGTCGGCGCCGTCGCCTCGAACGCACGTTAATTAAACGCGGATAGAGCTCTCGTCGTTGCACGTACTTTCCCGCCGGTGGCTTTCACAATAATGGTACAGACGCTTCTACAGAGAACTTCCGCCGTACTAATCGAGTTTTGTCTAAAATATTCTGCGGCAATTTCGCGTCCCGTCCTGCCGCTCCTCGAGAACACCCGTTAATATTAAATTGAACCGTGCTTCGTTGGTTTTTATTAACACTTGGCCCGGTTAAACTCGCTGGTCCACTCATCCGATAGCATTGCCTCTGATTTTTCTTCCCATCGATAGTTATTCATTGGATGAACGATGAAAACGATGAAGTCTTGTACGATAGCTATCGCGTAACTTCTTGTGTTGGCAGATTCAAACGATAAGGCTGATGCTACTCTGATCGCTGTACATAAGTTTCCCTTGCGTTCCACTAATCCTCGTTTAAAATGGCACCTAGAATTGCGTCGGTTTACGATATCGTGCGCTGTTTCTAGTCTTGTGCATATGCCGCCATTAACCGCCTGAGCGTTTATGATATACGTGCGTCGTAAATATGTGTCCACTCCATAAAGTAAGGTGGACGCGTAAACAACGGCGAGAGGAGGCATATAGAATATACGAGGGCATCGAGGCCGTGGCACGAGAATAGTTAAGGACAGAAAACGTGGCTCGCGAGGGACGTGTTCGTTTTAGCCGTTATTGTCGGATCGCATTTCGCCAAACAATATACTAGTATTTCTGCCAGTTGCGTGCGCGCTGAAACGCGAAACTCGATGTTATTAAATTTAAGATAAACGTGTCTGTTCCCGCGCTGAATTTTTCATCTCGACTGCTTCGCTATTACATACTTTACTTTATTAGAAAGCAAATGTCGGAGCTCGACATTTCGAATCTGGAAAAATGGCGTTCGAATACTGTCTTGGAGTCATGCATTAGCTATTTATACATAAAAGCAATCCTCGATTTGTTAAATGGCGCGTAGGTGGTACAGCGGAGTGGTTTGCTAATTTTCAAATAGATTCCACGTCGTCATTACATTTATAAAGTACATATAGGCGAGAGACAAATTACAGCGCACATATCCGTCCCAATATCGCCCATTGAATATTGATGAAGCGAGATGAACGCGTTAATTATGTATGAATCAACGTTTATTCCGTCATTAACATTCACACGGATACTACATAGTTTTGTACGCTGAACGGTTTATAGCTCTCGAATGATTACAATTGGTCACGAACTCTTCCTCTAATTACGAATTTGTCGTGTATTATTTCCAATTACGCACGACTCGTCACGCTTTTTCATTAATACAAAGGAATGCGATATTCCGTGATAGTTGCTCGACTAACGAGACCGTTGATATACGTAATTTCTGTAATATAAACTTAACGCGAAGATAATTGTGCGCATAATATGTAAATGTGCTCGATAATTTACTGCATTAATATAGTCGAAGTCCATAGCATATGCCAACTACAAAGTTATGCCTAAGCGCGAGGAAACTGTACTTCCAAAGTAGATCATGCCTGTCAATGATCAGACGTCTACGATAAGGAGTTTGAAGCGGCTAGTGGATGAAACGATTGTATAGCGCTTCGACGCGCGTGGACTTCAATAACATGTACTCAAGTTCATTACAGTCCCATGTTTTCATGTAAAAGTAATCGCATTAATGTGAATTAATAATTATAATAATACTAGTAATCGTTCGAGGGTATTAAATTATTTCTCTGCGAGACCGTAATTGCTTTTCAGCGTTCGCGCGAAACTTCCATCCTGTTTTGTAATAAATCCGACAAAGTGCGTCTTGTAATAAAGCTTTAAGTGCTCTCTCGCATTTGAGACGACAGAAACCAAAGGTACTGTTTTTCTAGGTCTGCTTTCTCGCACAAAGGAACGCGTGTTCGTTATTCCCTACGGCGAGAAGTTGGTACAAAGCAATAGAATCACGTACCATACTGGGTGGGATTTTTAATTAAAGACTTACGTCTCTGTGGCTCAGGCCTTTTTTAGGTGTTGACTGATGCGACGAATAGGTAGTATTTATTTTTGACCGAAAATCGATACGACAGTGAAAGTAAGTAATATATGTTTATTGCTTTGTAAACGTTAATTGCCATAATATTTTATATTCTAATGCTAATGCAGCTTTCTATGCAGTCGTATGAATACTGTAGGAGTGAAAGGGTTAACGATGATATACGTACAGTCTCGAAATCAATAATTTCCCTGTGCAATGCGTCACCTCGTTTGAACATCGAACGAGCGGATTGGTAAGTCATACACGCATCCGCTCAAAGAGAAATGATTGTGATATTCCAGTGAGCATTTCAAGAAATAAATGTATAATGCTTCTCTAAGAGGACTCTCATTCGAAGTACGCGACTAAATCTTTAAAAGACAGTTCAGCACTCGTTGCGAATGAAACACTCTGAAACGGCTTCAGCTTTCTAAAAAAGATTTCAAGATAAAGTTTCGCTACCCGAAAGCCCGCGGTCAGCCTTGAATATTTAATCAGGAAAAGCCTATAAAAGTCTGATTCAATAATTCCTTCGTACCCTCGCCAAAGGGGATTCCTCCATTTTCAATTTATTATTTTCTACCGTCATTTTCCGAACATTCTTCCTTCTCACCATTCGCGCTTTTACCTATTGGGCATTCATTAAAAATACATTACGTATTCCACCCTGTGCTTCTTCCAACTTGGTAAATATAAAATCCGCTTTATATGTGTATAATGCACAGGTGGAGCGCTAAAGTATCGCCAAGGTATCAGTCATAAAAACTGAATGCGCCATACAACTCGAAAACTGCACATACATTTTTAACAATCGTTCGATGGCTGAAAATACGAGTGGTTATTTTTCGACAAGCATTCCGTGGTTCAATGGTTACTTTTCAATTTGGTATTGGTATCCTTTCGATCGGAAAGACTATATCTTCGCGAGTTGGTCATCGAAAGCCAATTTTGCAGGATTCGACTTTTTGATCGTGCTGGGCCGTGTCTCAGCCACTTCCGGTTCTTCTGGCTGAACGCTGTGGATCCTCGTTTTATCGGTTTGTATAGGTCTTGGAAAGAAATATCGCGTACTTGATACGTCGGTGCAAAGTCTATATGTGTCGACGTTGCTATCGAATTGCTCTACGATCGTGGTACTTGATGTAGAAGAAGTTTGCGCGGATGCTCTCTGCCTCTACGGATTCGGTTAACTCTTTTCGTGCCGATAACAGCTTGGTTCTGTCGTCGATAATCATTTTTCCATCGAACTGTTGAAACAGGGTCTTGTTGAGGAGACCACTTTGAACATTTGCAAAAATGACACTGTGTTTAATCGAATATTCCACGTATATTCCAAACTTTTATATTTTTCTGAAACGTGTCATTATTTCAAAACGTTCAATATTTCTTTTTCAGCGTAGTCTTGGGTATAAACATGCTATGCTATTTTTATCGGTTCAGCGGAATATAAAATATCGAGGACGCCAGAAATGCGTGTATTTTTTTCACCGAAGCATTTCGCCCGACACGCTTCTATAGTAAACGAACTTTTCTTGTTAGAAGATATATAGAATTTCAAAGTTACTCACTGGCTGCCAAGTGTTTAGGCAAAATTTAAACTCAAGAAAATGACACAGAAACCCATAACGTGAGACGAAGTTAATCCAATGCTTTTCGATCAACATTCGTTCAATATTCAGCGTTAATTAGGAACGAAACACGGCGGAGAATCGAAAAGGCGAGAGAAATAGAGATCCGCAATGAGGTCGTGTAATTTTCCCAATTTGAATCTAATTTAGACAAGCCGATTGGACGAACGCATCTATGTGCATTCGTGGGGCGAAGCAGCAACGGACGGAAGAGCTTGAAAAGCTGGCCCGGAACTTTCAGGTTGCCGGAATATTTTTTTTCCTTTATTCCGGCGGTTCGCCGTACTGGCAATTACCGTGCCATTTACCGTGGCTGCCTGGCTGTCGCGCCTAACGCGGATTTTCCGCTTGCACGCGCCCAAGTTCGCGCCCGCGCGATTACCATCCAATCGACGGACGTCGATCGACTGCGGAGATGAATAAAATTTAGAGGACAAGTACTTCGTATGTTTAGATAATTCTATTCGGCTCGAACGAAATAATATACATTTGACGAAGTTACTGGAGAAATATGTAATAATTAGAAGCAACTCGCTAGCCAAAATAGTAAATCCCTGATTAATAGGACACCTGGCCAATCCACTCGTGAGCTTACAATCATTTCTGCCTGTTTTTTCGTCTCCGCGAAGGCACAAGCAGCGCGAAACTGATGTTGCTGACGATGTCCGTGATGAAAAATAAAGCAGCGAAAAAGGATAGTTCTTAAAAGTTTCTTAATTAATTAGAGCTCAAGTGGGTTACTGGAGCGACTATTAAGAAAAGTGGCGCAGAGTATGGCACAAGAGCTTGTTGCAAAAGGTTACGGTAACGTGTTACGTTATAATATTCTACACCTGACCAATAATTAGAATCGATAAATCATTCGTATGAAAGGGAACGTATATGTACAGATTGAAACGTTTAACAATACAAATTTTAACTATACTTGGATTTGCTACGATTATTGGACTTCATCTTATGAAAGTATTGAGGAATTGTGAAGGTAATTGCGCGTACCAGCATGGCGCGACTGTTATTCGATAGAGGAAGAAGATCGTTTTGGGATATAGTCAGCCTGGCTCGACGATGTCTACATTCTATTTGCTTGTAGTACTATATTCCCCTTAATTTCGTTCCCACTGTAAAGTTACTTCCGGTTCGGTGCGCGCAACAATCACAAAACTGCGGAACATTGAGGGAAGTTGCACCCCCCGATTTGCGAGTTTTTTTATCGTGAAGACGCTACTGCTTTGAAAAACGGCCACTGACCTTTAATTAAAACTTAGTACTTTCGACCGTCGGCGGAGGGCCAGTCTGTTTTCAGAGCAAAGAACCGAGCTTTTGCGTGTCAGCTTTGCGGCAACGAGATAACGCACGGAAAAGGTTAACGTTATCTCCCTACGGAATCCCGTTAATTTTACCATACAGGTGAACAGCAAAAATGTAAGATCTCCCGTGATCAATGACTCGTGTAAAGGGAAATGAAAAAGTCCTGTACCAATTTCCAATTCGATCATTCGTTATCGAGATATGTATACGCAGTTAAAATAAAATAGTGCGGGCAGCATTTGTTTACTCTACTGCGTAAAATGCCACAGTTTGAGAAGCACTGGTTTACGTTAATTCGTCTGTGGTTCGGGTTGCGGATGCAAAGTTCCGCAGTACGTAGTTTGAAAGTTCGCAAGTGTTTCTCGCGAGGCATCGTTCCGTGTTGTTCCTGCCTTTTGTCGCTTTCAATTCGTTCGGGTTATGGTACCTCGACCGCTTCTCGAGGGAGAGCTTAAAATTTTAATGTCTGCCTTACGAAGAACGGCAGAAAAATTTAATTATTTCGCTATCCAGTGAATTATACTACACTTCAACGATCCCATCCTCGTCCACCGGAACAGTACATGTCGATGAAACGTTAAACACCTCTGCAAGTGAACATTCCAGATGACTATGCATGCGTAAAAAATTCAACGCAGAGGGTACACGGTGTAAAAGCGAGCGTACTGTACCATTACAATTGCGCCGCTGGTCCGCGAGTTAGTCCAACGCATAACAAAAGAAAAATGAACCGAATGCATTCGCTGAAGTTTAGAACCAGCAACTTGCGAAATTAATAAATTCCCTCGGCAGTATTTCATTGCTTCGGTGTGATTTATAGAACTTATGTTGCACTCATGGGATCACGGTCTAGGGTGTAATAAATCAGTTGAATCTATTTTCTCGCCTGGTTACTCATCTGCTTTTATGTTTTCCTATTTTCTCTTCTCCGCGTCCGATTTTCGTGCTGACCCCGCCTCGCCCTCCATTTTCTCAGACGTCCAGCCACATTTTGTGTTTTCCTATATATTCTTCCCAGCACGACACTCGCCACGGGCGAATGAAGTGGCGAAATGACACTCAGCTGAATACACAGGAATAGGCAGGGATGGTCTCTTCGACTCGCGTCCAGAGAGCCGTTTACAACGCGGGTTCTATAATTAAGCGTTGCACAAAACGCCCCGGGCAAGGACCCTGCGCAAGGGTTGGAAGACGAACACGCGACGTTCTCATTAGTCAGCTATTTTGCGGGTCCTGTGTTTAATAAATTAGAAATTCACGCCCGCCCGAGTGAGTTTTCGAGGGCATAGTTCGATGGTGTACAAGATTCTATGCAACCACCATTGACGTCAACCTTGAGTTTCGTAACGAGTGGCGTCGCTTAAAGTAAAGATCTATTATTACTATTTGACGTTCAGGGCTTATTTTAATTTTGTGAAATTAAATTTAAAAGTGTACTGCTTCAACCGACCTGTTAATGAATTGAAAATGTCACCGGCTATGTAAACGTCGACATTAGATTATCTCACGCTAAAAATGTATTCTGCCAGCCGAGCATTTCCCAATCGATTCAAACGATCGAGTTTTTGCCCCAGTTCATCGTGCAGTCGCCACGTGAAAACGGTGTTCCTCAATTCCCAACGTGATAACTCGATCGTCAGAATTTCCACGAGTGGTTCGTCGTTCTAACCGAAATAATCGGGGTTTCTCGCGACCGTCAGCGAGATGTTATCGCGCGTTTAACCATAAATCACGCGTCTACGGTCGCGAAGAAGCTCCTGCTATTTGCCCCCCCGTGTCGTGACGCTCGTTTGCTGGCTAGTTTAATGAGTTATGCCAGCGACGAAGGAGCAATGTCGTCGGTTGCGAGTGCATTATGAGCTCGAATGTTCGAGGCGTGCGCGTGCGAGCCACGATGAACACCGCGCTGTTCAAGATACGATAACGAAACGTTGTTACCTCGCGAGCTATAGACCCAGCCACATTACCGTTTATACCGGCAATTTAACGTAATGCATATTAACATGGATTTCACGAGCGAGCGTTATCGTGGCAGTAGACAGCCAGAGAGCTTGAGCGAGAGAGATGGAGGCAGGTGAATGTAATTTTCTACGTGCACAAAGGGTGGAAACCGATTCACCGTCTTTGATCAATTTTCTTTGTCCCGTCGTGTTGGACCAAGTAGTCGCGGTATCAATGAAATATTGCAAAGATACATGTAACTGGGTATATCATATTGACAAATGACCTGTCATACGCCTTGGCGCGTAGCCAGAATAGACACGGCTGAACGGATAAATCGCAATGCTATCGGTGTTGCGCTCTGCACGTTGAAAGAACGATTAATCGCCAACCGGATTCCGTACTCACATAATTACATGGTCAACAGAAAGATAGCGAGAATTTTGCGGGAACTGATGGCGACATTAATTATCCTGATACTCATCGTAATTACCATATCTGTTGCGATGCTCTCCGCAGACACGAATAGAGCCACGGACACGTTTCCAGCAAATTTACCGCCGTGATGTGTATTTATGTGTTTATTTGACGCGAGGACACAGTTTCATATCAGGAGTGGTAGTAGAAAGCGCAGGATGAATTAACAGATAATTTTCACGACACTGCGGTGAAATACGCATGTGTCCAGGCTGAGAATTATCCTACACTTCGTTCATGTCATTTTATTTATAATCTTTTCGCGAATAAAAACTTTCCCAAAAGGAAAGATATCGATGGATCGATGCTCAAGAATTTCTTACGCTTTCCATCCCTTATTAGTTGCAGCTATTATCTATTCGCGAGACCTCCAGATAGGAGAAGCGAATATTCTGATCACAAACCAATGGAAACGCACAGGATGCGTCGAAACACCAGGGATTAATTAGCCTGAGTTATCGTTGCAGACAAATGAGTTGTCCCCAGATACGTTCTACGTAGAACAGTGATTATCGCTTACAAATTCCTGAGAGAGAGTCCCTGCTTCGGTTAATCTTTCCCGAATTACGTCGTAATGACGATTAAAGTTATACTCTTAATTTATAGGAATAGAATAATAAATTCTTTATATTAATGTCACAAAGAATTGCAGTATTCTTTAAGGCTGCCGAACAGATAGAACTCGGCAATAACGTAAATGGATCGTCGTGTACATTTTTATTGTGATAAGAGTAGATTAGTTTCTCCATAACGATACCAGTCGACAGGGCACGAATTCGCTACACAAAAGGCTGCAGGAGAATAGACACGATGTAAGAAACACGTGGACACACGGACCCCCTAAACGAAACGCGTCCCGTTCAATGACTACCCGGCTCAGCCATCGGTTCGTTCGTTTCTGTTAGGCCCGGAGAAAATCCGCGAAATTACTGGACCTTGGATAAATTTTTCATCGAGGGAACATTCGAGGAACGACCCATGTATTTCCCATAGGGGCTGGCTTCCCCTTTATGACCGGTCTACTGGTTCATGGTATAACAATGCGGCTTTAATACGATACCCCATACTTACGTTTAAATCTCTGATAATAGAGTCTCGTCGGCATTGTCCCATTCACGAGAGATTTAACATAATATTTGCCATTGAAGACCTACTCGGACCATTCAGCCTCCCGTTAGAATCCCACCCAGAGAAAGTGTTGCACTTCCTCCAAAGCACCTATCTCCTCCGCCTCCTTCTCTTCCCCTTATTCCTAGCTAGTTATTTCCCTGCTATAATCTTCCAGTTGGAATCACCGTCTAGAGAACAGGCTTTCTACGCGCATTGCCGTATATAAGCGCCTCTTAATCTCTGCGCCGCGTTGGAAATCAATTTCAACCCCCGCCTGGCGAATGCGAGATCGTTTCGTTTGGAAAATTGAAAACTCGATGTATGAATCATTTGCGAATTTTTAGAACCTGCGAACACTACTTTTAAAGTACGTGAAATTGTATTACGCGGTTTGCATACCAATTATGTGAATTTCGAAAGAGTGCACCACGAAAAAGGCAACCTCTCTTAAGTTTACCGCGATGTAAAAAGCGGGTGGAAAGCATTGTTCTACCCGATATATTCACTTGACTTTCCAACAACGCGTTTTACGGCTTCGTACGCTGGAAAACGTTTTGCATGGAACTCGCGTGCTAAAATTTGAGTCGAATAAGGGAGAATGCAAAGGACTATCGAGCTGCGAAATAGGCGAAGGTACAGTAACAACAATGTAATTTAATTCTGGTGTGCGAAGTTGAGTATCGGTAGATTCGTTTCAATTTTGTAACCGAAAGGAACGTCGAATGGAGGTAATAAAACAAATTCGTTTTAGAGAATTTTCATAGAAATTGCTTCGTGGCTATCTAGATGTTCGCGAGGCTGGCTGAACTGCATTGAAAATACCTCCACGGAAATATTCAATCGTAATGATCTTCATGCCCGAAGCGTACGACAGGAAATTAAGTAGGATAACGGATAGTACCTTTTCGAATAAAAGAGGAAAAAGGGAAAACGGGACGCTCGCAACCGCACAATTTCCTGGCAAAGCTGCTTTCATGCCGGCGCGTCTGAATTTCTTTTCTAGTTGCATCTGCGGCTAATGAGTAACGACAGTCAGCGGAGAAAAATTGTAAACAAGAGACAGTAATGATTGAATGTAACGTGGTACACTTATCATTCTTGAATGTGTCTACAAAAATGAACGATGAACATTTTGGATAGTAAATGGAAGGTGAGACGTATTTGCATTTTAAGTATGCATCGTGCATAAAGCTCATCAGAGGAAATGAAAATTTCACCATTGCGTCGAAGAAATTACACTTCTAACGCGTGACATTCCACGGACCCACATTTTTATTTCGTCCCGACGAAATGTACTTCAGTTAAAGACGGCATTAAGAACGTACTAAGAATTAACTTGGGAGTAAAAGACATTTAACGAGGGACTCGCAGAAAGTAGACTTGTAAAAAACGTCCCAAGGGAATACTTGACGAAGAACATTTCGTCTGCGTGTTTTGTCTTCTTTTCGTTTCATCATCGTGTACTTGGTTCGACTCGACCTTAAGGACACGGCTGACACGAAAGTGGCAAGAAAACGAGGCGAGTTTGTCGCAAGAACGCCCCTCGTCTCTTCGTGTTTTCCCTTCTTTCATATCCAAGATATTGAACAAGTTCAGAACTGTCCTCGACGCTTCGGGATCCTTTTTTGGCACTGCTGTTGCCGATATTTCTCATTTTATTTCGCGATTCCTGTCCCGCGGCGTCGGGAAACAGCAGATGGATGGTCGAAATGAAAACCGAAAGTCGAAACAGAACATGTCTATCCGATGGAACATCCGTCGAGATCGAATCGAAACGGCGAACAACGATAAACGATAGGAAGAAGATGAACTTCCGCGAAATATCAGTTACCGTAGCGTAAGCGGTGAGGTGAGCAATGAGAATTTATGATGCATCGAAAACAAGAAGAAAGCTTCATTTTCTCGCTACTACCGACTACAAGTTTTGATGGATAGGATTGGTTACTCGATTCATTTTACTCCTTCCGTGGAGTGAAAAGTAAGTATAACTGCGGAACGGTTACTTGTCAAGCTAATAAGGACCGATGCTGGTCAGCTCCAACAACAGATGATGAGTCTACGCAGTCTATACACAAAGTTTGCTCAAATTTAAAACTTGAAATGTTGTATATAAATAACGTTTCTGTTAAGACAAACAATGACACTTCTTACCGAACATTTATAAGCTTCTCCAATGGAATACTTGTAAAACTGTCCTCGTTTCGTAGCGTAGCTGCGACAAGGAATTCTTCGTCCTGGTAAATTGTTTTAAGTCGAAATCGTATCTTCTTCCGCAAAACTAGTCAGGAGACAATTTAAATTGCGCAGACGTCGTTACCTACTTGGAAGTTCGAGTCGATACGAGCGTAGTTTAAGTATCTAGTAAGTCCTAATTCCTCTTAGTTCAAGGTTCTTTTCCCACAGTCACGAGAAAGAGGTGGATAAATCTTTCGTGACTGAGAATAGAAGCCAGTGCTTATAATTAATTAACGAAGACGGATGGTTCGAAAGCCTCTTGCACAACTCGATGAAATTCAATTGTTCGTTGAAATTATTCCGCGCCACGGTCGTTAATCATTGAATAACGTCTTTTGATCGTGGCATTAAAATTTCCATAAAGAATTCTTGACTAAATATCCACCTAGCGTGCACCGAAAATTTCATTTTAATTAGCATTAACTTCCGCCGAGTGGAACACGCCCTCGGAATACTTTCATCGGAGCAACGGGCGCTTCTTTTCAAATGTATTAAACGTACAAAAGATTGTCGGACGAATTAGCAACAACTCTCAGCATCGTGGAAACGAAGACAATAAACAGTTTACTTAAGAACCCTCTTAAATTCACGCTTAAAGAAATTAAGCGTTGGAAAGCTTTCTTGGTGTTCTCGTATTCAAAGACAAATGGGGAATACTACTGCACATGCAGGAACTATGTTATGAACCGTTAAGGATCTTCTCGTTTCGTAGATGAGTGTCCAAAGAAGGAGAGCCTTTGATGGGTTCCAGAAACCGCGATCGATAATCAATCGATGAAAATAATTTCCTTCGACCATCGGAGGAACGCCATGGAAACTGTTATATGGAAAGTTTCCAGCGCATTCCTGCTACCTTGTGTCGGCGTTATCGTCGGAATAGTCTACTCCAAGTTCCTGGCTTCGCTTTGCATTCCCGAAAATACTTTTCTCTTTGGTCAAGAACAATGGAACTCGGTCGAAAGTTTCGTAAAACGTAAAGTCTGCCCAAGACGAAAACGAGTTCCCACAGAGAAAGTTATAATCGTTGAGTGAAAAATGCGCGAAAACGGCGGTGTCGTTCGTGGCCATAAAATGTATTCTGAATTCGGGGAAGTTCGTTTGCCGCGTGTACGACGCACACTTGAGCGAACGGACCCGACTGCCAGCTCGGTAACAAGTTGTTAAGACTACAATTAAAACTTTGCATTCCGCATCGTTCCTGAGCCGGTAAGTGTGCCAGCGTGCTCTACGGAATAGTCAAGTTTTCGCCGAATGAGCGAGTCGAGTGCTTCTCCAAGCCTTTTATGACACGCTCGGTTGACTGGAAAATTCTACCTTCTGCAGCTTCCTAAAACTTATAATTCAGGCTGCCAAGTGGTAGCTAGGTGCTGGATCTCTCTAGCCGTGCTCGCAATTTACAGAGCAACTTCAACCACGTGCAATCGTCAGAGATCGCATCGTGTTGTGAGTTATGGATCGAAGCGTAACATCTAGGAAGTAATGAAACTCTTAATCGCCGCTACGTGGAATTTCGACGCGAACTCGAAATTACACGAGATATTTCACACTAAGAGCATGTAGTAGAATACAACGAAATATAGTCACTGTCCTCGAAATTATCTTGTAAGAAAACGACGAATATTTTACGTCGCCGTCGAGGTCTCTAATGAAAAGTTTGTCAGCAACATTAGAACGAACTCTATCTCGGTAATTGCCACCGTCGGCATTCAGTTACGTTGGAAAATTACTGTTTGCCGTGGCATTAGTACCTACCGCAGTCCTTGGATCGAGATAATGGGTGATGCGCGCAGAATGTAAAGTACACAACCGTGATGCACTCGGTGAATCAACCGTTGCTCGTCTTTCTCGTAGATTCCATCAGGTACTCAACCTACGTTCCGTTGACGCGACCGAAGCACCGCAGGTGCATCCGATGATCAAATTGCCCGACTCTTATTGGCGTAACTCGTGTCACGCGTTGAATTGCTTGTTGCAGACGTTTCGACAGAATGACAAACTTCCCTTGGTGACGTATCTCGCTGTATCCTCATCGCGCACGTTTCACTCACTCAGCACACATACCGCTTGTGAGCAGCATTCCTTTCCTGGATCGATTAGTAATAAGAGCCCGCGATAACGCAATTAAGAATTCGCGACGTAGAAGAACGTGTTGAGAAGTGACAATTAAAACATAACAATCAGTTTATTTTTTATATATAAGTAATGGCAACAAACCGTAACAGTTTGATTGGACAGCAGTAGATGAATTGGACGCAACAAAGCACGAGCGATGGTAGTAGTAAGAAAGTAGGTTTCCTTGGTTTTTCCTGTTCTCGTTCCTCGCTTTGTAACATCCCAAGAACGGAGCTGCGACCAGTCTAAACGGATCGATCTCTCCTGGGCTCTCTATTGATATCGATCGCCTCGTAGCCAATTGAATTTACCCGCTCCGACGAATTTTTTTACCTGTCCGAGTGAGGAATTATTACAAGGCCTTTTGTACCTAGGAATTCTTTGTTAAAGTCCCGTCTGGGATCGTCGGGGCAGCCTCCAATTTGTAGGATCTTTTTATTCCTCCTAGTCGGGGATACGTGACCATGGCTACTTCGACGGTGGACTCTAATGAAGGCGATTACTTGCGCGCGCGTCAGGAGAGAAAAATGGAGAGTAAAAAATTGATAATGAACTCGACGGCATAACGAGTCGTGTCTGTACAGCGGTACGACACTGACTGGTTATCTGCGGTCGTGGTTGCTTCTAATTCGCGTGTCTATCGTGAGCAACGTTTCAGGAGATTTATCACGGGGTAAACGCTGTACAATTTAATTCATGAAGCTGTTTTGCGTACCGCTGTTCGAGGGCTATAATCATGCTAAAAGGCCAGCGCAGGGGTAACTATTTTTCACGCAGGCACGTTTGAGTCTGGCATTATTTGTTATGCAGGCAACGTTTAATTCGCGCGATTGGGGTGCCCGATTACGTGAAATATTTCATTTGAAACACCTAAACGTATACAGCGTTCGCGACGAAATCACGAAAGGCCATTTAAAAATTAGCTACACTATTGATTCATGCGCCTCAAACGGAAGGGTTCGTGCTCGTTGCGGGGGTAATTTAAATTGATATCTTTTGTTAGAGTCGCGCGCCAACCCTCACGCCCCATTCGCTAAAATAAAATGCTCGCTAAAATAAAATTCGTACCACCGAAATATCTCATTATGAGAATTAAACTGCTGAATAATACTTTACACGAGCCCTGCTCTCGATTTGTATTCGAGCTCCCGATTATTAGCATAATTATTTAGCCGGGAACCTCTAATTGGAGAAATGGTTTGCGCTTCGGTTGACGGAACAAATTGTGTACGTCACAGGAAAACTGCATCATGAAAATGCATTGCATAATTAGCGTCATGCGCGACGAACAACGGGAATAATTAGTCACATTGGCGAACACATATCGTCACCGTTACCTCCCTCTCGCTTTGTCTTCCATTGACACTGTAAATTCATGCAGAGATACTTCAGCCTCGGTTGTCATATTGGACAATAGCGACGGCGCTATAGTACGATGTCAAATGAACCGTAATGAACATTAATGGGATTGGCAACCGTAACGCCAGTAAAGCACATTCTCAGTGTACCGACCAATCAATTGGACACACGCGAGGTCCAAGCTTCGCGAGTCGTGTGGATTACGACTTGAAAGTGGCACGATAGTACGACACCAGGGCTAATTAGTCGGTCGTTCATCGCTGACGCTAACCTTTTGACCGCGGGACAATTTTTGCGAAAATTCACGGTACATTTGCGTAATTTTTATTACTTTAAATTAAATTCTATTCTTTTTCCAGACTCGCTGATAATGGTTAATGTTTATCAGTAGTCCGCACCTGGGCACCGAAGTCTTGTCTCCGAGGAGAAACAAAATCAATCAATTCTGTGCACGTATACACCCAGGGGGAGGAAACCGATAACCCAGAGACGTACATTGAGACTTTTCAACGAATTGACCACTCTAGTTGTTCTGGGACTACGTGCTGAGCTGCATCTTTTGTAATGGTCGCATTACCGGCTGCTGAAACGGCGATATCGATATGTTGCCACTGTGATTGGGTTCTTCTTTCGACGGAAACGAAGATGCAGGGTTATTAAACTATATAAATGGTGAAATTTTTATCTTCTACCAGTACTCGTGCTTGCTGCGAGTATTCGGCGAATCGAAGTGGAATTTTTTCTGGCCACGAGATCGGAATTTTCTAATACGCTCTTCGATACATTCCGGCCACAAATGTTATTTAATTGAACACGACAACTATCAACAGAATTGTTTTAAGCACTGCAACGTCCGCGATAAGAATTTTCATTATTTTAATTTTAAATATCTGATTTATGATATTATCCATGATAGTAACGGAGAAAACTACGCTGATAATTAGAAGGAGTGAAATTTAAGAGTTCTCTCCGTTGAGCATGCATTTTAAGGAAACTTTAAAGTATTTTATTCAAAGGCAGCTCGGGATCTCTGGTTACTTCGCAAAAAACTATACCGTGTTTTCTTCTTTCTAATAGGTCGCGTGTTTCTTCCTAGGTTTTACTTGAGAGAAACGTGATCGGGATTTACATAAGAACCACAGAAAAGCCTGAAGGCAGTGGAAAACAAGAGAAATGGATAAAATTTTCCTTGGGTATTGTTTTCCTCTAATGATCCTCTGAAACACGAATGAAATTCAATTATTCCTTGATTCTTCTTCTCGAAGTAAGTTGCCCCGATATGTAGTGGATCTCCTTAACCTTCTAAAAATGATACGATCACTAACTAAACAGAGTGCAATATTCTAGCAATATCGATGATAAAAAGTTTTAACAGAAAAAAGTAGTATCAAATTGTTGACGCGAGATACCTCGTTGCAAAACAATATCGGTCTTTAAAAGCATGTTTATATGGACCAATTTACCCCGCATTGAAAACTCGATACTTTGCGTTTTGTATACAAAGCGAAATCGACGAACAAAATAGCCCGTGTTTTATGTATCACGTGCCGAGTTTCGTTAAAACATTTGCCACGTATTTATAACTGCTCGATCGGTCGAAGTTCAAGCGCCACGATTCGCAACGTCCTATCGCATATGCCATACACGCATAACCTCGTGTTGCAGCAGTGTAACATCGAAACCACTCGTTTTGTTATTCGCTGCTGTTGCTGCACAGCCGCGTTTAACGGGAATATAATCTTCCTTATGGAGGAACCATCTATAGACCAATCGATGACGAAACGAAAAAAGCGTTAACGAGTCGTTTACTCAAGAGTACATACATCGAATCAAACGTCCATTCGAGATACTAGAAACGAGCTTAATCGCTTGAGTGGAAATCAACCAGAAATTCTTTCGCTGAGCAATCAGCGTTCCGATGGAAAAAAAAAAATATTAACGCAGAGAACGAGATACTTGTGAAATATTTGCGTTAGATATTCGATGCAGATGTATACGGTCTGCAATTTCCGGGCAATCAGAATTTTCGGAACTGCTCGTTTCCGACGTACAACATTATGTTCGAATTAAAACTCAGTTGGTGTTTGAACTGAAACCATCGTAATATGTTCAATTAACGTTCCCTGCGATCTATGCACGTGTGTTTGGAGGTCTGAAACAGCGTACATAATTTCTATGTATTATAGAACCGCGGCTCAACCTTTTCGAACGCCAGTCTATGCGATTATGCCTATTCGATCCATCTCTGGTACGCTCTATTTCCGACGAGAGGAAGCGAGACCGCTTTTCTTGTTCTAGTAAAATCCCGCGACGAATGAATTATCCAGAACGATTGAGCTGGGAGCACGAGGAAGGAACGGTATCCTTTTGTTTTTTGTTCGATTACGCTTGGATCACAAGAAGACAGGAAGAATCTCTGACAACGTTTCTCTTTTTCCATCCTCGCTGCCGTGGTGGCCATTAACCAAATAAAATAAAACACGTTCAGATATGGTATCTGAAATAAAATCTCAGAGTTAAAAAGCAGCGAATTCAAAAATATTTCTTACTCTGTAGATAAATCATTGCCAACCTTAAAGTGCGCATAATGTATCTATAATATTTATTCCAGTATTAGCTCTCACTATGCTCTCTTTAAATAACAAGTTACTCGAAATTGCTGTTTTCGTTGAAGTAGAGATGAGATTTTTATTCCGCAGACAGACGATGTTTTTTCGCAGCCCATATTTCAGTTGGTCTTGGAAGCCGAGTGTAGGGAATGCTCTGCAGTCTTATATTAAAATCTGAAATTATCCGAGCTTAGACTTTTCTTGCAAAAAATCTCAAAGAACCTTCTTTATCCGCTTGCTAATTAGAACACCCCTGTAAAGGTGTTACAAAAAAGAGAAATACTGCTCAGCAAGAAAAGTTTTGCAACAATTTATAAAAACAAAAGTCACCGAAGAGAACTTGAAATAGGGTTGCAAACTCTTTAATAATGTATTTAGTCAAATATATCAAAGGAATTCCTTTGATATCTAGATGAATTACCTCACTATTCTCTCTCTCTCTCTCTCTCTCGGAAAGAAGAAATTAATTTCATCAGATATTTGAATAATTCACGATGAAATGAATCGGTGAACTTCGAAATGGCGGTGATGTCCCAATATTAAAGTGAATAATTGTATAAATTACCCAGGAGCGCGGAATCGGAGACCACTACTGGGATTAATCGGAATATTTGCCCTCGTTACGTCGCCGTAATGGACGATTAAGGAAACCGACGTAACTTTGTTGCGAGCCTTGATAGGTATGTGTTTCTTTCGCGCGAACGACTCTCCAATAAATTGCTAAACGCGAGGGACGAGACGAACCGGTAGCGCGGGACCAGCGCAACATCCATGCAACTGTACTTTCCATCGACGTGTCGGCTACGTTGGGTATCATGTCGGCCGCTTAAACGGGTAACGGCGTCCCTATTAATTCTCGTATCGAGCGGCTGCAGTACTCGAAGCGATTCACCCATCGTAATTCAATGACACGCGGCAGAGGGTTGCGGAGACGAGGGTACTAGCGCGCGCGCGCCGCCCACCGATACGGAGCGTTGGTAAAATTGATTTGGAATTGATATAATCGGCAAAGTTAAGCCGACAGAGGGAGCGAGTTAGGCAGATGGACCTATTGATGGACACGGCGATGAAACGGATAGACGGGTATGGGCAAGGAGTAGCGAGGAGAACGAAGAAGATGGATGAATCGACGAACAGAGAAGGACAGACTTTGCCCGTGAAGTTAAACGCGCGATCCGATAAGGAGGTGCGAGAATCTCTGTTTGGAGGATGGGGGAAAAGCACTCGAAGACTCAATCGTGGATGAGGATTGTGAAATCAAGTCGATCGGGGTGACAAAAGCTTGCGAGAGGAACCAGATATTCCGGCGTTGCGAGTAGAGATCGCATCGTACCGGTAATTAGTTCCAGAACAATCAACGCGACGATATTCAAATCACTGTCTCGAGTGCGCGAGAATCTCGCACGACTGGCGAGTGATGATGTAATAATAATTATTGTGTGTCCCCGAGGGGTTCACGTGTCTTCCGTTTAAATCTCCCAATTTTATGTAATACATTTTCTTTTACAACATTTCGTAAATCTATCTCTAAATTAATTCACCATCCCCCGTTGTCAGCATCTTGGCGACTTTGAAAATAGATCTGGAGAATCAGCGAGCAATTTCCGTCGCGAGCTTGTCTGCCGTTAGGGTTCGTGACTTGTCGTCCAAGAACGATAAATCTTCGCACGTTGAAGTTCAGCACACACTTACAGACATCTCTAATCTCAAACGCTCGCGCTGCAATGATCGATCAAGGAGAGTCGAACGATCTGGCTCAGTTTCTCGATCGCGTTGCTCGCTAGTTAATTGCTTTCTAGGCTTTCCCGCTTTGCGTTCTCGATCTTCGCGGATTACAGGCTTTCATCCGAGACGAAACCGATACAGTTTGCTACCTCGAAATGTTTTACGAGAAATATTTATGGGTCTAACAATGGCGCCACTTATGGCGTAGCGGCAGGAAACTTTCGAAATGACTACTTCATTCCCGAGAAGATTCTACCGCGTCATCGTTAAGCTTCTGAGTGTCAGTTTAAACTGTGAGACTTGCTCTAGAGGAATAAAAATGTTCAGAAGCGTTCTACAGATATTGGCTAGGTAATCGACCCCTTGAAATTCCAAAGCGACATTAAAAAGCCATTAACCCGGCTAATGGAAGATTCCGTGTCCGGCCAGATTTTGACTGACGACTCTTGGAAGCGAGTTAGCTTTTTGCGGTGTGAGATGACTTCTCGAGATTAAAGTCAACTCCGTTGACAATTTTCGTTTCGATCATAGAAACGAAGACTCCTCCCGTCGTGTGTGGGTGACGTAGACTTTTCTGATATCTTGTATTTACCACGTTTACGTGTTGGATGGCGGAAATACCCAAAGCAAGTCCATTTCGTGGATTGAGCGTGTAGCGTAGGAACGAAACATTTTTGACTGAGTACAGAAATGGGCCAACTTGTTCATTCCTTGCTCGACGAAAATAATTAAACGAAGCGAGGATGAGAATCAGAGGTATACAATAATTCTGACGCTCGATTGTTTTCTTTTTCGTTTCTCAAACTATAAGAATGCTGGTAGATGACAATGAAACAGAAGGAAGAAAGTAAAGGAGACGTTCGGTGTAGCGTTAAGTATTTGGAACAGGAAGCCTGCGGGTGTCAATTTCAACAACATCTAAGTAGCGCAGGTGTCTCCATGTAGAAATTTTCATCAGCACCGGAGGAAGAATGAACGTCGTGCGATGTTCCATGCCACAGCGAAATATCGATTCCATCCCAAAGCTATTACACGGCCGTATGAGCAAAATTGTCACGGGCACCGTGCGAATATTGAAATAATCATATGTCGTGTAAACCTGGCACCTCGTTCCAGTCATTTTCTCGTAAAGGAACAATTTATACGTCTAAAGAGCGTGTCTCTTTTTATATCGGGACCAGTCGAGTGGCCAGCGAATTTCATTGAAATCGGAGTATCGTCGATTGCTAAATTGAAATGCAGTGTACCGATTAAAGCAACACGTTGTTAAATGTCACTTCCGTTCTGTGACGTGAATGTTTGGTAACCGATATAGCGAATTTCTATCGTTTTCAGTCTCTCATTATTAACAGTGGGGTGAAAGCACGATGTATTATATTTTTGGCAAACAATACACTCGAAATTTATTGATATTATCAATATTGTAATTTGACATGATAGTGGAATACAATCGTGAGAGAATGACTGTAACGTACCCGACAACAACGAAAACTGTTCGGTGAATATTTCGAAAGTTTTGAAAAATTGTGATTGAGTTTTAAATACGAATTGATTTTTGTTATTCATAACTTTTTGACAGAAAAATAATTACCGGTGCCTCGATGCTAACCTTTCATCTATCTACCGAGGAAGAAATAATGTTTCAAAAATGGATACGCTACGGTCAGTGGCAATATCTGTTCCCGCGATTTTATTGCAGATGGCACCGCGCAGGATATTGCTTTCCTCCACACGGCCGACCAGACACGGAGCATTATCACTCGAGTTTGATACGTTTCTTCCACACGCCCGTACCCTATTTCGGAATTCTCTTACTTCTCATGCTTTCCGCGATTCACATCACGACAGCCAGAGGGAGTGAATTGCTGAAAATATACCTACGTAACGGTTGATGGGAATAAAAACGGATAAGTCGGTAAAAGGTCGACTGAAACTTCGTTGCACGTGTATCCCGATAGCAGTTTATGAAAAGGGAGTGCACGCATCTATCTGTGCGCAAAGCATCGCAGAAATATCGGATTAGAGTTCAGGTCGAAAGTTTCTATGATTTCTCTTGCATACGATCAGCTCAAATCATTTTCTTCCTCTTCACGTTCGCAACTTGAAAGTTGCTCATTCATAAGACTTTTTCCCGGAGACATTTTATTCTTGGCCCTTGAAAGCAGACTTTCCTCCTCGGGACCAGCCAGATTGCAATAATGGAACTTCCTCGGACTCGTTGAACTCTTTCCTGGAAAACGTTCTCGAATCGTGCTTCAACGTCGAAGTCACCGAATGATACAGTTAAAGGACGATTCTTGTAGAGTCTTCATCGTTTGTCGATTTAGTTTCCTTAATCTGAACAATGTTTATTGTATTTAGATCGCAAGAAGAATTGGACGACGTGTCCAAGGACTAAGCCTGTGTTCGATGGACATACAAACGTTTCCTAATCCCTGTTGTCGCGTGCA
This sequence comes from Hylaeus anthracinus, assembly GCF_026225885.1. Classification (NCBI taxonomy): domain Eukaryota; kingdom Metazoa; phylum Arthropoda; class Insecta; order Hymenoptera; family Colletidae; genus Hylaeus; species Hylaeus anthracinus. The sequence goes on along the minus strand of NW_026534330.1, from coordinate 3,027,943 downwards.
TGAAGGTATGGCATAGTTGAAGTAATTCGCTCGGTCTAAGCTACTGCGGACAACGTGGCGGCCATGCGAGCGGTTGGGCCAGAGGGTCAGAACTGTTTCGCGTTTCGGACACGTAGTTACGACTTAGCCTAGGATTAGATTAAATTTACCTAGCCATCTAACGTGGCAGGATAGCGTCCGCGAGGAGAAGACCGGGGAACAGCGTCAAGGAACTTGCCGAGAACGTCCGGGTTAACTTGCCATAAATTTAGATAGTCACGAAGTCCTTCCCGACGGCTTCCTTGAAACGAACTGTATTGTTGGCCACCACGGCAATTTGTACAGCTAGAAGCAAGACGTGGTTCCTCGGTGCGGAAGGTGAACATACATTCCCGTCGACCTAGCATGCTATACGCGAAAAATCATTCTTATATTGATACAATTCTCAGAGATCAACTTCAGAGAAACTTTAGAAAAAGTCTAGGAATGTATGAAAATGAAAATAATGTTGATCCCGTGGAAAAGCACGCGTCGATTAGTCCAAAATTATTTTTAATTAGATCCTTAAGCGAGATTGCGTAAAATCGGGTTTACGCAATAAACATCCAAGCCAATTAATAATGGAAAATAAGGGCGTGCAACGGGCAAGAAATCTCAATTAAAATCAGTTGACGATATCAAACGGTATTAATTAATTGTACAATGCGCACTTGCAACAGAGACACACTGAAACGAACACCGTAAAACTCCACGACACATTAAACAGAAAAGCAATTCATATGCGTTTGATACGTTTAATAACGAATCCGGTATCGAACAGGATCAAATCGCATCGTCGGATGCTACGCCGATTGTCGATACTAATTATAAATGGTCTCGTCTAACCCCAAGGTTAATTTGCCCATTAACGATGATAATCGGATATTAATGGAGATACGAGATAAATACAGTACCGTACAGAACGCTGTAATCGTGTTTCAACTTTGAAAGGCATCGGGTCAGCTTTTATTGACGCTTATTGACCGCATGACGCAACCATTTACCGAACAGCACTAATCATGATTACGCTGACAATTTTTAGCGTTTATTGCAAGTTTGTACATAATTTTTAAATACTCTTGCCACGCTATTGCGAATACTCAGCCTACTTCTAGGCGTTTGTACCCTCGAGTACGCGCTAATGAATAATTCGTCGGCTTTCACACCTTCGTGTCATTAATACGTTATCGGTTGAAAATTAGAAAAGTTTTAGAAATTCGAGGTTCCTAGAGGGGATAATCTTGCCACGAACAATGCTAGGAGTTGCTCGTTAGTGTCCCCTCGAGACGAAACTTTAATCACCCAGAAGAACGTCTAGCGTTCCGAAAGGATAAAGTCGCTTGTATCGGGTGCACAAAGAGTGGAACGTTCACTGGGCTGAGTTTTCGTCCCATGGGTTCGTATCACGCAAACTTTGATACTCACTACGCTAATTATTCAAACGAACTCACTTAGGCCGTTCGAGCTTTTACGATGGATCATAATGGCTCATTTTGTCGACAGCGTCAATGCCACCTGAGATAATATAACATTCTTTGTAATTGTATTAATTTTTTACTCTACACCAAAGAATAATACAAATATTCTAAGATTCAGTGTGAATGATCTACCGAAACATTGTTCTTACAAAAATACAACTCCTAAAGTGACAGAGATCTCTGAGAAGATTTTGATCACTGTTCCCTTAATTTGCACGAGTCAGACTTGCAGTAACTTGGGGAAGTTTCATCTTGAGTTTGCAAACTTGGACCAAAGGTTACCAGAAGTTCCACTTAAACCTACATTGCATATCAAATCAAAGAATTATATTAAAAACGTTTCTGTAGCAATTTACATTCGTAATTTTAAATAAATGTACAAAAATTTCATCCAAAGAACTGATGTGTACGAGCACCAACATAATGACAGAGAATTAGGAAACAGGATGAGGATATGGGCACCAGATTTACGAACATTGCCCGTGGATCCTGTTACCAACTTCTGAGACTCGTTGGATTTCGTCGACGGAACACATTCCACCTAGCGTCCTGTCGAAAACTAAAACGACTACAGTCTCGTGGCGTCAGCTTCATTTGGAGATGTTTGGAGCACCGAGATTACGTGAACGGTGTTGCGTGATCCACTGTCTTTTGATACAGTGATTCGTCATAATGTGAGAAAATCACCTGCCTTGATTCAAGTATCATTACCAAAGTCGGACCAATAACGAGAGCAATGTTTAGTTGTTGAATTTTACAAGTTGGCCAGAGGTTTCACGTGCAGAAGCCAACGTACCTGAGTCATGAGGCCAAAGAAGAATCCGTAACGCCCACTGAGAAAACGATAAAGTTTGGACCACGGTAAGCACGGCGGTGAAGACAAAGTACCGAACTTCTATTCAACCTGGTCTCGATGATCCGACTAACGATGAAGTTCACAGAGACGTTGTCGTGCTTCCTTGTTGTTCCACGATTCTGTTTCCCGCGAAACCAAACACTTCAGGCATCCTACTCGTATCCCGATGTTCGGTCATTATTCGTGATAGATACACAGAAGGGTTCGTTCGGTCGTTCGCCAAATTTCATACCGTAAGCGCAATAACGGTGCCATGATCGCGCGGAGGAGTTCGAAGTTTGGCAGATTATTGTAACAGAAGTAGGTAACGCAAGAAATGCTGGATACGTGTATCACGCTTTCCAATTAACTCTCGGATGCACATGGTATCGCTTTCGGTACACAGCAGTTCCAGATAATGTATGTTGCTATTATAATATTAACTGCGAATAAATCTTGGATATTAACCACCTGCATTCTCAAAAGGGTACGGTTTATCGTGGCTTATCAGGTGTGGGGAAGGTTGAATAAATTTTAATAAAAGTGATATATAGCATACTAAGGGATAACAAATGTATACCAACCATTCGTATATAATATTGTATATCATTTGTTTTGTCCATAAAAACAGGTATAAAACCGACATAAACTGTACCGTTTTGAATCTATTTTTATTTGCAATCTCGTTGTGTTTCTGACAAAGCTGAATGACGTGCACGACAGGAAAAAATGAATAGTCTCTGTATCTTGCAAAATGTAACTGTCCGTTATGAAAACCAATAATATTAAAGTTATTCAATGGTAAATTTATCGTCGAGGGGACATTCCAATTTAAGAGCCATTGTACTCGTGAACAAAAGTCCCTTTGTTTCTCGTATTTGGTTACAAAAATTTGTATCGAAGTGGACTGAATTTATACGAAACTGTTATGCAAAATCCATTAAATAATTTATTGCTCGTGCGAATACTAATTTAATTGGTAATGTGGTAAGAATTCTTAGTTTATCAAATTATCAATTTTCAATTTTACTGTTGCTTTCATATCAGTGTTTACACTCATCGTATCGTAGCTTATGTTTGCTTTGACAAAGTGCGCAACGTTCGCGTGGCCGTCCGCAGTCTGCAATGTGATAATAATGCCGAAAACGAGGTCCTAACGACCTCTTTGTCGAAAAGTTACGAACAAACTAGGAGAAACGAATCCCTGCGCGCCCCTACTGAACCTAGTCATTAAGGGTGACTCGCGGGGATAAAGTTTGCCGAAAGGCGACAAGACGAATGAAAGAACGGAAGACCGTAGTAAAAGTTCGACCGTGATATTGGATTCAACTCGCGGGAATGCCCCCACCTAACGCCTAACGTCGAATTCCTTTTACCGAGTTTAATTTACGGCCATAGGTTGATCCTTTGCGCTTCGAGGAACTTCGCGCGGATTTTAATTAAGTTTTTATTTTTTTTTCCTTTCCGGTGTTCCGTTTAAAGTTGAGAATTTGTTTGCTTAGCTGCTGTCGCGAAGGTGAGCAAGTGGAAGTTCGCTTCGTGGATCGGACATCAAAAGAAATTTCTGGATTCTTCTATGATTTTTTTTTTCAGATTTCCATTGTTAAAAAGACCGAAGAGTTTACACCAGGGTGTGCTGAATGACCTGTCGCAAAAAGCTGGAAACGTGGTGCAGAACTTTCCGTGCAACCCACTTCGCCCCTAACTTTGCGTTGCAAAACAAAATGTGCCACCTCCTGTGGCGGTGTTAAACCGTTGGCTTATTCAACTGTTTTATTTTTTTTTTTTTTTTTTCTAATCGCGTGGTTACCTTTTACCAAAGACCCATGAATATTTAGTAACAAGAAAGCCACGATGATGGAACTTTCAAGCGCGTAAAATTGCCTGTATTTTCGCGGAGAGGCACACGGATGTATCAGCCACGATATTAACAAGACAATACGGCGTGGCGCGCATCAGTGTTTATCGTGTGAGACACGCTGCAACGAACACGATCCGAGATCCTATAATCTCCGATTGTCGCTACGCTCGATGTTTGAATTATACATGATCTCTTACGAAGCGGGATTCTCGAAATATTTCCATACAGAAGATTGACAAAGCTCTGTTCGAGCATTCGTAAATTATTAAATGGGAGCTCATACTGTGTACCATTTTCTGGAAAGAACTTGGAAGTCGTGGGTGGGCCAGGTTCGGAACGAATCGACACTCTATCGGACACAGAAAGAAAAGCGGTACAACGAATCGCGAAACTTCGAATCGACTTCTTGCCCGAGCAAAGGACAAATGGTCGACAATCATGGAGATTCAAACTTTACCAATCCCGTTCGAGAGACTCCAACGAAACTTGGAACTTTTAGAACAGTGTAATAATGGAGCTTCTTGTGTGTTTACTTTCTATCATACAGAGACCAATTCGTTAAATGGACCTAGTCGCGAGACACTACAATCGGGTCGATGGCGATCGCTTCATCGAAGCAACTTCTTCCAATGGCACTTGTTATTTTTATTTTATTCTTCATCTTATTCATCTTTGAGTTAGATTTTCATACGGGGAACAACGTCGTTAAAAGCATATATAGTCAATTGGATACTTTATCCCGCGCGAGGTGTCCTGGAGCGATAAATAAATGACTCGATTCGAAAACAACAAACGCGTAAAAAGAGGAATTACTTTTTCAATACATAAATAAAGTAGAGGCGATACAAATGAAACCTACAACGAATATAATATTCACTGGTGTAACTCGAACGTTTTCAAATGGACAGTTCGTACGCGTGTAGTTCGTAAATCAATTTGCCGGAATTGTCGCGTTAAAAAGTGTTCGCAATCCGAAAGATCAATTCTGCAGTGGTTTCGACGCCTCTCCCAACATCCAGGTTTACACGATTGCAGAGCATCTGTATCTACCGTACAGCGACTAGAACCGTGTACGGTTTTTTCGATTCGTAAAATTCTATTTCTCCTTTTTCGAGCAACTTTCCATCAATTAAGAGCCGCGCGATTGAAAACGCGACCTAAATGCTGACACGATTCTGTTCGCTCGTCTCTCAATTTTCATGGTCGGTCGAAATTTCAATTCTCTACAAATAACTAATTCAGTAGTTGATTGCGACCTGTTGAAGCCATAGTACTAAATAAGGTGCAAAATCCAGCATTCTATACCTTCTTCCTAGATATTATTTTTCACTCGTTTTATAATTTTACTGTATACAGTCCGATTTTATCTGTAACAATTGTTTAATTAATCGACGTTACAGTCGCGTAATTGCGCGATCTTCACCAAGAGTATACACAACGTTTCGAGTGTGTTTCAGGACAAGGTCAGAATCTCTGCGTTTAATTAGGAACGTTCTTCCGAGAATGGTGTCAGTAATTTTCTTCTTCGTTTTGTTGCTTGAAATGTACGTCTTTAGCAGAGGAGGAAATTCCCGTAACAATACAATACACTTCTAAAGCTTTACCCTTCTGTGTAATTCTGTCGGCTGCTGGTTGAAATATTCCTTAGAGATGCTCTTTCAAAAATAGTACGCTTCCTCCGCGTCCCTGTTATAACTATTGCAATGCCCAAACACAAGCCAATTCTATCCGCTGACGTACATTGTGTATCGCCGACGCATCCGTGGCATGCTTATCCTTGAACCGAATTAGTCCACGAAAATACGGCTGGACAACAATTATTTTTTTCATCGCCATGAAATGTATGGCGGCGTTTAATCCGCGCTAGTATCGATCTCCCCGTGCCGTTCTCGCGCAAACGTTCGCCTATTTTTCAGAAAAATTTTCGTGACTCACATTTTCCCGAACGATCGTCGAGCAGGAATACTCGCAGCTGCTCTCTGAAGTATGAAATAGAGTGGTTCGTTAAAATCCAAGGATTTCGGTCGACTCTCGGAATTAATATACAAGGGGTGGCGTGGAAAGCGACGTTTTCCATTATTTGATTCGAATGACAATGAAGAGAAGAAACAGCCTCGAAGAAGGAAATTCCGTTTTCGATCCAGGCACGATTCAGGGGACAGTCCACGTGACTTTGTGTCCGTTCGACGGTCTGTGGTCGATTTGATCGCAGCTCAGATGGCGCAAATGGATTTCAATGAAAATTAACAGCAGCATTGTCGATCGAACTCTCGATACCGGTGCTCGAGAATGTCGAGTGTGTTGCCGTGTCCTTGATATCCTCTGCAACCTGCACGGCTAAACGCAGCGTATATACCACCGACGGATCTGCATTATATACGACGGTCGAGTAGATTATGTGAAGTGCATTAAAGCGAGCGCGGGATAGATGCAACTTGCAGTGCTGCCAATACATTCCATCTTCCACAGAAGTTCCAATCGACCTTCGGGACCTCACTTTTGGATGAGTTTGAGTATGACTAACTGGGACTATTGAAATCATTCCATATGTTTGAGTAAAAATTGCTTCGTATATCGGAACAAGAAATATTTCATATATCCAAGTAGAAATTGTTTTACGATCCCAGTCGTCTGTTTCGTAAAACCTACACCGGCAAACACACGATGTGTACAACTAACGTATGTATTTGCGTTATATACGTCGTTCGAATAGGTTACTCGGGGTTCATTAGGGCAGGTGTGGGTGAGATCAAAATTGCCATGGTGACAATGCACTTCTGGCTCTGTGGAACTTTCAGCTGACCTTCGGGACCTCAGTTTTGGATATCCACGAGTATCGATCCGGCCTCGGATTAATGGAATCGTCGAAATACCCGTGACAATCGCTAATTAATCTCCAGGCTTTGATATCCGAGTGAAACGACGTTGCCATATCCTAGACGTCAGGTACGTCGCGAAACTCCATTGTCTAGTATGTCGATTCTGTCCTATTATTCTCTTCCGTGACTTTTCCCGCGATTAATGGAACTCGCGACTCGTGGAAATAAATCTAACCACGAGTTCTCTGACTCCGGAAACGGAATCGTTGGGACACCTGCGGGCGTTTCAAATATAAACGAGCTCTTTTTTTTCGAAAATTTAGTAGACTGATATTTTAGCAAACAAACAAAGGGGTATTTTTTAACTGAGCAGTCATTAATTTTGGTGCGCAGCAAATCTACAGTTTTGATCCTAGTATTTGTGCCTATTGAGCCAAGTTTCTGCAGAAGAGGATGTACCAAGCGGCGATATTTCCCCTGGTCATGAATATGAGACCCTAAATTGGAAGATGGTGACCTTGTTGTTCCTTTCGGCAAGTAATTACGTGAATTAAATATTATCTGTAACCGCAACGTGACAAAGTTTCGGAGTTCCTATTCTCGTTCCATCCTAAATTATCCACACGCATGCGCGTGAACGTAGTCCATAATTCAGGGCAGCAGCTAAAACTTAAGGGCGGAAACAGTCCTACGGATGGAGTCGTGAGCTGGATTGATAGCTACGCTGTTCCTTGACTGTTTCCCGTCGCATCTTTCCCGCAAGGTCGATGGAATAATTTAAGGTCGACTTGTCCCGCTCCCCCTGCATCTAATTATAGCTCTCTCTGCAACGGCTATAAATTCCGCGATTATGTACATATCGTGAAGAGGCTTACATCGACCGGAAGTGTCGCTTTACCTTGACCTTTCTCGGATCCCTCGTGAGGTTTCGTCGCCCTAAGGGAACCCTGCTTAATTCCTACAAAAGGACCAGCTTCGATTTCGGAAAGCGGTCAAGCATGTCACGTTAACATCGGAACTTCAAGCTTCTGCGAGCGTGTCGTCCAATCTGCGAATTCGAAACGTGTAAAGGGCCTGATGGAGCAATGAGAGTGTAAACAATCCACTCGAATGGCATACGAGTCCTAAATAGCCACGTCTACAAATGATGAGAACCTCGTACATTTAGGATCCACCAAAGGTCTTCAAAGGCGTCTGTGAAACGATTGATAGCGACACACCAATGTTCGTGTCGTCCCTAACAGGTCAAGACGACGAATTTCGAGGGTCAACAGTTCACTTAATGACGGCCATCCCTGATCGATACGCAATTGCATTCGGACAGAAAGCTCCAGGAACGAGGAGTTAACAGCTATTTCGAGAGCCCATCGAAACGATATTTGCACGTGTTAAACGTGCTCACCGAACTAACGTCGCCCTAGGCTTGCGTCTCTTATTAAAGACGACGCCGCGCCATAGACAGCCGGCTGCCTCGTTCGTTATTTGTACGTTATTCACGATTGATTATCCCGCGCAGTTCGTGCGGCAGGAAATAGCTCCTCCAGCGGCGTAAGCGCGCGGCTATTTCGAAAGCGCGTCGATGTGAATCCCCTCCTGACGAGGGAGACGCGTTACCGAGCAACGCGCAACAGAGTTATGGCTGATTTAACCCGCTGCCGCTTGTGAGTTGGGTGAAGGGCTGCGAGAGTACGGGTTAAAATGAAGCGCTAGCTGGAAGATGCAGGAACAGACTTCCTTCGCGCTTGTAGGGGTCCTTGCACTAATGCTTTGTCGGTCTTCAGAATTTCTTCCTCTCAGCAATTATTAACCCTTCTACAGTTTGGTCTGGAACGTTAACAAGTACGGTGTTCTTATGCAGTGGACATGATTATAATCTCATTCTTATGATTGTTCGGGGGCCATTTATAATAAATGCAACTTTGTTTAATAACGAAAACCATAGATATTTCTTGATCCGTGTTTCATCACTTGTTTAAACAGCAAAAGGATTAACGTAAGGTAAATCCGAGTAAATTCTTCGAAGCAGACTCGGTCAATGTACGGCTGCACTGTAATCTCTTACATGATTTTCGACGTTAATTAATAGCTTGAATTTCCGTGGAATATCTGCTTGGCGGGCTCACGTTAATATTAGTTAGATATTCTAGACGGGTGAAAATGAAAAATCGAACAATCGCGCAGCGTTTCCAGAAAGTCGAGAATTATATGAACAAATTTAAAGGAGCGTTTATTGTTGATCCAAAGTTGTGACTCGTGCTTCCAACAGTTTAACATCCTCATCTACGGTCGGGGATCCTTATCAAGAGGAATTCAATCAACGAAGTGTTAAGGCGTGTAGCGATCAACGATCCAAAGTAGAAGTTCTTGTGCACAAAGTACACGGTATTCCCTGCGAAGCGATAATCTACGCTTAGCAGCTTAAAGGGGCTTTCCTCCAAAGGCTTAAACGTGTTGGAACAAATTTTGCATATTTCGCGTTCTAAGCAATAAGGATAACAGCGACGCGCATACCGGGTAACAAGAACACGCTCTACTCAAAGTAGACACGTGACTGTGACTGGCGCTGAACGCGCGCGTCCCTCTTAAATTACTTCGTCCTAAATACTTCATTGACATTTTGGCCGAAGCTCAGCTTCCGACAAAGACGCATTACAACGGTGCTTACTCGTATTCAGAACACGTCGGGATTTAGACTGTAGAGGACTTGTAATTAACGGCGCGTCATCGTAAATCTACGAGATCAACTCGTTCCGTTCGAAATTTCTGTTTCAAGCACGGTCGTTGAAAAGCGTCACACGCACTGAATAGCGGTTCGAACGTATCAAATGTGCGAATTGTTTTGTTTTCAACAGAAATCGTCATTTTTTTTTTTATGACAGAATTTGATATAGAATTCCACTTCGACTTGTTCTTGGTCTGTATTACATGCCTCATCCTGTACCACCGAAGATGAAGATGTAGTACCTTTCATGGAGCATGGAAAATAACAAACCAGCACGTACACCAAACGTACATGGAAAGTGAGTTAAAATAGAAGTCAAACGCGTAGGTGGAGATACATGCTGGAAAGAGAGCATTGGGAGCTATTGAACGCAGCGTGCTAAATGCATTGAGTAAAGTAGGATTGCAGAGCAGTTATTGCACTCGGTGAGAGGCCAAAGTTGTGTAATTTAACAATCAACAGGTTGTGATCAATCGCGTCAAACGCTTTTGTAAAGTTCGACCAAATAGTACATGGACTACGAAGAGAATCGACAGCACGGAGGACAGTATCACAGATGTGCAATAACGCTATTGTAGTACTCTAGCTGTTACGAAGCTCAGATTGGAAACCCGACACAACATCAGTCGAACCAATAAACCTTTGTGGTTGCAAGGTAGAAAGCTCTTCGAGGACTTTAGAGAGAAAGGAGTTCAGGAAATAGGACTACAAGAATTTAATGAAGAAGAATTAAGTGTTTTGGTGACAGGATGGACTGTGGAATGTTTCCAAACTGTGGGAACTGGAAACAAATAGCGAAGCTAAACCTGGTTGAGGCGATTCTTTTAAAGACATCAAAAGTATCCCGTATAGAAAACTATCGAAGAATAAATTAACATTGAAACAGGAATTCACGATAGAATGTTCGGTTAAGGATTAGTATTCCTTTATATGGAATATTAACTTGGCGTCTGAGGAGATTTTCCTTGTCTCGAGGCACGCGAGCAATAAAATTTCGTCATTTGCGACCAATAAAAGCAAACTTTATTTCCGTAATTCAACCGGGATCTCCTTGTCACGTTCTTTAAATTGAAATTCTTCTCCGATATGTCTGTATTCTTCTTGCTCAAGGAGTGAGACTTCTTTGAGAGTCAAGGGTGACAGCATTTCCAACGTTTAATGATATCTCGAGGGAAACGAAGAGGTACAGTCAAAGCAGCCCTCGAAAGAGAAGAAAAACGCGCATCTATCGAACGTAATAACGACAAACGCGAAGCGTCTCTGGGGTTTTATGAGATGGCGTGTTTCTTTGTCGCAGGAAATACACTTCTCTCTGAAACGTGCCGGTCCAATTTATTGTACGCTATAATTTAAGGAATATTAAAGTATAAGTGTAAGTATACGTAAAGTTAAGTTCGATTTTGATTTTATGTTTCTAAAGGACGCACTAAAGGACGGCGAGACCAGTAGATTTCTCCGAAACTTGTCATTGCCGACACCTTTAAGAGAATAAGTAGTAAGTGAAAGTAAAAATGGAACGAATTAATTTTTAGGTTTACTTGGAATAAAAAGGGAGAAACGCTGGCGTGAACAGCTGAAACAAATGTTCTGGAAATTTCATAATTCAAGCGATACTCTCTTCGTATTCCATTACCGCGTAACTCGTCAGAAACTGGCATAACATTTTAATTATGAAGCCAAGCAAACACGTTCCAACGATACAGGATAATAATCGCTCAAGTTCCGCGCAACGCTAACGGACTAATTACAAACTTACTTTTCGCTAATTGCTTCTGCAGTGCTATTTGTTTGCACGACTATATCGCTGCTTAAGGCCGAGGAAATTGCCCGTGAAGAATGCATAAATTATGCACCTGGTCAATCATGCATACGCAGTGGCGCGAACAGAAAATCTTGCTGTCTTTTTTCTTTCAAGCGTTCATTATTTTTGTCGTTGTTTCTTTTTCGACGCCACAAAAATGCCCTTCGCACCGGAAATAAGTGAAAAGCAGCACGACGGTATTAAATCTCCATCCTCAACGCGGCTCGCGACATTTTCGCGTTCCGACGTACCGGGTCTTCGTGACGGCCGAAAAATACCGCGAAAGTATAACTCAAATGCGACCGTTCCCAGCTGAACGCGGTAAATCATTTGGAGTTGTCCTATTAGCATAAAATATTTCCAAAATTATAAAATAATGACTACGCGTGGCGAGCAATTTATTCAACCTTTTTCAATATCCTCTTGCGATCATTTTTAAATTAAAATGGTGTCTGTTTATCAAACGCACGATCTGGCAGTGGATTGAACATTGATGTAGGGATGTACACTCAGGAGTTGATAAACATTTTGTTTTTCACGGTAAATTGCCAATATCTTCCGGGCGTTTCATAAATATCACGCATACACCTGCCTCTTGGAAAACATGCGACCGTTCGTTACTGTCTGTACGTCACGTTCGAAACGTAACTCGCGTATCTCACCGGTCGTATATTAAAGGGCAGAAGGAATACCATTGTATCGTGCGCACGTCGTATATTTCATTCACGTTATGGAGTCATAAAGTATCGATAGGCCGGTCGTGTTGTTCGCCACAGTTCTACGTACTGGAAAGTAAGCGTGCAGCATCTGGGTCGATACAGGCCGATATACAGAGGGGAAACGCAACTTAATACTATTACCTAATGCTATCTGCGAGAATTCGAAGTGCAGGGCCGGTCGATAGCCATAGGACTGAACAGATTTGCGATTTATACCGCGATTCTCTCTCGCGAATGAAACGTTCATCCACTACCGTTTGATTTGAGCTTGTGGGTACACGGATAGAGTGGTAGAAGTAAAAAAATTGCATTGGCAATATCGATGTTACATTGGGAAAACAGAGAATTTACTTGATAACAAACTGAGAATTCGTTACGTAGATAAAACTGAGTTAGTGGATCCGATACTTGATATTGGCGATATGTACGAATAGCGAGCGTAGGTTGTACCGAGATGGGAGGGTGATGGACCATGGATTGTTATGAACAAAATTGTAAAGAAACTTCAATTTTGATTTCAAAGTTCGATTTCCTCCACGTCGAATATCCACGTCCATTTTTTCGTGCCGAATCACAATCTTCTCAATAGTGTTACCTATTACGAAGCGTCCCATGTATCCGCGCCAGATAAAAGAAGCGTTTTACTCCGAATTTCGTATGCAACGAAATACGAACCCCTTAAGAAGTATCCGCAGCACAGAGAGATTCGGCATTAACGATAGTACTTCGGTTACAGTACTTTCGTCAATTCGCGGTCCGAATACCGAGCGATTCAATCGAATCGAGAAAAGCTGCGGTCGACGAGCATCGCGGCAAAGAAACTGGTACCTTTCGGAGAGGTCTAACGGAAAATGGGGACGAGCGTGTACGCGGTCGAGCGATAGGCGCGTTTCGTCCGCAGCTGAATTTCGAAAGCCAAGCACGGTTGTTCCGAATAAATCACGGGTTCGCTCGTTTCAGTCGACTGCAAAGCGCAGGTCCACGGCCGGGGCGGATACGCTCTCGAGAATAAAAAGGCGGATGAAGATGCGGAGGCTTAAAGGGAGGGTAAAAGAAGAAGCGGAGCGGCCGGAATGCAAAAGAGGAAAGATAAAGCTCGCCTTTTGATTCCGACGAAACGCTCTTTGATTCGCAGAGAAAGCTCTTGGAATGCCTTCTCCTGGGCGACAACGATTCTCCAGGAGGCTCGTGGACCGTTTGAAGCCGAAGATACGGCTGGAAATAAGAAGACGATAAATTCACGGGGCGAAATCGAGAAGGGCTCTGGCAACGGCCACTGGAATATTAGGTTCTGCGGAAACTTTTCTATGTTTCTTTTAACCTTTACATTGATAAAATAAATATACGTGTACAATACATAGATTAAATGATATGTTAATTTATTATTCCTCCTGAAGAACAGCGAGAACTTTCTATAGAGCCTGATACTTTGTTTCGTTGTAATAGATAGCGCGTATTATTTCATTACCAACAGCGTGCAGTTGTTTCACCGGCGCACTGGTAATTGCACACCCGTTTCCACGCGTTTCTGGTGATTTGCGTAGAATGCCAGTGCGAATCGGACACCATTAATTTGCGTCGAAACAATAGCTCTCCGATGTAATGAAAGTTAATTCCAGCGCCGTGATTCGGTGGCGAATTTAATCTTCACAGTTCGCCTATTCATTTTCCAGGTAAACGGATCTTGGAGCCTGCCAGGGTTTGTGTGCGATTTTTACATCGCGATGGACGTCACGTGCAGCACCAGTTCCATCTTCAATCTCGTAGCCATCTCCATAGACAGGTGAGGCAAATTAAGTTTAATGTTTGTAATAAAGCTTCTTCTATACTTCAATTTATCGAAATCGACACTGAACCGCAACGGAATATAAATTGCACTGCATTCGCGATACGTGGTATCGCAGAAGAATTTGTAACAGCGATTGCCAAGCAAAGAGAACACCCAAAAATCGACGAAATGCGGTTGACTGATTTAACCAGTTTACGTGACACGGGTAACAAACTCGAAGGTGGGTGAAAAGAACGGGTCGAGGTTGCTTTAGCGACCGCGGAACAAATTTGGCGTCACAATTCTCGGTAAATCAAATTTCCCAACGTCTCGACTTAAACAGCCACGAATAAGTTTGGAATTCAAACCGAACCGATTGGTAGCGCGTTGCTTCCTCTAAAAAATGCTGAACGCTCGCGGACAAGTTTCATGTTTCCGAGGGAGCTGGAGCTGGAAAAACGAAGCAAGCCGGATCGTTTCCTTGAAGTTACGGAAAATTGATAGTATTCATTCGACATCGCGGGGACTGTGTACACTAATATGAATTGCGTTTTCCGTTTTTCTTTTTACTTTTCCTTCCCACGAGTCGCATTGAACGCGGGACCATAAATTCCCAACGTACAAGCTGAAACTAACTTCGCGATACCGTGTCGCTCGTAGTTTGAAGCGGAAACCCGTTCGACCGGAAATGAGTTCGGACGAGTGAGTGATACCGCACTTCCCCGGATCCGCATGTTAAAATATGCAAGCCCCAATGCAGAGAAATGAGGATACTCTATTAAAGACCGTCTCGTTTTTCCTTCGAAACCCACGGAATCTGAATCCTCCCAACGCATTGTACGTCTTCCAGAAATTCTCACGGGTGAGCGTTAATTTAGCGATTCGATTAATCACCATTTCTTTGTGCTTCTTTTACGGCTGGAAATACGTAATCCTTGCGATTAAAAAGGGCGTAGCTGGTTACCGCTTACAAAGCGTGGCTATGAATATTTATTTCTGCTAAACCGTTGCCTCGGTATTTAATTCGCAATTATCCAGAGATGTCAAATTTTTGTTTGCTCTTTTATCAAAGGTTTGAAAAGGAAGTACGACGTTTACCGAGGTTCGTATTAATTCAGGACATAACTTAATCCAACGTCGATTCGAGGTAAAACGACGTCGATCGAGTCAAGGGACACTGTACCATGCGCGAAACTAATTTAAATTGCAGATACATCGCGGTGACCCAACCGATAAAGTACGCCAAGCACAAGAACAATAGAAGAGTTTGGATGACGATACTGTTGGTCTGGGCGATATCGGCCGCGATCGGCAGCCCGATTGTTCTCGGCTTGAATAACACTCCTGACCGAATACCGGACCAATGCCTCTTCTACAATACAGACTTTATCATCTACTCGAGCCTATCCAGCTTCTACATACCCTGCATTATTATGGTGTTCCTCTATTACAACATATTCAAGGTAAGAATTATCGAATATTGTTGGCAGATGCGGAGGGCTTAGAAATCTGTTCACTGGCCCGTACGTGAACATCCCTCTTCGGCCCTCCCACAGATGAAAATAGCCTACTATTTACGGTGCCTCTAGTCATACTAAAATAGTTATCAGTATTGTCTAAAAATCACATTTTCTTTGTCGCGTTTGTATCCAATTAAGGCAATCTGATTCCACGCGGAAAAATCACAGCGATCTTTTTTCTTCCGGGCAACTTGTTAGTTTTTTGCACAAGTAGCTCGATTAACTTTATTGCGGTGTTCTTTTCTGGACGAATTCAACGTCAGGAATACGTGTAAAAAGCGCGCAGTCTCGTATCATCCCTATAACGACGTCATACGTCGAGGGGTAAAATCCCCGAAATTATGCAGATATAATTTTAACGCCAGTTGGAGCAAAGTGTACCACGGATTCGGGATGTTTCGCAATTACGCTGCGGTCGATCGTAAATACGTTTGTTCCGACATTTTACGCTCACCGAGATTCGCACACTGTCCTGTTTACACGGTTTCCTTCGCTATTGCGGTATTAATTCCCAATGACGCAGAATGTCTCGACGCTAGACTGAAGCACACCTTAAAGTACTCCTTAAGCATGGCGTGATAATTACATTCCTCGCTTTACACGTCACGGACGTGAAAGCGCTCGAAGCTTCGCGTAACGTGAAATTGCATACTCGGAGCCATCCGAGCCATCCTTTTATGGGAAAATCCTCTTTCTTACATGCTGCTATCCCGATGTATGAAAAGTTAACGAATCGCATCGTCACGATACCGTTGATCGCGACTCGCCGATCCGAACGTTGACGAAAAATAAAATGAGTGGTTGAATTAGAGGGATGTAGTTTATTGTATCGTTCTGGAATAACTTTGTAATGGAAAGAGTCTGTACCAATTTTGCATTGTTCGTGTATCGATTGTTACTCGTTTGATATTTTTGCCCTTTCTGAATAGTTCTTTGTCGGAAAATATCAATGGTCAGGTTTGTAGTCTCGAAAAAAGCTGTTTGCTGTTTT
Source organism: Hylaeus anthracinus (assembly GCF_026225885.1). Lineage (NCBI taxonomy): Eukaryota > Metazoa > Arthropoda > Insecta > Hymenoptera > Colletidae > Hylaeus > Hylaeus anthracinus. Next base: position 3,011,411 of record NW_026534330.1, on the reverse strand, counting down.
AGTGTGGAATTGTCCAATTAGCAGTCTACCAACGGAACATTAATGAGATTCTCATGCGAACGACAGCTGCCTCGCACAGCCTGCTGAGGAATTATTCAATCGTTACCAAGATCGTTCGTAAATTTTGATCATATCCCGTCGCCTTGTGCCGTAGTCGTAAAAGCATCGTCGCGTGGTTTAATGTCGGGAGAGGAACGATTTCCTTCGACACATCGATGTAGAAGTATGAAATATCTTTCTTTTATATGTAGTCGTAACACGATCACGGAAGGTTGCGTTTCTCATAATGCACCGAGCATCTACAACGGAATTTCCTAATATATCCCGATGCGGAAAATATTTTCCCACGGAAGTGTCGCGATAAATCCCACTGTTACGATATGTGTAGTCGATAATGGTTGGCGGACGGGTTATCCGCCCGCGCGTACCATAGGAAGATTTATTTCACGCGTTCGCCGTCCTCGTTCCCTGATTTATCCTAAAACACCGATTTCAATCTACGAATAAACCATACCGTTAGCCAGAAAACAATCTACTCGGCGCGATCATTTTCGTAATAATCATCGCGTTTAGTAATTCTTTTATGGGCATAGATATGCTTCCCTCGCGCCCTGATTTATACTGAATCAGCATTTTCAATTTAACGTTTCCAGGCGTTGCGGAACAGAGCGAGGAAAGCGAGGGCCAACAGAAAACCGAACCTGGGCGATATAAAACCCGGCAGCATAATCGAGAACATCGCCAATACGCGCAGGTGAGTCGACAGCTTCGCGTCGATTTCGCTGTTCTATTCTTGAATTCACGAGGAATTTTCTAGGCGTTCCTTTAGCATCAGCTCCGGTTAAGGGAGAAAATGAATGGCAATTCTTTCACCGAGTTTCGAAAATCCGCGAGAAATTATAGTCACTCCGTGCCAGCGTAAAGATCCCTGGCGTCTTTTATTGCTAGTTCACGCAGAAATATCGATGCAATAAGTAATCCTTTGTTCGAAATTCTGCGAATCGTCCACGAGTTTGTCGACGGAGAACAGTCGAAGCCAATACTTCGTTGATTAAGAAAAGTGCATGCGTCGTTCTCAGGGATGGTCGGCTACGCGATAACGCCCACCTCTGATCGTTCTTTTGCATGACACAGTCTATGGGGAAAAATGCTGTTCCAATGTAAACTTATCGCCAAAAATATCTACTTGTGCTTTAATCGTGCAAGTCGTATATTCAACGCATGTTGCATGATTCCCATGAGAATGAATCCGAAATTCCACGCAAAGAAACCCAATCTCGACTTCCTTTATAGATCCCACAGGGTGGTTCGCGTAGAATAAAATCGCTTGATGCCCGGAGGGTTAAGTGCGGGGAATATATTCGCGAGTGGGTCGCGCGACGTCTTCCTCCACTTCAGCCAAAGACGAACAGTCTTCATTTGGAATGTGTCGCGTACTCGAGTAGAGTACCATTTTTTTCAATTTTCGCTCGTATAACTCTTGCATTCCAACGAGACGATTTCTCACGGAGATTGGCGTTCCCGAGAGATAGAATATGTCGCCAGACGAAGGAAAAAGCTCGCGTGGATAAGAAAGGCACGTAGACGCGAAAGGCTAAGGCGAGGTTAAGCCTCGGGCATCTACGGATAATACGCTTTTCTCGCGAGCAGGCTTCATTTCCGTTGTCCCGAGGTCGGCGCACTTGCCTTGAATAGCCAACTACTTCGCCTTCGATTTAATTGCCGGCTTTTGTGCCCATCTGTTCCCAACTGTCATACGTTTATTCATCGGCGAGCCCTGTTGGATCCTAGAGCCTACCGCTTTTCTTGTAAACCGATATGGAGGCACGTAGACTCGTTTGTCGGTGCAGATGATTTAAAACCCACTCCGCTCTATTTTGGTTTCTTCGAAAATAAGAGAAGGATCACCGAAGCGAATGCGTTCGCGGAACGCAGAGCTGCATCTGGGAAAATAGATCGTTTTCCAATTTACATTATTCTTCCAGTAACTATTTACTTATCAGGACTCCTGATTCCATGTTCTATAGATGTAGTCTACGTTCGTTTCGATACCCAAGATGAAAAGTCGATTTAATTATTATTTACATTGCGTATTGGAGTGGCGTTGTCGAAAGTGCTTACGAGCGTCGGTAGATGTAATTGATTAATATATTGTAGCGAGGAGAAGTTCGAGAGTGTTTACTTTTTGCGTTGCTCGAAGGGGAAAAGGACTTCCAGATCAGACTCATTGATGCGATCGGATTAAGAAGTTTCTGATCCGCGCGAAAAGTCTGTCGGATCTCAGCGCTATCGCCTGGCACCAGGGATGTTAACAACGACACAACGGTTCTCTAATTATTATTTATAGGTCTTTCCCAGGTCGCCGCAGTTACACAGCACAATGTATAAACACCGTCGATAAATTAGACTTAGATGTTTGTTGCGACGGTCACATTTTGGCTGCACGACCTCGTCTTTTCCCTCGGGTCCGATGTATTCAACATAATCTCGAACTCGCGTCATGCTCCACAAATTCTTCCTCTTCCTATTATTCTCCTGTTCTCCCGTGCCCTGTATCTTCAGCATCAACGTCGGCGCACTAGGCAAACTAAAATCTGATACGTTCACAGTGCATTTCATCCCAACAAAAATTTGTATACAACTGTTGTTTTCCGCCCTAGGTGTTTATACCTCCTATATAATCTACGCACTGTCTCGGGGCAGTGGTCGATCTCGTAAGAAAATCGCCTTACGCAAGACCTCCGTAAACAAAGGCGGTTCGCAAAGTTGTCCCCTGATTCCCAAACAAGACCGCTTCATCCCGCACGAGAATACCCATAAATAGCCCATGGCTGTGTTACGTTCTTAGATAAGGATAATGGTTTCAGATATTAACCCTGTCGGATGTTAAGTTAACGTTGAAATTTCCCGCACCACCGAAACTTCGCCATTTGTTTTCGCTGGCGCGCCGCGCGAAACTTCGGAAAACAAAATTATTAATTGTTTTCACGTGCTTGTATCGAGTATCAACGGCGAGAATTTACGACGGGCAAACTCCAATTTACGACTACGGAGTTCCGAAGAGTTGCGATCTCTAAATGGAACTGCGAATACCGAGGCTCTCGCCTATTCGGCCTGGAACGTCATCGGATACCTGTAATCCGATGACTGGAGCAGGCATGTCTATGGATGTGTTCATATTATCCGGATAATACTACAATCGAGTTTCGCCGATAATTTATACGCACATCTCGCGTTGATTTTACAGGCCACGACTCGAACGTGCATGCGTTATTCGAATTGGTAAACGATGTTCGAACTCCCGGTAACCGGTAACGGATTGATACTGCATATATCAGATTCGAACGAAAAATAAATACGTGGACATTTTTATATAGTATCTTAATTTGTGTTGAACTATATTTTTAATACCTCAGAATATAAATCCATTCACCCCCGCTCCAACTTCCCGTAGGGACGCCACCCACCGAATCGCGAAGATAACTTTCAACGAAGTAGAAGGGTTCCTTTGTCCGTCAGCAAAATTCCGTGCGAACGATCGTCAGACGCAAGCATAATCGCTTTGTGCATGATAAATTAATTTTTCTCCTTTGCCGGATTAACGTCGCCCGTCGTCGAGGAATACTAAAAGCATGCTAAGTGTAGAAGCTTTTTTTTTAGAGGCTTTTGACTAAGATCACGTAGTGGGTATTCTGTGGCAAGGTTTGCGGAGACCGCGCTGGGAGCAGCAGCCCTCGTGGCTCCCGGCATGGAAGAACCGACGAACACCGCGTCTGGGAGCAACGAAGACGAAGACGAGACACCCCTTGATCCCGTCGTGGTCATCTCGAACGACAAGAGCACGGAGTTCTTTTTAGCCACGGTCGTCGAGGAAGCAGCGTAAGAGTCCAATAAACTTCTCGCATTCTACCCGAGACGAACATTCGCGCTAAATCGTTGTTATCTTTCAATTTCGCCCGTTTTCTCGGCACCTTCGGATCCCTGTAAAATTGTTACGTCCGCGATTTAACGAGTACTATTTATATCGGGGACGTACACGGCCAACAAAAGTCGATATCGACGTTAAGGCGGGTCGTTTCGAAGACAATGCGCTTCGACGTGGATGTGAAACTTGAACTCCAACGACTGCCTAGACTTTGTATAGAGAGGAATATATAGGTCTTGTTAGAAGTTTCGTTTCGTGGAAGAATGGATATTTTATTATTTTATTTTCTTCTATGTACAGTCATTCCCATAAGTATTCGTACCCTCTATATCTATTGACGACATTTGTCTAAATTAAATGACAGGTTTGGTGCTTCCTAATAAATGTTTCATTAAAAATATTATGATGAAAAATTCATTTGGAAACATCAAATCTGTCATTTCATTCAGACAAATGTCCTCGATAGAAATAGAAGGTACGAAAACTTATGGAACTGGCTGTATTTTAAAAAATGCGCCATGAACTTATGAACTACAACGAGCAGCTGCCTTGGTGAAATGTTAAGAAAAATTGGTTTTCCGAACACCCCGACTAGTTCTTATAATCGAGCGTTCTATTGCGTACAAGGAAAGTGCCGAAGCGTGCAATTGTTTCCAGAAGGTCGTGAAAAGGACGCGGTATTGAAAAGTTGAGGAGCCATTCCCCCAAACCGCGAAAACTTTCTCGACCAAATGAACTCAAATCGAAACAATGGTGCAAGAACAAAGTCCAAGTCGGTTGAAACCGTTTAGCATTCAGAGTCTTTATGGTACTCAACGGATAAAGGACGAATATTTGATTTCCTTGCTCATTGGACGAAAGAAGTTTTCGGTTTCTTTGGAGGACGAAAGTCGATCTAAAGTTACATCTTAATTGGTTAGATTTGAGAATTAAGATAGCGTCGGTTCTTGTATGTCAGGACTGTATCTCGGTCTGGCATCTTCTGGAATTTCGCGAGCCACCGACTAATTGCAGTTCGCCCTCTATTAAGGAAGATACTCTGGTTAGATTTCACGATTAGCCTCCCGCCGTGTGACATTCTCAAAATGTCAGGTGCTAATCGAACGAATCGCAGGTCGTTCTTTTAATCCGATCCCTGGAACTGTTATTGCAGGAGAGGCACGCCAATTCATTGGCGCGAAGCGTGATCCGCGACCGCACACGATTGAAAAATAAAAGCAGACTCTCGATAAACTAGTTCACTGTGAAATCGATTCGTTTGATTGTCGACAGTCCACTGGTCCAGCAAGTTGGAGTGGTTACTTTATTGATTGAACGCGGAAGATGCAGTTCAAATGATGCTACTCGCGTAACTACATATTTTTCGCTGGGATCACCATACAATCCCTACGAATGTTCGTCTCAGCTTGTCGTCAAAACACTTCAGCTCGCAGGTTCGGAGTCACGTGAACGTGACTGGAAACGCTAAAATCGCTCGCAGGAATGCTACTGATACTCGAATTGCAGTTGTCGTTTCAGTGCAGTGGCTCAAGCGCAGCTGGGAACTCAGAGCGTCAGGAAAGATTCCGGGTACGACGGTGCTGCGAGCAGCATGGTGGTTCAGGACCCACTGGAAGCGAACTCCAGTCCTAGCCCGAATCCACGAGGTACCTCGGCACCGTCCTCTTCCACGTCCTCCTCCCCGCCACCTAGAGGTCCGGCTCCGAGCTCCAGCTCTCAGACCAAGAAGGACGGCGCCGAGACGAACAAGCAGGAACTTAAGAGGCTCAAGAGTACCGGTACCCTTCTACCTCTTCAGCTTGGCCGGACTCCGAGCGTCTTGTCTGGTTCGTCCACCTGTAAGAAGGATAAGAAAAACGCGGCCTCAGGCTCGAGGTTCACGATATACAAGGCTAACAAGGCCAGCAAGAAGAAGAGGGAAAAAAGCTCGGCGAAAAAGGAGCGCAAGGCCACGAAGACGCTGGCCATCGTTCTTGGTACGTCGCATTGATTATCTTTTATCGATGTATCATTTATTCTATTGAGTTCTACTGTCGGTAAACGTAATGAAAGTTACATTATGGAGAAATTGGTATCGATCCTCCGTATTAGAAAAATCCTTCGAAGATTCTGTGAATTTTCTTACTTTTGTTAACGAGCAACGCCACTGTCTCGTTAATAATACTTGCAGGTGTGTTCTTGATCTGTTGGCTACCGTTCTTCACCTGCAACATTATGGACGCGCTTTGCACGAAGCTCGAGGCTACCTGTCAACCGGGCGTCACAGCTTTCATCGTGACCTCTTGGCTGGGATACATGAACAGTTTCGTGAATCCCGTCATCTACACTGTGTTCAATCCCGAATTTCGCAAAGCCTTCCACAAGCTGGTCAGCTTTTAAACGGGCGATTCCGTTCACAATTGCGTTTGTCTTGGAACAGGGAGAATCGACAAGGCACTGGACAATCGAACAGCTCAACATTTGTCCCGGCGAAAGGTACGTAACATACATTTTTCCTCTTCGCACATCACTATTTATTCTTTGGAATTTTTGTGCATGTTCCCGATGAACTGGAATTTTTTTCTTTTCGTCCACGTTCCATATCAAAGTAATCTAAGAATAAAATAACTAGACAATTTTTGCTCACTTTTAAAAATCCAGTATTCTTTCCTAAGCTTCGTAATTAAAGTCATCGTATTATCGAAGAGAGAATTAAATTTCACGCCATCCTCATATTGTCCATCAGAGAATCAGACGACCGGTAATACTCTCTACGCAGGCGCATCCATCCGTCACGCGTCACTGTTCGAGTCCCTGGCGATGTCAAATCAAAGGTAACGTGCGTCAATGTTAAAGCTGAATTACCAAACGAATACTTAGACTAATTAGTCCGATAAAAGGAGCATCACGGTATTAGGCACGCGATAACGTGGATAAAATGTCAAATGGAATAGTCACATGTATTTTTACCATGACACGACTTTTCAATGTTATTTGTCTGGTAAATAATTTTCTGTTAATTGCATCTGTTGATACATTTTCGCCTTCGTCGAAAAACTTCGAGTAGTGTCATCTTCGAAATACATGTACGACGAGAACATCGCCCGAGCGGATTTGTCCGAGGTAGCGAACATGGCGTTAAAACGCAAGGGTGATGGAGCGTGTAATCGACGAGCGAGCACACGTTGTAGATATTATACTTCGTTGGATATTAAATATGCCGTGGCAGTATTACCGTAGCTCGTAAGATATAGCAATATTGTTTGGCTCAAAGCAAAAGAACCGAGGACGCCAGTTCTACGATGAACTGTTCCACGACCTGTACATTCGCGAATGCGATTCACTGTACTTATATCGGGTACCTTGAAGTAGAGAAGGGCTTGACGACATTGTTATTTATAAAATATCGATTAAGTAAAATTTATTTAATCGAAAAAGAATTACGTAGTGTTACATTTATTCGCGCAAACTTCGTCATTTTTCGTTACGTACGTTTTAACCCCAATTTTATAAACAATTTCATTCGATGAGTTATCGACAAACAAAAAGCCTGTCTCTAGTTCGAAGTACCGTCTTCTTCGAAACGATTCTATTGCCATTTCGCCAGTCGAGCCGCCTGCAATCGAAGTGCACGGCAGATCGAAATGCAAGTTTCCTGGGTTCTCGGGTCGCGAAACATGAGCTTTTCGCCAACTTTGCAAATCAACACGGAGACTGAGGGATCGGAAACTGTGTTCTTCGGTCTTTTAGAACCCACCCCCGCGCGGAGAAGGAACAGAAGTTTCACTCGTCGAACACGTCCGATACACTCCGTAACCATTTTAACTTTCAACGCGAAACCGTCCCAGAATAGCGTAGCTCGAGTTACTTATTTCTCGGACCATTTGAATTCAAACTTTTCTCGATATATTCAATTCGAGGAAACTTTTAAGAAGATCCGCTTTATCCCTGTTTTCCTTCAGTGCCGCTTAAGGACAAACACCGCAGTCACGATTTCATAAAATCAATTTTCCCTTTCGTGTTCTTTACTATCCAACCTTGCATAGAAGTGAAACCACTAAACTGATTGACTTGAAGATTCAACGGTATAATGTTCTCGCTGTATGTACAAAATTTCGTTTTAGACAATCTTAAAAAGATCGATGTCTTTTAAAGCAACGTGGAAAGGTGGTGCTTGCTGTCAATCATTTCCGCGTTATGTCGCCGTCGGTTCGAGCCTCGATCAGAATTTATGTACCGCGTATTGCGCGTTAACTGCTTCGAGCGTTCCCGTCCAACACCGAGGAAACGAAAATCGATATACGAGAAAGGCGTCCCCGCTCGTTTTTGCCTGTGCTACGAACAGCGCAGAGGAATTCTCCCGCGAAGATAAACATTGTACGTGCATGACCCGTTCGACGAAGCAGACAACAGGACACGAACGACGCATCGGAAATACCTGTATCGAACGTATCGATACCGTGCAGTGCCGCGCTTCTTGTTCCATCGCCGCGAGGGACCACGAAGTCTCCCACGAGCGAATTTTCAAACATATCAGTAAGAGTACGAGACACGATACCTGTCCGTACATTGGCATCCGAAACGCGTCTACACTGTCACACGTGTACCAGGGCGCGCGAAACGTGGAAGGGAAACGATATTTCTAAACCTTCAAAACAAATAGGACAAACGTACCAATAATAAACGTTATGGAAAATGTAATGTTACATCGTCCATATTAACATCGTATAAGATTCTCGATTTACTGAGAACGATCACGAAGAGTTTGCGTTTTCACGTCTGTGCTTTTTTATGGTCCGATCGTCGCCAAGGAAAGTAAATAAAATGAGACTCGATGGGCTTAACGCTCTTTCTACTTCCCTTTCCCGGCAAAACCAGCAAGATCGTGCAGTCTCTTAGTGCCGAGACAGAGTAAATATAGCCGGGAGGCGTACCGCCCGACTTCTTTGATACGATGAAGTTCCTTTTTCCGTTCGATTCGCTCATACGATACTCGAGACGGATTTCTAGCAAAATAAATACCGAGTCTTTAGCGGATAATGTCTTTGCAGCGGCGAAACTAACTCTGGAGTTTAATAACACGGAAAGTGTCGACCACTGGCGGCTCATTGCCGATTGGTACGTTTACCCTAGTTTGAGCAATTGAACGAACAAGCGTTTCGCGTGACCCGCGCTGTCGCAATAACGTCTACAATCAAAGCTTTTTACTCTGTATGGGTTCTACGAACACGTTCTATCACGTAGTCGTAAGCTTCCAATGTATATTTGTAAATAATCGTAGAGATTAACGAATTATCATTCGAGCCGCAGCGATTGGCGCTAAAGAGATCCTAGGTACACCGCAATTACTAACAAACACTAAAGGTAACGATAGAGAGTGTATCGCTAAACGCTAGGCAGAACAATAGGGAAACTTCTTCTCGATGAATTGTGATAAAGCTACCTTTTACTGAAACTGTGCGTTACGTCGTAGTTCGTTTCGGAGTGAGAGATCCTGATTACTTTCTTTCGCTCTTCGAGGTTTTTTCACACGGAAACGTGGCTGTCAGTGAACGGGTGTTAAATTTGCGTTACACGATGCAGGATCCTTTATAGTTCTATAAAACGTTTATGTGACATTCTCAACCCGTTGAGTATGAAATTATTATCGTTTGAAAATTAATGTTCTCGTTTTTACAGCTCGAAAATCACACGATGTCAAAAGAAATTGTAATACTAGTGAACGTCGTCTAAGTGATACTTGATGGGTTTCGTGAAGAATTATGAAAATCCGTTTAGTTTTGCGCGATAAATCCACTGTCGACCGACTGCAAACTTTATACTTTCGCGGTATTTAACTCTTGTTTCCGAAGAAAGCCCGGTGTAATGGTCGAAACGCTTAACTAATGACGACAATTTGTCATTGCTGCGAAAATTGCTCTTAGAACGAACGTATATACCCGATGTCTACAATTGCCGTACCAATTAGGAGGAACGAAAGACTAGCGAAAAGAAGAATTACTGTCTCATTTATACGCTTCCGCAACGCCGTAAGGAACTTTTCACTCCCGTTATTCCAGCCAGTGACGTTTTAAACGTGCTCCGATTCGCGGTAGATCGCGCCAGGTGCCATTTTACGCTGTCGCGAGATAAAGGAACCAGCCAGAGATTATTAATTGGCGAAGTTCTCGAGCTTCGCCCTCGATCGTTAACGGGGAAGCGAAAGTTCTTAGGGGCAAGGCCGGAAACACGGAAACGATTGTCGAATTTTTTCGCTCGCGAACGAACCTTTGAACCGAAACCAGAAGTATCATATTGCCATTAGCGTCTTCACCCTCCCGTACACCAATCCTTTTTGTTTCATTTCGCCGAAACGCGATAAGAAAATTAATGCGTCTTGCGAAATTGGAGCAACCGAAAACGCGTTTTATCCATTAGTTTATTGCTTCCCCTTTAATTATGTTCTAGAAAAAAGCCACACATGGAAAGCTTTTATTTTATGTCTCTTACCAACCTCCCTGTGTAATATAGGTCAGAAGTCGCGTAAAATCGGCAACTACCCCAGGTCTAGCTGCAAAACGTAATTTAGCCGAAGCGTGCTTCCGCGACGAGCGAAAGTCGACAAAGCCTAGCATTTTACACAGTGCTGATTTGTAGTATTAATTCTAAATCTTCATACAACAATTGTTTTTGTAATTTTAATTACGTATACAAAGTAGGATCCACCGATGCCTACCAATCCATCAGAAAGCCGAAAATTTGTTGTTGTTTATTAATATTTAATTGCAAATGAGTAACTGCCAGCTAACGATTCTTCTCATTTTCGGCGTTAGAAAGTATCGAGAGAAGTTCGTGTTCGAGACAACTTCCAGTGAGGCAATTGTTTCTTAATGTTCGAAGAAGTGTTTCAGAAATTTGCAGATCGATTCGTTGACAATTAATTGAAATATAGTATTTCTTCTCTAAATTTCTGAAAAACTTCTTCGAACATTAAGGAACAATTGTCTCACTGGAAGTTGTCTCAATGCGAACTTCTTTCGATGCTTTTTAACGATGAAAATGAAACTCCTGCGTAAAATCGGTGTATTTTTCTAACCTGGATACGTTCCCTTCTCTGTATATAGATATGTATGTACATGATAAACGTATGCAATGTACCTGTACACTATCTATGGGACGAGTATGGTGTGGCGCTGTACATCTGTGTAAATACATATATATTTAGTCGACGAAGAATGCGAGCGAACATGAATGCCTGCAGGAGGCTCGAGGAAAATTCGCCGGAATTCTGAAACGAACCCCGTATCACGCGAGGTTGGATTCCACCTCTGCGAGACGGGAGAAACAAAGGAGATTCGTGAAACAAATAATTGATCGAAGCGTAACGGCTAAAGTGTCCAGTGGAGAGTGTGTGTCGCTCTGGGTGCGAGAGAACTATGTTTTTCCTATGGATTTCTTAATTATTACTACGAATGGTCTATACAGGGCATAGATGTAAGCGGTGAATCTTTAATTTGCCGAGACTAACGATAAGCGAGATGAAACGAAACAAAGAAACAAAAATGAATGTCTAAAATGCTGTATGTACCGATGGCAATACTAATACATGTTCACACGCGAAACACGGACACGATCATTCAGAGACACGACAAACCGAACACACGGACACTTGTTAAAATTAATAAAATATAGTATAAATTAACGACGACTTTTCATTCTACGTGTCCCGAGTGAAGGTAAGTTTATAGCATAAGTCGTATACATATAATACAATTGCAAAACCATGCTTTCGACCATTGTCAGTATTCCGTTAACCACACAAAGACGCCTTTCCCCATATTTCTCCTCCTTTGTCCTTGCGTCCTGCGAAGTAGGAAGTCTCTAAATATCAGAACTTCAGATTCCCACTCGATGCAATTCACAGTGACGATGGTCATGTTCGAGAACTACAATCCTCGACCGAATCCAATCTGCAACGAAATCGTTTCACATCGACTTTTACGAATACCGCCGAAGCAAAGGGCGCCTTCGGGACTATGTAAGGGACTGAACCCTTGTTCTCGCAGACGTCCTGGATCGTTCACGTGAGGCCATTAACAGGCAAAGAAAAGGTGATGCAGCGATAAAACACGGAAAAGTAACGCGCAAGAAGGTCGACAGCGGAGTTTCTTCGTAATAAGAAAAACATACGGGCCGTTAGACCATTGTAGACTGAAAGAATCGCCGAGACAAAGAACAAACTCAACGATAACGTAGGTAAAACGTCGTGTGTCGGTAGTATTTGTTCGTTAAATGACATTTTCTTCGGCGTAACAACACTTTTGAAAACAACGCTTTATTTCCATGTCGTTGTAAATTATGTTACGTGTACTTATGATTAGATAACACCTACAACTAAATTATAAAACTATGAAACACTTTTCTTTTGTAGCGTTAACCTAGATTATGTTCGACTTTGGCAGTTTGATAAATATATTCCGTACATGGCCAAGTATATTGCAGTCCTTGCGTGCGTTTACCACGAGTACCGATTAAGCCCAACCTGGAAAAAAATCATAAAGAAGTTCTTTTAGTTCGGAGAAGTTATTAATATACAGAAAAATCAATTTCGTCAACGAAAGTTAAAAACTGGAAATCTGTTGCAATTAATATCCTCGTTACGCAGGCGTCTAGCTTTTCTCGGCTCCTTCCGCCGGTACCCAGACACAAACTCCTCGGGTTATAATTAATGTAAATAAGAAACTTGGAGAATGTTAAAAGCGCGTCTCATCCTTCTTGATTTACCTTTTCACTCCGCATTACTAATCCGAGCGTAAAGCAAATGTCTGCATAGTAAACTCGTGTTTTACCCAATACACAAAATGCAGACCAAGCGTCAACGTCGGTTGAATTATTAATTAAATTCCCCCATTAAATGCGAGGAGTGATGCGCAAGTTCATACCAAAATCGAGGTTTGTTAAAATTATCCACCGTTATGAAAGCAAACGCGAATAACGTCCAGATATCCCTTAGAGAAATTAAACGAAAATATAACCGATACCTTCATCCGATGGGAAGTTATAAATAATTGCGTACACAAAGCTACTGAAATTCAATATTTGTCAGTATATTTAAATTATATTTTAAATCGAATGAAAATGTACGTTATTTTACGTTACTTGGCTATCCGGTTATGCCAATATCTGAACAAATTCTGGAAAACCGATAAGATCGGGGAATTTTCGATCGATGCATAATAAATGTGACATTAATGATACACCGTATTCGGATAAGTATACCAGCATGCCGATATAACTGAAAATTCCTTGGGACGAAATCGCGAAACCGTTCCATTAAGGTATGGAAATCTCGCAATCGATGATTCGTCGTTTAAAATTCCTAAGATGTGCACACGCAAACGAGGCCCCGAACAAACAAACTTTCATCGCACGAGTATTTGTATAATATTCCTCATATCGAGGGGGATTTTTCTTCAAAAGCAAACCATCGGGCTCGTGCAAAAAGACTTTCTGATACGCGAATCACCAGAGTTACGCGATGCATAACCCGATATAAAGTCTAAAGCTCGTACACGAAGAGAATCACGAATTGCTTTTAGAAAGTTGAAGACATTCCAACCGCGACAATTTTAACTATTTCAAAAAATGAAATTGCCAAATTAAATTCAACGCCCAATTAAAATTTAGTGTTACTTAGTCAGAATTAGAGGAGGAAGAAAATTTCTTCGGCGCACCTGTGCTACCTTTCCAAAAATTGTTCTCGTTCGGCAAATGCGGTTGTTCCGCAGCCTCTCGAGACCAGTAACGCGCGTAATTACTCGTTGAAAATTTACCTTGGAGAAGCTGGTGTCGCGGTAACTCCGGCATACTTAAGCCCACTTTCGCGATGCCGAGCTCCAGTGGCCGTGGGGCAGGATTACTCGACCGTAAGGCATAATCCATCCCGCCGAAACCGCCCAGCTGCATCTGCAATCCTGCACAGAACCACACGGGTTTCGCGGGTTACATGGTAAAAGCGAAAAGGAACGATTTTAGACACACCTGTCACTAGCGTGCCTAGCGATGGTACTGTCAGAGAAGCACTACAAACTATTCTATTAACGCAAGTGCAACATTACAAAATGGAGAATTTTATTCACCGTCAACTACATCAATGTACATGCCAGAAGGTTCATAGTGAATTTATCAAATCAAATTAATCTCTGAAGGCACACCAGGTGGCGAAGGTCTGTAGGCTATAACCCCTAAAGCCCCATCCTTAGTGCTGACCTGTTAGGTACACATGAATCGCCCAACAATATTACGATTAAAGGTTTCAACCCTTAGCAAGGATCCTCGTCAAAGTCTTAGTTTATCGAGGATTCATAAGGAAAGTGTTGATGCGTTAATTTTTTTAAAAATAGGTAGATATACTCTCCCTTTTTGGCACACACTTTATGTAACTGAGATTCTATAAGGAGCTCGCAACATCGTTCGATATTAGACGCGTGTCATGACGTCTCATCGTTAATAAGCGTCATCGTTAGGCGTGCGTAATCGCGCGCGATCGATATACCTGTGGAGTACGAGAGCGGCTGACTTCTTGTCGCTTCGAATGGCCGCAGCTGGCCAAAATGTTGGAAATTCTGAGCCAAGTTCAAAGTTGGCATGCCTGTGGAAACGCCCGATGAGAGACTGCCAGGTATGCTCGCAGATATGCCGCTGAACCCGCCAGGTAGACTGTTGAATACGTTCGTAGACTGGGTCTCAGAGATGCTCTGGGGCAAGCCGGAGGCTAGCGTCGCACCTAAAACAGGAACGCGCCATTCTGTAGGTGCGACAGACATTTGTACGTTATGGAGCACGCACCTGCCTAACATAAGTGACAAATTAACCCTTCCGAACATAGCTGTAAAATTTCGAGAAAAGTATATTTCACTTTTGCATCTTTAGAATTTTTTTGACATTATGCTCCAAATTTAGAAGTATCTAACTTTACGTTGGTACAAGCACTATTTCGGTCGATACACGTAGACTCCAGTTCAATGGGGCAGCGAGGACTTAGAAACAATGACGAAGGTTCGTATAAAAATGCCAACTTGAAACCGAATCCTTTCCTCTTTCATCGGCGTATAACTTCTCGGATACAGTGTGCGGGCTTTACGTTCCCCGAACTCGAAGCCACGATAAAAAAAAAAGTGGGGAAAATGGAATCGTGGCCCGCATGCGGATGGCTTCGGCGACGATGGAAAGAAATCCATCGGAATTGGAGACACGCGGGAGCCCGGTGACTCGATGGAATTTTGAAAATTATAACCGTGTCGGACCGGAGTGGAAAAGTAAGACCGCCAATAAACTCGACGACGACGTGACCGCGACGTTCGAGCTGCCCGGATATAGAGTTAAAAAGATTAAATTTTTCTCGATATGGTCCCTCGGGGCGCGTTCGTATCTAACGATCGGGGAACGATTTGTTCGGAATTTTATCGGTTCGTTGAAAGCAGATACGGGCAGAATTTTTATACATATAACAAATTTGAAGTCGTGGAATAAAATAACCATGGAATCGATACCGTCGCTATTGCTATATGTTTCATTTTGTTCGTTAGCAACTGTTCGAAAGGAATCATACCTAAAGGGATATCAGAAGACGTCTGCGTGTCTTGAGTCACGAAGGTGGGTACTCTGGGCATCGTGGAAACGTAGTTTATGGACTGGATCGGTCGAGAAACTGTTGACAAAGTTGAGATCGGTATATTTGGCATATGGAGCTTCGGTCTCTCGGCCAACGTGTTGCCCAGCGGAATGTAATTCAGGGTTTCCGGTGAGGAAGATTGTTGGAACGATAAACCACGATTCGACTGAGACTGCAGCAGATAGCTCAACAGAGAGCTCTGCAAGTTATCCTTTAGCGCGTCCTTCGATTCCTGCGGAAGCACGTAGCTCGATACAGGACTCTGAATCTTGTTCAAGCTGTTGTTTAACACGTCTGGAAGCGCGTAGTTCAGCGGTAAATTTTGAATCTTGTTCACGCTGTTGTTCAACACGTCTGAGAGCGCGTAATTCAGCGGTAAATTTTGAATCTTGTTCACGTTGTTGTTCAACACGTCTGGGAGCGCGTAATTCAGCACCGAATTGTGGTCGTTGTTTTTGACAGAAGCTTTCGCCTGCTGCGACAGCAGATAGCTGAGCAAAGACTGCTGGAACTTGTTCTTCAGGCCGTTGGGGACGTAATAAGACGCAGCCGGGGTGAACCTTGACGGTGGGAACTCGACAGGAGTCATCGGCCTGTAAGAAGAATCAAACGACCTCGAAACGCACGGGATTCGTAAATGTGAATACTAATTTAATCATGCGGAGTGTCTTTCGCGAGATCTCCGACCGTTTGGCTGTTCAGCCGTCGGGAAATAACGTTCCCGCTCCGCGAACAGTGGAGAATACTTCAGCGTTGAAATATCTGGGAGTAACTGTTATACCCGGTGCGGTGGCAATCATAGTTCAACCGCAAAACGAGGTAATTCTTCGTGCACGAATAAGTTTGTTTACGAAGTAGCGAAATATTTCATCGAAAATCATTTTCTTCTCGGTTGCATCACAATTGACTCAACGCTAGGTAGAAATACTAAAGACAATTCGAGGACCATCTCTCGAGAACAGCGAAACAACCGAAGAGAAATGGTCGCGATCAGTCGAGCAGGTAAGCAATTTTGACAGTGCCATTACGTACTGTCTTTCGAAGGATATCAACGGCGATTCCGTGGTCATGACAGGCAAGCTGGCCATCGTGGGCATAACTGTCGATGGATGAGCCAGGTTCGAAGATTGCTTCGAGGTGACCGATGCGGCTGGTACCGTGGAAACTGTCGGCGTGGGAGGGTTGGTAGCATCGGAATCAGCCAACTGAAAGCAATTACCAACTTTTATTAGACCCTTTAAGACTCGCGGGTGCTACGTCGCTGGCGTGGGTCCGGTTCGAAAAGTTGTAAAAGGATCGAGGTATCGGGTGATTGAAAGTTCTCGAAAAGACCGTAGGACGGAATTTCCCGTTGATCCCGTTTTATCATCGCGTCAAAGAAACGACGTTAGAAGATCATTGCAACGAGAATTTCCGAATTTGTAATAATACGACAAATATTTTATTTTACACAGGAGGCGGTTTAATCAAATTATGAAACGCGCTGCAATAAAATGTGTCTTAAAACGAGGAATTAAAGCGACAAAGATTCGCCAACGTTGAAAGTGTATGGAAATTTTCCGCGGCATTTGAATCGAGGGAAATGGGACAGATAAAGCTAAGAGTTTTAAGAAGATGATCCCTCAGAGGTAGACCAAACACATCCACCGACCAAGAAACGCTAAAGAAAGTTGGAAATTCCATTGAAGTAATTCCACGATAGAAGAAGAAACAATTTGTAAAGATTCTTGGGATCTTAACCGATGTTCTCGGAATATCTTGAAAAAATCAACTCAATGAGATCGTATTCAAAAATAAAATGTTTGTTCTATCGTGGCGGTGTTTTTCGGTGATGTTTCTCGCATCCCTATGTAAACCGTAGTGGAAGCGTAGGAGAAGATAAAAAGAACAGGGAGACGTGCTAGCAGAGCTGAATGGCAAGGTGTCGACGTGCTAAGAGTGTATTTCGCTCACCGTATCGGATTTCACGCTTGGCATTGTCACCGGTAAAGCCATTTTCGGCTGGGAAGTCACAGACGTATGAAGTCGGGTGATAGTCTCAGCGGTGGTTGAGGTTGAGACAGTAGACTCTTGCAAGGGTTGAGCGGTTGGCGACGCCGACGTCGGTGTTGTCGTCGTAGTAGACGATTCCTCGTTCAATGGTAGAGCGTTCTCGTAGGGTGAAACCGGTGGCATGGAAACGTAACCGAGACCATGGTTTCCTGAAGAGCAAAGTAATCTTTCCTTTGTACGCTGCGCAGAGGTGGTTGTTTCTCACACTTTTCGAACATGTTTTATATTTAAATCGATATATATATATATATAGACAATCGTTTCGATAGTATCAGCAGAATACGATCTAGAATATGTTCTGGGATCTAAAAACCATTTACCGTGCTTCAAATACTCTTGATCCCTACCAAAGGACTCCGGTTGACTATACTTTTGATCTTTGTAAGAGTTGGTCAGCTTGTCGTACGAGTCTGAGTACCGAACATCGTCGCCAAAGGGTTGGGGTTGGTAAGAATACGGCTCGTTCAGTGCCTGGTCACGGAAGGACTGCTCGTTCAGTGCCTGGTCACGGAAGGACTGCTCGTTCCTGATGACTGTGTCTCGATCCCTGTACCGGTGGTCTCTGAACGACGTTCCGTCTATGAAGAACGAAGCCTGTCCCTTTAAGTCTGGCCCGTCTCGATAGGACGAGCTGTCCCCGTAGAACGGTCGACTTCTCGATGACGAATAATCTCTCAGGAACGGCTGATCCCTGAAGGACAGTCGTTCAGGATACGACGAAGTCTCCTGACGATAGTGTCGTTGCCTGTAGGATTGATACGGTTGCGTCTTGAGCGATTGCTCCCGGAATGGCTGATGTTGCTCGTGGAAAGGTGGGTGTTGCCTAGTTCCTTGATAAGGCGGGAAGTCCTCTAAAGGTGACAGGGTCCTCCTTTCATCCTTGTACGCGCTGACAACCACCGTCATCGCGATGATTATCCCCTGGAGGAAGAAATTAATTAGCGATCATTCCGTCGCTGATGGATGATATCACGGTGAACGTTGATTGACGTAACGACTCACCAGTTTCTTCATTTGAATTCCTTCAGACGAGAACTTTCCTCGGCTAGAAGACTGCGAGGTAGATCGTGCTACACGTGAAAATCGTCTGCAGTCGATCGATACCATCGACTTTCTTATATAGTTACTAAACGAATGAAAAAGCGAATCGCGTGTCTCTTCCACGCGCTCTTTTCCCTGGTTCTGTGCGTCTTCCAGATCAGGTACGAAACTGGATCTAGTAAATCACGTATATCCACGCCTTTCTCCTTCTATACGTTCTCCTTCTATACGAGGTTCATTGCCAGACCCGCAAAGGGCGCGATGTGTACTCGATCAGTCAAGACAAACTTGGAACGCAACGCACTACGCAACGTTAACCAAACGTTAGCCCATTAAATTTGTTCATTTCTGAAGATATATGCAAGAAGAAAATATATCTTATTCGTCGTCTCTATGGTACACCAGATCTCAACAGTTTTAGGCTGATTCTTCTCGTAAGAAGAAAAGGCAATTTTAAGCTTCATGAAGATTTATAGTCGACTGCTAAGAATATGTGTCGAATACGGTTACATGATAAAGTACCCATGGAAGGTTTAACAAGTCACCCTTCCGTGTACAACAAGGCTGTCATGTAAATCGATTGAATTGCAACCGATCTCTATTGAAACTGAAAACTTGAGCCATGAAATTTTTCATATTCCTTTCCGGAGGCAATCGATCTTCGATAAACGTCTTAGAGTGAGAGTGTTAGGGAACGTGTGATATACGGGTGTCTTAAGGTTTCCGCCAGGAACCACGGCGGGTGCTCGAGTGCACGCTGTTCGACTTTCAAGAAGGCAATAGCGAGGATAATAGGCGGTATACGTCACCTGTGTTACGTACGTTCGACATTACTTTTCGTATAAGATGTAGATAACCGAGGAGTGCAAAGTTCGCACGATCGATAAATACAACCCGCTACGATTGGATCGAATCGAATGCGAAATATCGAAAGCTTGAATATTCGAAATTGTCGGTCTGTGAAATGATTACCGCCGTTTATTTTAATTCCATACGCGATAACGTAACGAAATTAGACAATTTCATTGGAATATTCGGTGCATTCATCGACACTCGGACCCATCAAATTGCAGATCATGTCGATAAGGTAAACCTATCCCATTAATAAACCAACATTTGGATAAACGTATAATTACGAAAGATAGTTGAAAAGAAATAATCGAATATCGTTGTACAAGTGCGGAGGGTCCGATCATTAATTGCGCGTCAAAGCTTCTAATTTTCCGCGTGATTTTGTAATGAAATAATTATTAAACCGCGTATTCGTGTCATTAAAAATTGAATCGATGATTCCATACATTGGCACGTTCGCATGGAGTACGATAATAAAATAAATCAATAGTAAACATTACCTCCGTCGCGACCGAAATTGTTATGAGTTACAGCATGGTCTCGCCAGCGACAGTTTATTATAACGCAATGGCAATGTGTTTTCCCAGTAATCTAATCACAAAACAGATAACAGGGGAATGTAAACACAACGGGAGAAATTTACGTAAACGTCAAGTAGTTTACAAGAATTAGTTTTCCAAATTAAACGTCACGGTGCCTCTAGCAAGAAGATTGTTTAGAATTTAAATATTTGTTACGGAAATCCCATGCTTCTCGGACTATTCATTAAGAGATTATTCGTGTGCGAATCGCGTCAAATGAGGAAAATATTGCGCGATATCAGGATGCATCGTTTGCAAAAATTAAATTACAAGGCACGTCGTAATTCGCCGAGGATGAACGACGCCACGCAAACTAGGCGTCCGAGAAACTCATGCATTCCATTAGTGCTAGCTTCGCAAAGTCCAAATTTGTTAAGATTTTACGCGATACACAGCGAAACAATTTCTCTTATCTTCGACAGCCACGCTCCGACCTTAATTAGCAAATATTGCTGCACAGCATTCGATCGATCTTGACTGTCGAAAAATCGTTGGACCATTTTTCATTCTAAGCAGTGTTGGAGGATTTCAAAGGAGTGGCAATAAATTTCCTCGATATTGGGAATAAATATTCATGGTTGTATCGTATACCAATTAACCAGGTTAAAGCGAATCCTTTATATTCATTCCATTGAGAATCCAAAAAATGTATTAATTTTCAAGCCAGCGTCATTCCAAACGTTCCATTCATTTTCGATAGACGTTCGACCGCTATGTTCTCTAATTGTCTTCGAAACAAACAGTAATTTAGTTAAATTAATATTTTCCCATTGTTGGTATTGGTCAAACCGAGGTAAACTTTTCGATTGAAACGAGTAATAACGCTGAGTGCGATACTTGGTTAATAATTTTATGCCATACCACAATTCGAATAATCATTTGCATTAATATTGTTCGATTATCATTTATAATCAATGGAATATATACGCTTGCAAACGTTGCTCGGTAAAGGTGTTGTGTAACAGATTTAACGTTAAATGTGTTCGTAGGTATACTGTATGCGCTGCGAACAGTATTGCACACAGATTCTGTTTGGAAAGTAAAATGGGATACCATTTTGCTTGTTTGCGAGCTAACAGCTTGTGTATATAATTCTGTGGATTCGCATGAATCATAAGTTTACGATCGAGATTAAACCCCTCCAAGACCTAGTTAGGAAACAGTACCAGAGATTTACAAACGATATCCTGATGAAAATTCACGAATGCCATGTTTGAAGAAACAAGGTTCTTCGCGCGTCTGTGTAACATTTACGAGTAGAAATTTAGTCGCCTTTCCAATGTATTTTTCTTAGTTTAATTATACTTAGTTTAATAGATGCATCGAACCGTTTACAATCAAATTTCCATCGCTCCACGTAGAGTCCTATCGACGTATTCTATCTTATTCGTTATTATATCATTCGTTAATTACTTCAACTTGGAGTTATCTGATCTCGTCGATGAATTTTTCGAAAAATTCGAGGTAATTATCAAAAATTAATGGGTCTGCATATGCATAATATCGGCAAATGAAATGCTTTTTGAGGGTAGCTACGTTTAATTAACCGATTCGATCAGGTTTTTGTGTTTCGTGTATATAACGCGTCGAACTGAGGGAAAATAGGAGGAAATTATTTCTAACGTTTACAGAACGAAGAAGCACGATATGGGTTTCGTTATCTTTATGAATTCGCGAATGAACATGCTGCGCGGTTAATGCGATCATTTTCACCTCTCATGGAGTTAGAACTTTAGCGCACTGTCTAAAAGTTCCACGAGGCATCTCTTATTACCTACACGCAATAGTTGCGTGAAACGTTCCATCATTCTAATTAATCTACCGTTCGGATGACTGATTTCTGCTAAAACATTCAAACGTTAATTAAGGTATCTGTCTAGTCAAACTATGTACGGGAGAATTAGTGATGTTTGTTGTTTGTTTAAGAAAACTAGAACTGTCCTAATATTATTTCCAACAATATTGCGTACCAATTAACAATATTTCGAACGTTTTTCAGCGTTCAATTAAAATTGAAATGCTCGGTACAGAATCGTTGTCGAAATACGACGATTTAATTTTCGAAGTAGGTCTTCCAATTTGTGACGACATGTTGCTGTTTGTACAATTGATTTCCAATTGGATAAAATGTTGATTCCGCTGCGGCGATCGCGATATTTTTAGCGCACGCGCACTTGTGAACCCGCGATGGAAAAGAAAGAGGCCTATCTGGTTACTCAAACTTTCACGCCAAATAAGCATCGTGGAACCGGACGTCGGTGGACGGAAAAATTGTAAATTTTATTACCCAGACGACACGAGCTCGCTTCGTAAAATTGAGATTCGAGAGTCGCCTAATTGGACGTTTTGATCGCTGTCAAAATTGGCCAGTGCAAGTATTGCTCGACCACTGGAGTGCCCTTTTATCGTTGACTCTCGGTATTGTGCTTCCTAATTAACGACGTGTTGTGTTACGGCTGGCAAATAAACCTGACTAACCGTTCAAAAAAAAAAATATATATATATATGACAAAGAATAGCGAGCTTTTGCCTTTCGAGGTAGCCAATATTCTGTGTAAACTGCAGTGTACGTATCGTACCCGAACAGGAAATGTATACCACAGCTATATGCAGACTCTCTCAAAACACACTATACTATCCGAAAGGAGCGGTGTTTGTCGAACAGTATATATTGCCCAGAAAACCAAATAAACAAACATAAATATTAAATATTGTTCCATGGTTGGTAATAAATAAAGCGCGCAAATTGAATTTTAGCTTATTTAACGTATATTTAGAGCGCAGGTGTGAATCTCGTATTCATACTGGTTGGATTTGATGAACTATATACTAAAGCAACGAATACCGTACGAGATATATAAAATCAAATACAGTGGTTGTTTCTGCGAAATAAATTGGCTTCTTTTGGCTCGAATCACGTATTTTGTAACAAGTGTACAATCCTAGATACAGTAGAAAACATGAGTGTGTAGCTTAAAAAACGATCAACGTTAATGAACAGGGAGTACACACATCTCTTTTGTTGAGCCGTGTCTAAATCATTTTTCCGCCATTCTCGTAACAAATCAGAGCTGCACGAGAATTTGACGCAACCTCGCCACAAATCCACTACACGTGCAATTCATTACCCCAGTATTTTGGTACAACTTCGCGTACGCCAGCCTCGCGTGGATCGATACTCTTGTTTTATCTTACTTTTTAACTTTTTTACTCGACTAGTACCTCGATACCGTGTGTGTGGGGAGGGGGGGGGGGGTGTGATTAACTCGAAACGAAAAATGTATTAGGACAGGTATTTTATTGCCGCATCCTATTTATTTAACGCGAGTTGGGTAAACACAAAATGTCACCGGAGAAAATTGGAAATATCAACGGTACATCGAGTTCGTTCGCGCGGAATCGATTAATTTCGACTCCCTCCATCGTGATCGTAATCGAGCTTTTTCGCCATCATTTTCGTTGCCATTATTTAATTCCCCAGCAGCCAATATCCTCGGAATATTAACGCTGACGTCACATGACCATTTCGTTTCCATGGGATCAGCTTCCCGTCGATTTCTGTGACTCTGGTTTTCACTCTCCCGTTACTTTCGTTGTTGAGTCAAACTTCGTTCGAATCTACAATTATATTTGCGACACGATATATGATTTATACATGTCTTTTTCCTTTAATATCAATCATAACGGACACCGTGTTAGAGATATCCGAGTTTTATTTGTCTCAACCAATGGGCAAACCAACGACAGAAACGTTCACTGAAACAGTTCCTGGCGTTTCGCTCGATCTTCGATGCTTCAAAAGGCTATTCATCCCACGACGTTAATAGGCTCGCGAATCGGGTACATTCTTCGGTGTGCATTTTCTCTTCTCTCGTGTGCAAAGACTTCCAACGGCATACGCGTCAGGTAGGAAGTAAGAAATTAATTCATTCGCGGGAGTGAGATATTTATCGTTTTTCACTTCTCGTACCGGACTTTCATGGAGCAAGTTCGAGAACGTTCAAGTTCAGTCGACTCGACAAACTGGGCGCGGCAGGTTCCAGTCCGCGCGCGTCGTATTCATCTCGCAATGCGTACCATCGCACTGTGATTCGGAATTTTATTTTGGGATATCGCAAAGTTCCATTTTCAAGGAAAAATGAGACCTTCGAAGGGAACCGAGCTTCGTATATGTGCGAGCAATATTTATTTTTAAAGGGGAGTCCATTACAGATGTAATTGAATAATTAATGATGTTATTTATCACTTTCTTAGGGCTGAATAATCTGAAACATAAATTCGTATAAGCATTTGAACGTGTTTAGAGTAAAAATAGAGCACGATTCTCGGTTAGTGGAAGATATCGAAGATTGGTTTCGATCAAAAGTGAAAATGTAGGTCCTCGATATGAGTAAGGCGTGTCCTCGAGGCGTGTGCTAAAAATTTTATACTGATAGAAAATGCAAAGAGCTCGAAACGATTTTTCGATCGTTCCCAAAGGTGAAAACACCTTGATCGTTTAATTGGGGGGCGTATCGCGTTTGTCGCGAAGTCACTAATCGCGTGGCTTTTACCCGTCGTGGAAACTGGTCGGATGAGATTATTAACCGACTAGTGGATCGATCTTGCCGCTTAAATTAATTTCATTATGGTTACGCGCCGCCAAAAATGTCGACGTAACGTCACCCAACCTCGAAATTCATTCTCGCGCGGACGACGGCTTTGCATCTGCGTGTTTCCGCTATTTCAGAGACACACACGCATTACTCATGTGGACCCAGGGGATTTTATGTATGTTCGCGATGTTTCGTTTTGAAATTAAAAATATTCCTTTTCACTGAAATTTATTCTAAACTCCACCGCTTATAATTTGAATATTATTCATTTGTTTGAATGTAAACCGAATTGTGGTGCATGTACGTCATCGCACTGGCACCAGTGAAGCGCAAAGGGTAAAGTGTCACCGACCAAGAGGCTGAAACGTCACGAACAGGGCTCTCATTTAGGTTTTCCGATAACCAATTATGTTGCCTTGCTTTGGAGACTTATCGTCAAGATATTATTTAAAGAACACAGTGATAACTGAACGTGTTGAGTGTCCAAGGTATCAAGAAAGCCAATGAATACTGTTTTTTGTGTGTGTCATTCATGAATCAAAATCTGTTCAGAAGAATTGAAGTCTTATTCTCCGCTAAAATTCGAATCGTCTTTAGAAAAATTTGTTTCAGACATTTACTGATTGCCTTAATAGATATCGAAGACACCAGCTTATAAGTTAAAGTCAGTTTAATCGCTGCGTGTTGTCTTACGATGCATCAATTGCCATTTAAAGCGGTACAGCTGGTTCGTTTCCCAGAGAAAGTTGGCTCTGATATTTTCCAGCCACGGCCAAGTCCTTGAGATACATATCAAACCGGAAACATGCTAGCGACGATCTCAAAAGAGTCGCCTTCGAACTCAACCTAAACGTTAAAATTCATTTTAATTGTGGCGCATTTAAGTTTCCCCATCCATCAACGATTCATTTCTGCGAAAGTGGCTTTCGTTAATGTTTCTCGACGTATTAAATGGAACGATTAATCTTCGTTCGGAATATTGACAAGTTTGCTTGACAATGTAAATACACATCTCTTTTTTTGCCAGAACGTGTAGCAGGTTTAATCGACGAAGGATTCGCGCGCCAGTGATTCTCTGAAACGCTTGGACGAAGATCGATCGTGAAAATTTTGAAAACGGTGAGCTCGTGATGCGAGTGCCAAAGGGAATATTCACAGAGAGGTCAACATTTTAGAAAAGCCGAGGAGAAAGTATCAACGAACCTAGCGAGTAAACGAGCCAGTTTGCGGACCAGAGAGGGCGAGCTTATGGCAACGATACCGCAATGTCTCCAGCGTTGTGCCACTCTGCAAAAGTTGCAGCAGCAAAAATAAAAGAGATGATGGAAGAAGTCCTCTTACAAAAAACTTTCTCCGCTTGTTTCTTAATATTATCATTACTAGGAACATTGATGGTAGAAAAATGAAAAAGTGAACGATAGATTATTTTTAACGAGATAACAGATAAACAGCAGTTGCTTACTATGTATAGTGCACATCTTAGGATATGGACTGAAAGAGACTTCCTTCCGGTTATTCCCGAAATCTAGGCGTCGCGGTGTGCAAAACGCATTGAACGGAAAGCAGACTTAATTTGAGCGCTCGTTATACTTGCTTTCGAATTCGAGTCAAGTCCAGTTACTATGAACATAATTCTCGCCAATTCTAGATGCGCCATCCTCGTGTCTCGTTTAATGCTTCGCTTCGCGGCACGCTATTAGCCTGTATACACATGCATCGTGGGCTCGTCGCATTTAAATCGACCGCATTAAACGATGCGTCGCATTCAGCTGTGCCACATTTCGATCATCCGTTTACACAAAACGTGGTTTGTGTAATAATCACACAATGGCTTCATAATATGCTTATAATAGGTTTACAGTAGGTTCGTCGTATATTTCTAATGGGATCGTAATAGGTTTATCGCGTATTTGAATTCATGTATCTGCGACCTCTTTAAGAATGAGTTTGCATAGGTATAATTAAAAGATAATCAGTGAGAAAGATATCAGAGTGTAAAGAGAACTAAGTGTCCCAGTAAATTCCAAGATATAATAGATTTATCTTGCGGACGAGCACTTTTCTTGCAAAAGTCTCTTCAAGAACTCTCGTTGTCTCGCAGAATCGCGATACGTTTAGGGAAAAAACGACGTAGCGCAAATGGATCCAGTGCTGTTTAAACAATGCTCAGGAAAACGTTACGTCTATTTGTCAAACGGCTAGTCGTCCGCGGACAAGACGAGCGATCCATCTGTCCAGAAAAGAGAATTTCCTACGGGGAAACGTGTCGCATCGTGGCTGTTAAATTTCGTCCCTCGAGACGAATTTTCGTGCCCGTACGTTCAATTTACACAGCTACCGGTCGCCAGAGAGACGGCCAGAATTTTATTCAAATAATAGATGACGAATAAAAGCTCCGCGTAGTTATACATTTGCAACGTTTACTCGTTTAAACAGTCACCCGGATAAGTTTTTATACGTTCAACGTGAAATTGAGTCATTTGAAATTTCATTCATCTTTGGGATGCATAATTCATATCGTAATCTTTATTGATGAAATAACGCGCCAATAGTTTGTCTATTTCACACTTTAACGAAGCGTATAAAGTTGCGATTAGTGATGCGCACGAGACGAGACGAGACGAGACGAGATTTCTACGATCTCGATCTTGATCTCGAAAAATCTCAAAACATGCATATCGATCGCGAATTTCCTACTCGTGCGCATCGCTAGTTGCAATGCGTATCTTTCCTATTTTAAGCGTGACTTCTAGTTTACATATTTTATGATTTTGTGGCTTCTCTCCTGAAAAGAGCCCCAACAACAATGATAACTTTCAAAACAGAGAAAAACGAGAATGTCCGGTGAAACGTCCACGTTTGATTAACAATTGAGCGAAATTTTCCTGGAATATTTCTTCGTTGCATAGAATTTGACAAAGACATCGCGAATTGCGGCCGTTTATCGAACAGTATATATAGGAAATAATCGAACCGTGACAAAATCTTCGTAGTAATGTATTCGAGAGATTTGTTCTGCAACGTGGTTGCGCGTGATATAATATTCGGCACAATGGAGTCGAACGGCCGTGGACTCCGATTCGTTCATTCGTATTCGGTATCGAACAATACGCCGTTATCCAAGATCTAATTCGCGTCTAACAGTACGAATATAACACCGCGAAAATGCTGGGACAGTCGCGGGGAACGATTGGTCAATTTACTTGCAAAATTAACCAGCGAAAATTGCTCGAAAGAAATTTCAACGGGCCTCCTGATTGAGACGGTGCGCTGTCGTTATTGAACTAACTAACGACGAAGAAAAAAAGTGAGAGAAGCTGCCATTGTTAGGTCACAATTTTACTGCTTTTTACTATGTACAATTTCAACTCCTTGCAATTGTAACATAACGTCTACGGTAGTTACGGAGTTGGGGGCGCAAAGGGTTGATCCCGTGAATGCATTTAGTTATTTATTCGATGGTCGGATCAGTTCAGATTTTCTTCCGTCTGAAATCTTCAGCTGGTCGTATGGGAAGAAATCGTATAACGAAATTGATCGTAGAGAGGTGCTGACGGGGTCCATTTAAAGTGCGATTGGAATTTACAGCTGTAGTTCGACGCTAACCCGGAAAATAGCTGCAATAACATTTGTAGTTTGAACAAATGGAGGCTGCGTTCGATTCCAAACTGTACTAAAGAAATTCTATACGATTGCATATAATTATGTACTTCTTTAATAAATGTACCAGTGTTTGAAGAAACTAACGTACTACACCCATAGTAGCTGAGGATTAATACCCTAACAGCGGCCAGATTACCACCGCGCTTCGTCCGAGATATACACGGCGTTACTTATCATAATTAGCGAATGTTCGGACCGCAGTAAACAGCGTTGTTTGCTTATGCGCAAGAAGCACAGCAGGCAATGACAATGATTGAATCGTATTGTAACGCGTTAAATGGCGTAACACTGCGGCTCTTTGTGCGCTACGATAGACGTCGAAGAGGCCGTTAATTACGCGCAGAGATACGGCGCCGAGGAAGGAAGGAAGGCAATTACGAAACAACCCCGTTAATGCACTAAATCCTATGATTAAACGAGTACGCGATCACTCGCGCCAGCCTAAACGGGCCACGCCGCGTAATAATAATTTCATGGCGTTCGTTCAGCCTCTGAGACGCATTCTGCGAGGCGCTTAACGCGTCTAGGTGCCTTCGATCGCATCTATTCTGTCTTTTTGTTAGGAAAGCGTTGAAACTACATCATTTTTTAAATGAAATTTCTCCAGGGAGCGAGCTTCAAGAACGTTTTAATTCCATCTGAAGACTTTTCTACAAAATATCAAAGTTTCAAAGTGGTTAAGGTTTGTGGATCGAGTTCAAAGGCAAAGGAAACCTCAACGTTCCCACCATATTTTTGTTTCCATTGCGCCTCTGTCAAACGCAAACAGTTCTCACCAGGTCCCGAGCAAAGTATTCGAGAAGTAACCCAATCGAAAGTTGGCTGATTCGACCAGTCGCGTACGTAACGTAAATCACTCAGCCGTATCAGGGATAGGAGTTGGTCAATTTCGTTGCGGGTCGAACCGTCAAGGAAGGAAAGCAATTATGAAATTAATTCGTCCTTTTCTCAGGGCACGTTTTGCCGTGAAACGTACACGCGAGGGCCGATGCATCGCGTACTATACGTGCATGTCGATCACGCGACATATGGCACGGGTTAATACGTACCTACAAGTCACAATCCCTGGATGGATTTATTCGTTGGAATGGCATAATCTCATAAATGGAAAACAAAGACGAACGCCTTGTACATGATCTCCCATAACCCAAGCCATACCTCTGGGTTAAGCTAAAATGCAAATGAACCCAGTGGTCGCAGCAGTCGACGCTGTTTTGAATAAATAAATAAGAGGGATGTCCTGCACCAGAATTTAATTTACAAGCAAGCATCTTGTCCAGGAGCTGACGAATGTATCGTTATTTGGGTTAGTGAAAAGGTATGCACAATTGGATGCGCATTTGCGACCAGCTGATGGTCAGCGACACTCCGGGCCGACATCAAAGGAACGTCGGAATGCGAGTTAATTTTGTAGTCAAGGAAGAGAACGAGGGTTAAGAGAGATACAGAGGCAAGAAGGTGGATGCGGGCTGGTGGAACGAGAGAGATAGTCCCAACGGATCCGTCGACGATACCGAAAAAGGGAACCGTCATGCATATTCAAAACGAGGGTTTACATTGGTGCGGTTTGGCCGGTTAGTTCTCGCTCGCCTGACAGAAAAAGGAAAATAAAACGGTGGTATCTGAGCGACTTGTCTCACTCGTTACTCTCCCTTTCAAAGCCTGTTTCTCCCACGGTAGTGTTTCCTTTCCATCGTCGAAGAGCTGCAACCTGCACCAGAGCCGGGCGTGCCGAGCGACATTGAAATTGTTCAACGACAGGGATCAAACGTGTTTTCACACCATCGACACGTTTGGGTTTTGAATTGATCCATTTGTTTTAAATTATCCTGAAGAATGTTGTCCGACGATTTTAGACCGAGCGGGACGCGCTAATATTCTACAGATACCTTCCAATTAGTTACCTGTTTCATTACTGACCACCCACAGAGTGAATTTTATATATGTAGAAAAGAAATTACTCGAGTGCACGATGATTTAAACAGATCTCCGGAAATAATAATTAATCACAATAAACGAGATCCGAAAACAATACGATACGGACACGAATCACACTTATCCACGTATTATTTTGATTATACGTCCGCATTATCATATTTAATAGCAATTTACTGAACAATGGTTTAGAATTTCGAACGCTTCCTAAATTATTCCATCGTTCAGCTCAATTTTGGAGCATTTTGTACTTGGTTTCATTTCGTCCAATTAGTTCCTAATTCTCTCAATGATCTCTCTGTTGTCATTCAGCTTCCACACTGTCAGACAAACGGTAATGCTTATGAGAAAGCGAAGTTACAAATTTGCCTCGCATTATTAAACCTCCTCGAGCTTGGTGTACCCAAGCAGATGCCATTATTGGTGATTTACCATTTCCACGAAGTCTCGTTGTGACCTTAGATCGGAGGAAGTGAAGTCGTTTGGCCGTATCTATAAGGAAAGATGGATTACGCTGCGGGAGCGTACAAGCTCGGACAAGTTGCTTACTTGGACGATAAATAAAAACCATCATTGAGCCGTTCGGTCGTCCAAACCCCATTGGGATCGGGAATGCCACACCTGAGCGCACACCCGCAAAAGAAAAAGCTTTCCAAGCGGCACTGGTTTATTTCCCAGGAACCCGACCTGCCTCTTGTAACTAACAATGGCAGTGCCACGTGGGACTTTCGCATGATTGAACCGTTTTTCACGAAAAGAACTGTTCTTTTCGTTTTCCGTATGAAACCCTGATCGTTAGAGAGAAATACTGAAATTATAAGAGAATGTTCCGTTTTGAAATTAAGATCGAGTTTCAGGCCACTTTTCAATAGGAAATTGCCTCTTGGTAATTAATTACAGTGCTATAAGATTATCAGAGGCTCACACAGCGTCATCGTGATTGTATTTGACGTCTTAGAATTGCTATTATCAATTTTAAACACCAATTAATTGTGATTCCTGAATAAATGAATTTCAGGTTGTTGAATGCGCGCGTTTATGGGGCGTGAATAGGTATCGCCATCTCGCGGTGAGAGGGGCGAATTAAAATCCCGACCTCTGTACAGCGCTCCAGCGGGAAAACTCCCAAGTTTGTCCTCGATTAGTTCTTTTTTTAACCGGTAGATGGCGCCATTTGTCACAGGCAAAAAATTTATTTATAGCAAGGGTCTAAAAACGGTTTTCTATTAGTATTTTAGCGTTATAAACCTTCTGTAAGTTTTTAAATAACACAAATTGAATAGAAAATAAATTGTCGATAACCATTTGTAGTGGCGCCATCTGGTGGGAGCACGGTCAAGTTTGTCTAGAAATAGTTCTCTTTTTCGAACACTAGATGGCGCCATCTAACAATACAAATACCGACAATGAATTTTTCTATATATTAGAGGTATAAAAACATTTTCCTAGGTGTATATTAACGTTCCCAAGCTTCTATTGTGCTTACAAGTACATTTATTGCACGTAATCAAATAAATAAAGTAATAAAAAGAATGGTAGGTAACCGTTCATTTCGTAGCGCCATCTAGCGTTTAAAAGTCGGTACTATTTTCCTACAAACTTGGGCGTTTTCCCACCGGATGGCGCCACCCATTATAGGTTATCGAAAATTTATTGTTTATTTAATTTATGTTGTTTAAAAACTTTCAGACGGTTTATAACCTCAAAATACAAATAGAAAACCGTTTTCAGACCTCTACTATAAACAAATTTATTTTCTTTACCAAATGCCGCCATCTAACGATTGCAAAAGAACTATTCGAGGACAAACTTGGGCATTTTCCCGCTGGAGCGCTGCGGAGGTCGGGATTTTAGTTCGGCTTTCTCACCACGAGATGGCGATATCTATACATGCCCTATAAACGCGCGAATTCAAGAACTTGAATTTATTTATTTAGAAATTGAATAAGAACAATACCCATGGCACAATGTATGTTAACTGAAAATATTCTTTCGCTCAAACCTGTCGGAGAGCTTCAAACTATGAGGATAAAAGTGTTTCGTACGTTACAAAAGCATTAGAATTATACGAAATACATCGTGTCGTATGGAATTTGAATATACATTTTCCAATATGTTTTCAGGGCGTTTAGAAATTTATTCTGAATCTTAGGTACTCTCTAAAACTTAGTATGGTACTTCTAGAGCACCTCTGGTTCGTTGGACAGGAAACAAGTGTCCCAATTAATCATCCTCGCGACTGGATGCAATCCCGTCTCACGTTAAACTTGACCACCTGCCAGGAAACAAACATTATGCATCATGCACGACACTGACATTGTTTGGCATCGAAATATTCTTGGCTCGTCAAATTTTCCAACTGAAATTCTCAGTTTACCACGCATCGACTCGATCAAGTATCTTTGATGGAGCAGTTTAGATATTCTTTCGCAGCTAGTGTTGTGAGAGACGAACATTAGATCATCGTGGATTAGGTGGACGATTTATGATTGCCACCGATTGACGGAAACGAGACACGCGCATAACCGGTTTACCAATGACCTAACGGTTACGCAAGATTCTGAACTTTGCTATTTGCCATGCTATTTAAAAAATACTCTCCCCCTTTACGCTTTACACATGGAATTATGTACACCATGGTACCGATGCTAGTTATCTTAAGCTTCTCAAAGTCAAGTGGTTCTTCGTCTCATCGAATTCGTTGCACAGTCTGCAAAATTTTGTATATTTATTTCTTACGCTACAGTAATAGCGGAAGTGAAATCTCATTGGAAAAACGCCTCGGTTTTTTTTATCCGTCGCTCGTTTGCAATGGATGCGAGCGTATCACGGAGGCAAGAACATGTCAATATTCGGTTACGGTCAGTGGATAATGTTTTTCATGAATATTATATGATCGACGGATTATAGCGATCCGCTTTTATGCGATAATGATTATCATTATCGTTCCATTTATGGAAAAGTACCTCCATCGTACGAACGTTTATACATTTGGTTCATTGTTTCCGACGAGGGACAGCGCCCATAATTTTTCTACCGTTTCCCCACTCGTTTTCGCCCTGAATATTTCACTTGAGAGATAAATTAGTCATCGAGTCCGAGGAAAAGATCCTCTCCACAAAAAGCGGGCAACGTGATTTGACATTTAAATAACATTCAGCGCCGCGATGAGAGTCTGAACGCTTCCGTGTCTGGGTACTTATGGGACCAAGCTACTGCGAAGCTGGGAACCTAAATTATACCACTTGAATGGAAGCTCGTTTTGGACACAGTATATTTAGATTCTTCGACTGGCGAGTAATTAGATATCGGGACATTTCGGCAGCTTGCACATACTTATTCAACGTTTCAACAGCTCGAAGGATTTGCTACCACGAGACATAACATTTCTTTGAAGGTTCACACGTTCTCGTACAACGTAATTTATCCGAAGTTTCTGTCATAATGTAGCATAATACCTTTCAGGACAACGATACTTGTAATAATAACGCGCAATAAAATGAATCTACATACACGAGAAAAGAATGAGAATGTTGTTCCATCGAGTAAGAATTCTTTTACGATATAATAATTCAAGAAGGTACTCAAAGCGATCAGGGTTAAGAAAGGTGAAAAGGTGTTCTTAAAAATACCTCGGTTAGCCGTAAACTCGAAAAATATTCTACGATATCCCTGCATCCGTTTCTGTAGAGAATGGAAGTCTGAATCAGCCGATATAAATATCCTTCTTCGCGAATAGAGCGACGACAGCTATCTCTGCTCGCGGACAGGTGATATGTAAATAAACATGCCACTCTGATCTGCCGCGCTATCAAAAATAAAACGGGAACGTGATTATATTAGGGAGAGGAATCGAAAGGTCAACTGTTTCTTCGTTAGATTTTTTATTCTTTTCCGCTGTACAACTGCAGGAAACAATGTTACTCTTTAAATTTTCGTAGACATGATACCGCGCACGAGAAGTGTGAGTCGATCGTTGGTAGTATTTGGCCTGGACAAAACATTTTCGTGGCCCAGAGGATTTTGGCCTGTGGGTTCTATACTTTTCCCTAAGTAATAAATGTTCGCACGCCGAGGGACGATATGAAAGGGGGAAACCAGGCAGGTTTTGTCTAGCAGAGATCTCGATTGCCGACCAAGTAGACTGAAAACGGAGCGGCAATCCGCGATGCGAACCGCGGCACATGCGCGCAGGGGAAAAGGACGGTATCGAGCCAGGCTGGTGGCTTGCCCGTCAACAGACGGTGCCGCACCGTCAGTTTCTTCCGCCGCGCCTGAAAGGCGTTCAGTGTCGCACCGAGGAAACGCGCGCTCCTCGCAGAACCGTACGTTCGCTTTTTTTTTTTTCTTTATTTTCACCCCCACACGAGGCTGAAACGTGTGCGCGCGTGCACAGTAGCGTGCAACCCAGGTGCCTGAGGAACCGTGGAAGAATGTGATCACGACTTCCGCTCGACCGTCGCCGTCGTTCAGCCGGTAATTTCGCACACGGTAAGGCAAAGACACCTTTGCGCAAATCACGCTTCCTCCACGCTCGCACACGCGTGTGCGTGCGACGTGCGAACGTGCACGCGTGTACCAGACGTGGTTCGCCACCGTCCATGGTCACTGGACGTCACGAGCACGCGTTCCCTGTCTCGTCTGGAACCTTGACGATCGCTAACCGTGCAAACGATCGTACGACGTTCGACTAATTCCCCTAGAACCGCGATGGATGCTTCTATCGTCGAAGCTGGTCATCGAATTGCGTCGAACGCGGAGTAGCGAATCGTTCTCGGCTTGGAAACGGACGGGTGTTTACAATTTAGATGAAGGCGCGATTCAATTAAAACGTCGGTTTCGTCGTATAGCGTACTCGCAACTGCGATCAGAGAAACGTTCATCACGCGAGTGATTCCCGGCCGCTGCGTGAAGCCGCGAAGACGACTTCGCGCGAATGTTTGGCAAGCGAGACGGGAAGACATTACTTTTCGCGGTTCTCAGAACTGTACTGACGCGTTGGTTCGGACTCTGTATAACACGAGTTGTTGTTTATGCTATCGTAGAGAAATTAGTTTCTGACTATACATTCGGAATTTGATCAACGTTTACGCGACGAATGGATTAACTTAAAGGGCTATCGGATGAGGAATTACGTAGATGGTAAGTGAACGGTTGTCCAAGTTTTGGTGGTACGAACTTCTACCAGCCAAGTTTTATTTAACGAATATCGGTTAAAAAGTTGTTTATTCCTCCAAACTTCTATATCTAGATTCAGATTTTGCTCATCTCCTTATCCAGTTATTACGTTCAGAGAAAATTGGAGCTGCTTACGAGTTTCAAACTCAACGAATAAGGAAAAGTAGTCTTGGTTATTTTTCCTCATAGTTAAAGTTCCCTCGTTTTAATATCCTCCAGCAAATGGCTATAATAAAGGAAAATTAGATGTTTCCATGAGAGAACGCGCGAATCCCGTAACATTGTCTCGGTGCACTTTACTCGGTATGGTCTTTATTGGATTCCTGCTCGAGCACATTATGCAGAAGAGAATTAGCTATAAAAATATTTTAAACGTTTCCCATACCGTTTGGTTTATCCTCGATAAATTAAAATTCATTCTTCGAAACGAGGAATCATTTGAAACATCTTCGAATCAATGCAAATTCTATCTTTTATCGAGTTTGCAACTCGTTGTCGAATCCTCGTCGTCACAATTCATTAAGATTATAAACTGTGCCACGCGGAAGGATATTTTTTTAAACTGCGCCATGGACTTAAAAAAATTAAGAACCACTGGTTTACGCGATGGAGGCTTCTTTCAGCGAGACGAGCGTTAACATCAAGCGCTGTACACGCGCACACATTCCGCCGGCTGACAGTCGTCTCACGATACGCACTCGTTTCCCGTGGATCTTCTTCTTTTGCTTCTCCGTTCCTCTTTCTGGTTGTCTTTGGTGCTCATGCGTGCTACCATTGTGTTCTCCGTGTTCCACCCACACGCCCGCGTTTGTCATTCGTACGGTCCCGGCAGCTCAGGGCAAAATATGATCCATTAATAAATAATCAGGCGCCATTAGCTCCGGCGTATTGTGAGTTACTCATAATCGCGGATTGCAAATGAATGGGAATAAAATTAACGACAATAGGCGCGAAAAAATCGCGCAAAAACATGTTATGACTACTGACGCTTGCGTTCCGTTGGGAGCCTTCTTCGGAGCTCTAGTTTATTATGAGAATAATTATAGGAGGAAGAAACAGTTAGATGATTGTTTTTGTAGCAATAGAAATAAACTGCGTTAAACTAAGTTACAACTCTCAACTCTGTACAGGGCCTTCCTGAAGCATTCACACCTATCGCAGCTAATTTCATTTTGGTAATTTTGAAACCGAATGGACTGTTAGATGCAGCCAGAAAAGTAGCCAAACAAGAATTTGCTCGACGACGGAGAAGCCTGCCCTACCTTTAATTATACACGCTAGCACGAGTAAAGTGCATGGAAGGGTAGGTCGTCATGCTCGCAGTGGTGATAAATGCGATGATAAAATTAAACGCAGAGCCGTTAAACGTTTCGACCTTTAAGATTCGATAGCTTCCGGCGCCAAAGGGTTGGATGATATAAGAACGAGGCGGATAACTTTCTTTCCAAACTTTTCCATGATTCCTGTCCATTCCGCCCTACTGTTCCATGGAGTAGCGGAGCCTCCGATTCGGTGATCATCGATGGATCGTGCGATCAGCGAACGCCAAAGACACAGAGGGATAAGAAAGTGGGAGGTGAAGCGATGGTGATCCACACGACCCTGACTGGGAACCTCCCGAGGGATTTTCGAGGTCAAGGGGATCTGTAGCGTGGCCGGGTAACAGCGGGATAAACACGTCTCTTCGTAGAACAGATTCGACGCGAAACGTCGCGTCCATTGCTAGCTATTGGCTCTCGCAGTCGATCCCTCCGACCACCTTTGCACGTCGACGATATTAACGTGTCATCGTGCATCAACCACTTTATCTCCTGTTCACTCGCTTCCCTGTCCCCCTTTCCATGACTTCTGACCTTCTTGTCGGAGGGGAACCACGGCTCTAACGAGTGTAGAAACAAGGCGCCTCGGGTGTTATTCTCGTTAGTTCCGTGGCGACGCGCTTCTCCATTCTTCGCCTAAGCTAGCGGCCACTCGGCCACGGACTTTGCGCCATCTTAACAGGTGCTTGCTCGCGTCAAAATACAGCACAGACTTTCCACGAAGAAACGTTATTTATTCCGCGTCTTACCGTTTCGCGTACTTTGCACGTTCCGCGGTTTCGTTTGCCAAGCAAGGAGAATCTTTTGTTCCAACGACGTCTTCGACGCTCATTATTATACACCTTCATTATGCACACTTAGAGATACATAGCAATACGCAGAATGTGCAACAGCAAAGGTATAGTCTACGAGGTGGTGGCTCTTTAACCAGAGAGAAACGGAAAATGCAGAATAAAATGAACGCGAATTTTGCCCATCCTTGGTTTTGCGTCGTTCGTTGGAGAGACTCTAATGAAATTCGAGCGACTGGAGGATATCGTTATGCGTCGATGACGCGCAGATACTAGTTCGATCGGTTGACAGCTAATGCTTTCGAAGAAGTTTCCGAGAACGTTTGTCGCGGCGTCTTTTTCAGCGTATAGACGACAAAAACACGTTCATTTAAGCCATTCGATTAAAAATATATTAAGCGTGATTAGGAGTAATCGTATTAATGGGGACGCATGCAACTGACACGTGGTTTAATGCGTTTTTTATTGATTGACTTAAAGTGATACTTCGAAGAGTACGATCACTCTCAGACAGTACGCTAAGAGTTTTTCTCCTCGTTAAGAAGTACCATGGGAAGTTTACGTAACTCTGAACTGTAAGTTAAATGCTAAGATAATAACTTACAGAAGTTTCCAAGAACAAGTTGACGATCTATGTACGTGAAACTTGCATAACACGTTGACGTTTCGATCGCGTGCCCGAAGGAACAATAACACGAAAAGTACACGCGATACGTGATTGCGATCAATCGAGTGCCTAACTGTTGCGTTTCGCTTGTTTAGGGACTTCGAAAATCGCGCAGAAGCATACAGACGTCGCTATACATCGATTTCCTGTCTGTAGAAATGTTTAATTCATGTTCATTAATCAACAGAGACATATGTCAAATAGGAAATATGATAAATGGCATACATTTTTCTCGTATCGTTTGAATCTACATATTTGAAGATTAATTGCTTTATGTTTACACAAAGCAAGATCAGTTTACTAACTAACATTTTAATCGATGTTGAACCACGACATCTATTAATCTTGTTGTGACGTTACCGTGTTATATCATTGAGGAATCTGATTGTGTTTATTTATAATTGCGATGAGTTGAAAATAAAACCACTGTCAGGTGTAATGGTGAAATGAAACCTAAGAGAAGTTCGTAGCAGAAATTTCTTTTTTTTGGAGGTAGACCTTCCAAACGGTGTAGAAACCGTTGACTTAAAGTGATCGTCGAGCGTATTAAGCGATCGAGCGGTCAATGTCGCGGCGACTTGACTCGTCCTTCAATGCCTGCGCCCGAAGTTATGTAATTATCGATCCGTGAGCGGTAATTGAACCACGGTCACTCGTCGATTAATCTGCCGCTCGAAGAAACTCTCGCTGGCTGGTTACACGGCCTGTATGGCCTGGGGATAAGCAACGCCCCGCTATTCATCGACTGTGCAAATATTTTTTCACGGCGCTACGCTTATAATGTGTATCAAAGTGTAAATGTTTGCACTGTATTTACGAGCGTGTGTGCGCAAAGTCTAATGGCTACTTCGCAGGCGATGCTGGCCATATTTTAAAAAAAAACCCGTCCCCGGAAAAGGAACGCGAGCTGTGCTACCCTAAAGAGGTAAACGCATAAAAATGCACCGTCAACGTTTGCCATCGTCTACGCGCGCGTCCCCTTGCTTTTATCGGCGACTTCATTTTCCACTCGTGCTCTATCGACCTTCTATTGAGCAGCAATTTTCATTCACACTCGGGCGAAACCACGATTACGTAATACTGCACGAACCCGTTTCCACTTTACCGTAACGAAAGAAAATATTGTAACCGAGACAAATTTCGACATCACTTTTCACGAGAGTACACGTTTCAAGATCTCCAGATTGGACACGCTCGCGTTTAATTGACCGAAACTTTTAAACATGTTAACCAGGTTGCTTTGGTAGCCCTTCGAGAGAACTTTTCTGAAGCTAATGAGTTTTAAAGCTGTGCCTGATATATATAAGCCTGACTTTAGTTTTCTGCGAGTCGTGAACTTTTACTTTGCCCCGAAGGCTCACGAATAGTTTGAATGTCCAGAAAAACCCGAACAACTTGCTTTAAATTAAAAGATTTGCATGGTACGTAAATCAAACTTACAGGCTGCAGAATTTCCGTTGCTTGTTCAATCGTACAATGGCGATTATCGTAGTGTTTACAGTTGGCGTTTGTCTGACTCGGAAATTCCACTTTATCAATTCCATATTCCGCTATTCCGATGCATTCAAGCCCGCGTTTAATTAATCAATATTTGTCATAAAAACATACATAATAGTCCTCGCATTGGTTATACAAACACAATCCTTCATTCGGTCTGTCACGGGCTGTGCTTATCTACTTCGACTAGCGTTTGTGCACGAACTCGTAATGCACACAAGTTGGATGCTTCGCGGTGAAACGAGGTTGCGAGCACGGTGAATTACTCACTTAAGGCTTTCACGCGGCTAGTGCAATCGACACACGGATATTATAATGTCACGACGGCATTCGCGCCATCCGCGGCAATATCGAAAGGCCTTCCGAAAGGTTGAACTCTCTGTGTCCCTCCTCAGGAAAGACGATGTTCGATAACTCTAATTAGATCCGTCGCTCCATTTAAAAGCGAAGAGTTTTCACCGCGATCGCGGTTGCCCTGGGATAATTGAATTCGTGAATTCCATTAGAGATCCTCGAAAATCAATACACTCCGTCCACTTAGGCGCGATTCTTGTTTCCCGAAGAGCACGAATATCTATCTGGAACGTCTCAATTAGCCCTTTTGATATCGAGTCGAGTTCCATTCGTTCGCCGGAATCGATGAAAGTCGACGACTGAATTTTGTCGAATGTACAAACAGTGCGCTACTTCAGCCATTTTGTGACAAGTGGTACTTGGAGGAATTTTTCAAAATAAACTGCTCGATTGTATCAAGGATACTTACGTACACTGCACGTTTCCTCTGCCTACTTTATCGAGTATAAGTTTGGTTATTCGCAGAAGAAGAACGAAAACAGAAACCTTGATGAGAGAAGAGTAAAAAGATTTGGTTTTTATCGTTAACGTGTATCGTGGAACGCGGTATTATATGCGAACATGTTTTCTACCGTCTAGTACAGTTTCAAGACGGAAGCTTTATCAATTTTTTGAAATAACGCCTTTGTAAGTTTGGAAAAATGTGGTTTCGAGAAAAACGAGCTTAAAGTTTTCGATCGTTACTTTTTCCTGCAACACGCCATCTCCTTCGGGGTTTAAAAACTTTGAGAATTCGACGAATTTCTTGTATATTTATTACGAATTCTCCGCGAAAATAATACCGACTATTTTAAGAAAGAAATTTTTTAGTTCGCGTTCGCTATCTTAAAATTGTTGAAATACGCAGTAAAAACGTGAGCAGCTTGGCAAAAATTTACGTTTCCGCTAAAAATATGACATGGTTAATCTTATTTGCATTTGAAAACATGTTTTCAAGTTCATTTTTAATTGTCGTTAATCGCTTTTCCTCTACTTACAATTGCATAACATGGCTAATCTGCAAGAAATACATCGAATTTGTGCGCATACGCATTATCTGAGCTGCATACGTTTACTAATCTCTCGGAGATGTATTGAGATTACTCGCTTCGCTCGAAACGTAAATTCCTCTTTTACAACGACATATCGGATGCGAGTGTTACATCATACATGGTAAAACAAAACTTCAAGAGAACAAAGTCACGGGCACGATGATCCATGCTGACTTGGTATATGTGCACGCATACGGAATGTAGTTTACCTGTTCCAGGAAACGCTAATTCGGTTAGTATAGCCCAAAAGGGGGCGTTAAATTTCGAATCTACGCTCTATGAATTTTTATTTCAACCCCAGTAAAATATTCGGAAAAAATTTGTACTCGATTGTTACGAATACACTGATAGAAGACAAACAAAAATCGAAGTTAGTATTACGGAATTGAACACGCGCACAGCAAAACTGTGTCCCCCTTCTCCCTATTTGGAATTTCAGGTTCCACTGGTTGTTAACTTGTTACTGCCGACATTCTCTTCTGCCAGAACTGGTCAGACCGCTTAAGGAAATTGCAACAGAGGAGTTTTAACGAGCAGTCAGTGGCCGTGTGCATCACGCAGATTATCAACAACAGCACGCGGTATTACGGCATCCTGCGTTCTTCCGCTTTCACGATCGAAATACTTGTTACTCGCCCGCTCATCAAGCAGGTCCCAGAGTTCGCGCTTGCGCCCGCGACACGATGTCAGCTTCTTGAGAAAATTGTGGAGTGTCGAGACGCAGGAAATGTTTTCATCGTGGCAGGGAAGAGGCACCAGTATGGGCCGCGCACTCCCCCGCATTATTTTCGTAACACTCCTCTGTTTACGCACCGTCTCTGTATATAGACGCTACGCGCTAGCAGGTTATACAGAGGTGTGCGGTTGTGTGTACTTAACCACAGAGGATACAAGTCGAATCGACTGTGGGAACGATACCGCTATTTCGAGCCCACCGATCACCGAGCTCTGGAATCAGTGTTTGGCGAAATTTAAATATGGTAACGATTAGCGATTACTCCTCCTTTCATTGCATACCTGGAAAGTACAAACAAAACGTGCATGAAATTTAAAAAATTGGTCAGTTTATGACAGGACAATATTCCAGTTATCGAAAAGGCGAGAGTTAAAAAAAATATAAATTGTGTTCAGCTTCCATGCTGCTGGTTGCTACAAAAATTCAAAGTATAAGCCTTTCGTATGCGTATGAAACGTTTATATGAAACATTTGACATCTCAACCGTGGTAGGCCGAGGTAAATTAGTGGGATTGGCGATCAGTCGAAACGCTCCAAATTCTAGTTGTCAGGGAGCAGCATTCAATCTCGAGTCCTCGAGGCTCGTATCAGGATTAGCATCGACGAATAATACGAGAATATCGAAGGTATTGACGGCCACCGATTTAATACGATCAATACCGTTCCCAATGGAAGTGACAG
Organism: Hylaeus anthracinus; assembly: GCF_026225885.1. Lineage (NCBI taxonomy): Eukaryota > Metazoa > Arthropoda > Insecta > Hymenoptera > Colletidae > Hylaeus > Hylaeus anthracinus. The sequence goes on along the minus strand of NW_026534330.1, from coordinate 2,968,881 downwards.
GGAGTTTTATTCCCCCATCGTTTCCGTGCACCGTCAGCTGACGTTTTCTTCAAAGAACCCACGTTAGCATCGACCTTCCTGTCGTGGATTTATGGGTGGGTACAGCGCTTTTATTCTGATTGGAGCCAGACCAGTGGACGCTCCGAAAAATCGGAAACTCGAGGAATCCTAAAATATCTACGTGTCTGGGAGTTCTTTCGTTGCGTCTCCGCTTGACCTTATTCCCCCGGTTTCCTCCCTTTGCTTTCCTTTCTTTATCCTGTACGTTTCGTAGCCATTGTTCCTTGTTCTCCGAAACGATTGCACGGAATACGAGAAACGTTAAAAAATATCGCCAGCACCCGATGGCTCGACGCTCCCATTCGTTTCCAAGCGAGAACAAAGCAGACGAGAACAATACGCGAAGTCGCGGTTGTTCTTCGAACGTTCAAAGAGACGCGAAAACGGTTTAGCTTATCTAACGTTCGAATGCAGAGATGGCCAATACTTGATTGGAATAATAGATAACGAATAATAACCTCGTGCAGCGGGTTTGTTCGCGAGCCAACAGTTATTCAAATAAGGTTTTGTACGAGTGCAGTTTTTTGAGATTTGCTTAACTTATTATCGAGCAGCTGTTTAAAAAGAGAACGTTATGTTATTTTCAAGCTATTCAAATTTTCGTCCAAACAATATCTAGGTGAGAATTGTGCCCATGTTCGACGCACGGTAGACGTCACTCGTTCGCTTTTGAAAAAACTCCACTTCCTCCTGCGTCAGACGTGATAATGCTCGATAAACTCGCGGGATATCCGTGCACGATAGCTGCATCGCTAGGTATCCAACCTTTCTCGCTCGCGTACGATACGTATAATCTAGTTACCGAATAGCATCCAATCCTACACGAACGATAACTGTTTAATTAAATATGTTTTATCCTTTATCAATGCTCGATAAAACTTGCAACGCGGACTTCCGTGTATCCAACAAACGTTGCAGCAAAAAGTGAGCAACGAGTCTACCGTTAATAAACGATCGTTTCATAATCGTAAAAACAATCGAGATTATATATTTCATTTTTTACTCGTTTATCATCGATAAGGAAATTAAGTGACAACATTCGCATGTTGTCTTCGGAAGTATATCGATCAACGCAACGATTCGATACATCTTGTACTATTCATGAAAAAAAATCCTAAACGTGACCCGTTTTGGTCCTCCAGAAACGCGTAAATGCAACGGGAGAATATCGTCGAAATTAAAAACAGAATCGAGTGACATCAGCCAGCGAAATGTCGAGAAACGCCTGGCGGGTATTCGGTAAATTGAAAATCGGATGAAATGCGCGAATATCTGCCGACCGGAAGCGAGGCAACGGTTGCGGAAAAACGATGTTTGACAGCCGCGTGAAATATCCACCGAAGATTGGTCATAAAATCCAGTGAATCCAATTTGTGTACCGTTTGCTATACATAGCCTCGAAGACCTTGACTCTTGCCGAGATGTAAGAAACCGCATTATAAACTTTATTCGATCTTTCCTGCCGCAGGTGCAGCGGGGACCTAAAATGTGCAAGCCAGCCAGGAAGAAACACTCTTAACGTCGTAAGTGGCCTTCACTGTTCTTCGTTTTACTTTGCTCTCTCTACCGTAAAGCCAGCATCGTTCCTACCCACGATTTCCCCTGCTTTAAAAGAAGTCGAAATTATACATCAATTTTCATCTTCCTTGGTTGCCGAATGCTACGACCAGCAGACTCGAAGGCAGGTGAACCTTCGACTCTGAATTATTTTACCAGTTATCTAGTTTGCAAGTTAATATATATTCGATATTATATTTTCATATTATCCTCTTCACTCGTTCGTGTGCCTCCTCACTCCGTTCTTCTTCTACTTGGAACAGTTCTCGTTTTGTGGACATCACGCTAACAGTTCAATTTCACAGTAATAAACCACCATTCCTATCGTCCAACCGACCAAGTAATTCCCAACTAAATTCGCGTGACTTAATCTACGTTCAAGAGGATCCGAAACTTTCAATTACTTTCGAAGAAAAATTCAACGATCCTCCGAGGAAACCTATTTTGAAGATTCGCCGAGTAAGCTTCCCTTGGATTTGCATGAAGGTGAACCGAACCAGAGGCTAAAACCTATATTATTCTACATAACAATGCTTGCACTCGCTGATTATACTGCATTTTTAATTCGATTCCTCAACTCGCGAGCATGTATAATAACGCGAACTAAGCCCACATTTCCCTTATCTCTCACGAACAGAATGACAGAAATAACTCTGTTTAATAATCAAACAGGTGTCAAACTTAATGTAATCGATCGATACGGTATCGACGCGATGATTACGCCGAGACTGAAATCTTTCAAAGACATTTTCTGGAATGTGTCGATGCAAGAATATCAATTTCAAGCATAAATGTGTCGATGATATCGAAAAACACGTGTCAATCGAGTAGCCGAGCGTAACGATAAACAGTTTTCCTCGTCTCTAATCAACCGGACAACGAGCCACGGCACTTCCGGTGTCGTGAAACGCATAAAAGCAGCGCGCTATTTCCATGCTGAGAACTTGAGGATTTATTTCTCGGTGCAGGGGGAGGGGTCGTTCTAGCGTCGTTCTATTTCCACCTAGGCGTCTCTGTCTATGGTTCGTCCTACTTTGTAGCCAGGGAATAAAGGTCAATCGGTGCAACGATGCCAGCAAATCCTTTGCGCTTCGATACAGTATCGACCCGTCGAAAGAACCAAAAGCGTGTCGCGATCGCGATACCGATGCCGTGGCTGCAAAAGCGTCGGTTTCGAGTGACCTTTAGCGTCGCTCCGACAGCTCTGGGAATTTAAATCCAATTGTTATCGTTGCACGCCGTAGCGACGGTCAATCTGGGTTTCGCTCGACCGAGGAGGAAAGAAAGCCCGAGTACGAGATCAATCGACCACGAGAGGTCGATCCGAGGCTGCTGCGACCTGGCTGCCGAGGAATAACTTAATAAGGACTCCGTCTAGTATCGAGGTTGAAGGAAATTGATTTTTCCAGGACCTGAAAGAAACTGTTAACTTTTGTTTTTATTTTTGCCTCTGTTCAGGCTTGTGTGAACTCTTTTTCTCTACGGAATCAGTCTTCCGATTTTTCTATTACCTTCCTCCATAAGTATTTTCCGTAGAAATATTTAAAAAAACTAGAACTGCTGCGATAGATGTATATTTCCAGCGATCGGTTTCGCTGATAGTTTCATACCGATGTCAAAGGGAACAGGAATATTCCAGTACTTTTTCTATAGAGGAGAACATTTGAAATAGGGGAGCTGTAATAACATCCTAAGGCATGTACACAGCTGGAATTTATCGCGCTCGCTTTGTACACAATAGTAGATGGCAGACATTTTTCCCTTTGAGCGTATCTCGCTCGGATTTAACACTGTAGGGCAAAGGTGCATCATATTCTTTGCTGGTGAGCGTTTCCTAGAGGCATTACGCTGTTAAATGGTCAAACGCCGAACGTGCTTTTGAATATTAAGTAACCGTCCCTATACCATTTGCGCGATAGAATCGTAAGAGAGGCAGCATGCGATGCAACGAAGTCTTTCAACGATGACATTACCGTTTGGGATGCAGCCTGTCCGACGTGACAGCAAATTGGGTTAAGGAACGCTGTTAACTCGGTCCCCGAAGAGACCATCCGGCGATCGAGGTTGAGAAAATAGTGTTAAAGTCCTCGTGAACCGTGCCATCGACGCCAACAATAACAAAATTGATTGATGCTCACCTAGATTCCGTCTGACAGCTCGGTGAATGAACGAGAATTTATCGTTCGATCAACGAACGTGAATTTCGTCGCGAGGAAGCCTTCCGCCTTTAGAAAGTTAATCAACGCGGACCGTTTCGCGAATAGGGTAGAGATCGAACCTCTTCGTTTAACGAGATCAACGCCTAATTGGATTCTAATGCCGGTGAAAGACGTTGTAAGCATCTATGCGGCTCATTCTGCTGGAGGTTAATACTCAATTCATGTTAAGAAAATACTATTAAGAGGACATTGCCATTATGAACGTTACAGAATCGCTTCAAGAGGTATCATCGCAAAGTTACACCCAAAATCTGCTTCCACCTTCTTGTGAGCATACGTTTTATTTGAATAGAGCCTAGTACACTTTAATAATTTGTTTATTTCATCTGTTTCTTATTTGTGGAACGGCGCCAATTATACAGAGAGCGAAAATATTTTCGCCTAGACGCCAAACGCATCGCAGAATGGCTAAAATATTCCCGCAAATATAGAAATATTTGTATAAAGTATACATCAGAAACTCCTTCTTACAGGCAATCCCCATCATTACCACTCGATTTATGTTAGGTATGCGCTATTAAAGGACAGTATGCGAGTGTGTTAATCGAATTCGGTTAACGCATCAGCGCTCGTCCTAAATAAACAAAAGACATCAAACGGTAACCGCGCGACGATCGTTTGGTATTCTCCGCAGGTCTTGCCAACTTTCGTAATATCGCAGAACGACGCTGGAATCGGTAATGAGGCGGTGCGATAAGAACGCGAGAATCCAACTATTTCAACGAAACAGCCGCAATTAATAATTTACACGAATCTCGCTCGGAACTTTTAAATGGCCAACCGTGGCACTGGATCCAGCTTTAACTGCCGCGTGAAAATTTATGAGCCGACTAACTCGGTCCCCGTAAACTAATTTTCATCCTGTACGCGTAACCGAGTACAGAGATTTCACGGCAAGCGTTGTTTTGTATCGACTGCCGCGGTAAACCGTGTCACGGCCGCGACGTTTGGAAATTTTTTCAAGCTATCATTCGTCTTGCTCGCGCGCGAGGAAATATTTACTAGACTCTATCCAGTAGAAAAGTTTGACCGAGTACTGATGCGTTTGATGGCCGTTGAAATGAATTATCGTTGGAATAAATTTTGTAAGAGAAGTCTTCGAACTGCCGTCAGGAATCGGACGAAACCCGACGCGTGTGCGTGCTGATCGACACGGACAAATCGGCGCCAGGAAGATGACGAAAAGATTCGAGTTCAATTGGCAGATCGAGGTACCGCCAGCGCTCCGTCAGGGATGCATGTTCGATCGCTGGGGAGAAGAGAAGGATAATACGGACCTCGAGCTGAACTGCATGTTCAAGGTTGACGAATATGCCTTCTTCATCTACTGGCAGAGCGAAGGAAAGGTGAGTGCGCGTTTCCTAAGGTCCTGGCTCTCTTTTATCTACCTAAAGGAAAGCGATCTTGTCGTGAAGATTATGGTTGTAAAGGCAGAGTTGAACAAGATGTTAAATTACGTAGTAGTAGAGGTAGACGGGAACATAATTTACAACCAGTAGCAAAAGTAACTCGTAGTACCTAAACATAACGCGTATTGCAAAGTATTACAAGATTGATTGCGCTTGGATAAAATAGGCAGCGCGTGGGATGCAGTTTGCTGATTTACCCAATCGTTATTCTTGCTCCGGAAATAGGAAATAGAAGACTAATTAACAATCATAATTACTGCTTCTGGTTGCTATAATTTATCACATGTCGATATATTTTATTCCCAATGAATAAAATGAAGCCGGGCGACCTAGTATTCAAACTTTTAACGATATGGTTTAAGCGAATATACTTTGTAAAGAAAGGTTTCGCAACTCCACGATGTTTGTAACTTTGTGTACAGGAGGGAGACGTGATAGAGCTGTGTCAAGTGAGCGACATACGCGCCGGTGGATTGCCGAAGGTAAGGGAACCCTTGTTCTCCAGCAGTCTGGACGGAAAGTCTACTTTCGTTTAAAATATTCAACGGAGAACTTAACCGTTTGACGGAGACACTTCGACAATACTCGAGCGGAACTCAACGCTGTGCCGACGGACGTGTTTTGACATTTGTTCGAAACGTTAACAAGTTCACTCGCGCGTTTGTGTCTGGATGCATTCATTTTCAAGCGTTTCAACGTTTCCAAACCTTTAAAAAATGTTATACATCGACGCCTGTGTTCAATTAACGGTGTACCATTTCCGTAGCGTTCCAATTAAATCCTCCAGCGATTGAATCATTTTGAAAACTATTCCTTCGTTAAGAAATGTCAAGAGTAAATAATTACACCTTGGTAATTGAGCGAAAATTTGGTCCAATAGTTTGTTCATTTTGACGTTTCGGTCACAGTTGTTGACTTTCCTCAGAAATGAGAATTCTCGTCGATATTAGTTTACTTTCCTGACTATATACGTTCAATTGACCTATACGATTAAAAATTCACAACTTACTAAGGATAGATACGTGTACACGTGTACATAAAAATAACTGCTCGAACGAAGTCATTTCTTATTCATTTATGTTTCTTGCTAGGAAGCGTGTAGTCGCTTCTACGAAGTTACTTATTATTCAATTAAATTCCTCGGTAAGAACGAATTTGATATCATATTCCAAACTTATGCAATTATTAGTCATTTATTCTCGACTTTTCTTAGCTTTGAAAACATCGTGCAAGCGATGAATTGATCATACCTCGATGTTGCACAGGACCCGAAGCTGTACGACAAGCTCTTGACAAAGCACGGAGAGCAATTGGAGGAGAAAAGTTTGACGATCTGTTCCGGTGTGGATTACACTAACATCAATTACCAACATGTCGTCTGTCCAGATCCAGCGACGGCTAAGGTAAATTGGATCGATAAAGCTCTCTAATCCTCGCTGTTTTATTATTCTTCTGGCGAATTAGTAAACGAAAGCTCCGAGTAACGAGATGCTTTTTAAGGGACTATTCTGGTTATCTTATTGGTTCTTCGAGGAGAGCTCTGCGAATGGAGAATTCATCGTTGAAACAATATCAAAAGAACCTCGCTCTTTCACCATGCTTCACGATATAATGCGAGAAGTTGAATACTCATAAAATACAATAATTCGAAAGTCGCTTTTTCATACCGTCTTGACCACGATACTTCGTTAAATCCAATATTGTTTCCCCCAACGTCGGCGCAATTAGAGCAGCTGTGGATCAGGCGTAGAAATATTTTTCAATTCACCGGATAAGTAATTATTAAGGTAATCAATAAGCCCACGTGTTTGCTGTGTCCTGTGACAGGTATGGCTGGATGGCGTACGATCGATTACGCACAACGTGAAAGCCAACAACGTTTGCCCGCTTACGTGCTTGAAGAAACAGTGAGTTTACTAATGCAATTACACGCGCACACCCACGCTACCGTAATGTTTACGTCGCGAAATAATTAGCTTGAAATGTCGTTCGACGAAATGCGTATCGCTTGAAACAGAAACGTCACGCTTCTCTAACGTAACGTTTTATCACGGATACTCTTAGTAGCCTTTTGTAACTACGGTTTTTATTTAAACTCTATGTAGCATAAGAACGCTTGACATTTTTGCATCTAACGGCAAAACTGAGTGGATTACGGATCTCGTTACTTCAATCGAGACGATCGTTAATCGAAGCGTGACTTTGAGCGTACCAGTAAACTTTTATAGCGTGTCGATACTGGTACGTGTGCTATTCGTTTGCTACCCCAGTTTTGGAAACTGTGTCGTTAGATTAAAAAGATCAAGAACCACTGCCCTAGCATGACGAAGTTTGCGAAGCTTGAGAAAGCAAACAAGATCGCCAAACTTTTTCCGGCTCGTACCAAGTATCGTGACGTGACTTAGCGCGTTCCTCGAGCAGACAAACGTTTCGCCGCGCAAGTGGGAAAGTTATCCGGGAGCATGTTTTTTACTGAAAAGTACGCAAACTTTTTTTGCATTCCAGTTGGATGAGGCTCAGAATGCTGGTCGATCCGAATGGAAAAGTTCCGGTGAAAGTGGTTGCGAGAACTTTCGCGTCCGGGAAAACGGAAAAGCTCGTCTATCAGTGCCTCGCCGATTTAGGCCTCCCTAGCGGAAAGGTTCGAAGAAAGAATTTTGCCCGTATCTGATAAAAATGACCCCGTTCCGAAACTGAAACTTTGATTAAAATTTGTAGAACGACGTCATCGAGCCAGACGATTTCACCTTCGACGCCTTCTACGCGCTCTACCACAAAATCTGCCCGAGAAACGACATTGAAGAATTGTTTCAATCTATGTGAGTGCAGGAAGACGTAACTCTCATACGGCAGGTCTACGGTAGAAATTGATTTTCGTCGATAAACCCGGATGCTTTATATCGTTTGTTTACTTTCGGTTATACCAGCACCCAGGGTAAAGCCGACACGATCAATCTGGAGCAATTGGTTACGTTTCTGAACGAAAAGCAACGCGATCCCACTTTGAACGAGATTCTCTACCCCCTGTACGACGAAAAGAGAGCAATGGAGATCATCAAAGATTACGAGCAGAACGAGACGGCGCGAAATCAAAGTAAGACTTTCGTTTGCTACGTTTCCGAACAATTTTCTAGAGCTTCGGAAAGAACGATCAGCGAGTAGAAAGTATTCGAAGAAATTGACTTCGTACGATCGCGGATGTCGGCAATAAAATATCACCGGTGGATATAAATAAAATTTCACTGTGATAGTTCTCTAGCACAACGGTTTCAATTTTTGTTCTTGCATTCTCTTCTATAAATATCCAAAGAAATTTTTGTACGGTTAGAATAGTTTTTACTCACCGATTGAAATCTCCTGGCTCTGCGGTTCTCCCCATTGAACGTTTACTAACGATCGCCTGAGTGTTCGACCTAGTTTGTACCTGCTAAACGGCATCCTTTCAGAAGCAATCACGTCCTTTCAGAAACGATGACGAAGGATGGTTTCATAAGGTACCTGATCTCGGACGAAAACGCGCCGGTGTTCCTGGACAGGCTGGACGTTTACATGGACATGGACCAACCGCTGGCTCATTACTATATTAACTCGAGCCACAACACGTACCTGAGCGGTCGTCAATTTGGCGGCAAGAGCAGCGTCGAAATGTACAGACAGGTGTTGCTCGCTGGTTGCAGGTGAGGTCAATGAAATGCTAATTCAACAGGCGTTTCGTTCAACTTGCGATTCGCGGTGTCGTTTTAGTCAAAGATAATGCAATGGTGCCGTTAATAATACTTTCTAATGAAAGATGCGTCGAACTGGACTGCTGGGACGGCAAAGGAGAGGACGAGGAGCCTATAATCACGCACGGCAAGGCCATGTGCACCGACATCCTCTTCAAGGATGTGATATACGCGGTAAGAGACACCGCGTTCGTCACATCCGAGTACCCGGTCATCCTCAGCTTCGAGAACCATTGCGGCAAAAAACAACAGTACAAGTTGGCAAAGTATTGCGACGAAATTCTGGGTGATCTGCTGCTGAAAGAACCCCTCAAAGAGTACCCCGTAAGTACTCCAGTTTCACTTGTCAGTTGCCTGAATGATTGCGCACGGTATGGAACAGAGTGTTCCACGTTAATGTTTTGGCGAGTCTGCGTAAACAGTGCCCGATAACAGACAATGCCTCTACGTCAATCGGAATCTAGATTTTCATCGATAAACAAGGCCAGAAGCACTCCCGGTCTATTGTTATCGATGCTTATCTTTATTGAGCACTCTATGCAATGTATATTCGCCGAGTGCCCGCGATTAGATTATCCGCGTCCGTTCTAAAAACGTGGCTGATAGTTCTTACGGGCGTAAGGACAGATATCGATTGGATAAAAATAAGCATTAACGAATACCGACGATGTGTCCTGATAAAACAGCTGGAACCTGGGACGCCTCTACCACCACCCAGCGCGCTCAAGCGCAAAATCCTGATCAAAAACAAACGTTTGAAGCCAGAGGTGGAGAAACACGAGCTGGAACTGTTCAGACAAGGTCAGTTCGTCATCGAGGACGAAGTCAAAGAGGACGCCAGCGCCTTGCCAACTGTGGCGGCGGTCGTTGAACAGCAATCGGTAAAGGTAACCCCGCAGCATGGACTCCCTGATATCCACTTCCATCGCCCTTGTTCGTGGAACGGTTTACCCCAGTCAGACGCGTCGTTTTCAGGAAGAAGCGTCGACAGTCGAATCCGTCGCGTCGTCGACGACAGGTAACCCACCACAAGCTGTTGCCAGCGCTGGCTTGGGCGACAGTTTGGAGTTGGCAGTGGTTCAACCGTACACAGGAAGCACAACGAATGTGCATCCGTTGCTGTCATCCATGGTTAACTACGCTCAACCTATCAAGTTCGTGGGCTTCGACATCGCCGAACGTAAGACAACGAATAAATCTTTTTGTTCGGAATAATAGAGAGACAATGTATATATTTGGATGTTTATACAGAGAAAAACATTCATCACAACATGTCTTCCTTCGCGGAGAACACCGGGCTGAACTACCTGAAGACGCAAGCCATCGAGTTCGTCAATTACAACAAGCGACAAATGAGCAGAATTTACCCGAAAGGCACTCGGGCGGACTCATCGAATTACATGCCACAGGTAATTCTCGTGACCTATAAATGTTGATTTGTTGACGCTCCATTGATCGAACATCGGAAATAGGTCTTCTGGAACGCTGGCTGCCAAATGGTGTCCCTCAATTTCCAAACCGCGGATCTACCTATGCAACTGAACCAAGGGAAGTTCGAGTACAACGGCTCGTCGGGATACCTTCTAAAACCGGACTTCATGAGACGAGCAGACAGGAGCTTCGACCCTTTCGCGGAGAGTCCCGTAGATGGTGTGATCGCCACGCAGTGCAGTGTTCAGGTAAGTTGAAGATTTTTCTTTGGAAAGTATTTTTAATATTTATAGAAATATTTATGGAATTACTCCAGGTAATAGCGGGTCAATTCTTATCCGACAAGAAAGTCGGGACGTACGTGGAGGTGGAGATGTACGGTCTACCCACGGACACGATTCGCAAAGAATTCCGCACGAGAGTAGTACCAGCAAACGGCCTGAATCCTGTTTACAATGAAGAACCCTTCCTGTTTCGAAAAGTCGTCCTCCCCGATCTGGCGGCTCTGCGGTTTGCAGTTTACGACGAGTCTAACGGCAAGCTTTTGGGCCAGAGGATCGTCCCTTTGGATGGTTTGCAGTCAGGCTATCGACATATATCCTTGCGAACAGAAGCCAATTTCCCCATGTCTCTGCCTATGCTGTTCTGCAACATTGAAATCAAGATCTACGTGCCGGATGGCTACGAAGGTTAGTCTCGAATCCGTTCGAATCTCGTAACGACACATTTAGGATCATTTTATTTAAAACTGAATTTTCAGGACTTATGGACGCACTCACTGCACCACGGGCCTACAAAAAACCGGAGGGAATGTCGCAGAATAAAATGCGCGGCCTCGGAATAGAAGAAAGCGACAACAGAGGTAACGACTCCGCGCCTCCTCATCATCGCGAGCCACCTAAACCCAGAGGTAAAGTTTTGGAAAGTAACAGTTGACTCGAACCACAATTAAGTCTCCCCTGATCTTTGCTTTTTGTTCGTTCAGAGGAGATGAAGTTCGATCCCATAACGGCGGAAGTGTTGCGTCAAGAGAAGGGTTATCAGAAAGTGTTGAGGAAACAGCAGAAGGACTTGGAGTCATTGAAGAAGAGACAGCAGAAAGAGAAACTTACCGTCCAGAAGCAACACTGCGTTGCGATAGAGAAGATTATCAAAGGGAAAAAGTACGTAACAGTTCGCTTGCTTCGCTTTCGTGGCATCGTAATCATGCCTTCGATAAAGAGGCGAGCGTCTGTTTCTTGTTTCGACAGCAAAGCGGAGCTTTCGAGGGACCCAATCGTCCGTCGAGCAGTCTCCGAGCAGACCGTACAGTGGTCCCGGCTGGCCGACAGACAACGTCGCGAGGAACGCGATTTGGTTCGTTCACACCTGGAGGAACGACGGAACACCTTGTGCAAACTGTGCATGACCGCTCAGGTGTCTCAGCTGAAGCAGCTCGCGGCGCGACACGAGCGCGAGATCAAGGAAATGAACGCGAGACAGGCGAGACTCTCGGTGGAGAGCATGAGGGAGGTGATGAACGACAAAACCCTGAAGACTCGGGGTATCAAGGAGGGCAGGCTCAGGGAAAAGCAACAGAACAATACGAAGAAGTTCATGGAGGAGCGGAAGATCGCGCAGATCATCCAGAACAGGGAAAAGGAGAAGCTGAAGGTCATTCACGAGAAGCAACTGGACGAACTGCAAAAGGACATGAACGCGGTACGAAGAGATCTCATCTTGCGATAATTCTATGTATAGATTCTTGTACACCTAGATGATTGTTAGCATCTGTGTCGCTTTACATCTTGAGACTGGTTTATGAAAAATTCTTAAATAATTTCAGCTCTCATGTTTTTTCAGCTACGGTTCCAAATTATCATGAAATTATATTGTTAACGGTGCGATATTATTCCAGATCATGGACATGTACAAAAACGAGGAAATGGAGTACGAACTGGGCCCTAAAACCGAATTCTACGTGTGATGGCCGTCGCATTCGTACCTCTGCAGCCGAGACGGTTCTAGAGAAACTGAGGTGCTGCGTTCAGAGAATCCGCTATAAACGTTAATTACAATTGGAATTGGGATCAAGCCTCGTTAGCCGTAGTTCTTCGATCTGCCGACGTAATCACGGGCAGCGCGATCACGTCAGCGTCGCGAGAACCGGTAGCAACAAACAAACTCCGCGTTTATCGTAACTCTAGTTCATTCTCCTGGATATTTTTTTATAAAAGATGCATCTTGTAACTCTCCATACTCTCCGTCGCCGCACGAGCAAGTACCTAGACTAAGTAAGGGAGTCAATAAAAACTAAAGTGATCTAGTCAAGTTCTTATATTAACGATAAGTATATATTTATTATACGTACAGTAGGTCTGGTTCAAGTGTACGCGCACGATTGCGTCTCCCACGATCGAAGAGACGAAAATTGAGAAATATTTGTCTGCCTTTGGTGATTCGAGTAACGATCGCGTGTACACCCTTGAACCGCGCGTACCGTGTACACGAGAAGCGGAGTCGTCGATTTCAATATTTTTCGATTGTTAACGCTATTATCGAATTCTATCGCGTGGATGAACGAGCGAGCGACTGTGCGAGCACGTGTGTTTCATTGCCTAACGCCAAGAAGGATTTGCTGTCACCGTGACGATTTCTTTGCTATAATTGTATGTACTCCGAACAACGCTTGTTACGGTTGGAGACAGTCGATACGTCACGCCCGAGCATTAACCGTGGTGTGTTGTCACCGACCGTGATTAGAGTATTAGAGCCCCGCGGTTTTCAGTCACGATCGAGCAGGTACTCGTTTCGGGAATCCTTTTTTCCCCCCTCGGAAGAGTACCCTCGCACGAATGGTCCAAAGTCGTAACGTCGCGAGCCAAAATAGCAATGTACATAAAACTGAACTAAAGGAGAGCCTAGCATAATAATTACCACGTCGTTGTTTTCATTCTAATAATGTTATTTACACAAATGATTATATTAACCTATATTATATATATATATATATATATATATTGGATATAAAGGAGTAAGGAGAAATAAAGAGATTGCTAGCCCAATTCGTCATCATCGTCTATATTTATATATTTGACGTCGCGATACGATACCGTCAACAACGGTCTTAACGTAATCGCTGTCGAGACAGTTTATTGGAATTTTATAACTAATACTCATAATCGTGTCCATGGTTAGAGCGTTCGTAATCCTGAAGAAGATCGCGTTCAGGCTCGATATTTAGGTGGTTTGTTCCTATCTCTTCAAAAGGAACTGAAAAAAAAGATTTAATTAATTTAACAAATTAATTTAAAAACCATTTTAAATATTACATTCTGCCAAATGATCCACGAGGTTACGTGGAATACCAGCGATTTGATTTTCTTCGTACACGTTCTCCAGAGCTAAGTTTTCATCCTGCACTTTATAGTCTCGGAGGAGCGGATTTTCAGCTTGGTCCACTTGGATACTCTGGTAACTGGAGGCACCATTACCGTGATAAACACTTTGGAAGTTTGGAAAATACGGCTGCTCCACTGTCCTAGGAATTCTTGCCCCTTCGCAGACGACGGCAACCGCGAGATACAGCTGAATAGCAAACAGTAAACAAACGAACAAACTTCAACCTCTGTCAGCCAATTAAACATGTCTAAAAGTCTGGTCTTCCAAGTTTCAAGCTTCAACTATGAATTCTTGTAGAACTATAAAGTAAATCAGACAACTCACAAGGTATCTCATAACGAAGGCTCGAGGCGAATCCTCTTCAAAGTTTACTAAAGGGAATTTCTCCGCCCGCATGCGTTATATACGCGGTGGAAACGTTTCGAAAGCCCCATGCGGAAATCTGGCCGGATGTTTACAATCGACGATTGACGTGGACATGCTACACCAGCGTGCACGTGGGCATGAGAAAATCGGCGGATCACCGTGTTAGTGGTTTCAAAACCGCGAAGCGTTCGTCTCGTCGCCCAAGCTTATGCAACGCTATTGCTCAGCGTTGCGAGTGCGTGACGAAACGGTGATTCTTCGAAATAATCGGGAATCAAGTGGAAAGCTTAGTCCTCACGACGTGCCAGCTAATTAAATCCTTAGTTAGATGCAGCAACCGACGACCTGACGCAATTGGGTCAGGTGATAAAAGGCGAAAAAATGTTGGGGCCTGCTCGCAGGTGATCGCGACATACGTTTTCCTTAGATGAACATAAAAAACCCTAAGTACGTGCAGATATCCTGGGGTACTTTAAAGCATACAAGGCTGGACATTTTTTACTGCCATTTAGGATCGTGGGAAGGTGGAAGACGAGCTGTTTGTATTAGCAGTATGCAGCAGCTAATCTTTCCGTTATTAAATAAATCAGTATTATTAGGAGACACTTTATTAATATGTATGAAAATTAAACGAAGAAAGGAGGAATGTCCTGTAGAGCTCAGCAGTTGAAAGTTCAAGAAAGTAACACCAGCCAGCTTAACCTCAGCGCGTTAAGGCTTCCAATCTCAGCGGTCAAAATCGAGTTGCCTGGAAAGTTTGTTTGCCGATCCGTGGATAACCAAGGGACGACAAGGAGCGTCTCGGTGTAATATCCCGAAGCAACGAGTGTCCGAAAAGGGTCGGCTCGCGAAGTTATACACGACCTCAGTTAGGAGAGACTGTAATGTGATTCAGTTTCCTAGAACAATCAAGGAAACTTTCCTGGGTCGACGCATTAAGACCTCGAGAAAGGCAATCTCCTGACGATGAGCTGGTCCCGTCGGATGAAAAGGTTCGGAAACTTTTGTGAAAATTAGCGGGCTATCGAAAGTTTGCGTTTGAAACGGTAGCAGCGCGCTCGTCCAACGCGGTAAAGGCTGTATAAGCTTTTAACGAGTTTGAATTCTTGTCGTCGTCGCGATGAGAGCCCTTGGCTCGCGGTTGTTGAGACAGATCGAGGAAGGGGAAAGGTTTCAGGACGAACTGGACAAGTGAAATGGATACACAACGTGATTGATATTTCCTTCGTTTTTATTGTACAATCTGCAAAATGGAAACTTCGCTGAATTGCGTTCGATTACGACGCGCTGTGGCGGGTAAAGGCAGTAGTGGCAGTAGTTGGCAGTCTCGTTGGGAGAAGATGGTTTCACAGTTGAAGATCGAGGCTTTCTGCGTGTCCAGAACGTTCGAAGCTGGAGGATCGATCGAGTCTATTCTTGAATCCTTTAAGGGCACCACGGTTTCGCGGCAGGTTGGTGATAGACGGGCATGGGGTGAACGACAGGGTGGACGGGTTGCACGGGCACCTGCACGACTTTCGGTGGGTGGTACTGAGGGAGGTGTACGATTTGAGGCACGGGCACTTCGTACTTCTTAAAGTAGACCTTTGGTGGCTCGTACATCACTTTCTGATAAGTTTGCTGATAGTAGACGGGTTTCTGGTAAACTGGCGCGTAGGAGACCATTGGTTTATGATAGACGGGGACAGAAACCACCTTGGGTTGGATCACAGGCTTCACCACCACTGGAGGTGGAGGTGGAGGTGGTGCAGGTTTCACGTAGGTAACCACAGGCTGATGGACGACTGGTGCAGGTGCCGGATGGACCACTGGTTTCACGATAATTTGTGGTGGTGGCGCGTATGACACCGGATGAGAGTATACCGGAGGACACGGATTGTGATACGAGTCCCTCTTCAACTTCATCATCATAGCCTCGTTCATGGCTTTGTCCTCCATCATACCTTCCATCATAGGCATGGCCATGGGCATGGGCATGTGCATGTGCATGCTCGTCGCAGCCTCGGAGCGGACGCTCGAGAGCCATATGAGGCACGGTATCTGGGAATTAGGAAAAGTAATTACTGGTTTGGTTATAGATAATAGAAATTCCGTCGAAGCACACTAATGTTACACTCTAACTATACAGACAGATTACGCTAGCGTAGAATACTATTCGTAGCGATTAGCCTCACGCTATTCCGTCTGTAAAATGCAAAGTGGAAAATGATCTGAAGCGAGTCGAACAATCGACGATCTCTACGACTGCTTACCAGTAGCCTGAACATGACTTTTTGTCGTAGGCTGAACAATCCCTTCGAAGAACGCCGGATCTAATGTCCAGGACGAAACTAGAAGCGCGTCGTGCGTGGTCGGCGGTTTTATAAACTTTTGCTCCACTTAAACGGGGCAGGTTTCTTGCGACCCGATGTCGAATGTGATTCCCTTAAGCGGCCATAAAAAGCGGTCGTCGATCAAGCCCATGATGCAATCGGTCGCGCCCCGGTATTTCCTGAATAAATTCTGCACCTCGGGGCGTGCAGTCGCGTTATGTGGTCGCTGTTAGGCGTTCGTCATTTACAACACCGTCGGTCAGTCATTGGCTGGTTTCTGGACCGACAAAACCGGAGGGCAAGCCTTCGAAACGCGCTAGCTGCGGATCGCTGCAGGTGTAGCCTGCAGAAATTTGCCGCGCGGCCAACGAAAGGTACGATTGCTTGAAATATTTACTACTGCGTTATTTAATTTATGGCCAGTCAATTTCACTACGTTTTATCTGTGATTACGCTCCGTCCGATATCCAGGACGGGCTATAACGTTTCGAACCGATAGGGATTCTTCCTCTATCCTACATAGCATTTCTATAACATTTTATTCAAATTTAACCTTTGAAAAAGTATAACGTCCTATACTGTCAGAGAAATCCCTCGAATTTTTCTGAAAATTATCAGAATTTTACAATGCTCAGAAACAAGAGAAACAGTGAGTTTCGAAGTTTGTTTCTGAGTGAATCACTCGTAATTGCTCGACTTTAGACATAGACCCATATAGTGACTTTCAACATAGACTGTCAACCCCAAAGTCAACCGATGATTAATCATCGAATCATCATGGAAGGTTCGTTGCCTTTGCTGCACTGGCAACGAACTATTCACTGATCTAGAAACCGGTTTATAGATTCATTTGTAAAATCATCGACTTTTGCTTTCTCCGCGTTACAAAGTAATCATTTCATTACAGCCTTGGTGGTAATTAAGCCAAGAAAACGCTCCGAGTACGCGGTCCTCGGATCAAAGAAATCGTATTTGGATTAAGTGACCCAATTAAGAAATACTGTAATACAAATAAAAAGTGACTCGCACGGCCGCTTACCTGGCACTGGACGAATCTAGGGAGAGCAGCGCGCTTTCGAAATCGATCGCCGTACCGAATGGAAGAAAGTGTCGGACATAGTTATAAAACAATGAAAAGAATTTATTTAAACAGCATAACAATACATTAAGTATACACTATGTACAAGTGGTATTATTCCAAGAAACGACGCGTTTCTATCCGTTACATTTTTGGCTAAACTGCTTCAGAAGCTTGTGTCAATGATCTATTTGGATCAGTGCTTCCAACCGTGGCTTTTTTGATGGTGGAAGACGTGCTTGTAGACGGGTACATGGACCGGGTACGGCTTCGGGACGGGCACTGGGTAGTGCTTTTCAACTGTCACCGCGTATGGTCTCTCGACGACGTACGGCACCTGTACAACATCAACGTTTCAGTGTTTCAAAATTCTCATATTTGTACATAATGAAGCGATCAAACTAGTACTGCGAGTTCAACGATAATTGTTATCGATTCTAGAGTATCAAATGCTTTTCACTTAAAAGAGAGTGACAGCTACAATTCCTCACAGGTCAAGTTATCCAAAAATGGACAAAGCAAGATGTCGTCGACAACAATCCTCGCCAAGCTACACCGTCCCGAATACCTTCGCGTATCGACTGACGAAGAACTGAGGTAGATATTTCTAAATACCTCATTGTGTGAAACTTATTTTTCGATTCAAAGAAAAAATTGCTTCGCGGTTGATCGTACCATTCATCAATTACTTAATACTTAAATTATATAAGTGGTTGAACCTGCAGAACTGTTAGACGTCGACATAAAAGGGACCATCGCGTTATCCATTAAAGAATTAAAGCTTCTATGGCGTACAAAGTTCACCAAGTACCTTTTTCTCCACTACGTATGGCTCGGGCTTTTCCACTGGGATTTCTACGTGCTTGATGACCTCCACCGGCACTGGATGCGGCACTGCAACTTCGACCTGGTACGGCTGCGGGATCGGCACCTTGATGTGTTGCGGAACCGCCACTGGAACTGGGTGCGGAATCGGTATGGCGTACTTTTTGTAGATCGGAATTTCCACGGGTTTCGAGGTTTCGTGGTAGGTGGAGCCGCCATGGCCCTCCTCGTAAGAGGCGCACACCGTTGCCACCAATGCGGTTAATATCTAAAGTCGAGGCAATGATCGTTAAATCGCCAAAAATCTGAACAAACTTTCGGTGCACGTTTCGAAACTTTGCCACTCGAGAAATTCTCTTAAGTAAGATTAAGGGACTTGTGCGAGGTGACGGCGACGACAAGAAACTTCGCGAGTTGAGAAACTCTCGGTTACAAACTTACGAAAATCCTCATGGTATTCTGGTGTACCCAACGATCACGCTCGAATGAATCCAGTGCGCTCAAACCCGTAGTGTTAAATCGCCACGAACTGTTTGATGCCTTTCAAAGTCACGGCCAAGTGTTTATATACCAACGTCACTTTCTCCCTTCTCTCCATTATGTTGACTCTTTCTACTCGTCCTGTATATCCGTGCACCTATACGATAGCTCCTCGTTTGTCTGTGCAGACATAATAATACATCCAAGATTGGGCGAGCATTCGCTCTTCCTGGCATTCGCACGTAGTAAAGCCTACAATTTCTTTAAATCTTACACCGTAAATTAATAGCGTAATTAATGAAATTAGCATTACACGATGTTTCACTATCGCCACCGATCTCTTCGATTCGCACACCGAATGCAGAATCTGTCTCGTAAGAATTTTCTTTCAACGCGGACGAGATGCTCGAGCCTAATTAACGAACCATCCACGTAATTCCGTGTCAAGCTATTTACGCGTCAGTAATTAGGCGAACGCACGAGAGATATTTGAGAAACTTACCGCTCCCACGGATACCTTCCAAACACAATAGTCGCTTTCGATTTTCACCGTATCGAATGAACGATGTATCGGCGGGAAGGAAATAACTGCAGCGAAAGGAAGTTGCTCCCGGCGCCTCGATTATCTCTTCATTGAGTGATTACGGGTGCAGTTACTCCTATTGTTCTTCGATGATCGATGATTTCATTTTCGACAGTCAGAGGCGGGATTAAGTATAGTAATCTCTGGCGCAGACAAGAATCGAGAATGAGCTCGTTCGACCACGGAGAACGCAAGTTAGTCGTGGTCTAGTTCGCAGTCAACAATTTGTAAATTACTGTCAGTCAGGTTGACTACTAGTCTCGACGGTTTCATCTCAAGTAAACACGCGATACCTGAACAACGTTTACCGCTGTCGCAGCTTTCGCGCCCATGGTGTACAGAGTCACACGCGCGGTACTATCATCACGATCAGTTTGCGGGGAGATTCGCCACTCGACAATGTCAGTAGCATTTTTATTAACTAAACACGTACGTTCGTACATGATCATATTTATCCTAATAAAATAAGGACGTTGACGCCCTTGGAGATACTCGATCCAGGTGAAATTGTAGAATGCATCAAATTTGCTGCGATCGTCTGGCCGCGTCGTATAGACAACTTTCAAATGGTCCCTGGTACGCACACCTTGAAAACATTTTACGTACACTGTGCAAGACTCCAGCGAATTTCTTGCATCAATAGTGGGCGTGCCATACTTATTTAAATGAGAGAAGTTTTTATTTATTTGCTCCTGGAAGATCAATGAGAAAGCTGTGCATAGGAATTGTACATTATTTGATCGATTAAGAGTACAACTCTTTCCAAAGAGATAATATAGACAGGGGGTATGAAAGGTAATTAAATAATGGTCATTCTATAGGTTGACCCTAGAAAGAGGGTCGTTTTAACATAGATGGTGCTTATCCATCGTATATCTGATTGTATGAATCGACCACCCCAACAGACTACCTATGTTCACATTTACTTGGAACATTACGAGAGTTGTTCAGAGAGAGAGAGAGAGATGGTGGGGTGTGGCCATGGGAGAGAAGTTGCACGGAAGATTCGATTCGTACGCGGTACTCCCCGTATCAGCGAGCGGAACAGTGAAAGTGCATCCCGAGTAAAAGTGGTTTCGATGCAAGAACGTTGTTGTCTACTGTCTCGGGCTCATTATGGGGAATCAAGATCGCGCAGAATTCTCTGCTAGTGGCCGGTTTCTTTCCAGTCGATCCGTAACACATGACAAGGGAGCGAAGCGTGAGGGGGTTACGCGTTCCCTCTTTGTTCCGTCGATAGACCAGGAAGACGCGTTTGCTACCGTCACGACCCAATACCGTTTCCTGTCGATCTCAGGAAAAACAATCTCGACTAATTGAATCATGCGCAGGGTTACTCAGGCACGCGAACGTCAGCGGTTAACGATCTTCGAGTGCGATTCAGGGATGGACAAGATTCGTATGTAGATAAGAATGTAAAGAATGACAAATAAAGGCGAATTTACTTATTACGGAATATTCGATCAACCCAACCGTTATTCGAATAAAATGTTACCCATCCCTGGTGTAATCTTGATTAATTCAACATCAGGAGACATTTCATACATAGTTTATTAACAAAGAACACGCTACTAGATACTAGAGTAAGAAAACTTAACGTGTGTATAAAATCGTAACAATAACAATAGCATTGGCAACGTTGGTGTCGACCGAAACGATGTCGATACGAGCCTCGTATCTACGTCGTTTGCGTCGAGAGAGTATCGCCATCATCGACGTGGATGAATCTGGATGTCAACAATCTAGTCTGTACAGGTATGTTATATCTTCCCAGATGGGATATCCATAGGATTTCCTATCTATGAAAATATAGTCATGCTTTACAAAATAATTTACAGATTTCCAATACATGGAAAGAGAGTGTGCCCGCACAGATCAGATTACCGAGTTCATTTAAATAATTTTCGGACGTTGAAAAGATTCCAAGCGGATCAGCAGCTAGCTGAACGGTAGCTTAGTGCCATCCTTTGCCCTTCGAAGTGTAATGGAATACGTGCTTGTAGACTGGAACATGAACTGGATACGGCTTGGCAACGGGAATCGGGAATTTCTTCTCCACGTATACTGGATACGGCTTCTCCACTACAAAAGGCACCTATGCGAATGCGAGATTAGACGTTAGAGCGATCGATCATAGGGACGTGATTGAGCTATCCAACGTTATATCGTTAGTAAGACACTTGAACGCTTATGCTTACATGTTTCTCCACTACAACGGGTTCTGGTTTCTCGATGGGAACTTGAACTTCCTTGACGACTTCGACCGGGTAAGGATGAGGAATCTCGATAGGAACGTTGTGAGGCTGCGGGATCGGGATTTCTATCTTTTGAGGAATTTCCACTGGCACCGGATGAGGTATCGGGATCGCTGGAAAGATAAACAAACGCTATTAATGATTACCACGTTCTCGAAAATGATGGCGTTTATATATCTACTTCAAAATTAGATTAAGTCTAAATATTCAGTCTAAAATATTTACCATATTTTTTATAAATTGGTATCTCCACTGGCTTTGACTTCTCCTCGTAGGTCGAGTGACCGTGATCTTCGTCGTAATGACCTCCAGAGACCACTCCAGCAAACACAGTGAAGCCCATCAATGCAATCTGTACACGTAAAATGATTAATCCTGAGTTGAATGCGTTGGTACAGTGGGTATTTTTCGATTTCATCCATTAGCAAATAGAGGGTAGCAGTACTACTCGAGCTTAATAAATCGTTAACATATAATTGTTGAATAGGAATCTTACAATTTGATTCATAATTGCAGGTATTCGGATGGGTTCGTTAATTGTATGAGCACAGGAACTGAACGTTGAATGTCTATGGCAAGTAGAGCACCGAGCTTATATAGTAACATCGATTCCACCACCTTTCACTGATTCCTTGCACTAGAGTGTCGACCCTTTCCAGGGTATACTGCCTCAGGCCTCACCACATGGCAACCTTCGGAGGAAGTCTATGCACCGCACCGATGAATATGAAAGGTTTGAGTTTCATTTTTCGCGCGGTTCATTGAACCGTTCTCCGTCTACAGTGCACCGGAAGTTAGGATTACGCGTGCTCGAGACCGCGGGAAGTGCACAGAATGGAAATGTTTCGTCGTTAGGGTAATACGTTCCGTTCAGTGGGTCGCTTTTGGCTTGAATGGAAGAATTTTATCGATATCAGGTCTGGCCGTATCTTGTCTGCAAGGAGTATGGTACACTCTCGTCAACTAATTACCTAATAGAGTTGAAATGAATTTAAATTAAACCTTTAGTCGAATCGTTTCTTATTTATTCAAGTACCCAGGACACGAGGAAACCTTCTCCGTCGAAGGAGGAAGCCCGTCCAAGGCAAAGATTAATCTAGATTTCAGAACGTCCAAATTTAAATGGAATTATAAATAATTCTATGAGTACAGCTAAGTCGCCGACAAAGCGGAAGATCAAAGACGCCTTCGGATGCAACCGCAAATTTACACGGCCGTTCCACTTACCGGAAGTGAACGCCTCGTGCGGTTGCGATAACTTCCAAAGACGATTTCATCTACGTGGCAACTGAACGCGTGTAGGTTGCGTTCGGAATTGGATATTCGAGAACACAGGTCGAAAAAGAAATTCATTAATCGCGCGCATAAATTGTAATCGTCCTCTCCGAGGAATTTAGCGCGGATCAGCGAAATTCTTCGAAAGCACTCGGCTTACTGATGCGAGAAAGGGCGGCTACTCGTACGATTTCTTTTTCGGGTGTAGCCAGTCGCGCTGTATCACGTAAATCTCAATTTTACCGGAAGTGAAGGTGAAGAACGTTCTCTGCTGTAAAGAGATACAAAGCTGAGCAAATTTTTCGGCCCGACGCGACGGAATGAAAGTCAGAGCGCGTTCTCTGTGTGAAAGGATCTCTCGTGAAAAAGTGATCAACTCGAGGACTTCCTTTTTTACTTTTTTTTTTATTTATTTTACATTTGGTCACGCTCTTCCATTAATGAGTATCAACCGTCACATTTGCGTGGGGTCCATTTCCTAATACGTAATAAATGGTAGTAGAGCCAGCTGCGATAGTTCCTCAAGATTTATGGGAAGTCATGAACTATGTAACTGCAGGCTGTGTGAAATCGTGAGTTTCAAAAGGAAACAGGAATCTCCGACCTCACACCAATTCATCAACTTACAAATTCCACAGTCGATCCAAAGTATGAAACTTGATAACTTAATCTTTTCATCGGCGTATTATTCATAATTCTCAGAAAGAATTTTCTTCTGCGCTATGTTGAATCTTTTTTTGGGGCGAGGTTCAAGAACGGAAAGAACCAAATGACTTTTATCTTGATTTTCTCGCGGTTTCCTGTAGCATAATTACTCTACAAAATAACGATCCGTATATTACAAGCGAATCACATTCACCGCAATACTTTATACATATTTATGGAAGGGAATGTTCCTCCTTTCTTTGCTGAATATTATCTCTGGTGAATTTTATCGTCGTAATTAATCAATTTTTTCATCATTTTATTATAATTCCTCGTATCATCGCTAATTTAATGTCCAACTATATTTGCATAACAAATTAGAAAATGGAAAATTATCGGATCTGTTAAACCAGTAGAACACTATCGTGTCTATAAACACAGTACTTTCGTAGCGAATCATTGAATCGGTGAATTATATAAGCTTTATAATTCCTGCTTCTTCTACAGATATATTAGTGTTTTGCTGCATGGTTGCTTCGGCTTTTCCTCCTTTCTTCTTATTGTTGGCACTCTGGTAAAGTATGCTGGATTGTGGAGATAGAGTTGCACTTTTCTCACAGTTACAGACCATCGAAACGCTTCCCTGTGTTTTTTTAAATAAATGTTTCCTGAATTAGTGCCACTGTAAAAAATTCATTCCTTCAAGATCGATCCCACAGATGAGGGAAGGAGTCAAGAGTGGGAGAAGAAACTGTACCTGCCTGTAATTTCGTAGATCTTTTTTTTTTTTTTTTGAACATTTTTGGGCTCGGATGATACCAGTAGCGTTTCTCCGAGCCTGGCTTTGAAAATTTATAATTCTCATGCGGAGCGGGATCCTCTTACTTCTAGCAAGGCTTTAATTATTCAACGCCACCTCGTCGTCCAGGAAACATCGCGACGCAATTTGGTTGTCCGCTAACGTGTATATTAATCCCAGAAGCCCGGAGATGAGATAGAACAGAAGTTAAATGCAACTGTGGCAGGAATTTAATGCTAATGCGGATAATATGTAATATGGTAATATCTCTGGATAGGGGACCATGCAACCGTGAGCTATCATTTCACGGTGGAAAGTTTGTCTCGGATTTCGGTACGGTTTACATGGCTGCACTGTTTACTATGCGTGAATTTCCGTCGGGCTAAGTATAGAGACAATGTTTACATTAAACGCAAGTATTAGGTTTTCCCAGAAAGCGTAACGTTTCGATTTACGAAAGGGTCGCTTGCAAAAATAAACAAGACGTATACAATTCAGGAAGTAGGTGCGACAAATGATCAAGAAAGTCAACTGAATTTTCTCTTTTAAACGCCAGCGTTATTCCATCGGATTCCCCAGACACACATTCAATCAAAATTGTCAGACCTTCGAGATAGAAAATCGGGGATAACCGTTCTCTATACTTTCACCGAATATTGCCGTTTCTCCGAATTTGCTGTCCCGGGGCACGAAGGCCATCCAATTTGATGAATAGAGCTCTGATTTCTCGACAACATTCGCGAAAAGCATCGCCGCACGTTACCGTGGAACACAGAAGTTGGAGGGACTGCTGAATATTTTCCCAGTCTTGTGTTCTGGATAGGAAAGGAGACCTTCAGGAAAGGCGTTACAGTTCAGCTTGGGCGAGACAAAATTAATGGACACTGTCCATATCCTTGTGACTGTCCTGATTGACAGAATGGCATATCATCTGCATTCCTTACTTTCTCCGCGCAGACTTCATTTCGTTCTCGTCTTTTGAGGGATCGATCGCATAAAGAATCTTTGCATGATCGTTTGACGGAAGGATAACGCATCCTTTCTTTGCAAATGAACTTGACTATCCATCACTTACCTCATCATTTCTTGCGTTAACGATGCGCTCGTGAGGTTCGATTAAACGCTTCCTCTTTTCCGCGTTTGGGATTGAGATTGGTAAAATCGAGAGTGAAAGTCGATTTTGAACACGTTCCTCGTTCCTTCGGCACCTCGACGATTATTAAAAATAATAAGATGTCTTGATCAACGTACAACCGCATGCTGATGCGAATCTAACCTTGTAACGATCTAGAGGAATTTGGAGAGGAGCAAATTTCGAGCGTGACAGATGCATTCTCTTTTCCCCGTTACGTTACTTTTCTGCCGCGAATTAACGAAGGTCAGTGACAGAGGAAAGCATTCGCGGTGATTACTTTCGCTACGAGCGCCCTGTACGTACGCTCTCCTTTCTCCTCCGCGTCATACTTCATCATTGTCGCGAAATAACGACCAATAATCGTGACGTCGCGTGAACGTAACATCGTAACTTGGTAGTCTTTCGTTTCCTGTATCCCTGATTATAAATGTAGGAATTAATTTGTCGTGGTTTGCAATTTAAATCAACGTAGTAGTAAGCTTCCTCGCCCATAAAGCAACGATTGGAAATCATCTTACACCGACACGTTTGTAATCACATAAATAATTTATTAATAAATTAAATGAAAGTACAAAATCAAAAAGTGCAACGCGTAACATGTAGAAATAAATACAGAACAATCAACAATCCAACGTCCCGCGATCAATGTCCCTTGTGACGGTGAATGATCGTTTTGTAAATTGGAATTTTGATGGGAATTGGCTTCACCACGTGAACAGGAACGTGTTTCACTATAGTAAACGGAACTGGCTTCTCGATCTTCACAGGAATGATCTTCTCTACTGGTGTGGGCACCTTCTTCTCCACTTTCGTGAACACTTGCTTCTCCACCTAGACAAATAAATTTTACGTTTGTTAGAGCAGACGCAAAGCAAGACCGGATGAGATAATGAAATTAATCGAACCGGATAAGGAACTGGTTTCGATACAAAAACTGGAACTGGGTAGCTTTGCGGAACTTTTTCGACTTGGAGAGTATGGACGACAAATGGGACGTGCTTCGCCACTGGTACCCCTGTTGGAATGAAATTTAACGACGAGCTCAATTTTATTCGAGTAATAAGAATTTGGCTAAGATTTGCGATGACCTAATTACCAATTGTTTTAATAACGGGTATAAAATGGCCGCCTCCACCATGACCTCCCAGGTCATGCGAGTCCCATCCTCCCGCGTCTGTGAAACAAAAAAATTTGAATGTTATCAGAGAATCCAAAATAATTGTAATTGTCGTCGTGAATAGTTCTATGATAATCCTGGTTTAATTATCGATCGGACCTATTTCACCCAAACCAATGTCGTGCCCATCGTGACCTGTATCGATTTCCCCCAATGTCAGTCCATGACCGCCCAGCTCGCTAGCCCAGCATGACCCAACGACCGTCATCAGTATTAGAATCTTACAAACAAAAACATCGAGGAACTTCAGCATTACAGAAAAATGACACAGACATCTTAGGATCCGCATTGCGCTTAATCGATATCGATTACAGGCATTAACGATGGCATAATCACGTACGAGCTTCTCCATTGTGTTCCTCGGCAGCGCATATGAGTACCTTGTGAATAAAAGATAAACTCAAGAGGGATTCTTCCAGTTGCCACTTTATATAGCTGCACAGAGAAAATCACGCGACCCCACTATCCTATTCGCCACCTTCACTGTGGCACGTTACACTTCTCTGGTTCCTTCTAACGCCGTGGGTTCCCGTCGAGGCTGTTACATAACGCAGGATTTCCGTCTTTCCTTAAGGAGGCTTTCTTCCAGCGTGTGTAATGATTTTTAACGAATTACACTTCCCGAACGTGGAAGTAATTAGAATACACTCGAAAAGTTTGAAGTAAGAAGTCAAATTGTCGAGGCCTGTGAAGGTATTTCTAGAGAAGGGTAAGTGGATTCACGGTGCTTAGGTGCATTATTCACGATCCCCCTGCTTTCCAGAAAAATCCAATTTATATTTCGTGAAACTCGTTTAGTAGCCACTTCGTGATTTCACTTTCTTATTATTTATGGATATATTAGTTCTATTTGTAATAAAGCAAGGTCTGCCGATCATGGCAATAAATTTGTTATTTAATGTACAAAGATTAAAATTATCGAGACACTCAGGAATAGGAGAAAATATGACTCCACGTATATGTAAAATATGCAAATTATTTACCGAGTGGTTAAAAAACATTTAACATAATCTGTTTATTCAACTGATAAGATAGAAAGTCCCCATAATCGCATGATTTGCATCTTTCTTCCAACAACTTCCTTTTGTTTCCATTATGCAACTTAATAGCTAACCTTTCTAGACGCGATCGATCGAACTGCTACATGTTGCTACACAAACTGCACCACGTTTCACACTGTAACAGTACTTCCTACTTCCTGAAACTGGTCAGCAGCCTACCCATTAATATTAATCGTGAGCTTGAAACTTGTAGGTCTTCCACATAATTTCTTCCCTGCTCTTTCATTTGGCAAGGTCATATCAAGGCCACTGTGGTTTTTTGTACGTATTTTACTTTTACATTTAAGTGCATGTACTGTGAAAATAAACAAATAAAACTCTAGACGAACTAACAAGTAATCTATTTTTAACAACATGTATATTTAGACTTGCTTCTAAGAAGCAAGTATCCGATATAAACCCACGTCACAATCAATAATACATAATAATGAATAAAAGAACTATTCCGGTAAGCGTGAAAACTAATTTGCATCTGTATTGCTATGCTGACTAATAATCGTTGTATCGTCAGACTCTTGCGTTGGCTACCTAAATATGGAATACGTTAAAGGAAGCTTCACTTCCTACGAATTTTGTTTATGGCTCCGAGACAAGCATCCCTGGTCTTCACGGCTCATTTACGCTGCTGGATTGTGCCGATCAGGCTCCCACCTATTCCTGAAGTAGTCTATCCGCAACGTTCACTTTCCACGAATCTCCTGCCAAGGTATCAAAAATACCAGTGAAAGTTTTGATTGCGATCTGGAGCACTTAACTCGGATACATCAATGTGTAAGCTGTGTATTGAATTTGTGCGAAGCAATAGAAAAAGTACCTAATCCTTCCAATCCTGCGTGGAAAGTATCGTCCACGAGCAGAGAGTTTCTCCTTCGTGGAATCGTTAGGAATTTTAATGAACAATTTCAAATATTTATCCCAAATGTCAAATACTTCGCTTCCGACGTTCAAAAATTTACGATGTCAAGAATTTAATTGCGAATCACTCGTCGATTAACGTATACGAAAGTACAAATAATCTTGAACGTTAATTGCATACGCTCCGCGAGAATGTGTCTCATCCGATAATCACATGTATGTTTTACGAGGTAGATAAAACGACTCCTGATATCTAAAAGGAAATCTGCTCTCAGGTCCTGGCTACGATCCACTTTCTCTCCGAAAGAATTCACGTGTATATATTTCTCCAGACTTTTTATTGAAAAACATAAACAACAACGTTTGGAAATGGACTTAGCAACAATAGAACAGTAGTAACAACAGTGCTGTAACATATATACAAGTGAAGCTATGAATGCAGAGGCTTCTGTGTGCTTCCACCGCAGTTCCATCAGGGCTGGCTGTTCAGTCAGAAAGCGAACCTCGAGCAATGGCGGTGGACATCTCTGCGATCGTTTCGGCAATGGTCAAGTCGAACGTTCTCCGATGAATCGTTAAATCTAATGCTTCTTCGCGTGATGGTATATCGTTTTGTAGACGGGGATCTTGATCGGATACGGTTTGATGACAGGCACTGGCACGTGCTTCTCGATCGTGATGGGGATCGGCTTCTCCACGGGCACGGGGATGTGCTTCTCCACGGGGAACGGTACCTTCTTTTCGACAGGCACCACCACAGTCTTCACGATTTGCACAGGCACTGGCCTTGACACTGGTTGAGCCACGGGGTACTGCTGAGGGATACCCACTGGTATCGGGTGAGGCACAGCTATTTTGTAGTACTGAGGAACTGGTACCCCTGAACGACAGTAAATTAAAAGCATTACACGTTGGAGACGCAAATAACCACAATTAATTAAAGACGAGTCGAACAGTCTAACGCTCAACACTTTGTACTCGACTCGAAATAAATTGTCTCGAAGCGACCGAAAGCTAAAGTGTGATCGAAGTTGTTATTAAAAAAAATGAACAACACGCTAATTAAAAAATGACTAAGCTAACTTACCGATATGCTTGACGACTTTGACGGGCACAGGCTTTGTAACCTCGACGTGCTCGGATACAGGGACACTCTGGACTACACTGTGATGTCCTCCGTCCAGAGAAACGCCACCATCGCCACCACCTTCGTATCCACCGCCGAGGGAGGAGTAATCACCAGACCCTAAGTGTCCAGAGGATCCTTCGAAGCCACCGTGTCCTCCAGAGGATGCTTCGAAGCCACCTCCAGAAGATGCTTCGTAGCCACCGTGACCTCCCGAAGATGCCTCGAAACCGCCGTGACCTCCCGAAGACGCTTCGTATCCAGCGTGACCTCCCAAGTCGCCTCCGTAACCGCCTCCGTAGCTAGCACCACTGCTGTAACTATCTCCGCCACCATAGTCGTTGCTGCTATAGCTTCCACCACCGCCATAGCTGCCACCGTAATCGCCACCTCCGTAACTTCCACCCCCTGACGAGCCATGATCCTGATCGGACCTTTCTATCGGATAGAAACCTCCGTACAGCTGAGGGTGGTAGTAGTTCTGATCCTGGTTCACGATCACCGGCGCGGCCGCGGCCAAGGACACCAGAGAAAGCAGCGCCTGTTCCCGAAGGTAAAGTTCAAGTCTGAGCGAACATGCATTCGAACGTCGAGTGAATGGAGGTGAATGTACTTGGGAAAAGTCCGTCGGAGATTATCCTCGAGATTATTACCCTACCAGGAACATTAACGCGTTCGCCACCACTCGATGGGGTCACTGTCCTTTACGAATCACTCTACGTTTGTAATAACTCGATTCAACGTGTAGAAGATGCATGCGATGATTTGTGAATTTTTTCAGGTATTTTCTGGAAATTACTGAGAGCGACGGAATAATAGAAATGTTCTTTCAAGTGAAATGAATCAAGCGTAGATTGTCGCGTTAATGAAAGTTCAATCGACTCGTCGCAAAGCGAAGTAAATTCAGTCCTGCCAGACTCGACGTTACGTTCGATTATCACGAACGTACCGTTTGTCTCTGAATGTAATCGTAACGACGATCAAGAACAGTAATTAAGAGAATGAACGTTTAGTGCGATCTCTAACGAGCTGGCTTACTTCGCCTTGTCACGGTGGAGAGTGTTTTGGATGATCGTGCTGATACAGGCGTTGCCCGAATACTTTACTCACGATTCTGTTCATGTTTGGGCGCATTTGGCTTTGGATACCAGGTTGCTGGTTGTAGCAGTTCCTTCGCCGACTGATACATCTTTGCACATTGCTCGTCTTAATATACCGGTGAGCCTTTCACTGTCGACGATGTAGTTTAGTCTGAGCTCCCATGCCGGTGAATTGCACGCGACCGGTGCAATTCTTTCACCGCCATCGGTCCAACGAACACAGCTGTGTGCTGGCCACTTTTGTTAATTCGCCAACGCCGCGCGAATTAGACATTAACTGCATTACTCGTGGGCGTGCGAGAGTACGTACACTCACATTCTATCATCTTTGATTTGTTGTTGCTACCGTACCAGTAACATTACGTTAATACATGTTCAAGGATCGATGAATTCTGAAGATTCCCACAATTCGTTGGCTTCGTAGGTTTGTTTCACTAGTGACTCTTCGATCGTTTTAATTCACAATCGCCACTGAAAGGTATACAGGTGTAATTAAGGCGATAGTCGCATGTTACAGGATAAAAAATTGACGATCGTTAAGTCGTTTTTTTGAGGAAATTCACGGGACGGAATCGGATGAAACTGACTGCGTTAGTAGATACGCTTATAAAGATATTGCGTGCGTCTTTTTATGCAATTTTCTTTTAATAATGTATGAGTTACAAGTAGTGGTTCTGTCGAGAGCGATACTGCAAATGTTGAGCATGATTCTGTTTCAGTAGAGAAAGAGTTTTCCAACAATGTTTTACTGTTTTAAATAGCCAGGAAGCAAAGTGAAATTTAGTTACATTTATTTTCCTTCGTGGTTTCGTAGAAAATCAAATAAAAGGAATTAATAGACTATCACGAGCCTCCAGCGAGCGTGAGAATTCCTGTCCGATGAATAATCAATTTCTTTCATAAACCGACAGCTGGACAGGAAGAGAGATTTAAGTTCGTACTTCGCATGGAATCATAGCGATCGAATTTTCTGCATTGCATCGAGTCCGATCAACTCTCTATGTTTTATATTTCCCTTCGGTCCTTCCGCAATTATATTACCTCTTACTACTTCAGTCATCGTGTCGCAAAGTATCGAATGAAGTTCGAAAGTGTTCGACGCAGTCTCAAGTGTCTCGACGAAGGTACGTAATTGTAGTTCTACGATGTATCTTATCAAACTATCGTCAAGTATCCATTCACCGTTAATTATTAAATCAGGGTCTCGCAGAGATTTCATCTCTGCAACATTTGCAGAAGTTTATCCTGAACTTGCGAAGAGTTTGCTACGCCCAGGAAAGTTTTCGAAACTGCTGTAATTAATATCTCCAACAAAAACTGTAGAAAACGCTCGTGACGGACGACAAATGGGTGGCTGGCGATTGCATGTCCGTGATACCTGAGACACGTAACATGCTCACGCACCTCAGCGATTTATGAGTTGCGCTTGTGGAGAGAGCATAACGAAAACCTCTTAAAACCAACTAACAACGAATGGACGCGATCAGCTCGCAGCTATCCAGAAAATTATGATAATTAAAAGAGCAAGGCGAGGCTTAAAGAAATTCATGACTCAACTGGTCGTAATGATACTTTAGGTATCTTATGGAATCGATGAAACGGTCTGTTACTCCGACGAGGACTTCGTAATTGATCCAAGTTAACGATAAAAGTACAAGTTGTCGTTTAGATGGACAGCCGTGAATAGTATCGACGTTTCCGAGAGTTCAAGGTACACGCACGACCGCGCCGTGGAAATAGTCCCTGATTACACGGCAGCGTCCACGCGACTATTGCACTGCTAGACTAATCATTAGTCGGATTGATTCACAGGAAGTAAATGGAGTTTTCCGAGCATGGGAAATTACTGGAACAATCTCTAACTCTTAACAATGACGGATAGCTCTGGGTCATAGGGGCGCGTCGATGAATCTGCACGCGTAATCCATCAGGCAGCGTCGAATCGGAGTAAAGAGCGAACAGGGAAATGATACAACTAAAAAAGGATGATTCCTCTTGGTACTTCGAACAGTGCATTTCCATTTGAATAGAAACAAGTTGAACTATTTAAGCTTTTATACGAAGAAAATCATCCTTTCTTAAATGATCTCACGAACGCATAAATGAAAAATACGATTAACAATTAATCATTTATTTGGCAACCGAGCAACAAAACGAACAATCATAAATACTGCTTAATAATACATTGGATCAAGGTCTGAGACGATTGGTCGTCCCTTGTCAACGTAGGCGTCTCGATTCGCTGGACGATACTCAGCCTCGTGGTCTCTTAGGAAAGCGAACTTGAATCCTATTGCGTGTGTCACAAGACGAACATGGGAAACATGCGTTCTTATCCCTCATGCAGACGCGTATCGGTAAGAATACATCTCCGCGTCGCGGAGTTGTTTAATGCCATCCGTGCCCGTGAGACTTTACTCGGTGGAACACGTGCTTGTAAACAGGTATGTGGATGGGGTAGGGCTTCTCCACGGGCACAGGTATGTGCTTCTCCACCGTAATGGGCACGGGCTTCTCCACTGGTACTGGGATCACCTTCTCCACGGGAAACGGAACCTTCTTCTCGACTGGAACCGCGATGGTCTTCACTACAGGGATCGGCACTGGCTTTGCCACGGGCACGTGAACTGGATAAGGCTGTGGTACGCCTACAGCCACCGGATGTGGCACTGGTATCGCCACAGGTTGGGCGACAGGTACTCCTATTAGCGATCAGACAAAGAGTCTAGTGTGAGTTATATTTGGAACGAGTCGTGAAAGCGCGTTCGACTGATGGGGGGGATTCCTAGAAGAGGGAATCAGCGTGTCGATTTGGAAAATTTGAAGTGGTTGATGCTCTGCTCGCCAGATTGGGAGGTGTCGAAATTCCCGTGTCATATTTATAGATCATATAATTATATTTAATTTTAGACCGAATTTTTTCTCGCGCAACTAATTAACTTACCAATATTTTTGATTACAGGTATCGGGACAGGCTTAGTGATTTCGACGTGCTCGCTGACTGGTACAGCAGCTGCGTAATGGTGTTGGACGTGTCCTCCGTGTAATCCGTGATCGATTCCTCCACCTCCGTAGCCGTAGGAGCCATAATTAGACAAGCTATCGTGAATACCTCCCGACAAATGTCCCAATTCCACGCCGTGTCCTCCTCCGTAGCTACTACCACCCCCGGACACCCTGTTACACAAGGAACCAATTACATATTGGGAAAATAATTTAATCCCTAGGAACATCGAGCGATCCCTTACCCTTGCCAGCCTCCATAATCGCCTGGTTCGATACTGGCCAGCGCTGACTTTGCAATCAAGCATACTACGAGCACCTAAAACAGTCGAATTATAAAATAAATGAAAAGCATGGTTCTCTGAAATCTTTCATTAACGTTATAGAGTCTCCGACCCATTAGCCTCTGAAGAAGACGAGCGGCGCGGAGACGAGGGAAGCGTGTCTAATTAAGCCGAACAGATTTCACAACCATTACGCTCCAAACTCTGTCATCGGAAGCTACTAAATCACTTATGCGCGATGATGGGTCCACGGTTACTTCCTTCTGCAGTGTGAACATGGAAGCTCGCATCGAATGGGAACCGGAACGTCAGCCAACCATCGCGTACGGATGAAAGTACCGCGAATACCAATAAACACTTTTCACTGGCATTGTTTGCAGTATCAGCGCAACTTGCGAGGGGAGTGGAATTTTTAGTCACAGTCCACCGCTTCCCCACTTATCTCTGCCTGCCGTCTTTCCCTTAGGAAAGGCCTAGTTACTTACATGAGGCCAAAAGGTCATTTTCTGGCCACTCGACGAGGACAGTGGAGATGAAGAAACGGATGGGGATACTGCGGGTAGTTGACGATGGACCGCTCCTTCTTATACGCTTTCTCCCTCTCCCCTTCCAAGACGATGATCTCTCCTGAAAACCGGACCTGCATGCTCGCATTCGTATCTTACACTAGCGTGTAGGAAATACGTTCATGCGACGAAACGCGACACCGACATGCTCCTGTACATCTTAGACCACCACAGACTTTCGATGTCACGGCGAAGCTAGCATTGAAAAATTGAATGCCACGTGCTATGCATCCCCTTCTTGCTTGGACACAGTCGAGGTTTCGCTCTTTAAAGCTTGCAAATCTCTGCTTACTGGACTTGTGACTCGTATCCATTTGTAGAGCATCTATCTGCGATAGATGCAATCTGTTTCAACGATTCTGGTCCCCGTTATCAGAGTGCATCCGTGGGGTGAGTCCGAGTGGTACTACCGATGCACCTGGGTAATCATTCGACCTCCCCAAAAGGCATCCATTTCGAATGTCAACGATGGAATACATACAGACCGGAGCGACGTGGATGTAGATTTCTCTATAGGGCGATCGAGATTCATACGCGGAGGGAGCAGATCGTTGGTCGCTCTTCCTCGAGAAACGTTGACGGAATGCACCGCGCGATTCGCTGGCCAAGGCGGACCGAGTGAGCGTGGTGAACGCCCATCGCGATTGAGACAGCGATGAAAGTGATTTCCTTTCCTACTCCGGCTTCTCTTTCTTCCGTTTTGTCCTATTTCGCGATGTCACTTGTCATTGGGATTCTTGAGCGGAAGTCAAACGTGTCGGCTTGCTCCGATTTAAGTAAACGCGTGCTATATTAAGCGCCTTGGACTTGATCTATAATTTTTTGTTTGCGCGGTAGAAGTAGCGGTTAGCAGTGGGCTAGTTCTATAGCGATCTTTGTACGCGTGTCTTATTGCTCCATTTTATAAGATAAATTTATGGAGAATATGTGACGGTTTGAGGAGCTTCATGTACCCACGATAGGATTGAAAGATTCACGTTGTGGACAGCTTCAGTGAGAGTAGCGCGGTCTTTCACGCAATAAGAAAGGAAAGAAAATAAAACTGGATAGGTAAAAGGCAAAACGCGAGTAAAGCCAAAAAACTAGCATCGATGAAAGTATTTGCCGGTCCGGTGTGAAAGGAGGACTGCTCACCCGTTATAATAGTCGTGACTGCGTGAGCGACCGCCACTGGGATCCTATCGATGAAACAGGTTAAATCGTGCTACAAATCGTTCACGTACGGTTTGTCGTACGACGTCGTGCTTGACTAAGGTCGAGTCGAATGCAAGGCTATGTTACTGGATCGGATAGATCGATTCAGACGTCGCCATAACCGATGCTCGCGCAAGATAATCTAAAGTGTAGTAGTGATTTCTAGCACCTGTTTGTTTATTGATATTGGCGTGTTAAGTATATTCGTGCAATAAGAAAGTGCAATAAGAAATTCATTTGAATATGTCGAGCATCATTGGTTCCGTAATCATTGATCGTAAAATCGTTACATGATTGAATCGATGATGAGGTGCAAATGATAGTTTTGAAAAGCTATGTATTTAGAAAACACTTTGCATTTAGTAAACTCCCGTTTCGAATATAAAAATTACTATTTTCCAGAAATAGAACTCACACTTTTTGGAATTGTAATATAAATAAACGATTTTCCTGGAAGTTTTCCATCAAATCAATTGCAGAAATTGGTCGTAAAGTAACCTATTGCTACTCTAAGACGCCATCCCCGAAGAGGTTAAGCTCTCTGGCCGTACTGCAAGGGTGATTCAACGTGGAATGTACGCGCATCGTTCAAGACCCGGAACGGGTCTTTCTTTCGTACGTTGACCAGGACGCTGACAGAAAGGGCCATTGTCCAGGTAAATGGTCAGGGATCGGGCATAGGAGTCACCGGGCCAAGAAAGAGTGACTTTGATCGAGCGACTTTCTTCCCACGTAATTGCTCCCGATTCGTGGAGCCTCGGCAGCCCGACGGGATCACCGTGACTGGAGACAGCGGAGAAAAGGGGTATTACGGATGGTCAGGAAAGAGGCGAGTGAAAGGATTCCGTGCTGGACACGCTCGTAGATTCGACGAGGAGAGTTTATCCAATCCGGTCGTTCTCCTGGTGCAAAGCTGCTGGGGCGTTGTATCGCACGTAACTGAACACCGATCTCGCATTTTTCGGTCGTCGATGCTCTGTCTTCCTGCCGAACGGAATCGTGTCCGGCCACTTTCACTGCGACTTCCCTGCGATCGTACGGCAAATTGCGATCCCATTGTCTCAAATCGGTCCAGGAAACGGTAAATTCGAAAGGAAACTCACCTCCCACTCCCATTCACGTCGATCACGACGATGGTCGCGAAACGGAAACGGCGTCGTTCCGACACGGTCGCCTTTAACGATCAATTTGTCGCGACGATCGACCGGCAAGTGTGTCACGATCGTGAGCTGTTAGATAATCCGTCGCGGATAAACGTGGCCCAGCGAAGCGTGAGCTCGATGACACGGGAAGAGATACGGTCCTTTTCGGTCAACAGAAGCGATTAAATTTAATGGACGGTCGCGAGAACCGGCACAGTAAGTGATTCTGTTGCTGGTCTCTTGCGATACAATGCATTCATCGGTGAAAGCACACGAGATGCTTTCTACGCGCGACACGCTACGTAAATTAGCCGTTAGAATTGAATAATGAAGGTCCCATGTTTGGTACTTCGTTGTTTAGATCCAGAGGAGAATTTTTGAGCGATGGAAAATGGATGAGTATTTCAAATTGGTCGTTGGAATTTATGAAACAAAGTTTATTTGTAACAGATTTAAAACATACATGGAACCGTCACCATAACTATAACAGGTGATATAATAATAATAATAATAATAATAATAATAATAATAATAATAATAATAGGTTTTCGTGTTTATAAGGCGATGAGGTCCTCAACGACCCCAGGGGTGATGGGGTGGCTTCTGCAACGCGGCAAGCTGCACAGCGTTTGCTACAGCATTTTCCTTCGCTGCTATGACGTCCTTTTCCTGTAAATCGATGAAAACTCTGTCACCCTGTTTCCTTTTCGAAACGCATTCTATAATCTAATATAATCTAATCACACCAATTGTTCCTTTAACGTTTCGCAATACCTTAGCTTCCTGTTCACTTTGACTGATCTGTTTGTCAACGTCCTGCTTTTGCAACTCGGCGGCGGTCGCAGCAGCGTTCCGTTGAATTGCGGCTGCTGCAGCCGCTTCCCTGGCTGCGGCCACCCGTTGTGCAGCTGCAACTGCATCCTTCAAAGACGCCAATTTCTGCTGCAGGGCCACTAGCTGCTTCGCGCTAGATCTGGCGTCCGCTTCGGCGGATGAGGAAATTTCCTGCGACCTTCGTGAGTAATCAGAACAAAAGTCAGAGTGACGCCTTGGTACTTGTTGAACTAATCGTTATTATTTTATATCTGCAATGTTTACCTAGCTGCAGCCTCCCTCGCCGCAGCCTCTTTCGCTAGAGCAACCTTTTGCTGAATAACTGCAGCTTGCTTAGCCTCTGCTACCTTCTGTTGAGCCGCGTGCACGTTATGATTCGCTTCGTTGGCCTGCTGGATAGCCCTAAGAACGTCTGGAGGATAAGCGATGGTGGGAGTTCCGGGAGCTGGGTCCCTCAGAGCCTGGAATCGAAACGAAGGAATGAAAACACGAGCCGATGACATGGAAATATGAAAATTACCTGAACAGCGACGTTGTGCGTGGCTTGAACTTGGACTTGCGTCAGAGGAACGTCTGGTATTCCCGAAGGATTCCAAGGAGCAGATCCGTAGCTGCTGGGGGCCCATGGCGAGGTGGAAAAAATTGGCGCCACTCCGAAGAAATCGTATCCAGACGGTCCGAATAACGTCACACCTCGTTTGTCTTTCTTCGACTGCGATTTTGGCTCCGCGATCGCGACGAATGCGAGAACGACGATGATCTATGAGTATTTTGGGGAAAATTTATTTTTATGTCTGTTTACTAAGGTTTCTCTAAGAAAAATCAATTCTTTGAGTTTGAAGCAATCGAAGATAAAATAATATTTGTATATTGAATAAATAGTTGACCGGAGTAAGTATATTACCGTGTAGGAGGTCCTCATCTTGGAAGAGTTGTGGATGAAGATATCGATGATACTGAATTCTCTGACTCGAAGGACGAGTATATATACAGATTCGGATTCGTAGGAGAATGCCCTATCCGCGTCGATGTAATGACAAAATTAATTAAGACTATCGAGATAATGAAAAAATTGACATACCGCGGCAGAATTACAGGTCTTTATTGTCTAATTACGATTCGTTGCGGCGGCATTGCTGTACAATCACCGCACAAAGTGCCGACTACCTGCCTAGAAATTGATGGACCGCCACAAATATGATATATTCCCATTCAGGGAAGCAACGAGAACTATCTGTATCCCAACTTGCTTCCGGTAAGTCGCATTTCTCATTGGGAGAAGGTAAATTCACTTCATCGGCGCCATAAGTAACGTCTATCGAAAGTCACCTTCACTCTTCATACGTCCGAACCTTGATAGATCTTAATCCAGCGTTTGGATCTAGACTTCAGACTGAAATACTTATCGCCGTATGGAAATGTAATGATACAGCACCGAACGCTACCTCGTTTACAACACAACTTTATGCAGAACGTATATACAAACATATATAACGATACAAATTTTATAACAACGTTTAAACTAGTTTTTATGCTACATCCTGTGCTTGCTACTCTTATTCAATTAGCGGTGCCTTTCGCAGAGCTGAAGATTTTTATTTTCTTAGGAATTTTGTGTCCAAAGCCTCCTTCGAACACAAAGACGTCAGAACCATATCCTTCGTTATCCTTGAAGCCTTGCGGAGATTTATGGTATTTGAAACTTGTATGACTTCCTTGGCCTATAGCATCTTGAGATCCGTAGATGTCTTTATTCTTACGCGAGGATCTCGAACGGTAGCCTGAAATTTCATAGTAATTGTCAAACACGATACATTAATTCTTTTTAAAATTAAGTTTAAACGACATCGTACTCACTCTGTTTAGGGGAATCTCTTCTGTACGACGCATCATACTCTTCATCCATATCTTTGTCGATGTACCTAAGCCTAGAGGTATCTTCAGAAGTGTCTTCATTTCTTTGGTTCTCGTAACCTTCATCTTCCTCTTCCTCTTCATCTTCAGCCTTGTTATAGGGCTTTGGAGAAGTGTCCTCGAAATGATATTTAGACGCCGTATCATCGTCGTTGTCATCGCTCGACGAAGAGAAATCGCTATACTTTGTAAACGGCTTCTCTTCAGCTTCCTCGTCGCGATTCTGATTCGAGTATTTGCCAAACTTATCGTCGTATTCCTTGAAAGGGAAAGATATCGAAGGCTTGAAGTCACCCTCCATAAGAGGCGCATTGGAGTGCTTGTCTGGTTTGGATTCGTCGTCGTCGTCGTCGTCCTGCGCGTTTGGACGGTATTCCTTGTCAGAAGGATTGTACCCTGGATGACAAATTAAATTAGTGAAATGTCATCGAAACCCTGATTTTTGTATAAATTCTTAATTACAAACCTTCGTCGTCCTCGTCATCGTCGTCCGTGTCATCCGTTTTAGGCGGAGGAGGATTCTTCTCATTAAGAATTTCCACGTCTGTTAAAATACCCTGCGAGGGCGGAAGGTTTCGATGGCCACCAAGAGTTTGAACCTGTTGAATATTTCCATGGCCAAAGTGCAACTGTGGTTGCGTCTGGAGGGTTTGATATCCCGCCGAAGAATATCCACCGATATTGGGATAGACCTGTATCGCGGCACCCTTGTACTGTGGGAAATATGGATTGTTCCCTGTTGTCGAAATTGGTACCACTTGGCCTTGAAAACTGGAAAAGGGCGACAGAAAGGGCGCACTCATCTGCACATTGTTCACTTTGGGTGTTCTGGCTGGGAAGTTGAACTGATCTATAGGTTGTAAGATCAGCGATTGACTTTGTACATTCGCGAAATTCGGGAGAAGCTGGTGACCATTTTGGACCTGATGAATGGGCGCGGAAACCTTGTTGTACGGATTGTTTTGGAAACCGTTCACGTAGAACTGCTGTGCTGGAGGCTTGGGTAGTTGGTAGTTAGACTTGTACACTGGAACCTGGGTGTCGGATGATGCACCGTGGACACCTGAAAGGAAGTACGAAATAAGGTTGTACATAGCTTCCCTGAAGAGGAATTTTTAATTGATCGGAAAGAAAAATATGGTTAAAACTTGAATACTTTACCTATTGGTGATTTCTGATGCTGAGCTTGCTTTGCAGTCACAGGGTCATTCGCAACCTTGTAGCCAGCAGACATGGTGAACAAGTTTCCAAAATATGGCGAAGACTGCTCCTTCAGTTGTGAATTGGACTGACGAATAGATTGCGATGGGCCAGCATAGGGTTGCTTGAAGAATCCTTCGTATGAAGGCTGACCGATCACCAAAGATTCTCGTGGAACACCTTTGACATCCTTGTAATAAGACGATGACTTTGGGCTACCGTTTTTAAGACTTCTTGCATTCGGACTGGATAGCTTCGTTTGGTGAAATTTGTAATTTCGTGGAGCATTATGGTCAGACTCTACGATTCCTTGCTTTGGTTTCACAAAACTGGAAGTCGAAGATTTCTCGTCCGCGCGCACAGCCAAACTCAGTGCGGATACGAATAAAGTGGCGTAAAAGATCTGCAATGTATCGTTCATGTTTACGATCAACTGGCGTGGAACTATTTCACGATTCGAGCGATGAGCTCGTCGAGCTCATTGTTAATTCTTATAAACGAAATATAAACTGCAAACGATATCGACGCAGGTCACAGTTAACCGATTAAACGAGCACAGACAGACACCAACGTTTGTTCTTAACTGACAGCGACCGAGGCTCGGTGATCTTTTATATTCAGTGATTAGCGATGCGAGACGACTGAATGGGTCTAGCTTTTCTACGTTTGACAAAAAGCGTGTCGAGAAAATCCGAGTCGAATCTCCGCGACTCTCCACCGATCGCGGACGTTTGAACGGCGTGTCAACGACCTACTTGTTTCTTGATATACAGGGAGTTATAAAATACGATTTCTTTATTGCAGAAAAATCTTGTCAAATAGCACCACCTATTATAATTCTTGGACACTCTGTGTGTCCCCTGTATTTCAATACTATATCTTACTCTATTCTTGGTTCATTTAAATGTAATGTTTGTAAAAGCAATAATTATCAATTTTCTAACGAAAGTGGTAATGAGAGTAATGTTTGAGTGTACCCCATTTATCATTTATCTACTAAAGACCATCAACGTATTTGGTGTATTAATTCGTCTACGGTCAAACAAATTTCAGGATAATTAAATTTGTCAGCTGTACCTGAATGGTTACGAGGAAAATTAATGTTGTGTAAATAATATCGAACCAAGGCGTTTCAAGGCGTGTTTTAACACGAGTTTCCCGAAAGAGTGCATTTATTGGCTTGTACCATAATTATTTGCCATTCGTTTTAATTAGATGCAGTTTCTAAGTGCACGTCATTATGCGTATATACATCGCTCTAATGCTCATAGATTTGTCACAATCAATGAGTGTTTCTATCAAGAAAACCTACAAGTAATAACGATACCAGTCAATACTAACAACTGTCCATTGGTCGTTGACCTCGAATTTCCAGCGGAACCTGTTGTTCCCAACGGCGTAGATCGAAACAGCTATAAAAAATTTGTTTCTAATTGGTTTCAACTATCATTTCTGGTGAAAGTATCGAGCGTTGCTCGCGCGGCACATTATAGTTCCAATGCGTTGTCTCTGTTTCAAATCGAATCGTTCATGGTTCGTCGCATTGGGTATGAGAAATTGAGCGAGTAATCCGCTGTCGCGAGGAATCGTAAAAGTAAACTGCGAAGAAGCCGTCAATTCCGCGGTTAACGAATTTCGTCCGCCATTATTGGATCTTCGTCGCAATCGGATAACATCAACGCGACGTAACGCTGATTGCTTCCATTTTATGGACGGTGTTATGCCTCGCTCGTCAAGCAGAAAATTATGTTCGAAACTCAGGGACATCTCGGGGAGCTACGTACCACCATGGAGTTCGAAGAAAAAAAAATTTCACACTTTCCTGCACACCCTTTAAATTAAGTGAAAATATACCAAGGTCGATGTCAGGTCCCCACTCGACGAAAAACTTTCGCCTTTCTATGGTACTTCCAAGGGAATTTCCACGCATGTGTGATAACGTTAAACGATTACTGGACGCTCTCCTTTTTATTGTCCTTAGCAGGTTGACGGTGATAGTGCTTACTCGCAGAAGAAAACGCTAGGAACACTTGTGCAGACATCTTCGAGTATTAATTTAAAAAACATTAAATTTAAAGTGTCGAGGACAATTTATACCGATACCGATACCTACCCTTTGTTAATGGCAGCATGGAAAGTAATTAGAAAGGCGAGAGGAATAAGTATTTAACAAGTTCGAATAAATCAAACGATTGTTATATGCGTAAAATGAACCATCGAGCATAATAGATTCGATTTATCGCGTTAGTTTTTTGGGTGAAAGTACCGTTTTACACAAGCATCCAACTTACGTAAATGCGCGGATGTGCGCTAAAAACAACGAAAGGCAATTTGCGATCAATTCCATTTTACGTAATGCTTCGAGGAGATGTCAATAGGAATGGCAAATTATTTGAAAAGGTAAACAGTAAATGCAACGAATTGTAAGAACAACGTATACATTTTTGGTTTATGGATAATATGTACAACAATCGCTAGCACCTTAAAGACAAACAATTAAGACTTTCTCCATTAGTCACGATCGTTTAAACTTAAAACGAGTATCTAACTTAATTAGTTACAATTCATAATCAAGCAATAGCCTCTATGTGAACATATCGAACGAAAGGGATGATCGTTCGACAAAACACAAGACATTTACTATCTAGTTCTTATCGTACTAGTGTAATGATCGAAATTTTATCCCTACGATCCACGCATCGTAGGATTAAAATTCTACACACGATACCGCAAACAACTTGGCTATCAAACCGTCCTTTTTTGTGTCAAGTATCTTCGTGTATCGTGACCATTGTGCAAATTGGAGTGCAACGCGCTTTCTGACATTTTGTTAAAGTAATCCCTCAAGGTATCGTCGTAGTATTGCTGCTGCGATCGTAGCTTCTCGTCTTCGAAGAACTGCTTCAGCTGATCCTTGTCCTGGAAGTAATTCAGAGCGAGGCCCTTGGGCAGCTGCTTGTTCTTCATCAGCAGACCAAGAAAATTGTGCATCCTGGGGTGATTAATGCCGCCTTCTTTGCCG
This sequence comes from Hylaeus anthracinus, assembly GCF_026225885.1. NCBI lineage: Eukaryota > Metazoa > Arthropoda > Insecta > Hymenoptera > Colletidae > Hylaeus > Hylaeus anthracinus. Next base: position 2,924,868 of record NW_026534330.1, on the reverse strand, counting down.
CCCTTGTGGTGTTCGTATCCCTTGAGGAAAATATTCTTATCGGTGGGCGACGAGGCGAACGAGGAGAACGAGTCGATCGAGCCTTTCTTAAAATCAGGGCGACGATGTCTCGTATCGTGTAGTTGCTCAAATGGTGAGCTTTCGGCGTGAATCGTGTCTATGTTCGTCGCAGAAGTCTCCGGACCACTTGTCTTGGGAGAGAACGTATGCCTGGGATAAGGTCTCGGTCCATGGAAATGACTTGGACCATTGAATCTAGGTGGTCCAGACATCGGTCTCTTCTTTCCTGGCTTGTCGTGGAAATGGCCCTTTGAGCGGTGAGAGCCCGAGTGAGGAGGTTTCATGAAGTCCCTGACGTGCTTGGTGTCTCTGAAATCGCTGTTCGGGCCAAAGGTGAATTTGTCTTGATCCGAAGGTCTGCGATGTCTATGGGGTCTACCGCTTCCATGGTAGGAGTGCGTAGAGTCCGAGGATTGAGCCTTCAGCATCTGCTCCAGCGCCGCCAACAACTCGTCAGGCTTCTTGTTAGTCAATTCAGCCGTCTGCGGTTTCGTTTCGCTATGATGCGCTTCGGCATCCTTGATTCTTTTCGAATCAGACAGAGAAGCCTTCAATCGCTGCAGCTCGTTCTTCAGCTTTGCGATGTCCATCACATCTGACGCGTTGTGACGATGATGCCCTGGCTTTCGGTCATTGTTCCACTTCTGGGAGTTGTATATGGTCTTCAGAGACTCCTTGAACATCTGCTCCGCGTAGGTCGCCAGGTCTGTGTTCAGTTTTGGTTTCGTCAGTAGCTCGCTCTGTGCGTCGAAGCTGGGCTTGAAGAAATTCCCTCCTGGCAACAGCGGAACGAGATTCAGATTCTGCGGCAGAGGTTCGCTGGCGTGCAGCTTGCTGTTCAGAGCATTCTGATTCTTCATCACGTCTACGTTGGGCACGAAGTTGATGGGATTGAACACGGGCCTGTCTTGAGACTGGTACGTTTTCATGTCGTTGTAGGAATCTTGGTTCTTCGAGCCTATTTCCGTCAACGAGTTAACGAAATTCTGAACGTTGGACGAGGAATCGGTGGTGGACACTAGCGCTGGCCTGGCAGTGACCACGCTGGTGGTGGTGAACATGGGGAATGGCGTGGTGAAGACTGCCGCGGGATAATGCATCGCCCCGTAGGAATTTATGATCGTGTCCACTGGACTTGGTTTGATATTTGGATTCACAATCTCTACGTTTCTTGTGCCGACGTATGGCAAATGAGCGTTCTCCAACCCCCCTGAACCACCTTGGAACGTGTTCAATGCATTAACGTTGTTGATACTCTGGCTACCGGTATTGTCCACCGTTGGATACGTGAGCGATGGCAATTTAATGTTCCTCAACGTTGATATACCATTGTCTACCCCTGTGTGCGGTACCTTTACGAACTGTTGGTTCTGCCACGTTCCTCCTTGAACGTTCTGATGGTCAGGGATCAGTTGAGGAGTGCTTGCTGCGAAAGTGGTCAGCGTGGGCATAGGCTGCAACACAGCTGGCAACAGATGGGTCGTCTGAATGTACGTCTTCGTTTTCGGAACTACGTTTTGTTGATAGAGCCCAGTCTGCACCTGTGGCTTTACAATCTGCTGAGTATTCGAATTTTGCAAATAATAGGAGTTACCGTTCAACTGCCTCTGATCGTTCTGACCCACCGCCATGGTCGCCGAGGCCAAGAAATTCGCGGTGGATCCAGAGATCATGTCCTTCTTGTTCTGCGACTCGGCAGTCACCAAATTGATCTTCGCTGCTGGCAGAGTCTGAGGCGTCGACGTGATGGTGGACATCGTGGGAATGTTCTGCACCTGCAAATTCCCGTGACTGACAAGATTTTGACCGTGCATGCCGTGTGGGTTCACCTGAATATTGAAATCTGGGTTGGATTGTATCGGAGTCTGCATCAACGTTGGGACAGTTTGATGAGTAGGCTGAGGGACTATCAACTGAGGCATGCCCCCGTGAACCTGATACGTCGTCCGTGGCGTAGCTGTCCCATGAACACTGTGAATGGGTATGCTCTGCAAGGGGTTCACGTTTGGGGTGACTGCGAAAACCGGAGAAACCGTGCTGGACACGTACTGAGGCTTCAAGTTCGTCGAGAATTTGTTGGAGTCGCTCACTTGAGGAAGCACCGCCTGCATCGAGTTATGAAAGCTGTTCTGACCGACGATGACGTCCGGAGCAGACGTGGAGACTCTCAACTTCGAGTCATCGCCGATTCCCGTGGGTGAGCTGACGGTGCTGACAGGCGTGGCTGAGACTATATTTTGCACAACGGCGTTCGACACGTCGAAGCCTTGGCTGCTGCCCATCGCCGACGAGTGATCAAAGTTCGCTACAGGTACCAAATTCACTTTGACAGGAACGAGGAACTTTGGTTTCTCTAGTTGGCCAATTTCGACACCGCTGGAGTGTGAGATCTCTAGGTTAGGAGATATTTGATTCCAGGTGTTGCTAGGGTTGAACTTGGAGCTCTGATGAGATTTGTGCCTTGCTTCCAACCCTGACTGTCTGCTATCGTATCGCGTCTCTTCGTAACTGTCGTCCTCGTCGCGATGTCTGTCGTCGTCCATCCAAGAATTTCCTCGCATCCTCTGCCTTGACTTCGTTCTCGAAGAGTGATGCCTCTTACCGTGGCTCTCGTACTCTGTGCTATCAGACACCGATCCTCGATGCTCCTTTTGGAGTCTCTTGGAGCTGTCGCCGCTGGAAGGTCGTCTTCTGTTCTTCTGAACTCTTCTGGGCCTCTCCGTGTACTCCATGTAATCCTCGTCTGATAAATCCCGGGAGTCTTCGTCACTTCGGAATCTGCCGTCCCTGTTGTGCAACACCCTCGATGTTTGATAGTTTTCTCCACCCGAGCCTGATACTATCGGCGAGTTACCGAACTCAGCGACTACAACTGGTCTTGAGAATCTGTGGTGATTGTTCGTCTGCTGAGAGGACGCCGCGATGCTGTCGTACGCGTCGTAGCTGTTGGAGTTGCTCTTCTCCAGGTCGTTCACCTCCTGATCCGTCCTTGGAAAGGACGAGGCTATGGGCCCGCTCTGTCCGCTCTGCCCGTGACCGTCGTAGTTGAAGACATCTTGCTGATGATAATTATCGAGCACTTTCTCCTGCTCGCGAGCAGCTTTGTCCTTGTCCCTCGCTGAATTGTTAGGATAATAACGAGCGTAAGAAGAACTCTCGTCGTTATTGTCGGTTATCGTCCCGTAGTTTCCTGTGTAATTCTTCAGGTTCTTTCCCTTTCCTTTGATCCCGTATCTCGAGGAGGACTCCGTATTCTCGTTTCCGCTTTCCACGGAGCTCGGGGGGCCTTCGTAAAAGTCCGGATAATTGGCGACCACGGGCGTGTCGTTCCTGACTTTCAACAGCTCGAAGTCGTTTTGCCGTGTCTGGTACTCGAACGATCTGCGATTGTTCCCACTCGGACGTGGGAAGTTTAAGAATATCCTCGCTTCCGTGGAGTAGGCGGGATCGTTTTCCAATTCGTCCGCATCTTCCTGCTCGACGGAGTCCTCGTCGTCGATGGTGAAGTTGCTCGGATCGTTCAAAGAATTGCTCCAAGTGATGTTGCCGAGTGGCTCCAGCTGGTCGAGGCGATTGGAAGACTTGGACGTCGAGGATGTCGTCATCGGAACGAAACCGTTTGAGTTTTCGTAGTGCACCGTGGTGTCTATTAGCGAGGTTCTTAGCTGATCTCGAAACTCCTTATCTTTCTCCTTGGATTTCTCGACGTTTTGTACCACGCTTTCCGAAGCGGTTGCAATTTGATCGAGAGTCGCAGCTTCTTCTTTGAGAACCACATCTTTGGCTCCTATTAGGTGCGGCCAGCTCAAAGAGAAGAAGAGGACCTGCATCGAATACGAATGCGTTAGCAGAGAAGAAGGTGTATTCGATTCGCAGCGTGAGTTCACAGACTTTCTCGTCATCCCGGACAATTTAACCGAATTAATTAAAGAAATATACTGACAGCCATAACGAATTGATTTTTTATACTGTCAATGAATATACATAGTATTTCTTTTAACGCGTTCTTTTTAAATGGCTCGTAGGATCAGCCTCGAACCGATCTATGGCGTCAGACGCGGTAAGACGCTAGCTGGTTCGAAGAAAGTTGGCGATCGCGTTCAAGCCCGAAAGAAGAAAGCGCTCCGATTATTGCGAACTTGAGATAATGGCAAAGCTAAACGGAATCATCGGCGAAAATAGCTGGCAGTCAAGGGACTGACCTAGAAAAGAAAAGCGGAGTGGAAAAGTAAAATGCGGAGAGCATGCGTGTGTACTACGACGGACAAGGACTGAATGTGCACGGAAGCAGATCCACAGAAACTTTCTCACTGATTCATGGCGACCAGATTCTGATTGACGGCGAATCGGGTCTTGTGTAACTACCACTCGAAAGATCAAAACTGCGTCGTCAGGTTGTGTACATGCATCCGGTAAAGTGTGTCATTTTCAGACGCTCTGATACATTTCCGATTAAATAAACACGGTTAATAGTAGCGTGTAATTTCGCGTGAAGAAAAATTGCTCTAATTGCGAAGAAAACGCATCGTGCAACGTACATCCACGCAGCTAGCAATAAATCTCTATCCCCTTTCGACGGATCTAAAATGGAGCGACGTAGAAAATATCCCTGGTCAGAGAGCGCGAAGAAAGTAAGGTCTTACTTCTAATTGGTTAACTCGCGCGGGAGGTAAATTAGGGAAAACACTAACGTCGAAATATTAAGATAGAAAGTGCTCCAGTTATACTGATCCGTGTACGGTTAGATACACACTAGAAATTTCTGTCGACGTTGAACCTGTTTTTCACAAATTTCTGAAATGGATTACATTTGTTAATTTAGCAACACCTTTTAGTAGAATCGAGACATTTCATGCGTGAGAAGGAGAGAAAAAATAAGAGTAAGGGAATCGAACCAATGCTGTACATAATATTTGCGTAATAATCGTTCTCGCGGTAGAAGGAACCAGTTGCTAATTAGCTACCGAGGCGATAAAGATCGTAACAAAGAAAAAATAAAAGTGTTAAATCGCGTAAAAATATGTCTCGCAAGGTGATGCAAACACGCGTTGGATAAATTGTTGAAGCAAGTTGTCACTGTTTCTATTCACTCGAATGGACATTTTTTGATGGCGGAAGGGGTTTACGAGAGTTTCACACTCGCCCACGAAATGCTACGATGGATTATTATGGACGGTTTATCCTTCGATAGGTCGCCATAAACACAAGAACTGAATTCGCACTCGGATCCCGGTACTTACGAGATGAAACAACATTTTCCTTGGTCGCGTGTCGGGCACACCCTCTAAAACGGAGAACCACAGTTAGGCAGGGCCGAGTGTCACTGAACGTCGCGTAGAACACATTGATTGCAGCTTGGTGGTCTGTCCTTCGAGCTTCTGTAATCCGAAGGACCTTGCGAGGCGAACATCCACGCGAGAACTGAGCAACATAGTAGACACGCGATTTTCTTTATACACTCCGGTAGCCAAGTGAAAAATATCGTTCTAAATATTATCCTAGAGCCCATCGGCCTGAGGATACTTTCATTCGCGACACGCGACTGCAGCTGGGAAATTGTTGTCCGCAACAAGTGCAGGATGCGACCACCCATCATTAACGTGGTGGAAGCCACGCAAATTTGCTGGACGAAGGAAAAGTATCCTAGTCCGTTCGCATCAGACTTGGAGATCTACGAATGTTCGGTGTAATTAAGTGCAATTACTTCTAATAATATATAACGCCTGGATTTTTTTTTTCTGCAGCTAATCGTTCTCACTTTTCACGAAGAATCTCGGAGCAGTTCTCGACGAGAAGAATGTAGAAGCTATTTTTGGAGTTCGATTAATTTTTGGCAATCGTTCGATTAATTTTTGGCGAAGAGATCCCACCCAGACGCAACGTAAACTATGGAAGATTCGCCTAGGATGGTCAGTAGTTCTTCGTCCAGGATTTTATGCGCTCTGAAACGCACGCATTATGCACAGCGCGCTCGCTCCTCCCGATGCAACCTGCCTCACACGATAGAAACGACGCTCAGCGTCGGTGTGCCAGGACGCTGCTGAACGCTCGAGGATTTGCCTGTGTAAGATCTCGCCAGCGCTGGCAATCGCCACAGTTTAATGCCTTGTGTCTAATTGCCGTGCTTCGTAGATATGCTGGAGATATCATCGTTGCTTCGCGTTGTGAAAACGTGGAATTAACTGCGCCCTACGACTATCGCGAGTAGTTTGTTCATCCCCACGCATGCAGACAATTAACACTAATTACCTGCCTCGCAACCGTGTCGCGTTCACTTACTTTTTTCCCTTTGCTTCCTTTTTTGGCTATTTTGATGCTATGATAATTCCCGCGAATTTAAATAATAGACTGTAAAATTTATGCATTAACATTGTCTGTTGTTGATTCGCGAGATAACCGTAAATGTATATTAGTAGTTTGCGATTCATCGTTCAGGAACGATTTGGATGGAAAGTGAAAACTGCCGGTGCTTTTGAATTTCGTAAAATAACTTGCAAGCGATGTTTGCTTTTGTCAGATAGCCACAATAACTGACGACCGTCATTCGAAAGGAAAACGTGAAACGTTTGCTTGAAATAACATATTCAGCCTTTTATTTTCCGCTACGTTATCAGACAGTAAATGGAGCAATCGATTTGCTTCGAGTAGCAGGTATTTCAAATAATGAAGCTATTTCATTGCGGTATGCGCAGTATTTATGTGGTATGTGTGGCATTTGTTTGCGTGGCGCGGCGCGTTTGTGGTATTCGTACGGTATCCGTGTTATGTGTCACGTGATGTCTAATTGTTAGACAGTGAATTTTATGCATCTGCGATGCTTACGAGAATGGAAAACGCATGCAGAATCTAATATGCATTTGGAAAAAGAAATTGATCGTTGCATTTTCTGAAACATATTTTGCGTACGATCTATACATTTTAATAAATTCTCTGGCAGATTTTTAAATTTATCTATCGATCGGTGAGAATACGAGAAGATGGAAGATCGAAGGGAATTAAAATTGACTATCGATTATGTATGAGTTTTATTCAAATATATATGAATGTATACAAAACGAGTGTCTTGAGTCCTTAAAAAAACTAAGCTCATAAGGTACCTTCTTGAAGCGAAGAATTTGGTTAGAAGCATCCGTGTGCTTCGACCGCGACCGATTCTTTGAAACTTTGATCTAAGAGGTAATAGATCTGACGTCTCAAAGAATCAACGCCCAGGTACAGTATTTCGCGATAAAAATTTATTGCACAATCCCGTATTAAATACTGTCGAACTAGACAATTCATAGCATTCGAAGAACAATGTCTTTTCCGCCGATCTGAGATCTCAGAAACACTTTAGCTCTTGACCTTGTAAGTCGTGAACCTTGGATCATCCACAATCTGAACGTTCTTCACTTTCTGCCTAGCCGTCGAGCGTTCACCGTAATGGCTGCCAGCCAAGTCCGCTGACACATCCAAATTGCTCGTCTCGTAGCTCGATCTTCCATTGTAAGAATTCGAATCGTAGCTAGGTCCACTACGGGCGTCATCTTGCGTCAGTCGAATCAAATCCAACACAGGACTCTTCCCAATACCGGAACTCCTGTCCTTGTCGATGGACTCCGTTCCAAGATTATAGGTGGAGGGTCGCGCCAATTCCTGAATACTATTGGCATACTGTATCAAGTACTGCTGAAGCAGAGCCTTCAAATTAATGTTCTGAGAGGGCTTAGGTTGGATAGGGGACGCTCCGTCCACTCTAAGGATGATGACGGGTATCAAAGAGTTCCCGGCTTGCACGAAAGTCGGACGAACATTCAAGATGGACGATGGGTTCCTGATGTACTCCGAGATGGACGGATTGTAGTTCAGCAAGTCGGAGTACTGAAGGTTGTTGTAGCTATTCAGATCGCTGTTGCTTAGGCTCTGCTTCGTTGCCTGCTCGTTCTCTGATAGTATCGTGTCCAAGTAATTCTGAACCTTCGGGGTGTACTTGGTAGCGATCCGGGAGCTCTCACCTGATGAACCGTAGACACTAGTGACGGGGGTGGTGGTGTTGATTGTAGGCTCCGTCACGTAGGAGTCGGTGTACTCGGCATTTGGGCTGTTGGTCTGGTACCTGAAACAGAGGAGTTGATTACATTACAGTGTGGTGCAAAGTATCTTTATTTTAAGCGATCTAAGTTCACCTAAGTAATACTTATCTTCGCCAGTGAGTTCACCACTAACCTGGAGGGTATCCGGCTGTAAAGAGACTCGTAATTCAGCTTCTGTCCGCTGGAGCTGGGCTTCGTTCTTCCTGAGTAAGACGACGAGAAGGAATATCCGGTAACAGTGGGCTTTCGTTGGTGCGCCAAGTTAGGCTGCTGCTTCTGGCTCACTAAATTCTGATAACCGAGCCGGTACACTTGTTGCTGGGGCAAGCTCGACGACAGCGACTCCGCGGAAACGAATGGGTTCGCCTGTTGTTCGTTCTGCTCGACTACCGTGGGAAATTGCACCGGACCCTGGGAGAGGACGGTGTTTTCCGTGGTGGTTGCTTCGTAAATCGAAGGAGCGCCCTGGGATTTAGTTCGTTGCGCCGTGAATTGCGGATATTCCACGTAAGTAGCAGGCGGGACGTCGGACACCCGGCCGTCTGGGTATTTCCAGAAGATTTTGTTCTCGTAGCGGATTCCATCCTCCACCGTATATCTGGGACCATTGCCAGACAGCTGCGCGGAGTCCTGAACATCGTAGCTCGACGGTGCGACGGTGGAGGTCTCGACGGTTTGAGCAACGGAGCCCAAGCCTTGGGGGTTGATACGGGATCGAGTGTTCTGCCTTTGGGCGGAGTAAGAGTGCATATTGGCCGAGAAGGGGCCTGTCGTGGCATATTTGTACGAGCCAGGGCTGGAGGTTACGTATCCGACTGTCTCCGTGGAGCTGAAAGCCAAGGACGATTGCGTGGTAGTCGGAATGTTCCTGTATCCAGAGTACTGAGCTCCAAACGAGCTGACCGCCGGTTTCTGCGTTGTTGGGAAGTTCTGGTACCCGAAATTTGTTTGTGGCTTCTGAGGCTTCGTCCGCGATCCGAACACAGGCTGGGATTTCGATGATTGCTGATAATTCAGGTACTGGTTCGATTGAGTCTGACTTTGAGCCTGGATCCCACCGAACGAATTATGTCGCGTTCCATGGAAATACTCTGCTCTGTTGGTAGGTTGGACCTTCTCTATGATGGTTTTAGGTAGGAATGGGCTGATAGATTCCTCGATGCTCACCGTGGTTCCCGATTTTCCAGCAGGGAAGTAGTAGTTGTATTTTCGAGGTTGCAGGACGTTCTGCTCGAGACCGTATCCGAGACCACTGTTGACCGTTCGTTTGGACTTCTCCTCGGACGTGACGCTTTCATCTTCTGTTCCATTACCAAAGTCTAGTAGAATGATCGGAGGCAAAATGGGTAGTCGATCCTCTTCTCCCTCGCCATCTTCCTTCGAGTCCAGGATCTCTGCATCCTCTGGGTTGTCCAAACTGACAGGCTCGTTCACGGACTCAGCCTGGGCGCTAGCTTTGGACAGATCCCTTCCTGAAGTTCTTGCATGGCTGAGGCCAATTACCAGCAGAATCGTGGCGATCTGAAAGCGATGGACGCAAAGTAAGGAAGAAGAGTTTTAGAAAGCATTTACTATTTAAACAAAATTATGTTTCGATGCATCATCTTCTTATAAAGTGTTCCACGTCCTCCTCTCTTACGGCAGAAGAATGGAAGGACGTTCGCGAAGTAGGCTAATAATTATTGATCGAGGGGAAATCTTAGACGTCTCGAACAGCAATCATTACAGGGGTCGACCTTGGCAGAAAAGAGTTTGGATTTCTACAAGGTTGCCGTCGAAGTCAAGCAGCCGGAGAACGAGTTTTATGCGCTGTGCACTTGTGATTTTCACCGCTTTCTTCGACAGACAACGCGCCTCGAGGGATATCCGCGCCACGTGAATTGAAATTTCAGCGTTCATCGATAAGAAATCATCGCTTCTTGTTCTATAGATAACGAGGTATCGTATACTTGGACGTGACTAAATTTTCTGTTAACTTTGAATTATTTTATGCGGATTATTTCGACTGTAACCCACAGTTACGATGCTAATAATTCTCGATTAGTATCGTACACCAATTAACGAAAACGAGTTTGGTAAGAAAGTTTACACGTAACGCGCGTATCATCAACCTGGTTTTCGTGAGACCAATTTACCTGGAAAGTCATTAATTATTGGCATTTCGGGGATGTTGTTTGCCAAACGAAAGCAAGGTTCTCATCGTATTTCTACGTCAGCCAGATATGAAATCAGCCGTTACCCAACAAGGACCAAAAGGAACAGATTTTATGATGGTGTGGCGCGCCAGTATTCGTCGAATACCTTGAAGGACTTTCACTGACTTGCTCAAGAGCATCTGCCACGACTACTTTGCCGGACGCTGCGCGACCGTGGATGAAAGAAGATAAGAAACACTTTCTCCATAATGATTTAGAAGAGACTATTCCGTAGAGAAAAGGGAATGCAAAAGTATCAGCAATGCGGATAATTAATCGTTCAATAATTTATGTTAATAGTAAGACTTGTTCCTCTACGTATCGAGTAGAAAATTAACCAGCCGTGAAGAGCAATACTATGTGTAGAGATTGGAGTAATTACGACAAAATCACTTAACTGTAGTCGATTGCATTATAAATAAATTAGCAATTACTACATACTTTTAACACCTAAAGTAGTCTGAATGACGCCGACCATGCGATGGACTACAATAAACAGAATTAAAATTCACGAAGCAGTAAAGGGGAAGTCCATGAGATGATCACTGAAACGACGCAAGAAGTATACCTGCTGCGAGCCTAATCAGAAATCCAGTGGGAAAGCCATCGAAGATCACTGCAGCGCAGGGCGATGCATTCGAGAAAATTTTCTGATCAGATATTGCACAACAACCTACAGTTTCTATTTTCCATAACTGATCTTATGTGGAGGCATTCTGGTTTTGGAGAACTAAAACTTATGAAATTTTCACGAATTTGTTTAAAATAAGCTAGTTGCTCTAAAAATGTAAAACTACGGTGATGTATTCACGTGTGATTCAAGTAACTATGAACTTTGTTATGTGAATAAAACTTCACTTTAACGCACAGATTTGACTTGTTCGTTGCAATATAACAAAATACAATAACGTGGTCACTGACTGCTTCGATAATGAAACAGATTGATTCACAAGTGGAATGACTTGACGAATCAATAAATGGTTAATTAGTGAGATGATCACTGGAACGACACTGGGATTAATCAATTATCCAATTGAGAACCGATGGAAACGATTCTTGACGGTGCATGTCAGTCAAGTGACATTCAAGGCAATTAGAAAATCTCTAATTTCTATTGACAAGTAAGAGCTAAAACACGCGATTCGCGAAAAAAACAACAAAAATCACGGTACTTACGTAGATCGCGTTAGACCTCATGACAACGGTCGACCTTAAACCTGCACGCTTTGCGGCCTCGTCGTGTGTATTTGGGACTGATGAAGCAGAGGCCGCAGCATCCCACCTTATATGCCTTCGCTTGAACCGCGAGAGGGACACCGTGATTATAGTTTCACCGCCGTAACACAGAGGCATTTCTCATTCGACACGTACGGAAAGACACCTGCCAGTAGCGTAGCGACGCTGTCCAGATTGCGTGCTCATCCTCGATCAGCACTTGGACGCGAGGAAAGCAGGAACTACGATCTGATTCTCGCGTAAGACTGGTAACATTAAAGTCACAAATAATCGACGCACGTTTTCTGCTACCTTACGGTTTCATGCAATCGCCCGAATCGTTGCGCAAACGCAACTTAATTCTGTTATGTCATCCTCTGCCTTCTAATCCAGAACTGGAAACCCTGGCGTGTACCTCTGGATCTTCTACTTTGATCTAATCGATTTTTATGTATGTCCAATTGAAAAGTTCATCAGTTATTCGAACAAGTTTTGCTCCGATCAATGTGAAATGTAATTTTAAGTTAAATTCAGTCATTTCTGCTGAAAAAGTAATTCACTGAAACTTTTTTATCTCGATATTTTCATCTGGTGAGAAAATTTGGCTATGATAATTTGATAACGCAATTAAGTAACTTTTACTTAAAAAATGATGCAATCGTTTATCTGTTCTAGTAAATGAAAACTCAGTTGATTAACAATCCTCATGGTACAGGTGAGGTCCCAACGTACCTGTATTTCTGGGAAATTATTTCAAAAGCCTACACCATTGGCTCTTTCCTCCAGCATCCGCTTTCTCGATTCGGCACGCTGCTGGCACACGCGCAAATGGTTGTGTCTGTGCACACTCACTTCGTGTCTCACTGACACTTCTGAGCGAGTGGACGTTCGTATCGCAACCGATGATGGTTTTATCACCGATACATTAGCACTGCCAGTCATACATACATATGTAGATATTAGCAAACATATTAGGTGATCGTTTAATAAAAATTACGGGACACAGATTTCTAAAGAATAACGAATTTCTGAGAATATTCGTTGAACAACCAAGTAACTGTTATCTTCATTTTATTATTATTCATTTATGCATTACTTAACTAATTTTTTCTTTACATCTAAAGATTATTATACCGTAGAAAACGTTAATGTAACGTACGAGCAATTTATATTTACAATGAATATTCTCATTGCTTACAAGACAATATCAAGGTTTGCTCGAATAAACTAAGTCTCGAGGGAAATCTCAACTGACCTGTATAAACGGAATTGAAAAATAGTAATTGTATCTTTGATCTAATTGCACTTTAAACGAACTAACGGTTTCTTAATTGAATTTTGTTAAAAATTCCAGTAGGTACGATTTCTATGACTTCATTTGCCATTGTGTTTAACGCCAGCAGTTGCACCTTAATCACACCTAATCATCGAACTAATCGTCCCATCATTTACGCGCCGAATAAACAGTCATGTATATCTTAATTACACGAATATAGTATACGCTACAGAATAAGATTTCTTCTTCGCTAATTACCCAAGAATTTCGAATCGTTGTTGAACCAGTTAGAGTGTTTCATAGACAACAATGATTGCTTAACAAGTCTTTATTTTTTTTTCTTTTAAGAATCATATAAAAAGTACACCTATAAGTCTGTAAAAAAAAAAGGGGAGAAAAAAAAAGAAATAACAGAGTAAGACGAAACACGACGTTCACGCTCGTAGCTCGGCGTTCTTCGATGAAAGACTAGATATGCGATCGCGCCTTCTATTGTTGGCGAAATGTCTTCAGGTTCACTCGTAACTATGTACTTCGAACGTCGAAATTTCCATCGACGAAACCGAACACCCTACTGACCACGTGTGGTCGACACTCGTCGATCGTTACGCGACGAAAACTAGCTAATCAGTTTGTTTTGCGTTTCTTGTGCAGGAAGTTCTCTTTCGACGGCAGGAAGCCACTTTCCAATTTTATCGGCCTCTCCTGATATCTGTAAGAACGTTGCGCGTTAAGTACTCGAAGGGAAGATGTCACGCGATTGTGGTTTATTCGCAACGACTACGCACAGTCCTTCTGAATTTTTCTTTACTGGAGCTGAGACTTGCCTGGCAAAATCCTGAGCCGCGATTAGATTGCTCGGAACGTACGAATCCAGCAAAGATCTTGGCTCTGACAGGTCTACATGGTTCTGAGCCGGAGTGGATTCCTCGTCTTGCGATTGAACAGGTGACAGGGGCGTGACGTCTGATTTGAAATCTTGAGCAGGCAATTGGGGTGGCACCAAGTTATCGTTCGGTTCCTCGGGATCCTGTAAAGTAGAAAATCGAGTTGAGTTAGTCAGTTTCATTTTGTATACAGCAGAAACGTTTTACAACATTTTACTTCCAGCAGCTCTTTATTCTAGTAATTATAGACCCTCGTTAACTCCGTTAATAATGTGCTCCTTTCGCTACTATGATCTCTACGTTTGTTCTCGACGATAGTGAAAGGTTTCTAGAAGTCGATCGCGATAAAAGAACGAAATCATAGAATCGCAAAAATTTTGATCATCTCTGATCAAGATTAATCTCTCTTTAACTCTAATCCTTCATCTCTCAAGTGTTACCAACCTTGACGTAATTTAGAGATAGGCTCTGGCTGGCTTGCTGGACATGGTTAGGCAACTGATCGGCGATCGTCGTCGCGGTGTCCAACTGTTCAGGCGGAGCACTGTACTTCCCGTTGGCAGGCAAAGAGTTATCCTGCGCGTAGGCAGGTGCACGAGCGTAAACATCGGTATAGACCGGCGTAGCATGCATGTAAACCATCGTCGGTTGAGTATAAACTAGCTGAGGGACGTATTGCGACTGGGGCTGAGCGATGTACGCTTGCGTGTACAAGAACTGCCTTCCTTGGTTGTACGACTGGTCTGATGGAAAGTACGTCGGTACGTTCACTAACGGTGCATTGGTGTACTTCTTTGGAGTAACGGGAGTAGCATAAACTGTGGTGCTTTTTATTGCCTGAAAGAATGGTCGTTTAGTCCTTGGCTAGTCTTAAATCCTTCCGCGCGACAACGGAAGCGGCAGTAAATTGCGCTCACGAGTGCAAGCCGTGAAATATTAATCGAGAAGCTTGTTACATCGGAAGCTTGATATTTTTATATGGCTGTCTCTACGTTTCGTTTCTTTGATCTGTCTATTTAATTCGGTCTTCAACGAACAAGCTTGATTTCGAATATTATTGTAAACGGAGTACGATCGTGAAAAGGATTATTATTCCTCTAACCTTGGTTGCAGTGGCGGCTGGACCGACAGCATTGTATTTCGAAGGGTACTGAAGCTGATAAGTCGGCTTCGCCGAAACAATCGGTTTCTGGTTCAGCGATGAATAGAGAGGAATGGATATCTGATCCGCCGCTGATGTAGTCAACCGAGGCACCAGTACGCTGCTTTTACCAGGATTTACGTCCAAATTCGGATAATAGGTCAGGACGTGCATCATGGGAACATCGACGTACACCGTTTCTGTAATAATACGGATATGTGATAACGAACCATCGTAAACGAACTGTTTTTAATTTTTAAATTTGTTGGACGAGTACCTTTGTTTTTCGCATATTTTGCGGTGACTGTTTTCTGCTGGGTGGTCTGCAGTTGATTCCCCACGGTCACTTCCGGTCGGTAAATAAACTGTTGGGGTTCGTAGACGTTGGGTCCGATCAACCTTTGCGGTGGGGGCTGCTTCTGTTGCTGATAATCAATGTAGTATTGTTGCAGCGGTTGTTCGGGTAGAATGCTGTTCTGCTGCTGGTAAACTTGCTCTCTTGTGGTGTATTTGTTGTACTGGGCGTAGGATTCCGGAGGAACGTGCTGAAAAAAATGTCAAGTAAATAAAACAAGTCTGTCAAATTGATCGAAAATATTTTATTTTATTTAATCTACACTTATAGAATACTAAATGTTTTACGTTTTGACTCGAAGGTGGAGTTACGTATGTCACTGGCGAACTGGTGGGCCTACTGTACTGGCTGGGTATCTGATATTGTTGCTGATTAATTTCCGGTTTCGCCAAGTACTTCGTTTCCTGTGGCCTTCCGATTCCCGACTTCGATATGCCCTCCACTCTCAAGTTGTCCCTCTCTATGTCCTCCAAGTTGATTTTCTTCTCCCCGTTTATGCCGACGAACAGCACACCCAGTATGAAATACAGTTTCTGCAAAATGAATAACGCACGTCGTAATCCACTGACCGAAGTCGATAAGTTGCTTAAACGGTAAGGTTAATTTAACGAGCTTTATTTTCATGCGGGAAACGATTGCACCGAATATTTAATTTCGATCATGTATTTGTTGCTTAACCATTGCGAATACTGGTAAAAAGTGAACTTGCATCAGGGTACACTTTCACTGCCCACGAAGTTCTGGGTTAAGCATCCGGTATGGACCACTCTTTTATACGCCGCGCCACACATCGGGCCCCTCCTGTGGTCCGAGTGTATTCCATCATCGATGCAAAAGTAAAAGTTTCTCTTCCTGGTACTCGCATAAATTTCGGTGCAATACGGGCATAATACAGGGTGTTCAATGAATTGCAATACGAGTGGAAAATGAAGTAGACTGATGCACATTTTCTGATCACCTCGTACATTAAAATATATACATTGAATTCAAGCCAAGAAAAATGGGAACGTGTACTTGTCTTGGACAGCTCACTATTATTCTTCGAATAGAATGACACGCTGCCGATGGCAAGGATTGCTGTACGAAAGAAAGTACTTTATCTTGGCGATGCGATCCCGTTGGATAAAGTATTTTACAGAAATGAAACCTCATCAAAGGAGAACAGTCCTACATTGAAAGATATATCGAAATAACACTTACCATGCTGCTCAAGCGTGAAAAACAACGATCACGACACAGAGATTCCAGCTCTACTACAAAACCAAACTAGATTCACCTTCTCTTATATAGCTTTTACCCCTACCCGTAGCATCCCCTGGCGAGGCACACACTTCACCTGAGAATCATGGCGCGCATAAAGGTCCTCTTCGAGCACGTGTTAGGGAACATACTGGGATCATTCCGATAAAAGTGAAGGGACCAAGAGAAGGCTCCGATTGTCCATTTCGCGCTTAAAAGCCGTGCAGTCAGCTTAGTGTCTCGTTGAAACGGAGAGGAGCATCATAAAAGGCGAATCGCGGAGATGCTGAATAATAGCACGTTGTTCCGGTGTCCTAGTCGCTTATCCTTGATTTTACTCGAGCGTACGCGTTACTTAACCTTCAGACGATCACGCAATTTTATTCTATTTAAAATACCCGATACAGCACTCGACTGAGAACGAATAAATTACAAGTAATTAGCCGAAGGGTTGAAAATTGCAGGAAATCCATGATACGACGCAAATAAGATCGAGAAATTCACTTAGATCGTCAGTTTTCTAATCCAAAAGGTACTAATTTTCTAATTTCTAATTCCTTCTGCACGAGAGTTATATGCACTTCTCGCGGCCGGTAGTCGCTAACAGCGGGCGATTAATTCGAGAAAAACGAGCGTTATTACACGTTTTCCCGTGAGAACTCGTGCAGGAAAATCGATGGAAACGCGGATGCGTTTCGTATCGTTCGGAAACTGGTCATTAGTCGAGTATTTCCAACATTCAGCCGGAGTGATCCACGCCAAATGCATTCTCAATGGAAAGAGGCACGTTAAACGGCTGTCGCGGCACTGTGGGGGTCGGCAATCTCCGCTAAAATCGTTCCAAGTTTTCCAGTACGAAGTCGTACTAATTATTCTGCCGGTTTAATCGGTTCATTAGTTCGCTAATGAAGTGAATTCGTTCTCGGACTGCAATCGACAGCTTTTATCTGGAATTCACGCGTTGTATACACAGGACGCTTTTCAAAGGTAGTTCGGAACTTTGAAGTCCTCTGGTATTCGTTAAATTGAATAAAAAAAGAGCTGGTCAACGTGGCTCCACGAGTCGATCCTTGCAGAGTAAATAGCGATTTTATATTTCAATAATGTGCAGTGAATTCATATTATTATTAATCAAATAAATGGAACGACTAAAGGAGGTCGAGGATGTCGGAGAACATCTCTTCTCGGAGTCTCTTCTTGGACAATCGAAGAGATGGTCAATAGATTCATGGAAAGGCGGGATAATCGTTGACTTAGCAGCTTGAAACTAAAGTTTTCGTTCCAAGCTTTATTCGATTCGACTGAAAGTGGCACACTTTGTTGGGATAAAGGATAAACTTTTCACCGTCGAATTTGAATACTTCATTTATTTATCTAAAGTGCGAAATCTCATTACTATAAGTAAGTCGAACGATGAAAGGAAAGCTTGAAAGGAAGACAAAAGAAGAGGAGACAGGGCAGTAGAAATTTAGTCGTCAGGCGAGTTTGCAAAATATCTGGCGTTTTGAAACATACTTCCTGAAAATGAAATTAGAAATTTTTAACCGTGGTCGTGTGTTATGTAAATTACACATCCGACTTATCAAGATGATCTAGTTTAGATACGACTGAGAGTAAAATCGGTTAAGAATGAAATTACACGTTTTGTCAGAAGATGTAAAAACAGTTGCAAACAAACTAGGAATACTTTGTTGCGATAACTATTTTCACTGCTCGTTAAGAAGAATTACGGTAATTCTCTTCGCGGTCGAGTGAAAATTAGCAGGAAACCACATCGAGACACATCCTCGACGGAAAGGTATTCCAAAGAGGCAGAAAAGGCGAATTTTCTGAAATATTAGTTTATGGCCAACGGAAGGAAAGGAGATCTCGTGACTGCTATCTCTTCGGCGGTCTCTCCACCCTGCGGAACATCAATCGATTCGTCATTGAATCACGAGTTTCCGTGAACCCTTTCTTCGACCATGCACAGTAACACGCCTCTCGAAAAGGAAATAAAAAGACACTTTCTATCCGCATCTCGGAGTGTGGAAGTAGAGGGACCGATCTATAAAACGATGACCGCCGGGCTCGTACCTCGAATCGAATTACCTTCAATTAACTCGAGAAACTTTCTCAGCCGTGCAGCACCATAATATTTGCAGAAAAAAAAGCATAGACTTGTGTTATTGTTTTTAGAAACCTATACGGATATCGTTCGCAGAGAGTTCACAGGTTACCCGAGCATTTACGGACATGAGCATTCGTCAAATGCAATATTTTCAATCCAATAGAGAATTACACCTCGGCGAGGAGAAAGCAAATTTCACGCAATTGCAAGAGACGGTTGTGAATGGATAACGATCGCGATGTCGAGCTACATTGTCAACTGTTTCCATTTTATAGATCAGTGATCATCCTTAAGTTTGTTCTTCATACAAGCAAGCTTTTTAACGAGCCTTCTATGACTGCGAACAACTCAATGACGATGTAACGAATAAAAAAATGATGACACGGAACTTTCAGGTCACCGTGTATATCGTGGATCTAAATCCAGCCTGCGAGAAAGTAAGAGGCTCGGTTCGTCCGATTTTATTTTCGACCACCGACACACTCACCGTGAACGGGAAAAATAAAGCAAAACATCGGAGAACGCCACTCTCTCTCTTACTTGCCGCCCATCCACGAGAGATTCTGTTGGATCGCACTTCCCCTTTCCATTACCGCGCCCAAACGATCGACCGGACGTTACCGCGATCCGGATCTCTTCCTTTCGTTCCGCGAACGTTGCGCTGCCCTTCCGCGTCCATCTCGAAGCGCTCGAGAAATCTCGATCCGGTCGAAACGCGTTTCCCGCTCACCGACTCTCGACCGCTATTATTTCGTCGTTTTTTTGATAGCTTTTCAAGTACCATCGAGCTCGACTATCACTTTCTTCGAGCGTTAACACCAGATCTAGCAATTAATTGATTGATTGGTCCTCTTGTTTCAAAGATACGATAGTGCACATTATAGATACGCGATCTGGAGTCAGGATGAAAGGGAAACGACATCCAGGAGAAGGAGACAATACATCACGCTTGGCAGAAACAAACAACAACGATCGTTTATTAACTAGTGACTGTATAACGAGTACAAGTGCGTAGGATGCGAAAGCCTCGTGAATAAAAATAGCGCCGTGGTGAATGGAGAAGGAACATCGACGGATCGATATTCTCTCTTAGTCGAACAGTAAGTAACTAGAGGAATATATTAACGAACAATACTCTAAAGAAGTCCTGCACCTCGCGCTCTATCAGGACTGACGTGTGATTATCAAAGACGATTATGTTGTCCATCGTCGATCACCGAGTTTCTCCTGACAGCGCCCTGGTTACATTCGTTATAAAAAATGTGCAGAAACTACAGGGACAGCGTTGTACATATAACTAGAGACCCATTTCTTCGACTAAAAAATTCAATCGATAGCTTCATCATAGCGTCAAAAATAGCTGATCTAAAAAATACCCCGAATCGAAGAGATGACGTCTCTGTAACGACTAACGAAACATAGCACCATGTCCACCGAGTTTCTCTTTACCCCTGAACGCGAAAAAATGTTATCCCTTCTTCGTCTTAGCGCCGAAATTCACGTCCTCCAAGTTATTATTCTTGTATTGCTGCGACTGCTGCTGGGCGGTCGTTTGCGACGGATAGCCAGAGTACTGATAATTGTACCCCCGAGGCGTCTGGGCCGTTACAAAGTTCTGATTCTGATAATACTGTCCCTGATCGTTCTCGTAATTTTGCGGCTGCTTATCAGTCTGGCTCAAACTGCCATCGTAATCCTGGCCGTCCTGAGAGGACGGATTTTCATAATTCTCGTACTCGCCAGAGTCCGTCTGATCCTTTCCCGGTTTCTCGACAGCGGTGTACACCCCTGGCGTCAGCGGATACTTGATGGCTTTTACTTGACTCGCCTGATTCTGCAACACCTGACCCTGTCCGATGTTCAGCTTCCCAAGAATGTTAGGGTTCACGATGTAAGCCAGTCCAGTCTTGGCGATGACGTTCGGAACGGAGACGAAACGTTGGGCTTGGCCGTTCTGGTTCGAGTACTGACCATCGTTAGTTCCAGCCTGGGTGTCCTTGTTGGCCTCGTTCACGCGATACTGAGCAGCCTGCTGTTGCAGATTTTGCGCCATCATCTTGGCCCAGGTCTGGCTCATGAGCTCCTCGAGTTGTTGGGCCTTTAAGTAAGGAGCTGGTAGAGGATAATCAGGACCCACCGGCTGGCCAGCAACGCTGATCACCCTATAGCTTGTCGTTGGCAACGGAATCTGAAGGGTCTTAACTCGCACCTCGCTCACCTGCTCCAATTGGTTCCGCGGACTGCTTGTCTTGTAAGTGCTGGATTGTCCGTCGAGATCCTTCCCGTTTCCAGAAATGTAGTTCCCTCCGTCCACGTATTGATTACCCATCGAGTCGTGATCGGCGTCTTGTCCTCTGTACCTGTTATCACCGCTGGGTTTCTTTTTCTCCTTGTCGTTGGAATCGGAGTACGGGTCGTTGGAGTAATCAGCGGGTGGTGGCATCGGCGGAGGTGGGTACAGAGGCTGAGTGTAATAATTAGGATAATAATAAGGCGGTTGGTAGTAGTAATTAGGATAAGACGCGGAATAAGGAACAGGTGAATAAGAAGGTGGAGGAGCCATCGCGTACGGCGTACTGTACGAATTGTAGTCGCTGTACGCTGCCGTTGGATACGTGTACGGAAGGGTACTGTAAGAATAGCTGGATGGTGTGGAGGCCTTGGGGTAGGAGTTGTAATTAGAGTAGTAAGGATCTCGAGGGTAATTGGTGCTGTAGCTGGCGCTGTACGAGTCTTTAGCATCGACTTTGGGCGCGTAGAGCTCTGGTGACAACTGCGAGACTGACTCCCTCTCGGCTCCTCTTTTGATCAACTTGGGACTGTAGGGGTACACCGGATATATCGGTAGGAAGGGCTCGTCGTTTGGATCGTTGCTTTTCCCATATCCTTGCACGGCGATCGCCGTGGACAACAGAAACAGTACCTGCAACAATGGAAATAAAAATGTAAGAATAAATGTAAACAGTTGGCGTTCAAATATTAAGCGAAATTCTCTCTATTTTTAGACGCTTATTATTCGAGGATGGGTATATACCAACCAGCATCTCCATGTCAATCAACCGTCGCCCACGCCTGTCGATAATTACAAGCCTCGGATCCGTGTATTCGTTGCTCGACGCTGTCTCATCCGTTCACCCGATTCACGTTTCACCGTCGATCGAATAGATCGTACCGACACGCCGGCGGGATCTCTAATGACGTATCAGTCGACATTGAATTTCTCCTTTATACCCAGGCGGCTGAAAAATCGCGGAAACTAGTTTAACATTTCACTGTTCTTATATGTAGATAGCTGGCGGCGGCCGGTTCAGTGAAACCGCCTAGTAAAACGCCTCTCGATCGTCATGTCGTCGTTGTACAAGCGCGACGCGACAAACTGGTCCAAAGTGCCGCGGGTGGGACAGCGATCCACCTATACTCACGTGACTGAACGACACGAAAGGGGAAACAAAGGCAACGACCGTCGCGGCCTAAACGTGAAAGCTCTTGTCTGACGTGGGACGAGTTAAGCTCCTTTGGACAGCGAGTAATTGTCGCTGAGCCGCTGCTGGCTATAAAACATCCTACAACGAGAAAACAAAGAGTGTCTCGTTCGACACGCGATCTTGAAGAGGCTCTCGAACTTCGTTTAGATGGAAAAAAGTCGAGGCGATTTGTTCGGAGTAACGTGGTCACGGAAGTGAGCCATTTCACGATTCCAGCTAGAGAGGACTTCGAGGAGTTCCGGTCGCGTTCGTCTATTCAATTTGTTTTACTTTCACCTGTACTGGCCAGCTACGAATCTCTGCCCTGGGGACCACACCTTCGACCACCGTCGCGATGGTAAATACAGGGTGTACTCTAACGTGCGGTCCCCAATTCTACAGTTGTATCGAAGGCAGAACACGATGAAAAATTTTACTTTACAAATCCACAAAATGAGTATGAATGTTTATATGAACTTTCTTCGTGACTTTACACGCCCTGTATAATAGCAGACACGATCTGAGAGAAGGCGCACGCGTCCAAGCCGCGCACTTGATTCGCGTGGAGGCGACAGCTTCGTTGTCGTATACGTTTCGCTCGAGAAAGTGCCCTTTCCAATACGAGCCGGGAGGAAAGGTTTATCAGGGATCTGAAACACGCTCTAATATTCGATGCTTTGCATTTTCTTGCGATATTCGCATGAGGGATTGCGGAAAGCGTTATTGTCTGGAATAGGAAACATCGGACTCTTGACGAAATAACAATGAACACTGTTGATCGCAATTGACGGCGATTTCAGCACCATAAACGTTACGATGTCAGTGATATATCCGTCCGTGTATCATAGTATGCAATTAAAATTTCCGATATCGGTCACGATCGGTTGCAGGGAACGGTTCCGCGAAGAGTAAGAGCAGAATTTTCCCTGTTTTCGCTCGAGACGCGCCTACCGGGACGGGCGTGAGAGTGAAGAGCAAGTATGTCGCTCGTAGAACCGGTCAGAAAATAGTGAAACTTGAGTTTTCAACCACGGAGATATAAGAAATATAATACTACGAGTTGCTCGGAACGATGTAGTCCCTGTACTTTTAATTTTTAGCAGCTCCTTCGTGCAGACATTTGATTGTTAATTATCTTAGTATTAAGAGATAGCTAAAATATTCGAATAATATAGATCGCCATTAAAAACACCACTATAGTAATTTATCAGTGATGTCTACTTGTCTGAACAGTCATACCCAGTCTCCTTCGGTTTCCTGAATTTTGTCTGTTTCCGTATGCTACGCGAGGAGGGTAGCAACGTTGTCGAGAACTGTCACGTCTGCCATTGTTCCGTGAATCTGGGATCCAGCCCGCAAGATGTTGTTGCCGCCAGCAAACACGCTGCTTTGCGTTGCACGCTTCCTAGTTCCTTATAAAGGCGGTGCATCGGATCTGCGACTCGCGGAAACTGCGATTTCATGGAAAGGGCTCGCGTCTCCGATTGCATCGGTTCCCTCGTCGACGTCTCTGTCAACGAAGACGCGTGTTTACTCGTGCATGCGCACGTGCGATCGTCCAGAAGTAGGTCGGGCTCGAGAACATCACCTGGAATACTGCATCAACGCATCCACGCGCTTTCTAGATGTGTGGGTGCTGTTTTATGTCGGACGAGAAACGGTTTGGAAGCGTGGTTGGGTAAAACTTTATTGGAATAATAAATGGCGAATAGAAATTGCAACTTTTGGAAAAGGCTGTTTTCGTCTAGATAAGAATTATGCCCGTCGTTATTCGAAAGTCTCGGCGAATGAAGCCTGATATTCGACGTTGATAAATTACTTTTGTTCGTCGCAATGAGGGTACAAAGACGGTTACTGTAATACGGGTAGGCCCTCGAGTACTCCGGATCCTCTATAAAGTTTTAAATATTTGCGTCCCTTGAAAAGCTTGTCGAGTAAATGGCGTTTTCCAGCTTGAGAGCGTCCCTGGCGAGCCCGATAAAGCTCTCTAGTTGCTCGAAAACTTCGATACTCGTCCTCGCTCGAAGAGTTCTAGATCAACATTGACCCGAAACGTACTCTTCTCCTTCTCGCGAAGACAGTAAAATTGGAGGAGTTTCCAACTAATTTAAGCTGGAAACTTTTAATCCCAGCGTGGCACCGTGCAACGCTATTAATACAGAAGAAGATGTAACAAATTATCCTGCTAAGAAGGAGTGTAATTTACAGAAGTCTCGTTTGTCTAGTCAAATGAAACGCAAGCAATTAGGTAGCCGTGTAAACGTACTCCAGGGGAACAGCTTCCTCGAAACTTGAAAATATCAATTGCTAGAACTGTGCTGCTATGCGCTGTTTATAACGAAAACGTATACGGATCAAATGCGACTGAAATACTACACCGACGACGAGTACCGTTAGTGTCACAGGAATAAAAGCAGAAGAAAAGGAACAGTACTCTTATGAATCATGTTAAACCGGTCTGTGCACGAGCGTCGGCTTACGAGGGACCCCAGGATACTTTCCCAAAAAGAACAAAAGTTTAGAAAGGAATCCGCCCATTTCGCCGGTGCTGTCCTTGGAGTAAAAGTGATCCTCTTTTTACGGTTTGGTAGCGCTTCTTGTCGCCATTTTTATTATTATTATTATTATTATTATTATTATTACTATACGCAGCCACCGTTCCCGTTTACTTTTCCCAACGATAACTTTCACGGTGAAATGGACTCTGATGAATGAAAAAATGTTCCAACCACGACAGGCTTCGCGCAACGTTGAAGGAAGCCTGCTGTCCGAGACGCATATCAGATTCTCCAGCGAATCCCACGAGATCTTGCAACCTTCTCAATTCGCGTGGAAGAAAATCGTAGTCGAGTGTTTTTTAATTAGAAGGCGAACGAATCCTTTCTGTCCAAGATTTTTGATTCTCGTTTTCTAGTTTTCAGTAGTCTAGATAATTATCGACGCGGTGAAAGCTTACGAATTCATCGCGTGCTATGAGGTTTCCAGATCGGGAGGTTCGGGGACAGGGCGGTTAGATGATTATAAAAGAACGTACTTTATTACAAAAACATCACTTTATTACAAAAAATGATTACACAGCTATGTAACAAACGTCGCAACGTCGATGTCGCGTATGACGGTCCTTAAAAGCAAGTAACAGCGATATAAATATGCAACGGCAACTTAAATAGGATAATTATGCTAATAAAGTAACTATAAATTAGCTCACTGCCTTTCGATTCTAGGAGTTCCTGCTTCTAAATCGACGTTCGCGATCAACTCTTCCGAATACGTTTCGATACGCAATCGAGCCTCGATGGGCGATCCTGTTCGAAACGTCTACAGTTTAATATTTCCCACTAGGACTGGAGTAAGAGATCGTGTCATAATATTTATTGCCCGTGGAACTTGGGCCTTCGAAGCTCTTCCCTGCAGGATGTCCGACGTATCTGGGGCTTAGATTCGAGTAAGATCCATGGGGCTCCGAAGGAGTGCCGTACGACGTCGAGGGAGCCGAGTAGCTGGCCGAGTAGGCGCCCGAGGATCCAGAGTAGCTGGTGCTAGGGCTGGAATAGCTAGAACCAGAGCTCGAATAGCTGGAAAGAGGGTTAGAGTAGCCAGGACCAACGTATGTTACCGTAGGACTCGAGTGACTGGACCCACCACTGGTGTAAGAGACAGATGGACTCGGATAACTGGAGCTTCCAGAATAGGAGGCAGAGGGACTGGAATACTTAGAGCTACCGCCAGAGTAAGAGACAGAAGGACTCGAATAGCTGGAGCTACCATCGGAGTAAGAGACAGCGGAATTGGAGCTTCCTCCGGAGTACGAGGACGAGCCAGATGAAGATGGTATGTAATTAGAGTACGAGTTGGATCCAGATGAAACAGGGAGGGTGTAACTGGAACTGTCGGAGGATCCGTGACCGCCAGATGATCCAGAAGACACAGGCAACGAGTAGCTGGCCGATCCACCGGAACTGGATATTCCGTGGGATCCAGAAGATAGAGGGATGGAGTAACCGCTGGAGCCAGATCCTTTTCCAAACGACCCCGCGTCGACGACCAATCCACCGCTCACCGAATGGGACGAGCCAGAGCCCAATGATTGGAGAGAGATGCTGTGTCCCGAGGAACCTCCTAAGGAGCCCAAAGACGCTGATGGTAGACTGTAAGACCCGTGAGACGATCCCAGCATTGCTGGAAGACTGACGCTACTCGACGAACCTCCGTTGCCGTAAGATGACAGTCCATGAACACCCGTTGCATAGAGCGGCGACGAGTAACTGGAACTAGCTCCTGAGCTGCCGCCGCCTTGTCCAAAAGTGACTGGTCCAGTCTTCGAAGAAGGGCTAAACAATGCGATGGTTTGTCCTCCTCCTCCTCCCCCTAAGCTGGCCGAAGAGTACGAAGCTTGGCCGCCGTGTCCACCCAAGGAGAGCCCTTGAAGATTGAAGCCATGTCCTAACCCGACTCCTCCAGACCCAAGACTCAGTCCTTGTGATCCCAAAGAGTATCCCAACGAGCCGTGTCCCAGGGAGCTTCCTAAGCTTTGAAGACTCTGAATACCTCCGGAATGTCCCAAGGAATATCCTCCTCCGACTGATCCTCCGCTGTATCCTGAGCTCAGGCTCGAGTGAAGAGGCGAGTTGTAAGAGGATCCTCCGGACGAATAGCTTCCGGAGTAATCATTGATGCCGCGTTTACCTTTTCCTGGTGGTCTCGAAGGCCGCTTCTCTCCTTGCGCTTCTCTGCAGGATATGCTCGAAATGGTGAGGACCAGAAGTCCCAGTAATATCTATAAAAGATGATAAAGTATCGTTATTTATTCGATATATAAAGATCTCATGATAATCGGGCAATTACTTATATTAATGGATGGAATTGAATAAAAGAGCAATGGGCCAGTGAAGTGAGTTGAAAAATACGAATTTAAAAGGTTGATAAAATCGAGTATATCAGGCATAGAGTGGAAGTAATACGATATAAATTAATGGATGAACGTTTAGGTGTTGGTTCCAGTTAAAATGATTTAGATTTCTGGAGAGACACTTACCAGTGTCCGCATGTTGGCTTGGAACGTGTTTATCCAGTGCGCTATTTCTCTTGGCCAAGTGACAACCGGGTGTGTAAGTGAAATTGTGGTTTCTGATGCCATTGCTACCAAGAAGAGTCCTTTTATATACAGATCCCCTCTTACACGGAGAAAGAAAGGTCTAGGTGAAGGTGAGTATCCCCCGCGCTGGTACATAGCACACCACCACCATCGCGGAGTCCCGTTCCAGCCGATCGTAGATTCAAACGAAGATGCAAAGTTTGCAAATGAGAGTGCCATGTGTGGTAAAAGTGACTAGATCGATATTTATCACTCATTGTTCCATGGGATCCTGAACGAGAACTTCCTTTTAGAGAAGTCGATGCTCTCTTACGAAAGGTAGGAAGAAAACGATCGGTTTCCTCTTTCGAATTACGTCGACCAAGACAATAAGAGACTAATTAGGACGTGTACGCCGACGTTCCTTTCAGAAACTTCTTATTCAGAGTTTGTCAGAAATTCGAGCGAAACTTTAGTGGAATCTAATAGGGCGCGCTTAAGTATGGAAGGTAGGAAGTTTCAAAGGATTGCCTAGTTCTACCTTATGCAAAATTAAAAGGATAAAAAATAGTTTTCGACCAATTGTCACCATAAATTTCACTTTTATGACACGGTGTTGCATGTCTCCTAAGTAGAGACATTAACAAAACATTCGTCGGTTTCTATTCAGCGACTCTGTACATTGGATCAGTGAAGAAAGTACACCGTGTAGCGAAATACAGCATAGAACTCGGTAATTAGTTCTCTGAGATGGCTTAGCACCGACACTCGTGGGACACGATAATTAAAACTTCTTCCTGGTAGATAATTGGCTGACGTTTACGAGACGTAACTCGGAGTGTTTTTCTGTGAAATTCGTCAAATGATCTGGTAAAAGGACATGGTGAATTCTAATTTTCTTATGGAAGGGGACTCTAGATTTCCTTCCGGAAAAAGATTACTGTGCAAGTGTACTCATACAGTTGTTTATACATACTTTAGCAATGAGAACGTTCCTCGTTTTTCTATAATGAGTATATTTGAAGTAACAAAGAAACGTTTCTTTCAGTTCATAGTGAAACCGCAGTTCATCGCAAAAACTATTGCATCGAGGGTATGATTCAATTCAGGTCTGCAATTAATGTTGACTCTGCATTATTAACGTATCCCATTAACGGGTTCCCAGAGGTAGGTATAAATCATCCTCCACGAAGGCACTAGTAATCTCATTAACCCACTGTGATAAAATCCTGATCCTTTGATCTGCCATTTATCTCTTGGTAAATTGTTTGAGAAAAAGTAGTACAGACGTTTTCTTTGAAGTTCACCGTAAGATTAGGATTGGTCTATTGTATTGGACCTAATCCAAAGAATAAGAGTGTTCGTCACGAACACGTTCACGATGTAAAAATTGACTCGCGAAGATGCAAGTCGGTCACGCGTTAGAGTTTGCACGTAGCATCGCGAAACTCTGTCGATGAAAAGGATATTCGATGAGTATTTAACGAAAGCAGCATCTTTTCTCCTCGTCTGTCAATTACGCATGCGATGTGCATCGATATATGAAAGTTTGTGTGCTGCACACGCTCCACATTTACAAGTCGCAGAAAGTAGCGTCGATCCTGGAAAGTGAAATGCTCGAACACCCTGCAAAAACTGACCAAGATTTTTGGTGTTTTTTACGCTTTTATTCTCGCGCGGCGTAATAGTGTCGCGGACGAAGAAACTAGCAGCGAAATAACCGCAGGATGGTGACCGTAAAACATTACGAGTCTGTGGAATGACAGTAATTTTTGCGTTAAATCGGTGTCGAGACAAAATGGAATATAAATGAATTGTTTCTGAGAGTCAAAGAAGCAACAGAAAAATGCAATCACTCGATGCGAGACAACAGACGACGTCAACCGCCCATTGTGTCAATGATCTGTAACAGCTGAAAACGCCGATTGATGTCGAAACTTTCACTCGTGGGATGAAGGAAGTCAGCGCCATTATTCTCCAGCGATTTCTCGGGTCGAATTCATGGGCCATCAAAAATACAAACACTTAGTCACCCGAGAAACGCATCGAGTCAATTTCATCCTCCTTCGACGTCGACAGCAATCGAAAGTTCTTCGACTTTTTATAATTGGCGATACACAGAAAAAAGGTAATTGAGAACGCTCGTTATGGCACTGTGAATTGAATACAACTAAATTAATTGTATCGATTGCGTAGAGAATAAGCGTTAGGTGTTACATCGTATGCGATATAAATAACTCTATGAGGTAAGACGATCGCGAAGCGATCCTTCATGTAGCAAAAACCAGAAAGGCTTTCGTTCTGGCGCGTTATGATTTTAATACACTAGGCTCCCCGATGCGATAAAGATAAATCGATATTTATCGCTCATTAAAAGGGAAGTATGACAAACGTTTGGGAATCACTATAACCAATAACAATTTAGAAACACACTACGCTCTCGATCGTAGAGTTTTGTAAAAAATTATTTCACGCAGCGACACCTTGCGTGTTGAATTTATTCCCAAACGGAGATCGATCGCTGGGAGAAATTGGGATGAATCTCAGACCATGTCGCCCGACAAACGGTCGACAAGAATTCACACCTGTCCGATTTCTGTTCGGTCGGTTTCTTAGGTTTCTCGAGTTCCCCAACGGTGCTTTGGAGAAGAAATCCTGACCGGACGAGTCCGAAGTAAGACGATAGAAGTGCGCGAGGCGCGCTAAAACGAAAACTAGGATGAGATTCGGGTCAGCCGCGGAAAGTGAGTTGACAGTCTGGTTTCCTGTGCGTATCGTGACGGAGCGGCGTCCACCGGAGCCGTTTATTCGTAACTGTCACCAGTTTTTCCGTTCGAGGCTCCTAGTTTCCACAAAATAAGTTAGCCGTCCCGCGGAGCCAATTATACCTGTTCAGTGGATACCTGTAGAAATCTAGAACATTTAGCGGTATAATCGTGCAAGTGCAGGTTCATCGCTTTGTTTTCTTAACTCGGTCGCACGGGTCTTTGATAGCGTTTTGTGGTTACATTGCGCCACGGTGTAATGTCATCGATGAACAGGTTCAGAAACTGGTCTAACATCAGAACGCAAAACAACCCAATTTACTTGTCTTCCGAACGCTCTCTGTGTCTATATTATTCAATCGTAACGAATTTGATCGCATTTGTTAAAGTGACATTTGCATGGAAAATAGGGAAACTGAAATTCATTTAGAATTAGGAGTCTCGCTCAGTCTCGCAGAAAATTTTATTCATAAGAGCCGCGTCGAACTTGAAGACATCTTGCGAGCTAAGGAAAATTACAAATCGTATAAACGAACATTCTTTACTGACTGCAATGGTGCCATTTACATTGGAACTCAAAGTATGACTCATCTTTTGTTAAATTTCCTGACTCGGTCGACAATGTTGTGTCTAGGAATTGACTACCGTGGTCTCCCGCTGACCGAGTCTCGCAAAATTGGCAAGAAAGCGTGTCCAAGTACCACAATTACCTCACAGGAACGCGGCCAACTATTACGACATCGACGGGAAGGTGTGCACCTGTCGACGACGGGCGTATTACGTATGCTCAGGATTATCTGAGTAATCTGGCCGCGTTGACCGTGGTTAGAATTATCGAACGACTTTCGAGGTCACGATCGAGGTACTACAGATCGCTCAGTCGCCTATTACGACTTCGGTGAGAGTTCCGCGGCGTGGCCTGTCGCACTCACGGACCGGAAGTGGAGATAGTCGGTTTTCTAGGGTGAACTTTCTTCGACGTGATCCTCGCAAAACGATGAAGCTCCTCGTGCGGGATCTTTTTGGAATATTATATCTACCGCAGTCGTTCTCGAACTGTTTGAAGACTTATCGTTGGATATATTAAACATCGATTCATAAAAGAGAATTAAGCGTGAAGAGAAAGTTGTATATCAAGTGCTCGTCGAAAACTTTGTCTTAGGTAGATGCCTTTTATACCAAGCAAACGTCCACCGTTCAGGATCGTCCGATACGAATTGTTCGCTGATTAATTGATACTTAAGGAAACAAGTAAATTCCAATTGAAGGTACAAAAATATTTATTGATAGTAATAAATAAAAGTGGTGTATATACATGATTTCATCAATGGAAAAGCATACAAATTTGAACGAATTCTACCGTTTATCCCACATCATACTAATACGAAAAGCAAGATTATTTTTATAAGCGAACTGGAAGCACCTTTTACCGATTTATCGCTAAGGACTCGTATACTTGAACGAATAACAAGGGTCGATGCAACGTGTACAATGTTTCTGATGATCGGTAAAGAATTACCGCGTCCCCACGACAGCACAGCCAAACGATTAACGCTATCGCACGATTCCCATCGAAAAGATACGAATTCGAGGACGAGCACCACCTTTCTGGTTTCGAAAAACCGATAACTTATTACGTATTTCTAATAATTTACTATCCTCACGATGCTGCCACAAAATATCATAAGTAAAAATTCAAACTATCAACAAAGATACCCACTGGCTGAACTTCACCCCATCCCATCTTCTTGAGAGGATACAAAATTCTCTACCAACATTTCATGTATCGATAACATTCCATTTTTCGAGCGCTACTGTACCAGAATTTTTCTCCACCGCAAAGGTGGCGATCCTCCTCAACCCACTGACCGTTGAACCTCCAAGGAAGTAACACTTAGAATTCCCACACGTGTGAGCTGTCAGCAGTCAATGGGTTAAACGAAACCCGAGCTAAATGCAGACCTAGCGGTGCATATTAACACGTTCGTCGCGTCATCATCGAAACCGTGCCACCTAGCACGACTTTGTTTCCTGACGCCTGCTGCGATACTTTCTTCTTCGACCTCGTCGGTCTCTCTTTTCCGCGCGGGTAAACGGTCAGTCTCGATAAGGGTAGGCGAGTGACGATGCACTCGCGAGGAACTGGATCACCCGTCATTTCCATATTTGTGCCGGTTTCGCTTGCGTGGCGTAGGTTGGCGCGTAGCTCCACGGATAAGTCGGCGACGCAGGTTTCTGCAGCTGATAGGCTACGTTTGGATAATAGTATAACGGGTAGACGGGTTTGACGGGCTTGTAGAGGAACGGATTGATCACTGGAGACTGTATCCCGTAAGTTGGATAAACCGAGGACGACTGAGGGGGATGGATGTGAGCAGGCGTCGCTGGAATCACAGGCTGCAGAGGCGTTACTGGACGAAGAGGTGCCACCACGGGGTGCACGGGAACAGGAACGGCGTGAATTGGCGGTGACGAAGGGCTGCTTGGTCTGCTAGTGGACGGAGTAGTTGGATTCGAGGGTGTGGACGATGGCGTGGTTGGTTTCTGGCCGAGATCCGTGGGAATGGGTAATCCGAAGTGCGTGGGCGAGGAGCCTGACGTTTGGACGGGCGTGAGGGTTCCTGGCGCGAAGAAACTCGGACCGTAGGAAGGAACGTTCGATAGGAAACCTGAACCAGCGATTAGGGTTGGCACGAAACCGCCGTAAACGGGTAGTCCCGCGGCGGGCGTCGGCAAGGAAGGCGCAGGCTGCAGCGTGGAGCCAACCTGCGAGGATCCATCGCCCTTCGCGGCCTGAGGAGGTTGCACGGTGGTAGTGGTGGTGGTTGTCGTTGCGGTGGTCGTTGGTGGCAGGGTAGTGGTCGTTAGCAGCCCGTAGTTAAGAGGTAACCCCGGGCTGATTGTTGTCCCTGGCAAAAAAGGGGATTGATTGAAAGCTGTATTTCCGGAGCCGACGTTTACGGTACTCGGTTGCGCGTTTAAACCGTGAATCTTCGTACGCTGTCCAAGGGAAGCCAGAAGATCTTGATTCTGAACGAAGCTCGGCTGATTTTGAGCATACCTTCCTGCAGCGTCTGCAGCTTGCTCTTGAGTTTGCGTCGCGAGGGCGCGTTGCAGCTGGACGATCAATCTGTCCTTTTCGAGGGACTGGATTTGCTCCAGGGTCTCTTGGGCGCTCAACGTTCCGGACGCGTACGACGGAAGGGGGCCTGCGAATGTTTGAGGACTCAAGGAACTCGTCTCGAAATTCTGCAGCTGCCCATTCGCGTGTTGAACTTGGTTATTGTGGCCTGTGAACTGTGAATCGTTGGGTGCGAAGTCTTGCTCTGTGGCAGGGGCGCCATAGAGTTGCTGGATGGCTTGAGAGTTCTGCGATAGAAACAGAGCAGCGTCGGATATTTGTTGCTGGGGCTGCAGGAGCTGTTGACTTTGAAAATTCGCTTGGTCGTTGTTGGGGTTCTGGAAAATTTGTGCCGCGTGGGTTAACGAAAATGTTGGGGGTGCCGTGTAGCCTGGGAGCTTCTGGTTCTGCGGCGGTAGGTAATTCGCAGCGTGAGACGCGAAGGGTTCGTTGTTCTGGCTGGATATCGGATTAGGTTCGACGAAGTCCACCTGTCTGATGGGACTGGGAACTTCCTGCTCCAAATAACCATTTGGCCGACTATCGTGGTTGCTCGAATGCTGTTGACCAGCGTGACCGCGGAACGGCTGTTTGTCTCGATGCTGTTGACTGTGATGAGCTGGTCTCGATTGGGGTGGGTTTTGATAACCTGGTGGCCCGTATTTTGTGATGGGTCTATTTATTTGGGCAGGATGTCTGTTCACGATGCGTCCTCCATGACCGGATTGTCCGAATTGGAAACGAGCTCTGGAGGTAGTTGAGAAACTACTGGGCCTTTTGTACGAATACCCTGAATCCCTTTTCCTTTGAACATCCGAATCGTCTGCATCGTCGTCGCTATCGCCTGCACCGAGATCGAGTAGTTCTAACTTTGTAATCTCTGGTTTCTCTTCGGTTTGCTCGGCTTCAGCAGCCGCTTCGACGTAAAAGGAGCACATAACTAGCAGACACGTCACCTGAAATGAAGATGAGCCAACAATGTCTGCGTTATCTATTTGTCGATACCAATGAAAATTATGTGGGATTATTCGAAACAAAATTTATATCGCCAAGATGGGTGAAGTTTTATGCGGTAGCACTTACCAAAAGGAGCTTCATGTTTGTAATCCAAGTTGCACTTATCACTGCACGAACGAAACGTTATCTAGACTACAATGCTTTTCGCGGGTTCCCTCGACATTTAATCGAAGCACCAGACCAAAAAACAACTAATTCGTTCAAGGATGGACTGTCTCCCGTCGACTAAGACCACGGCCATACCTGCACATGTATAAATACAGTCGGGTCGCGACCATCCACGAATTACAATAGACTTTCTTGCTGACTTTCATCGATCACACTTAGGCAATGCTGTTACGGATCGGTGATGTTACACATATCGATGTAGAGTATCGTCTTCTCGCAGCCGTTCGTGAATTTCATTGCCGCCAAAAATATATTTTACGACTCATTGGAAATTTCAGAAGCGACTCGAACTTCTTTCGCATAAAATACAGTTAAAGAGGGGAATGAAAGCGATACATACTTTTTTTTTTACTGCAAATATTTTCGCCATCCTCCTGTCCCATTCGAAATTAAATATAGGAAACTATATGTTCACGGTCAATGAAAAATGCAAAAATAGAAATAGAAATAGAATACATTAATTGTTGACGACAATGTATCCTTCTGTCTTGCGCCACCGCGGAAAGAAGCTTCCACGTCAATCATTGAGACAAGGTAAGATGTCGCGACAAACAATCGGGGCTTCAGGCTGTTTCCAAACTATGTTGTCTTGCGTAAATTGCTTGTTCGATAGGAAAATCTACGACAGGAGGATACAAACGTCAGGCTAACTTCCATCGGGGCTCCTGAAAAACATTCCGCGGTTGCGAGGAACGACCGCGTCGATTCCTGTCACGTCCGTATCCTCCGAAGCCTCAGTGAAAGTACTTAAAGTCATCAAGTCCCGAGGAATACGGAATAAGTGTTCATTTA
Organism: Hylaeus anthracinus; assembly: GCF_026225885.1. NCBI lineage: Eukaryota > Metazoa > Arthropoda > Insecta > Hymenoptera > Colletidae > Hylaeus > Hylaeus anthracinus. The sequence continues at coordinate 2,889,917 of NW_026534330.1, read as the reverse complement.
CAGTGATATATTCTTATTGTGTAATTCACGTAAGTCACGTGCCATCGTGTATTCCTCGAATCGATTCAAACCCATTGCGATTCATTGAGGGGCGCTCGATTAAATAACAGACTCGTAAAGTCAACCATGTTTCTTTCGTGGATCGTGATAAGTTGTCAGGTGCCCTTAAGAAACACTGGACTACGTCTCTATCGTTTATCCCTAACTTCTACTTTGTTCAATCGATATAAAATTTAGAAGAAGCCAAGATGAATCCATCGATCTCACAAGATCTATCAGGTGGTAAGGAGGAGTAAAACATGCAATTGGACCATATTTAATATGAATAAATTTGTATATTTAAGATTGTGATATACATCCGAGAATATCGTGGTTACATCGAAATATATTTGCAAGGAATGTTCCCGATTACATCGGAAAGAATTTTGTTCGACTATTGAGATTTATCCTGTTTTGTTTACAACTAGAATAGTACACAAGATTCGATGGAGAGTCACCATAATCGTTTCCGTAATCTTAATCATAAAGTTTCCCGAGTGTCAGTCCTGGTTTCGCCGCCTACAGGTAGTAGCTATAGTAAGGGAAGGTGCGGTAAGCATAAGACAGGTAAGGGGTGTACGAGTACGTTAGGAGAGCTCCCCTCTTGTCCCTTGGTGCATCCGAAATGGGCGCTGCAGACTCCAACCTTTCGGGCTCGATAGGGTTCGCTTGAGTGAAAGCTACGGCGAACAGAGCCAAAAGGAGGATAGCCTGGAATAGAAGATTCGTCATTTTATTAATCATGCACAAACTACACAAATTCATGAAATCAATTTCTAATAAAAGTCAGAATATATTCGTTGGTATTGCGAATCTCTTATTGACCCCAACGAGTCATTATTGCCAAAAGATTCAGCATTACATAGCAATTGTACCGCACGCATTAGATAATAATACCAAATCATAGCAATTTCGCAAAACGTATGTAATTTAGCAGTCGCGTACTCTGCGTCGACTAATGATTCGAAATTACAAGTGCCTGGCATTATCTCGCCAAATAATAACACGTTAGTAATTTCGATCACGATGAAGAGCTTCCGTTTGTCGGATGGTTGTTGGTAGATAAAATTCAAGGAAAGTGTACCGCTTAGGTTTACCAAGATCTCAGGATTAATAACAATGCAATTAACAGGTAATTGAGTGACTAAGAGAACGGAATGCAATTTGCTCTATAATCGTTGCGCAAAAGCGTATTCCGTATACTTACGATGAAGCACTTCATGGTTGGTGGAGTTTAGTGGAGGTTTTCGAGTTCAGCTGCTGAGTTCAACTGGAACTGAATGATGCTCCTGCACTTTGGCGGATACCTTTTATACCTGACGATCTGCTCATCCTGCACTCGTCATTCGTCGATTGATCAATGCACGAGGACAAAAAAGTCTCGCGTGTGCGTGTGATAGTTCCCTGTCTTCGTGAGCCGGTGGATGTTGCACGGGGTTGTTCCACGTCTTATTGTTTACAGTGACACATACGTAACCTGTGTACGTGTGTCCGTCGACTTTGTCGCAGACGACGAGGTCTGCTAAAGAATCTCGTTCACGTATTCCGTAGCAGAGCCATGTACAACCTCCGATGCACGGGTGAAGCAAGGGACCTTGGCAATCGTCCAAATACAGACGAAAGTGTTTTACCACATAGGACGTAATAGTAGACGCATCGCGATACAATTGTAACGAGTTCCCTGAACCTTAATGACAGCGACGAAACGACACTTGATGTGCAACCAACTAGCGTGCACTCGGTGGTTCGTTGACGCGTTTAAATCAAAGCCAAGAGGCGCATTTAATGCGCATGACGACTCTAAAAATATCGGTCAAGTACATCGTGTAGTTACATCGTCCTTATCCCACGGTTTCAGGAAAATATTTTTCAACTGCGCCGTTTCTCGAGTACGTGGTTAATAAGAAAAAGGAACACTAAGTATTATACGAGGAAAAACAGCAAAATCCACGGAAATTTTATGACGCATGATCATACGAGTGTGAATACATGTCTTCATCGTGGCCAATCGAACTTTCATCAAAATATTTTTCCTGTATCCCTGTCTCGAAGGTTAATTATATTAAGCTATAATTATAAATAAAACTATGTCCCTTCCAGAGCCGAAGGACATTTTAATTTTTGGGGAAATTCGGTCATTGTTTATGCGTTCTTCGTCGCATGCGCATTACCAGCGTCTCCCGGATCCTTCGGTCGACCGCTGGCATACCGATCTTTTTCAGTGCTTTTTTCCATTCATTTGGATCTTTAGTGGGCAGCTCATTCTTCCATATTTTATTATGTTTTCGTATGGCTGTGACACACAGAAATACTCTTCCGTGAATCCGAATCGACAAAAAGGTTTAATTTCCCTCGTGAATTTGGACGCCATCATCGGATGGCTTCGCGTGTATATGTTAATAGTTACGTATAACAAATTTGGAAAGAATAAATTGGGTTGAATTAATAATTAGACTTGTTCTGAATATAAAATGAATTTAATGTATGCAAGATTCAATACTCTTTGTATAAACTGATACTATATATTGGGATTATATTTTATACGTGTCGGTTTTTATAATTAGCGAAGTCGTATTCGATGCGTCAAAATATATAGTTTCCTCCTGTGATCCGGTTCCACGTCCAAATGGAAATGAGAACGCGGCATCTTTTTGCCTAATTAATAATCCCGATGCAATTTATTCGTCTCAGCGGCTTCGCTTTCAAATCCTTCCTTGGCACGATGTATCGACAATTCGACACCCTTTAAATATTTAGTTACGAATTTTAATGCGAAGTTGACCACTGTTATGGAACTGCAATGGTTGTACTATTGAACGTTGTGCGATTAAAGAATTATTATAGTCCTAAATGATACGTCGCTTCCACCCACTCGTGGTATATATTTTCTATTTCTTAACATATCTAATCGGTAAGTAAATTGAATGTACGCTTTGTACTATCATAGAATAAACGTGTTTGGGTAGACTAACCTATTGCTGAGCTGGTGGACTTCTTTTACAAAATAGAAATAAATTCCCTGGATCTGAAATGTCAACATTGTACGAAGGATAAGGGAAAAACGGTTAAATCGGAAGAATGGGGTTTCGAAAACCGATTGTACGTTCTACGTTAGTAAATGTTCCTTCTAAAATTTCTTATTTATATCAGAGCTTATTCGTTTATTGTATAGGGTATCTGCGAATAGAGGCTTGTTTCTAGTTATTGTCACTGTAATATTTGTGGTACTTATATGCATCCTTTGCATACTATGTAAAAGATGCCCAATTCGATGGATGTATTTAGAGAGACGCGCTCAACGAGAAGGTAAACCAGTAATAAGTATTAACGATAAGTAATATCCTGACAATTTTTATACTTTTCAGCATTACAAGCATAACCTTGACGATGGAGTACATGTTTCGGAAATTAAAAATTTGGTAAAAATATGTATTTCTAACGATACTTTATTTATTATATATGTATGTACAAGATTGTATTGAGTGCAATAAAATATGCTCCCCATGGTATCTTCTCCAGCCGATGGCGTCGATCTGTGAACAAATACATAGTTGGTTTAACCGCGTTCTCGATTAATTTCATAAATAGAAAAGATAACAAAATTTCAGATAGAGCTAATAAAATATAAATCATTAAAATCATTACAAAATCGAATTCATCATCGTACGAAAATCACGACTTCGAAAATTAATGTTACTTATGCATTGTTATCTTACCTTTGGTTGAAATCATTCAACTTGTGTCTCCCGAATAATAATTCTCATCGAAAAATTATACTGCTTCCTATAAAGGAACGATTGTTTATACTGTGTCGAGTTAAGATGCTACTTACGAGAAATTGCATTTAATTCTCAGAGGTAGTGACGAAGTGTAATGAATATATATATATATCACAAAAATTCAAAAAACAATTATACATCATTGAAATTGAAGATAATACGAAGAAAAAAGTATAAAAATCGTACTTACTACTACGTTCGATCAATATACATATATATACGTGTCTCAAGAGCATCGTTGATGATCATCGGTAACTCTGCGTGATAAAAGAAGTATATATAGATTTATCGCGCTCATCAGAATGCCGTATAGCAAAATAATCGAAATAGAATCAGATAGGAGCGAAAGACATAATTAGTAATCTTCAGTATTGATCAGTTGAACTATAATCTCATCATAAAAATATTTGTTTTTGCGATAATTTCATTAATTAATGCAAGAAATGTAGAAACTTACAAAATGTGCCGGTAATCTTTAACTTCCGGTGTTCCCGATCCGATCGTGATGTTTCCTAGAATAGAAAATGTAATTCTAAAAATTCTATTAATACGAGCGATATAAATAATATTCGATCGTAAAATTATCAGATAGGAGCGAAAGACAAAATTAGCAATCTTCACTATAAGTCAGTTGAACTATGAACTCATCACGTATTATATCGAAAAATAATCGTTTATTTAATAATAACGAAAAACATACCATTACATCAAGATTATTGAGATTTCTCAAATTTCCCTTGGACAAAAACTCTAGGTACATCAATATTTTCCTTCAAATTTATTGTACGTCTCTGTACATAATCACATGTTAAGGTTTTAAAGCCAATAGATTCAAATAGATTTGAAATTTCTTCTACAGAGAAATAATATGTTCTAGAATCAAAATAATATGTTATTACCATTTAATATTTAACATCACAGAAATGATCCTAAATAAAATTTTACCTTGTTCCATCTTGTCTCATATAAAAATTTTCACTTATTTTGTGACCAGGTTTAAACCTCAATTGTGCCATATCATAGAGCCCATAGTCTCTTAGAAGCACAACTCCTTTATTGTCAAGAATATTATATAAATTTTTCACAACTCTGTAATTGAGATGAGTTACAATTAAATACACTGTTTTTGATATCCAATCTCACATGCACTCTCAAACTTCGTTTATACTTACTTCTGAAATTTATTCGGATGTATGGCGGACAATACGAATATCAACGTGGCTGCATTTATGGGACAATCCACATCAGCGAAACAATTTTCCATTGTAATATCAGTTTGAAAAATATGCATAGTATGTGGATCGTACAACGCATGATTCTGTAAGAAATCACGCGAATTCCAGAATTTCGCTATAACTACGCTGCGAGTATAAATAATAAAATGTCCATACCTTTGTTAATTCCACTGCTCTGGGTGAAAGGTCACAGGCAAATATTTTCTTGAATTTTAATCCATCTTCTATCAAAGGATATATAAAGTTTCCCACACCGCAACCGACCTCCAAAAGGACGTTCGGATTCGCTTCGGTAGCCATGCCCATCAATTCGTTGAATTCTCTGGTCGTCCAATGTCTGTCTTTGAAAAATCTCGTGTCGTTTCGTTTATAAAATAAATCCCAGTGTTTTTTAGAATCCTTTTCGAGTTGATTAGCGCGAAATTCCGTAACTAAACGCGAATTTTGCGCCTCCATTCTCTCGATCTCTTTCGGAGTAAGATGCTTCGCCACGTGGCCAACGCTATTCTCCATCGATTCAGCCATTTTCCCGGAACTCGTAGTCACGATTTTATGAATGACTAACCTATCGTATCTTTCTGCGAACCTTTTTTAATTTGCCAGCGTACTTTGTGACGATCGAACGGAACATTTATATGAAAATGGAAGAACGAAACGACTGCGGACATTGAAAACTTGGAGAAAGAAACGCGAGAACCATTCACCTTCGCGTCCCAAAAGGAAATGAAAGGGAAGCCGACGCGTAGCGCCGGCGCTGCCTTCTAGCTCCGTTTGCCGCGCTGAATCAACTAGTCTGGTAACATTCAGGCGTGCCATCGTGAGAAAATTGACTGGGAAAATTTAAACCGGCGTCGTCGTTGCTTCACTGCGACTTCGCTATTGTAACGAAGACACAATAGACTCTGGAATAATTGTAACGTAACAAAATTCGTTATGCAATTTAATACATTGTATGGGAACTGTTCTCGTGCACAGTTCGTATCTTACTTTATTAAATAAGTCAATGAATATACTTATTTGGCGATGAAAGCCACGAAGATGAATGGAAAATGTGTTAATTCATGCTTAATGAAGAATAGTTTAATCATTCTCTCTTACGTGAAACATTCTTCTTAAGAAACTTGTAATTACATTTTTCGTTTTGAATAAAACATACTGTTTCAATAATTATATACAAAGGGATTCCTTCTACAACGTTTTATTACTGCAAAATGTTGACGTTATTATAACTTTTAATTAATATCGCCAATACAGCCTTACGAGGCGATGGAGTCATCGATATGAATTCCACGTGCGGACTTATTCGACAAATTAATATGCGGTCCCCGTTGGAAACGAATATTTTCTGCCTGCGTATAGCATTGTCACACAATGACACAGTACTGAAAGGGGTTAGTCGTGACTGAAATTTATCCGATGTGTCCACTACCTACTTCGTTCAAGTAGCAATTAAAATCTATGAACTTCACTGCACGAATGCAATTGCGCAAGCATATCTATCGATGACAATTCGTATCCTGTATTATGCGTCACCTATTAAATTAATTGCACGCGGCACAGTTGCGTTCGGATACATTTTTGCGTACAACTAGATTTCAATGTTTCGAATTATTATCCTGTTTACTTCGTCATTAAATGAATTTATTACCGCATCGTGCGCGTATGCTTCAACATTTGACGAACTACGATATACGATGATCTTAAAATTTATAACTGAAACGAGGTCAAAGGAAAATTAATCGATCAAGTAGTATGTAGGTCATTGCAGACCACAATTTCATCGATAGCTTTACGGAAGCCATGACGATAGATTAACTGAATGAAATGAAAAACACGTTTCGCTACTCGACGTCGTTAGTGCTTCTTCAAATAATGTATTTCACGACCTCCGTCGCGGCACAATAGGCGATTAACTTTTACCTCGAAGTCCCTAAACCTTTAACACTCGTTGTATTTTGGACAGGAGCTTGTTATATATTTTTGTATTCATAGTTTAACATTTATTTTGACAAGATGGATTGTACTGTCATAAAAGAATTCATAAAGTAATTTCTTATTTTATACCTACCAAGATGGCGTAAATTCTTGAACGACTGAGTCTGCCCTTTTCTTTTAAGTAAAATTGATCGCTAGGATAAGTCTCCAGAAATCCTGTGGCACTATTTCTGCTTCGTTCGTTCGCGAGAAGGGACGCTGCAATGTATCTTCGCATAAATGGGCCACGCAATAAGAAAAATCACCGCGGCGAGCAGCATGCCCTTAAGCAAATTAAAATTAATTTTTTTTCCGCGGACTCGTGGAACCTTCTTCCACAGATTCAAAACATTTATTACGAATGTTCATATCCCGGTGTAACAGGAACAATTGTTCCTTGGGCTATGTTTTACATTAACGCGAAAGCTAAAATATCTCTTCGAGTTTATCATTCCTTTCGCTCGCGTTTGCTCGAGAAACGCCGGATAATAATGACTCGCATAGACTTTGCAATAATTCCACTGGAAAATCGCGAATCGTGGAAACTGGAAACGTACATTTATTAGTAAATATGAGATTATAAGAAAAGCGAGACATTAAATGCATGACGTTCACTTTTGTTAGTCAATATACTGCCTGGAATTCAATAAATGTAATTAAATTAAAACATTACTGTGTGTAGAAGTATCGAAAAATAATTTTAATGTCTATGGATTTCAATCGGAACGCCTGATGAATATAATGGCTACCTTTATTGATTGTAAATAACGAACTTTTATGCATGTTGTTAAAGGTATTATTAACTTTGAGCCCGCGTACTTTTACTAGTGAAACTAATATACGCATTGCGTTAATAATTTGTTCACGCTTTTACTATACGAGCTTGTCGTTCGTAATCATCTCGCGATCTTGGCGAAGATATCGATCGCTCGTTCATTTAAAAATCAAGCCAAGCATAGCCCAAGTGATCGTTAAATCACTAATGAGTGTAACAATGATTTGCGAGTAGAAAAGTTTAGAAGACGCTGTTTTAATGATTAGTGTCTCAAACGGCGCATCACGTCGAGAGCCGAAGAGCGTCGATGAGGGATAGACACACGAGCACGTAATTGTAGGCGCGGCGAAGATGCCTCCGACCGTGCCTTTTCCATTTGTCGAGGCAGCCAGCGTCGAAGCATCTTATACCGTTCGTCCTCGTGGGCATTCCAAGCGGGAATTCTCGAAAGCCAGTTGTGCCGTAGAAACACGCGTCGCGGACTGCCGCTCGCCTGCGACTTTCGAGTGCTCATAAAACCGCCGTTTTCTCGCTTTGCGCCGCTTTCGTGTGCACCGAATTTTCTTGCCAACGGACCACCGACGAATACCAAAGTGCCGTAAACCACTTGACCCCGACGCCCTCAGGTACCAGCGGTCAAATTCTGGTAAGTAACAACTACCTGTCGAGTGTCTGTTACCGTCAATTTCGAAATCGTCCCTCGACGAGCAACCGTTGTACCGTTAATGGCAATAAATATCACTGTAAACGTTGAAATTCTACTCGAGTTTACGCTCGTCTTTGTTTTTACGACGATAAAAGAACTGGAGGTGTTCGTGTCAGATTTATGTCGAAGTGTGAAAGTTAACGATTGAAGCATTTTTTTTTATTAGTAAAAAAGAAAAAGAACTATCTCTGTGTTTGCGTGGTTTAGGAGTAATCGAAGACTTCGATTTTATTGTGAACAACTACTAAAACCTGATCGTTGCGGTATTAAAGTTTGATCGCGTCGATTAACGTCCCGTTAAGTATCACGCAAACGACTGGCCGATAGAAAATTTGATGCACGTCGGTCTTCGTATTTGTAATGGACTGATAAGTTAATTAACTGTGAAGTAGACCATGAGTTAAGAAGCCGAGTGGGGCGTGACGCGTAAAAAAAAAGTTGCACGCCTGAGCATGAATATTAAACGATCATCGCGATACTGACGATTTCAACGCTCCTTTTGTGCTCATTGCAAAATTATGGCCGATTTGTGTAATTAACGCGAATCTTTCGAAAGCTGGAAAGAGTGAACCGGTTACAAGCTTCTTAAAGCGTTTGGAGAAATTAGCATAAAACGTTTAAGTAAATCAAGTTCAAAGAATGCTTGTTTAGCTATTTCCATGACAGTTGATTTGCAGAGATTATCGTAAAAATGATCGACGATTCACAGAGAATCTCTCGAAGAGGCACCGTCGATCGATGGTTCCCACTTGCTAGGAAGAGACTACGTTCCGTTGACACGGTCCGCCAGCAACGATAATCGAAGGTTTCGAAGCGGAAGCGACAATCCTCGCTTAACAACTAATCGAAACAAAGGAGTCGTTCGCGGAACAGGGCGCTCTGCACTTTCGTTCGCGAAAGATTACAATGATCCTCGACTTCCTCGTGTCATTCGTTATTCAAGCACTCTTCTGTGATCGTGTTTCGATCTAAGCTAATATCAAGGAAATCCACCAATTACGTTCCTAGTTTGTTTTATTCCGTACACCGGGAACCTTAAAAAAATAAATAGTCCAAGTTCCAACGAACGATTATGCCAAGTAAAGTATTCCAAGCACGAGCACAAGGCCTTTAGTCGTAACGATAGAGTCTGCTCGTGGTCGATTCCTTTGCCTCGAGTGAAACTACAATAGCAGCTATAGTGATCCGTTTGAGATTCGCATTCCTGGACGAGCGTGTCGTTCTCAGCGTCCCACCCGCGGCGGGAAAAGTGCTCGGCCGAAACTTTCTAAGCGTGTATCGCTAACCGTGGTCAGCAATCTGTGATCGAAACACCCGAGCGCGTACGTCCGGAGGGCGCGAATCCGTAAAATTGAGCTCCATGAATTCGCGATATCACGGATAGGAAATTTTGTCTGAAAAGGTAGCCTAAATCCGCCTCCAAGCCACCTCCATTTTTTAAATTGATCCTTTGATTACATTACTCAAAATGTTTTGCATGTTCTTGCGTAACCGGTGCACGTATCAGTCGTGAAAGTTGCGTAACCGGTAAACCGATCCATTCCAGTTTTGTCAACATTTTTGCATACCAATACTTCTCGCCGCGGTCCGAAATGTTACCTTATTTAAATCAGCTTTGAATTTAGATTTCGAGAACCAATGAAAATATAAATATCACGAGCTTGTAGTGTATCGCGTTGCTTCCTGTATCTCCTCTGGAGAGTAGTCGTTGGAGTCACCGCTCTTAATTCCAACCTCTATAAAAAAGTGCTCGCGGGATTCGCTGGTCCAGGGACAGGTGTTACGCGATTGCGTCATTGTGTGCGAAAGAAAGACGTAGTGGAAACATCGTAAACGTTATGCAAGCAACAGTCCAGCAATCTTCGAGGATTGGCAGTGTTTATCCTTTCCACACGGTCACTCGCGGTCAGCAGAGAGTACCGTTGCACGTTTGCTTGGAATTGAATGTACAGGTTGTATCACAACACGTGCAAACCATTCCAGAGGCGGATTGAGGGCTGAAAAGTAACGAAAACATGGGGTCGACTGTATATTTGACAACCGAGGGGAACCCTCGAGTGCAACCTTCTCCGTGTCTCGCTCATCGTTAGACGCTACTCTCGAGAGAATTGCACGTATTGGCAAATTGATTTCGACAACTTGTTCACTTATCGGCTATATAATTACTTATGTCAGTTTAGACTCTATAGTATAACGTTTGTAGTATAAAGCTAAATCTGAAGTATTACTCTGGGAGGTATTCGATTTGCCACGGAATGACTCAACTGCAATTTACTGGTGTACAAAAAGAAGCTACAACTCTGGAACAAAGTCAGACGGAGCATATGTTTACACGGACTTTTTTCACCATTTTCGTGTCCTCAATCCACCACTGAACTGGGTCTCACATGTTAGGACGCGTTTTGTCGCAATCAAGCGATTGCTGATGTATCCAAGATCCGCGGGCCGTAAACGCCAGTCGTTGGCGAATAATTCTCGCGATTATAGAGAAAAGAACCGCGTGGTTGGCCAACGAATTCCGTTAAATTGCACGTCGGCCTTCCTCGAGTTCTTTGAACGATTCGAATGCGGCCTCGGTCAATTCCCTAGCGGGACACAACTGCCTACGTAAAAATAGCGGTAACAGACGACGCATTGTGTAGAACGGCAATTACAGAAAAGGCCATTTTTTGTACTCACCGCAGAGACGACATTTTTGCATAACTTCTACATATCCAGAGGAATCGGAAAACAATAGCCACTTAAGCGTCGTGAAACGGGTATGTTGTGAATTTAATGGGGATTTAATGTTTATCCTACTACAGCACGCTCTTACACTTAAATGCATTTTTTAAATTTATATATGGCGATTCTTCAATAATTGTAACCTCTCAAACGTTCAATAGCTTGAACAATTTTCAATTTTTCATTTTCATTTGATGGATTGTTCTTTAAAGTTGCAGTTGCCCCGAGTATTTCCGGCCTGAATTGTTCTAGTCGCATTTCTGTAGGTCAAGAAACAACGCTGCAATGCTCTGTCGCGCGGGCTTAGAATTCAGTGAAATTGTTGAACAAGATTCTAGTTCGCAAGGAGCACGAGATAATAGCGCAGGGACTCCGTAATCGATATTTCCCCATTCCCGTTGAATTTAACGCGAGTGTATAAACTCCTGTAATTCGATAATGCGACCGCGAAACGCGACTCGTCCGTGCATCCAGTGATAGGCTGGTGAGATTTAATCGCGACGTTTATTCAATTTGGATAGAGGAGTAAGAGCAGTCTGTATTCACTCGTACATTCGAATTCGAACTTTGAAATACTGATCGATATCGAAAGAACGTTTTCTAAAAATTCTGATCATTAAATCTGAATACCATCCAAGAGGCATTCTCTTCGGTGACCCTACGTACGCGTAATCCGCGTAACTTCCAACATTCCAGCCGGTGCACGCCTCACGACGGCGTAGCGATTAATAGAGATGACATAGCTGCTTATTAGCATTCCATCACAATTCTGACTGTCGTCCGGTGAAGGAGATAGCGAAGTCTATGACCCACTTTAAACCTCTATTGAACAAACTGTTCCTTTTGATTGTTAACCTCGCCGTTCTTTCTTTTGCTTCCTTTTCGGGAGACCATTATTCAAGAGCACAGCTGATGTTCAGCGAGATGTGGGATCGAACAAATTTTTCTAGTCGAATACTGCTCCAGATTTTAAAGCTGCAAATGATGTGGTTGGTATTTATTCATAGGTGAGCGATCTCTCCTTGGCAAACGATATCTAGGGAAAGTCTTTTACGGTTTTACGGGACGGACCAGATTGCACATAAATGTCAAAGCGACTCGCCTTTTACTCCGTCTCGTTCGAACGAAATTGCCAGGGATGTACCATTTGATATTCACTTCGTTTTGTACGTATCTTTTTATTTTTGCCCGTGTTTATCATCCTTTGGTATAATTTTGTTCCGTAAATATCACTAGGAAAATACCGAGCACAATTTATGGGACGGACTTTGTATTTTATTTACCGCTTGAATCAGAATATTTGCGATGTTCCTCGGTTCTTATGAATGTGCTCGATTCAGACATTGCGTCGCTCGATGTATCATGTCTCGTTGTTTTTCTTCACCTTTTCACAGTTGAATAATCAGCTATAGAAGAAACCTCTGCGTTGAATTACTTTCTCGATTTACTTCAAGTCTATGTGAAAATGAAAGGGAGAAGTAAAGGGTCCTGCAAACAAATACGAGTCAGTGATTAATTACTTTAATTAATGTCGTAAAAAGAGATTTATTAAAAAACGAAACCACGTTTCACCGAGATTCTTATTGCAGAAACAAGCACGGCATTAGCGAGATTGCAGATAAGCTTCCATCATTTCGTGGCACCTGTATTTCAACTTAGTTTCTTTCCGTGCCTGCATTCCAGAGAAAGTTAGCCGCGATGATTTGGCACGCAACCGAGTCGCATACTCGTCCACTTGTGCGTACCTGCGTTTCCATTGCGCGATAGCCTGCGGGCGTACAGGTGCTCGCGCGTTCGAAAGTTAGTGTGCATGGATAAAACAGAAGTATTTTAATTTTCCCATCACAAATTGATGGAGATTTCTTTTTTAAAAAGACACGCAACTGATAATAATGTTCCTCACGCAAAATGAAAATATCGTTAATGTAGCTAAAATTTCGATTGTTAGCATGGCCATGGCAATGAACGTTGCATCGGTAACGGACTCAGGCGCGGTTGGAAGCGCGGAAACGTATTAATTCCGGTAACGCGGTACATATTCGTGTCGGTTCTCAGACGAGAAAAACGTAATTTGTCACGCGCACCCCCAACGGACCTTCATCGAATAATTCGTCCCGGCCACGAAAAATCTCGAATTCCGTTTGAAATCGAAGCCCATTATTGGGAATACCGGGATGCCTCGAACATTACCTCTCACTTCCGGCAACAGGCTTCCAACTGTGTATTTCGTTTGATCCGGCAGAAATATGAAAGTTTTCCGAACTCCACTCAGGAAAAAATTCGGCTATCGGCTCGTTTCTGCGAATAAACACCGCTGATATTCGAATCGATACGACTTTAATTTAATTCCCGTCGCCTGCTAAAGGCCTTCACTGGTCTTTACGACCTATTTTTCATTACTCTTCGAAATAAATAATTTAAACCGCATATCGAGGCTAAGCTGCGTATGCGATAAATGTGTCGATCAAAGCTTTAATATTTTTCGTCGACAGGAAAGCACCACGGCTCAAAAGGGAATATTCCGTCAGAGAAAAATGCCTCTTTATGCCGTTTGAAACGCCCCCCCATCTGGCTAATCGATTCAGCACATTAACGGAAACGTGATCGGGGCTATTAAATCGATCGGAGGGCGACGCAGCGATTTTCACCGTCGACACGTTCAGGAGGCGGATTGTGTTCGATTTTGCAAATCCAACGAGAATTCGTGACTACGATCGACAGCCATGGAGAAACAGGAGCGGCTTCGGGCCACGCCTCGCTGACTCCAGATACACTTTAGAAAGGCGAATCACTTCGACGAGCAAAAAACCTCTCCAACGCCCTTCACTTTTCACAGGAAAAACGGAATCCGCGATGCCTCCGCGATCCTACCGTGAACGTTACGGGCAATCGAATCGTCCGACAGCGATCGACTTCCACTTGCGGAGTTCTAAGACACCGCCTAAGAAAATGTAGGTAGATTTCGTTGCAATATGAGACTCTCGGATCGACTTTTGCAGGGCTCATGTTTTCATTTCACGGTTGATCGGCAAAACCGATCGACTTCGTAAAATAAGAAGCAGAGAACATAGAAGTTATGAGCTTTGTTTCGGTAGTGCTTCTTAAAATTTTATCAAAATCGAGACCTTTTTCGTTGGTCGTTCGACAGACTACGAAAAATTCTTTTTCATTTCGAATTTTAACGAGAAAACGCCACGTTACGATTCTCAAAGAGTTTTCAAGTGGTGGCGTGTGTTCTACCACTATACCGAAATAGAAAGCTTTATAAATTTCCGCGATATAATTTCATTTACAAAAAATGGAGCTGACAGGTTACTCGTGTGTTTCTATCAAAGGGTTCTATAACGGAGTTGAGTATGAGCATGAACTTCGTAAAATAAAAAAGTCAATTCTGTCAAGCCGTTTTTCGAAATTTCGAAATGGTTTTAGTGCATAACTGTACGAAAGAATTGTAGAATAACGCGTAAAAAATAGTTTGCCCTAAATTGTATACTGCGTCGAGAAATGAGTTTTATGTTTCATGACGTTACGATGAACATACAAATCGCTATTCTTCGTCGGTGATTAACGCGTTTCGATGACAACGCGCGAAATGATGCTTGATTTGTTGTATCGCTGCACGTTCGAATATTTCGTGGCAATTCCATCGTTTCTGGACGCAGTTGAATATACTATGCCTTACGGCATTATTATTGATTGATTGGCTGTCAACGACATTCGTGCACAGAATTACGTTTCGCGGTGGATTTATACGGGCTGCGTGCACCCATCGAAAACATTTGGACCAATAGTTCCGTTCGGATGGATTGAATTTGGCGTAGGAAAACGCCGAACCGTTTAACGCTTCGATTATAAAAATATATCCTCCGGAAATTGACAGGGGTGTAGCGTTGAATAAACGATTAAATGAAATACTTATAGAAAACTTAAATATGGAGGTATCCTTTGCAGAAAACTATGCGTTTGAAAAGCGGTAGAAAATTGCGTCCCCTAACTTTGGATGGTAACTGTCTCATTCAATGCATTCACCGCGAACGCTTTTAGTTTCAAGCGTAGCGTAATCAAAGGGTTAACTGGAATTCTACGGTCGCGAGACCGTGAAAACGAGGAGTCTGGTAGAATCGTGGAATTATGCGAGCGTTTCATGAGACACGTAGCCCTGTCAAAACTTGCAGTCCTTTGAGGGGAAGCGATTAAAGCAGACCCTTGATTCCCAGTCGCCGATAGGGAAGCAAATTAATCTAGCCGGGACAACGCGGAAGCTGGAACGTAATTTTCGTCGCGGTATTTGTCCTTGAATCCTATGTATTCAGGACGAACAGAGCCTGTGAATGTATTAAGGTGTCTCAGAGAATATAGTGTCTGTCGAAACTTTCATCGAGTAAATCACAACCGCGACAAGGAATTATTTCCAACCTGACGATCTATAACGCTGAATGACATTTAAAAATTTTACCGCTACGTAAAGCCTTATGAAATCAACGCGTAGCCATTGGGTAATGTTTCTTGCACGTGTACTTATGCGCGATACTTCAGAACGAAATTTAGCGTTGCACCAGAAACTATTTCGGCGCATTGCGGAAATAACAGGCCCGCGTGTGACCCAGCTCGAATTGCTGCTTCATTGAGATGTAACTTCTGTTGCGCAGATTGAATATTGCCCAGGAGGATGGACGTTGAAACCGGGGCCATATTGGCCCTGCAAATATTGGCACTGTGTTCGATCGTCGCCGCCCTGCTGGCCTATCTAATGCGGCAATCGAGGAACGCCACCGACGAGTACGAGTCCCGTAACAAACGCCACGTGCTCGTTACCAGCTGCGACACTTGCGTAGGCCTGCAGATCGCCCTTGCGCTCTACGAAGTTGGTTACAAGGTAATTATCTCTCATCCCACGAGAATTCCACAACTTGCGTAAGCAGTTTGTCACGAAACTAACGATGCTGGAGGACTCCTGTCATTGTAAACAGCAACCTTTGCAAAATAAATATTACCAGACAATTGCTTTACATAAATATTTTTAAAAATCTTCGTGAGCTAGATATCGTTTCAGAAACAGGAATTTCTTAACGAGGATTTTCGTTACCTTTCTAACTCTTCTACATCTAAGGTCAGCATCCTTTCCACTTTCCGACGGATCTATTTATTAATTGAGTTACTGGAGGCAGTGATTAAAGTTTCATCATCGTAAGTGAATAGCGTTGGTTCTTTGGCTCCTATTATGAACACCGGAAAAGTTCGATATTTTATCAAATTTAATATCTCCTCCGCGTCAATGTCGTACGGGTGGATGTTCGCTGGTCGGTTTTCGCGACGTCAAAGTTTCCCAAGTTGGATACGGATAATCGATATCTCGAAGCATATTCGAATCGTAGTCGTCGCCTTGACGATGGTTCGAAAATTAATATCTTTGAATTTATCGCATCATGGGCGAAAAGGTTAACGGAACCCTCGAGGCAACGTGCAATTTGTAGACAGAGTGTAAATTACAGGACAAAAGATGTCGGGTGGCTGTGATCTATCGACGAAATCAATATCGTAACGTTAACGTTAACTGTCTACAGGTGTTCGCCGGTCTGCTGGATCCCACGGGCAATTCGCCATCGATCAAGATCCTGCGAGCGATGGAGCAGCAGAGAGAGCGAGAGGAGGATCCAACGAACGCGGGGCGAGGCAATCCGCAGGATCCGGAAGTACGTGCTCGCGGCCAAATCGTGCCATTGGAGCTGGACTCGACGAGAGAGGACAGTTTACGCGCTTGTTTGGACGCAGTTAGAGCAAAACTTCCGGCTGGCGAGGAAGGCAAGCGATTGTCGATTTAATGCGGCTCGGAAGGCGAAGATTGAACACGCTTCGTTGATCGCCTAACTCCGTTCATTTACATGCGTAAAATCACCAGTAGTTGGACACCGTGAAGCAATTTTCACAGGAAGAATTACTAATTTTGTTTTGTTTCCTGTTGTATCGCAACGTTTAATGCGTTGTTAAACCCAGAGAGTAGTCATACAGCTCCTGTTCATTAAATGAGTTATTCGAGTTCTCAACGAAAATTTTCGTTATTTCAAGGGAACGTTAATTAGCCATTGCGTGCTACTCAAGCTCCGTTTCAGGAACTTCCTGCATTCCTGTCAGTCAATGGCCGGTTCGGAATTCCTCGGACGATGCACTTCGATCTGTATCTATAGCACATTACTTTTAACGTTAATTAACGATGATACCTGCTTATTAACTCTGTGAACACGCAGAAATGTGTTTGTCCAATAGCTCCACCTATTTCTCCGAAATAGAGGCGATTCATGCGCTAACATTAATGCGGCTTTAACGACGAGTTCACGAACTTCCGGTGTCGGACCGATTTTCTGGGCGGCGCGAATTCCGAGAGGCAAACTTCCATCTTCGCAGCGTCTGCCACCCGAAAGCGGCCGCTTAAAGTACACCAAAGTTTGAACTTTACTTAATTACAGGTCTCTGGGCAGTTGTGCACACCGGCGGCTTGGCTCTTCCTGGTATTATAGAGAGGCAGCCGAGTTCCGCGTGGGAATCCATGTTGAGACACAACTTGGTCGCCCCGCTTAGAACCGCCAGGGTGTTCACTCCTCTTCTACGCGCCAAAAGAGGTTTGTTTTCAATCTAAAAATTAAGGAATGATTGAAACTTAGAGATACACTTCTATTATACACTTTTGGTGTTTGACAACGAAGGGACCTCAAGGTCTGGATTGTCAACATTTAGACGTTCACTATAAAAAAAAACCATTATGTGATAGGTCGCATCGTTCTATTCGGCGATTCCACGATGAGCTACGGGACCAAAGCTGGAACAGGACTGGTGGCGTACAGCGCCTCGCGAAAGGCCGTGGAGGGTGCTGCTGAGGCATTAAAGAGCGAGCTTCAGTCCTCCGGAGTCGACGTCGTTCTTCTTAAACCGCCACCAGTGAATCCTCTTATTTTATATAGCGCGCCCGTTCTCAAGACGTAAGACTTCAAAGAGTATTTTACAGAGCAGAAATTAAAAATGAAGAATTACGATCTCAGACTCGGCTTTAATCAAACTCTGACGTGAGAGGAGTCCACAATTCAGTGACTAAATTGTTGCTGAAGGTTTAAAGTGGAGAATTTAAAAAATAAAATTCCTACAAGCGTAAAAGCGAAACGTTGCCTTTGCAGGTCCGACGTGGAATCTGGCGTAGTGTCATCCGAAGGAACGTGGACAGCTCCTGTGTCGACCCACTCCATTCAGAGCTCATTAATCCCAGCACTTACGTCACCCTGTCCACGTAGCTTTTACGACATGGCGTCTAAATCGCGACTTTTCTGTCGTTGAATCAACCCTTGAAAGGCGAACGCTGACGAAGGAAGCGTATCGTTACACGGAAGACTTAATTAATATCGTGTTAGGTTACGATCAGCCAGTAATACTTCGTAAGAACGATGGTTACGGAGCCACGTTGACTTAACATTAATTAATCCACCTCTGGACGCGTCGATAATCGTCTGGCAATATTAACACCTTTCATATTAAAATCATTACTTCATCTGAGATTCTTATCGTTCTAGGCGAATCGACACGTCAGAGGTCTAAGATTTTAAGAATATGTACAGTTTTGTAATTAATACAATGTTAATGAAAACTTGTGGTTGAGAGATGTATTCCTTGTTATGTCCTTGCGTACATGGTGTCCCCAATGATCGACTGTGCTGCAAACTTTTCACAGTTGACGGACTAAGATTGCCCAACTTCGGCAAGCGTTGTTTGCGCTCAGTGTCGCAATTATTCCGTTTCTATTACGCAACTAGTAATCGTCTGGAGCTGTGTATATTAGTTTCGGTAGCAGTAGGAGCTTCCGTTGCGAGTTCCACGGATAATTCCACGCAGACATCCGAGGGAATCGTGGATTCTCGCGTAACTCGAGTGCAATGCAAACAATGCAAGTTTGAGTACGACTGACCGATGAATGGTGTATTCAATTCTAGTTTCGCGGATGTTCGAATAAATTTGATTTGTTAGTTCGTAACACGTGATAGTTTAATGTCGTCAGTCTCGAAAATTCTGTCAGCTGGTCAACGAATCGGCCATCGTTCATCTTGAACAACGAAGAGATTAGACAATGGACGATCCAGTTGTCATTCACAAGTACAACGACGAATACAGTGATATTTCTGGTTTTAGTACGCGTACTATCACATTAAGAAACGTTTACGCGTCTTAAACTATTCTACGGTCCGATATCGTCGTTGCATTAAATCCTATCCCAATTACTCGTCGAACCATGCGTAATCTTTTTCCATTACTTTCAGCGGGAATAAAAAGGAAACTCGCGAAGTCAACGAAGTGCTAGAAAAAAAAGATAATAGGACCAACAAATATGGTTAGCAGGAAGCTCTTAAAATATTCATAATTGCTTATATAATCGCGAGGAATCCGCGACAAACGTTACGTTAATGCTAACCGTTCGGAGGATTTATTAATTATTCATAAGCCAATTCGTCAGAAACATTTCATTAGTCGTTGCCAAGGTATAGCGGCGATAATCATTGAATCAGCGTGGCGGAGAGAGAGAGAATATTTGACTTTCCATCGAATCGATAGATTACAATTCAGCCAGAAATGAATGTATCATGCGAGGGAACGGTACGCGGAAATGCAATAAATTCAACAATAAACTGTATTGCCACGTTGGGATGCGGCTATTCAGCCGACATATTGACACTCGTTCGCTCTATCGTCGAATACGCGCAATTTATTGCTCATTAATCACGACAGTCCAATTTGCGTTGCCGATCGAATGTACGATAGGGTGGTTTCTTTAATGGAATCGAGCGGACCCGACGCGGGAATAATTGTAGCCCTATAATTTTGGAATTATATCGGGTTTCCGTGCTGATTAAAACTAGTAAAGCATCGGGTAATGCGTTCGCGTGCGCGGTACCGCTGCTTTGGATAGTTACGAGTACAACTTGAAATTAAAATTTCAGTTCGCTTGAGGCCTACGTTAATCTCATCGACGGTGTATACACGTTCATCACCGGAGGAAGTCGCGTGTGCTGCGAACTCGTTCGTTCAATTTGATTCATTCCATTCGTTACCGTTCATTTAATAACGAGTATCGCAATTTATCCTATGTCCTCAGGGAATATAACTCAGGGAAACGAATGTATGTCCAAATGGTCTCTAAATCGGTACGAGGAAACCTATAAAGACAGGTGACCGAGCATCTATCGAGTGGTCCTGCCATTGATTAGAAATGTTTGCAACAGGAAGCCTCGATTTCTCGCCTGGGCAAACATTTTGCAACTCATTTTTGCGAAGCTTTTACGCCATACCGCGACATCGACTCCAGCCCGTGTCTGGCAGTGACGAAAACTGGAGTCATAACGTCGCCATTAAAAAAACAATCATTCGCGGGAGCAGCTACTAGGCGGTTTTGTCTCTCGCTCTATCGTGATCACCGACGTGGTGTGACAAGCAAATTAATGCTTTAACGAGACCGTTCTTTTGCGAGCCAGATCGTTCCTATAAAATGAGATTTTCGCTGATCGTGCAAACAGTCCATCGACGGTCCTCCGAGGGAACAAATATGGCGCTTGTAGAGGTAAAATCGTGAACCATTAAAATCATTTAATCGCGATTACTTCAGACTTGAAGACGACGCGAATACAGAGTTGAAATCGAATCCGAATCGATCGTTCCAATTTCTAGGACTAGGACCAGCTTTCCTAAAACACATTACGAGCTTCGCGGCAAAGTATTACGAAGTCGTGATCGTAAAGTAAGGGCGCGGCGTGTTTCAGAGATCTTTATGCGAGTGGCAAAAGCGTCTTCGCGAGTTCGTTCTCGTCAGAGCCCTTATTCCCAGCGAAAAATAACGATCCACCCTTCGCAACCCTCTGGCAAACAGTCTCGTGTGATTCGAATGAATTTCGTAGGAATAATACGGCTACATAGGTCACATTTCGTTACCTGCTTTCTATTTCCAGAGACTGATCCTTGTTGCATTGCTTTCGATCGTGGTCACTGATGCTTATCCAAAAGCACTTGGAGGTACGACTGTGAAAAATGAGCAATCGAATCAGCGATGAGCAACATTTAAAAATTTGAAGTAAATTAAAGGACTCTAAGGACCGAGATGTGTTTTTCTGTTTGTCTTTCTAAATTTTTAACCAAACAATAATTTTGCCTATCGTTGACTCTAGTCTAGTTGTTTCGACGTTCAAACGTTTAAAAATTCGATTTCAGGTGGACACGCGCATTCCTTTCACCATTTCACCGGACCAGTAGAAGGTCATCACGAAGAGGTCAGCTGGAAGGACAAGCACGGCCACGTTCACCACGATTACAAGGCTCACCCCAAGTACAAGTACTCCTACGGCGTGGATGATAAACACACGAAGGACTATCATGGACAGCATGAGCATCGCGACGGTACGCATACAACTTTCCTAGCATTGATTAAGCACCGGGAAGAAAGTGCACCGAAACTCAATCTGGAGCTCTTAATTGGAATCTCGAACTAATTGGACGGTCGACCTTGGTCTTAATTAGAACTAGAAGCAGATTTGCCTGTCGACGAGTTTCCGACACGCTGGCTCTGCTATTTTTTCCAACGCGTGTCGCAGAGACGTCGAAACAGTAAAGCTGATGACTTGGAGAGACATTAATCTTCAATTTGTTTTGCACAGGTAAAGAAGTCGAGGGAGAGTACCATCTTCACGAACCAGGCGGCAACATAAGAGTAGTGAAGTATCATTCGGATCCTCATGGCGGGTTCTTCGCCGAGGTCCACAACCATGGAGGAAACGATCACTCTGGTGGCACTTACGGTGGTCACAAACACTAATAAAGGATACAACAAACACTAATTTAGCAGCAACTCTTCTTTGTTTTTGTTGTTATATTTGTTATTTCCCACTGGTCTTTCACGTCGAGCTTGTTACTTCGTGGAATGTTGAGCATAAAATAAATGAAAGGAGAAATGATACATCAGTCCCTGGTTACTGGCATTCATTTGTTTAAACCTCCGAATTAATCGTGTAATTAGCTTAAAGAGATTTAAAGGGACGACGACTTAATATGGCAAGTATTAACTCCATTGAGTCATCGAATTAACAAAGTAATCATGCTACGCTCGCCGACAGATCTTGAAACCGATTAAGGAGGACGAAAAATTTCGTTCAAGGGTATATCGATCGCCGGAACCAATGGAATTCCACGTTCGAAGTGGTTGTAACCGCGTTGCAGGGGTAGCACGGTTGCAAGAACAGGGATCGAGCCAGGGCTGTAAAGAGATCGCCACCCCAGTTTCGTTACTGACCCACCCCTGCCAATTCCGCTACCAATTTCCATCACCAGTAATTGCATTGCGCATACGCTCCGACAATTTCTACTAAGTTTGCGCACCGGATGATATTGAGTAGACACGGCTCGCCGTTGAAGCACAGACGCTAACTTCCCTGGGAGCTCATGGCTTCCTTTGAAGACTGGGCCGACGAAGATACACCAACGGTATCCTCCTCTTGGAGAACGAGTAATTGAATCGAACTATGCGTGGCGTTTAAATACTTTTTTTCCGCGTGGAGGTATTCCATGCGAATGAATCAGTGAAAATCGCTTTAAAGATGCTGGAAATCCAAATGCCAGGATAATATTAAAAATACCGTTGTAAATAGCGTCTTAATAAAATAGCTGCACAGATACAGTTGAACTCGAACATTAATTAATTCGTAAATGCATAAATCATCAGAAAATGGTTCCTTTTTTCGAAGCTAAAATGAAATTTATGCAATAGTGAATTCGAATGGAAGACTTCAGCGTGAAATTCCAGTCTGAGCAGAAGAACGCAGCCGTCACCAGATACGAATAGAATTACAAACTAATTACGTGCGGCTGTCGCTTCTGAAGCGAGAGGACGGAAAGGTGTAGCAACGTCGAATACAAACGACAGCGTCTGTTGCCCCCCAAAAATGTCACTTATTCGTCGGTGTTTACTGGATGTACGTAATTCTTGCATTTCTACAACGGTGCCTTGCGACAACTTCTGCTGCTGTACTTCTGATACGTCGTTCTCGCATCGACGGTTCTCGCGACAACCCAGATGCGACTCTAAGCTTGTTAAAATAATTAGTACCCAAAACAGATGGCCGTTCCCCACGTAGCCTCTGTAAATCTTTACGACAGGGATTGCCATAAAACTAATGAACCTAGAAGGGACTTTCACGAGTCCCCTTATTCGTTGATTTTCTAATTTATCGTCCATCCAGTAGCATAGAAAAAATATTTTCTCGATCCTGAAGATAATTTCACCAGGATCAAAATCGTTATAACGTTGCACGATTTCTGTTCACAATTTCCGTTGTTCTCGCACGTCGACAAAAGGGGGGGAAATTACCCCGAAAATATTCGTTCAGTTATTTCGCCGAATTAATCAACGAATGACGTCCCGTACGTACACGAGGAGAACAATCGCGAATGCTTATGATTGTCAGCGTATTTGCAGGGACCTAATTGCGAAGTAAATATTTCAATAAATGACCGAACAGTGGGAACGTTCCACGAAACTCGAAATGCATCGCAACGTCGAACCACTCGCTGTGCGCCCACGCACAAATGACGCATATCCGCTCAGCATACGAATGCGCGCCGCATCGCGCAGCAGGATCGATACAGTCGTTTGCCGAAGTAAACGGATGGATTACGAGTCGTGAAATAACCTTTCCTCCCCCAGAGAGGGAGAGAGAGGGAGGAGTACGCCCGAGAAAGTCGAGAGAGTCCCAGCACGGGTCAAACCTGGACTTCTCATTGGTTACCCCGAGGGATAGGATGTCTCGTCTCCCTTGCCGCGCCCCAGGGCTCGTTCGAAACGAATGCACTTATTTAATTAAGTACATTACACGGTCCCTAGTTATTTTAATAACGTTATAGTATTCCCTCGTCGAGATTAAGCTAATTATAATTTCCCAGGACTTCACGATGAACGAACGTTTTTCGAATATTCCGTGATGCGTTCTCCGTTTCGCTTCCGTGGACAATCTCATGCAGACGTTACACTCTGCCGTCGAGGTTGTAGCTTCAGAGTCACCGAAACGAAATGTATGTTACCTCTGACAACAAAATGTATCCTAAACTTGGAATCCTTTGCAACTTTGTCTCGCTAAGCACCTCGAGAGCGTTCAGCTCAACTTCTTAAGGAATGTCTCTTAGAAGATTGATAGACTTATGGACATGGCCTCTCGGAGATCGAGAGAAACCACTTACCTGTCATCCTGAGCTGCTCGAGAGTGTTCAACCCATATTCTTAAGATGTGTCTCTTGAAAGATTGATAGACTTATGAATAGAGCCTCTCATAGATCAAGAGACTTTCTTACCTTTTAACAAGGTACAGTTTTATAGATGTACTAAGTGGATTCACCGTTCAGGACTTATATTTGCAAGTAAGGTATTATCGCAATCGAACAGTTTTAAACGAAATACGGAATCTTGACAAAGATACCAAGAAAAATTTCCACGAACAAACTGCCGTTTCCCTTCGACTATTCCAGTCCTGATTAAACGTTGACTTAAAGTTACACCTGGTAAAACGTCAGCGCCTGGTTCCAGCTACTTAAGGGACCCGCTCGAACAGCGTAGGTACTTCGGAAACCCTTGCGGAAGTTCGAAGCCCTTAAAAGTCTCTTTGAAAATGTTGTCCGCGCCGAGCACGAGAACTCGATTCCGCCTGTGACGGCATAAATAGTACAAGTTACGCACGGCTGCCGTGTTTATTCTTTCCAATGAGAAAAAAAAAATTCCACGGAAATTCCGTCTGTGGTTGCGCAACACGAGGTACATAAAAATGCCAATAACCATCGACAAACTCGAATGAGAAACAGATTTCCCTGGACTGGCATACGGACCTGCAAACAAGGCGTACATTTAATTCTGAATGAAACGAATATAACGGAGCCTATCAAAAGCAGATCGGGCACACGGGGAATGCCTTTGTGGTTGATTTACCAACGGTGCATCACCATTGTGTACATATTTCGTTAGGATCGCTTTTTGCATCGGGACAGAACAAATAGCGGGTGTAGAAAAACATTTCCGCGTCGAGATCAATAGAGCGGAATCGATGGTCGTTTCAGTGAAACGCCAACCTATGTGCGTGGAAGGTCTGTCGTTATGTTAAGATCTGCCAAAGAAACGTCCGTACTTTATGCAAAGCGTACCGATTGGCACATGGCGGCCCTTTTTTCGCCACCGCGACGTTAAGTAACAGCGTCGATGCGAAATTCCGTCTACCAAAAACAACGAATGTTCGCAGGTATATAAACGCCTACGATCGTATGTCCAACTATCACTCGATCACGATCCCGTGGACACTGGCATTATGGTAATGAAGGTAGGCACCGACCACTTTGTACAGACCAAATGATTTATACTGGACTGATCTTATTTTTTCCACGCAATATCAACAAAATCGAGCTTTCGTATAATTAATAACATACCATTTCGTTTACAGGTCGTTTTAGTTTCCTTGGTCGCCTTCGCGGCAGTGCAGAGCGGGTCGGCAGGACACGCTCACAGCTTCGCCCATTTCCATGGTCCCGTGGAAGGGCCACACCACGAAGTCTCCTGGCACGGACATCATGGACATCACGTTGACTACGTGGCTCACCCCAAGTACGACTTCTCCTACGGAGTCGAGGATCATCACACCGGCGACTACCACGGTCAGAAGGAGCACAGGGATGGTAAGTCGTGGACGAATAAAGAACGAAACTTTATCGGTTTTCCCTCGAAACGTAAATTTCCCTCGATGGTCGAGTTACTTATTTTCCGTAATAAGGGTGCACCGCTTATCGTCCACCTGCGGAACCTTGCAGCGGAAGAAAGTAAATTACAAATGCAAATAAATTCCGCTCAACAGGTCGATACATTACGTTTCTCTCGCGCTGACAAGATCGTGCGCGTGCTTTATACGGAGTATCTCGGTAATTGCAGCTCCACCGAGGAAGGTGATTCTTTATGCAAAAAGAAAATGAGAAAAGTTTCAGTTTTACGACCGTTTATTAACTTCTCGGAACATCAAACAATTTCCTTATAAGAGTAATAAAATAAAAATATGTATTTAAGGTTGAACTTTTCGTTCGTGCGTCGCCTCATTCGAAGCGTCGTATGCTTTTTCAATATTACATAGTCTTCGATTGAATTCCATGGATATGTTCTAGATGCTATTCTCTCGGAAGATGTAAATAAGATTCAATTTTTCTCGATCAGGCAAGAACGTGGTCGGTGAATACTCCCTCAAAGAACCAGGTGGCAACGTCAGGGTGGTTAAATACCATGCCGACCCCCATGGAGGATTTTTCGCTCACGTACACAATTCCAACGGTAACAATCACGAGGGTGGTACATACGGTGGGCACGGAGGACACGGATATGGACACTACTAACGACGACAGGCGACGATTCCCATAGGAAATTGGATTACGTCCTCTGAATTAGTCAGAAGCGTTTCCAATGGCTTTGTTATATTAATTACTTAATATGCAACGGTTTGTTTGGACCAAAGAATAATGAAACAGCAGTTAACGCTGAATATCGTTATTCCTGGATCGTATTTGTTGATACTGTTATTGTTCTAACTGTATAATATAACTGTACGCTACTAAGCTTCCGTCAATGCTTCACTCCTCCCCTTCGTCGTCGTCGACGCGTTTCTCCAACGACGGTTTTTACGATCCAAGAAATTTCCAGCTGAATCTGAACAACCGAATCTACAGGTACGTCGCGGTTCGCCCGTGGAAATATGATGGCCGTAACAATCACGGTATCGCCGTAGTAAAGTTATCTCTGCAGAGAAATACGGGATCCGCGATATTTTTATCGATTCCCCACACAAACGAGAAGCCACGTAACTTCCCTATAAAGCGTCTAAAACGCGCTGCGTTCCCCAGCGATGGCGAAGTATAGTTGTTATCGTGGGTGACTGGAATTCTTGACTATCGCTTTGGCTGGTATGCTTTTTCATAAGTATTTCTAATATTGCCTCGTTGATACCGAAACATTCTATCGCGTAAAATCAACCTGTTTCTCAATCATTCCTTGTACAAACTGCGCAATGAACAGCTCAATTATTATCTCCGTGGCATCAGTGCTAGCTTCTATTTCGCAGCCAATGAATTTCATAAAGTCGTTCGACTTTCTCGAAACCAAAATATGAACTCGACAGATATTACCATCGATAATGTTAGGAGTACCGATATTACAACCACCCTTCGGCATAGTTCGCTGGTTTGTTCGACTCTCGTGCAGCCGCGGAGACGCGGCAAACTTGCGAGCAGTTACGAGCCAACTTCCGGCGTTTAGTTTCCCTCTACGCTCCGTCAAAGTGATAAATGAAGTCGCACGAGCCTTTTCTCCTAAACAAACATACGATTTCGAGACCTCTGTTCGGCGTGATGGAAATTTAGCCCGGAGGTTCTTGAGTACTTCCGCATTTTTATTTCGAAAATGAAAGTGATAGACCTACAAAAATTCGTTAAAATCAAAGAAGATCGATTGAGAACCCTTGTTCTCGTGGTGGTTATCGAAACTACTCCTCCTCTCTTAGGGCTCCGTTTCTCCCCCGTTCAGGGTGAGTTGGAGGTGTCGAAGGGTAACCGGAAGGCACTGACACCACCGTGAACAGCGATGACAGAGGCAACACCCATCCGAGCGTGGCCGCGATCAGACAGAGGGTGAGAAGTTGTCGGAAACAGGCGGCGGCAATAATGCGCGATGGACGCGATAGGGTGCGATCGATTTTCTCGATCCCGAGAGAATGGAGTCTTTATTATTCTGGCGCGAAGGCGGCGGTCCGAGGGTAGCTTCGTTATTCGTTTCGGGCAGTGGTCGCCCGAATCTGCTGGCAGCCCCAACCCCTCCGAGATCCAGCTCTTTTATATCAGTCTTACTTCTACTTCCTTTCACTTCTACAGCCTTCTTGCCTGTCGGTAAAAATCCAATTCGTTCTGGTGCGTTGCATGAGAAAATAAGAGAAGGAAATCCACAATTCTCGAAGCCAAGCACAACTGCTGTAAGGTTGGGAGTTAATACGGAGTTCGATGTGGTCGTTCTATTCAGCGACAAATTCAACATTGCTTCGACGTTCGGTCCCGGTTCGATCCTCGACCCTTTAATTCTTCAGGATCACTTTATCGCGTCTTGGTTAATTCAGCGTTCCATTTCACTTAACTTGGAAGCGAAGGTGGATCGACTGACCCACGGGGATTATTAAAGCTTCGAGGGTTTCGAACGGTTGGCGAGTATTAATGGAATTTATAATATGTAGTTCTTTTGTGTTCGACCACTGTTAGAAGCTTATATGTTTTCCTTCGACTTGAGATTTTTAAAAGGAGAATCCGTTTTCTTCCTCAATGCAGCCTGCAATAATTTAAATTTAAATTCTTAGGCACTAGGAAAAGAATAAAGTATAATAAACAAGTCTTATTTACGTGGTATAAACAAATTGGACACCAGAAATTTTATTTAGGAACTAAAATCCATCACAGGATTGAATGCATTTTTATTAAGCGGATTGAATTTCCTCCTTCATTCTATACGTGTTCAGTGTTAAAGTAAGTATGGAAGAGCCGTTATAAAGAAATAAATCGAATGTCAGAAAGCAAACGGTAACGTCTATTGGATTGCGAAACCGAGAAATTGGAAGTTCCCTTTCTCACGTTTAAATCGCTGCACCATTTTTCTATCAACTGGTTTGATTGACGTACGAAATTAATAAAATACGTAGGTCGGCCACTAGAGGGGAATCGCCCAGCGTGCAGTCAATCGTGGGTCGATTGTCGAAACGCACCATTTCTTGTTGCGATACAGTGTCATTTACAGCTCATACATTCTTGTTGGAAATTTGAAGGAAGCAAACATTACCCCGATCCTTTGGCGATAGTGTAAGATGAACAGTTTAGTACGAGTAAAGAAACATGACAGTGGAGAATAAGCACGGAGTATCGTGTAAACATTGGACACGAAAACACGCACCATGGAACGCCATGGAACCCCATGAAAATGCATGGAACGAGGATTGGAGCTATAACGGTGAGTACATTTTCGAAATAACGTATCGTCTATCAATTTTTTGAGTCAAAGAATAATTCTAAAGAAACATGGGAAATTCGTTGGCCCTCTTTTGAACAGGAAATTCGGGATAAGTTAGTTCGAAACTCCTATCCGATCATGTGGTCTCAGGAAACAAAGCGTTTCCGCGAAGTAAAGAAAGTGGCTTCCTCGCCTCGGAGACTCTCGGGTCGAGCTCCTCGCGCCATGTAAACATATTTACATAGAACTCGTGGGAAGCTTCGACCCCAGACTCGATGACGCGCCATACTTGCAATTAGAAAGTTCGTTCGCTTAGACTTCCGACACGAGAGGGGTGGTTTAAGTTCACCTTGCGCTCTTCCATCCCAATCAACGTCGAAATGATTCAATAAACTGTTCGAGAAACCACCGAAGCGTCCACCGCACGATTTCGCCAACGATTATTATTTCAGAGAAGTTTGATTGCACGCGATCGACCCCACCGCCAATTTTGCTCGTAATTTTATCCTCCAGAAAATACATATTTAGACTGTACGAATGGTAACGTAATAGTTAATACACGGTTGCTTTGGTGCCGCGTTTCAACGGAAATTAGTTGCCTTTTATAAACATTTTACTTTCAACTCGTGGAACTATATAAATGCGAATTCATATCAGAAACTCGGTGTAGAATTGAAATCCTAGCGACGCCGCTTCTCGGTTTTTATAAAGTTCTTTCATTCAGTGATTCGCGCACAATGGGGCGTCATAATCGACATGACTGAGGGTAACGAGAAGAACCGAGCTTATCGCCTGTTGCCAGCCTAACTCGTCCTCATTTAACTTTCGCAATACTCGTCGTCTCGCCGACTGGAAGTGTGTCTCGCGAACTCTCCAATCGTCCGTGAACTTTTCGCAAACCGTAACTGATTTCCACTGAAATTACTCTTAATATTACCGCTCGTCTCGGAATCTGAATATCTCTAAAGATTCGTACTCGAGGCTTTATTACCCACTATTATACTTTAACCGTCTTTGGTGGAACTAGCAGCGTTTAAGCCTTCGACTTCGTCGTGGCTCCAACTGTTCTATCCGTTGGTACAGCAATTGCAAAAGGTCTTAATCTAAATAGAAAAAGATACAAAAATGTTCGTCTGCTCTCCGTCGAGTAAATTTAATCTGTAACCAGTCGATTGAACACCGAAAATATTTGTAAATTCCGGAGTTTAGTCGCTGCTGGGTAGAACGCTATCCAATTATATAAATGAAGCCAGCTTCGAGGACGGGTTCCAATTTTTTGCTCCTCAAGTTTCCCTGCTGGAGGGATAAAAATTTCAAGGTATGCCGGGCTTAGAATGTTCTCCACGTTTCGGTTTCAAGTCGATACCTTTCTTCCTCCCCTCCGAAATCCGTTTCACTATTTTATTGTCTCTTCCACTGTCTCTTTACCAGGACCTGCTTCGAAAGTTTTACCATACGAGTTTCCGCTTCGTCTCGCAAGAATCGGCAATTCTTCTCTTTCAAAGAAGCAACAGAAGATAGAAGAAACTGTCACAGGCGATTTTTCGTTGGCGGGATAAACTGGCCGGATCTCGAGACACGCGAAACGGTTCTGTATCGCGGTCGAGGAAACAGAATTCGTCAATACGGGGTTCATCGAGCCGTGCACGCTCCGATCTCGATCGTTCCCTCGATACGATCTCGTTTCTCTATTGCGATGGTAACTGTTCACCGCTTTCTCCTAGATTGATCGATCGTTTCAGAGGACCTTGACGTTCGCTCTAATAATCGCCGTAAATTCGTTTCACTGCTGTCGATATATAACGTCTCAAAAACTATGGACGTTCCATCGAAGAGTTGCATTACGCACAGCTGGATGCTTCGAAAGAGAGCTTGGTGAATTTTTTTTCGGATGCACTATTCATTTATACAAAAATGGAGATAACGAAATTCAAAGTCTATTCGTTGAAGTCGTAAATAAGATTGTGTAAAATTGTGTAAAGAAACTGAATAGTTTCTTTAGAGATGGAAGAACGTTCGCGTATTATGGGCCACGCAAAACGAGGCCAGTTAAATCAACAGAAGTGGTTACCCCGAGGAGGAGGTAAGAAGACGACGAAGAGAACGAAACAGAAGAAGAATTCCTTTTCCCTTGACACCAGCGAGGTGCTTGGCAGCCTGCTGCTGGTCGGTAAATTCTTGAGTAACGATAATTCCGCGATACCTTACTCGCCGTTCGTCTACAACCGGTTCTCTTCGTCGCTGGATAACGTTAGAGCTTTGGTCCCGTGCCAAGATACATCTGCCAGCACTCACCGATCTACGTACACCTAGTGTATATATCTAGGCTCTCGTCGTCACCCTCGCCAAGCGTACCCACCCCCGAAATCGAAACCATCTCCGTCGTTCGTCACCTCGATTCGCTCATCTTCTTTGTGCTCTGTTCCTTTTCGTCGTCGAAATTTTATTCGAACCGAGTTATCATGAATCATGAATTTTATACATCAAATTCGAATTCTCACGAAGAAACAATTGCGTATCTTTCATTCTCGATTCGAAATTTGTATTCAGATAAGGATTTTGCCCATCTCCGCCTGTCGCGTGGAGAAATCGATTGTCCATCCATACGAGCTTCATTTCCACCGAGGTGGACGCCCATACACTGTGACGCGAGCAAAAGAACGGGTTATTTATGACCGACATGCGGACGCGCATCGCTGAAATTAAATTCTGACGCTTCTCTCAATGGACGTTTTCCAAACGGCACGTGTCATCGAGTTACCGTTGTTATAAAAGAAGGGCCGGAGTTGTTTTTCTAAGATTCACGTTGAAATTCTATTCCTGCTATTCCATCGAAATCCTTTTACGTGGAAACACGCCACTATATACGATTTCTCGCGAACCATTCGATCAAGAATAGAAATTCAACCGTTTTGACGGGGGATCTCGAAGTCGTCGTCAAGCGAATATAACGGGCAATAAATTAGTGAAAGCTCGACGTATTTTTAGTTCTGCCATCGTTCTTAGGCGATTAAAGAAGCTTCTCGTGTTAAGCTGGGCTTAGCGATGCATTCATTGTACAGTCGGAAGGTTCGTGCCCGTTTCGTTTCTTTCTACTGTCGTTAGGTTTAACACCGGTATCCGATTATCCCCGTTTCAGAGGGTCTCTTCTCATAATTGAAATATTGTTCCGTAACTTAAGTCAGGATCAACCGATTGTAATCCTATCTTCGTGGAAGCCTCGCGGGTTCCTTTGCGGGTGGTCGATACACACACGGTTTTCCATGGCGTTTCTGAATTTACGCTCTACGTTAGCGCAACGAATACGTTAGATCAATCTAGAGAAAATATTCTAACGGAATATTTAATAGGATAGTTCTTATTTGATAAAAAGTGGTTTTCAAATGACGTCAAATACGGTGTGATATGTGGTATGGATACCCTTCCTCCAAAGGGGAAAAAATGTAGAACAGAGTTGATTAAAACGAAAAAATTGAAAACAACGAGAGTTCGATCGATGTCATCAGATCGATCGCGTTGATTTGCAACGGGAATTCAATACTGCGAGACGCCGTGCTTCACAGTATGATTAACGCGATGAAAACGCCGCTTTTTACCGACTCTACGAACCGAATGAACGAAGTTCGTGAATGCGTTCGTGCCTTTTTATCCTTCGTCCGCTCGAGCCCCTCTTTTTAGCCCGCTCTCTCGCCTGTTCGCTCCCGGTTTCTCGTTCTCTTTCCATCCCTCGCTCCAGATGCCAGGCCAGAAGGAAAAGAGGCGAGCGGAAAAGCGAAAAGTGAATACTGGGAAAATGTGATTCGTGAAGTACGGCCGTGGCTGCGGGGCTTTGCATTACCATTTTGGCCAACGGCCAACCCCCTAGCCCCCGAGCCTCTGAGGAATCCCCGATAGAAGATAAGGCCTCGCCTCCTCTTCGCTCGCGGTTGGATTCAGTCGGCACACCCGCTAGATAAACACACTCGTGGGAGGGTAACCGACTCTTGTCGACTGGTCGAGGCCTCCGGGACGATTCCTGGATTTCCGCAGATTTACAGACCGGAATTCCTTATCGTAATCAACTCCTTGCGCGTAGCAACCACCCTTCGGATCCCTGTCTTGGAAAGATTCGAAGATTTCGGGGAGGAAAATGTTCGCCGAATCCCTCGTAGCTTTCCTACGTTCGTTAGCCAATTAGGTTAAATCAAGCATTCCATCGAACTGATTGAAATCCATTAAAGTTACGTATAGATTCTTACATTGCGTTAGCGACAGAAGATCGCGTCGATCCTCTAAAAGTATTTTTCAATTGTCGATATCTTAGAATATATAACTTTTTTCCAAGATCATTACGGTCCGCTTTGTCACGCGGGATTCGCTTCGTCTTCGTCGTCCACTTCGTAGATGAAGGATCTCAGGGTTTTCCATTTTTCTTCTTGTCTGGAAACGCCATGACTAACGACCACGTGGACACCGGCGACGTTCAAAGATCGTGGATGAAAATGACGAGGGTCGTGGAAGATATCGTGTGTCGCGGGTAATGTACCTGACCCTCGAAGATGGTCGACTGTTTTAACGCTACATACACAGAATAAACATGCGCAAATGGAAAACCATTAATCGTGATTCTTGTATATGCGGGTTCGAAGGATATTCAGAGGTATTCTCGGTTTAAGGTTTCTTTATGTTCACGTCAGAAAATTCCGACGCGATGGAACTTTATGACTTTCACGTAGAATCTAGCGCGTCTCGCAAACGGACAAATTGGAGCATTCTTCCTTCGGTAGGCAAACAACCTCTCGTTTTTATGATTCGCGTATACCTCGATAACAATCTTTCCCTTCCAATTTCGTTTCCGTTTATCCTCGAATACACGTGACGCTTAAAGAAACGCCGAAAGCGTCTTCGCAACCTCGTGGTTTGGAAAACGGATCTTTGTACTCCGACCACGATCGCGGTGGTCCTTTCCTACGTGTCTATCAAATTCTCTCGACTAGTAAACTTTGTGTACGGACTCTACCCCGGTCGCAGGAATGAGTTTACACTGAGTTTGCTCGAAAAGAGATAGTTTACGTATCGGAAGCGTATCTTCCGTGGCTGGTTCTTCCCTTTGGAAACTTTTCTCGCCGCGAGAATCTATATGTATAGACGCCGTGGCGTTTCGAATTCTCAAAATATTCGCTTCGCTGGTAATCACGTGTTTGCCTTTCCGTTGAAGGGAAATTCGGACCCGCCTCACGGATTCCAAGTAGTGTTTTTAATTGGGCCGCGGCGGGCATTCGCAAATTGTCGTCGCCGAGCTAATATTTGTACGAGGTTCGTCCTTTTTTCGCGAAACGCTCTGGCGAACATCTGCGTCAACGTCACTCGTATTTTTACGACGATGGATAATTTTTAATTTGCAAAACTCTCGTGTGTTTAGATTATTAATTAAATTTTCTGTGTCACAATGAAACGTCTCCTTGAAATAGGTATTTGATAACGAAAACATCCTGAGAGGTGTATCGCGCAAATCCTCCCCTTCGTTCGAACGTACTTTGTAAAACTCGGGAACGCGGTTTCTGCGTTTCAAGTTGTTTCCACGACTTCCGGTTCCTTTTCTACTCGAGACGTGTACCGTCGAACAACGACGACGAGCCAAAGTATCGACGAGCTTGGTGGAGTTATTGTCATCGCGTTTCGTTCGTCTCCGTTGTACGATTTCGACGATCGATCCACGAGGGATTCGAAAAGGGAGGTTTCGTCTCTCTGTGGTTTCCCCGCTGGAGAAACGAATAAACCCACGAAAAGCCTTTCATACCCTTTAAAGAAAGCTGGCACCGGTTGGGCTTTGAAATGGACCTTGGCAGCCGAATTACCAGCGTCACAATGCAAACGCGGATCCGTACGTGGAAAGCTTCTTTATCAGAGACTATGCAGAGAACGTCCCACCGCATTAAGCCAGATTTCCGCGTATTATCGTCTATTCGCTCGCTTCTGCTTTTTGTCCAAGTCGCGGAGTCACTCTTTAGATGCAAGATACAAGAATTGCGTTCGTTATTACGAACAGCGCGTCCTTAGAACTGAAAGTCACTTCGGGGGACGAATTCAACGCCAGGAAAATCTATAAGGAATTCGTAAGAACGGTTTTCGTAGAGATTCGCGATTGCTTGTATTTTTGTCAACTCGATAGGAGTTGTATGGGTTCTTATACGCGAGAGTACGCTCCTGTTTCTGATCGATGCTCGACTTTCCCTCGAGGGAGTGTCACCGTCGTTCCGGGATCGTTCATGGCTCGTGTGAAATTTAAATACGATTCGAACCCAACGTCAAATTATTTCCCTCCTGGTTCGCTTCATCCTTCGCAAACATTGCCGCCTCGAGGTGTCACGAATCTTTGAATTATCGGAGACGGAACGGTTTCCGATCCGACGAAATGTTCTTGGATACTGAGTGATTGATGCCACGACGGTATGGCGTTATATTAAAATATAGCCTCGACGATGCACAGTAAGACAGGATCTTTATTCTGCGCCGTGGTAGTTTCTATTAAGAACAGAACTATTCACGGTTTTCTCAAAAACAAAGCTTATCGCGCGCAGTAGGCGGTGTTTGTTCCCAAGCATCGCGTAAATTGAACGTCAAACATGTACGTGGATCCTTCGCTTTTATTCTAGCACCCTGCAAAAATTCCGCGAGATAGCGGAAACACAGGGAGCAACGGTGGCTTTGCCAATCTTTTCTCGGTCGATCTCACCGAGAACGAAACTCGACCTGTCTTGTTCAGAGGTAAGATAATTACAGTTTGTTTTCATGTTTCGTATGAAATTCAAGAAAACCACTCCGGAGAAAGGATCATAACGTAATTCGTGAAATTGACAATGTTGTATGCCTTTGAACTGAAAAAAATGTCCAGCATCGCTTGATTTTGAGTTTCTCGGTGGATATCTGAAGATAAGTCCTTGCGACATCGGGACGCTCGTACGGCATTGTTGTCGCAAGAATAACGAGGTCTCTTGCGAAGCGTCTTGTTGTTCGTCGCATGCGAACTTGATGCCTGTATAACGAGACGCGTTCGTTGCTTTTGGTACGTAAGATTGAGTTTTCTCAGGGAGAACATGGAGGAAATCGCGAGCAGACTATTAAGAACATGTAAAGTGTGCGCCGTCTACGTTGACAGCAACGACGAAGCTCTTGAATATTCTACGCGCAATTGACGGAATAAATATTTTATTTTTCTGATCGCAGCCGTTTCAGTCGCGAGTTGTTTGCACGTGCGCCAAGTTAATTCGTTCCTCTCACAAGAATTGATTCGTTTTTAATAGAATGTGTTGAAAAGTCGGCGTGCTTCGCCACGGTAACCAGAGAAATTATTTTTTGATTCAATTCCCAACAGATTGATTTTCTAGCCAGTCCAGTCTAGCCGTTTCGGATTCGGAATTGATTCTAGTATCGATTTTTTTTTTTTACAAAAGTCTAGCATACCTAGCGGACACACGCCAACCGTCGCTCTCCGGGTTGTTCTCTGGTGTGGCGAGAAAAATTTCCATATCATGCAAATCCGTGCACGGGCCGTGACACCTCCCACCGAAGGTACCCGCGTGACGACACCTGTTCTCTGCTGGAAAAACTGACCGGAAAAAAGGCGGACTTTCGGACGAGCGCCGATAGAAGCGGAACGCTCCGCGTTGCCGACACGCAATTCCACGGAACAACAACACGGTGGGTCTATTCGTCGGGTCCCGATAGCCGGAAACGAGATGCGGAAAGCGATATGCGTGTCGATCATTTCTAGCGGGAGCCATCGAAACGATGTATTGTACGTGTCACGGTGCATTGTGCAAGGAATTGCAATCTGTTCCCATTGAAAATCGCAAAATTAACCATGTGGCCCGCTCCGATGATATTTCGCGCGTTTTTCGACCTATGGCTTCCAATCGCGAACCAAAGCACGGTTCATGTTAACGTGGAGTAATCTGTAGAGAAAGTAGGCTTTGGAGAGCAACTTAAAAGTTTTGGTAGAAGTTTAGAAGCTTAGATTTTGCTGTCCTATGCATTGTGCATTTTTTAATTCCAACACGGAAACCCCGAGAAACCCCGATGGCGACTTCCTGTTCTGGTTTAACTTTACTATACTAGCGAGAAATTGAGAATGTCGCGATGGTAGCGGCTCTTCGATTGGTATCCAGCGACAAGCGTGGAGAACATCGTTTCATGGATGGAAACCGATGGAGCGTAACCCGTTCGCACCGCAGACGTGCAATTCCACCAAGCGACACTGGTAATCCGCGGCTGGTCGACAACGAATACTCGAAAAACGGTACGGGCAACACGTCGCGATTACCGACTGGTCTAATGGACCTTGTTCCACGTTGCGTTAACAATTTTAGCGCTTCGTGGTCGCTTCTCGTGGAAGTATTCTCCAATTTTGTTTCTACCGAGGTTCTTTCATCAAATAAAACGAATTGCTATATCAACGAGTAAACAAAGTCTTCGTTAAAATACCCCGACCCTCGGTGAACGTTCCAACAGAACAAAAAAGCGAAATATGTTGCGAGTCTGGCTTGGACGATGCACTTTTGAACACTCCTCGTCTACCGTTTCTTGCAACGGCCCTTTCGAATTACCTGGAAAAGTTTCATCGAAGTTCCATTATCCCGGAATCTCCGATTCCTCTCGAACAGTCTCTAGAGGAAAGACAACAGCCTGGCCGGCGGTGAATAGAGTGGTAAAAAGAGCGGTAACCAGACACAGCGGTACGGAAGGAAAACGATGTTCCGCGAATTTGAAGTATCTTCGTGATTCGTGGACTCCGTTCTCGGGGATGGAGCACCATATACGTTCCCGACGTTCTTACACGGAATACCGTTCGTTCTACGCGAACGGCGTTGCCATCTGTATTTTGGAGGACTGCCAGAGACACGCGAGTTACGGGAAGGGAGAAATTTAATTGTTCGAGAATTCGGATTAACGTTCTCTCGAACAGTAATCCGATTATGGGTTTTTCCGCTTCAATTACCGACTCTGAGTAGGTGTAATTGCTCCGAAGACTACTGGCCGAGGTAGTTCCCGTCAACGCGTCAGAATACGTTGTTAAATCGTTTGAATGGCTCGAACATGATGGACTTCGTTTGGAAGAATTTCTTCCCTGGTTCTCTCGAAACGACGTAGGTATTCAGGGTCCAGCTATACGAGATGATTGCAGCTCTTCCCTTAACCGATGCCTGCCACTTCCAGTAGCTGTTACTCTCAACTGTGTTCATTTCCTTTCTCACAATGTACCGAGGACTAATCGATGGGCTATCACATTTTTATGGTGGGCTACACACAACGCGTTCTCACTGCGTGACGCTGTGTTGCACTTGACATTAACGCTTCTCAATCGGCCCTCGCGGCTCGCATACTCGAGGTTAGATTCATGCAGATTGGCCGGATTGAATATCGGGATTAAATTCAGCCATGGTTCCCCCAATAAAGGAAGTTGCCGGTAGGAATTTCGCTCGGAAATCCTGGTGGTTCGCTGGCTAGGC
Organism: Hylaeus anthracinus; assembly: GCF_026225885.1. Classification (NCBI taxonomy): domain Eukaryota; kingdom Metazoa; phylum Arthropoda; class Insecta; order Hymenoptera; family Colletidae; genus Hylaeus; species Hylaeus anthracinus. The sequence continues at coordinate 2,851,124 of NW_026534330.1, read as the reverse complement.
ACCGGAGGACCAACGTAACGAACTTACTCTATCCCTCAACAGCGTCTACATGCGATTCCCGCGTTACCGAAACACTTTGATTACATATTAGTACGTCTCTAAGTACTAATTTAGGGAGAACGGCAATCAGCAATGTAAATCGTTGGGATACCAGAAACGGAGAAACGTTAATCGAGAAACTCTCTTCATTCTTTGAGACTGTGTAGCTAGAATAGTCATTGAGGACTAGTACTCGCGTAGCTAAGCTATTTTCCTTGCTTCAGAGCATGTACTCGATAAAGCTGTTGCATCATTTTCCATATTCTCGTGAATGTACGGACAAATAAAAAATGTTTATCACCGTCTTGAACGTTAAGTTTTACGAGAAATCCTGGATCCCCGCGCTTCTCGACCATGAAGGGATCGCAGACGAAAATGGAACAGGAAAAAAGAAGGGCAGATGCGGCGTGGAAGAGAACGGGGGTTTTAGCAGATTAGAAACTCAAACCGCATCTTTCCAACGACGCGTCGACGCTCCCTGTGTTCGTCGAGGTGTGTAACCGCGAGTAAGATGATGAAGAAGGAGCTGGGTGTGGTGTATGTACTACGAGGAGCGTCTACGCGAAAGTTTCAAGTTTGGAAGCTTACCAAAGAGTAAATGGTGACGGTGGTTGTGGTGGCGTTCGTGGGGCACCGGGTCTCGGCCGCGCCGTGCCTTAAAACTTGGCAGCTGCGGCTTTTAAGCATTTTCGGTAGCGCCAGTATCTCTCCGCAGAATGCCAAAAATGCGTCCCTCTTAGGCTCCTTGGAAGACGATGGAAAGATGCACCGCTGCCACGCCAGCTTCCTGTCGGCGTCGAGGACGCACGAAGTTTTCGCGTGTCACGCATTATCGAGGATCATGGTCGACGAAAATTCAAATTATTCGTTCGTAAAGAAGAAGAATTAAACGAGAATCGCACGAGGTACGAGTGATTTTTTACCAGAATGCTTCCGATGGTGTAAGGTTGGTCCAGATACCAATGTTAGCGGTTTACAGATAGAGCCAATTACACGCGATAATTGGACCCTACTTGAGCTCCACGAAGAGCGTTATTTTTGGCCACCGGGCGCGACGCATTGTGTTTGAAAAGTTTTTTAATCAGCATCACGCCCGATGGAAAGTCGAAGGTTCGTGGCATTGGCAGTAGTGGAAGCACAGGGGTGCCCTTTATATACGAGCGGGGGCAGAAAGAAACCATTACAAATTGGACGGAAACGCCGGCGAAAATCTATTGGTAACGGAATGAAATACATAAATCGAGCCGGAAAATAAAACGTAGTAAAAGCTCAGCGAACGGTTTTCCCGGGGATATGGAATTGATCTGGTTCGAGGTCGTTGCATAAGAGAAAGAGGAAGAAGAGGAAGATGAAGATAAAGAAATTGAGGCGGTCGAGAAAACTGCAGCCAGTTCCAACAGGTAGCCGCGAAGACAATTACGATTTAAAAGCGGTTCTATTGCCGACTGCTCGTCACATTTTTTCACGGTTCATTTAACCCTTCGGTGTCACTACGGCGATATATGTAAGTAATGTGCAGTGGAACTATGTAGGTTCAAGTTTCCATTGCGGTGGTGCAACCCAAGTTAACGAAATAAATAAATAGACGATGTTATAGACATGTTATCGAGAAAAGAATTGTCATTGGGCGACATGTTTCTCCAAGATATTATATTTCTTATTCGGAGTTTCTTTCAATATTCGGAGATATCGTGGACAAAGAATGGCCACGCGTGTTCGTCAATCGAATTCACGAGATATCGTGAGAACTGGGCAGCCACGGGTAAAAGATGTTTGCGTTAGTCATTCGATCGAATTGAACATCTGTCTTTTCGCTGATTCTCCATAGAAACGCTTTTGTTCACCGACAACGGTTTCCCAGTTGGGTTGTTCTTCCAGCAAACCGAGTAATACCATCACGCTTATGCAATGTACCATTCAATTTGTAACCGATCAAGAAGATATTACTAATCTTATTACTCTCGCTACTGTGTAGTACATACACAGGGTACGATTCGGGTAATCGATTCGGTCAACCGTACCTATTTGTTTTCGGAACAGTATTATAGGAGTATCAAAGCGAACTCAAGAAAGAGTTCAATCGTCTATAAATGGATGGATAAATAAGGGTGCTTCTTCCCTGGTGAATAAAATGAAAACACCGAACGCAGACGCGGTATTAAAAGTTGGTACGGATAAAAATACGGAAATGCAGGGCTTCTGGGGAAGAAAGGGGTGGAGAGTCCAAGCAAAATGCGACTGGGAAAGTCAGAAAGATGTTGGAAGTCGCGAATTCAACGGGGCACGCCCTTACCTCGCCACCCCCTTGAAAAGTTTCTGGACCGCGACTCCGTTAAGAACCTCGAACGTCGTACTTTCCAGTCGCTGCATCGAGACTTTTCGAGGGCTTTCCAGACCCCGCTGGACATTTCGACTCTCACGCGAACGCGTTAAGAGCCTCGACTTCTGGCCGTGTCGTCGGTGTGAAAAATCGACGACGGAGGCTTATCGTCGAATCCATATCTGGAATATCCTCTCCCATTGTCATTCGACCGTATCTACGATTGACGCGCTACTGTCGTAAATATCAGGTGAGATGTTACATTTGACCCTTAAGCTCCGTTTCCACGCGGTACTTAGCGATTTCGAGAAACGAAGATAGCTGACGTTGGTTTCACACAGAGAGGGAACTTAACGTGTCCTCGATCAGCTGGCAGCGAGTCCAATTGCGCTAAATGCAACTAAACGCGAGTACACGACGGCTCGATATTGCGTGCGTGGAAGAATCGTACAGGAAAATTGGTTTTGTTACCAGCCGAGTGTCGTATAATGCGATTAGCGGAACGTACGTACGCGGAACGAAAACGCGTTCGATACATATGCAGCGGCTCGCTGGAAAACGACATCCGCGAAATGGAACTATTTTTCACGGAGCAGCGAGCCGATGTAACCGGAAGAACTTCCAGTGAAAAATTTAACGTGCACGGCCTGAAACTGCAGTTTTGATCGAAACGCGGCGATAACTCACGCCGGATTCACAATTCGTGCTTGTTTTACGGTGGCGAACCGACCAGGCGACAGAGTCACGGGGAAAACTTGGCCGCCCCGAGTACTTCCGGTTTATCCATTCGGAGGGACTAATCGAACAACGATTCGTCACACTCTGTTCCCGAAAACGCTTGTTGAACGTCGCTTTGGATGGGGTGAACGCGCCTAAATCGTACCTGGGGTATGTTTTCAACTCTGCAGGAAGTGCATCGCTGCTACCAGTGGAAAATGCGTGAACTGGTCAGCCACGTTATCGCGTGGGTCTCCATTTGACGAGTGGAATGATATTCAAAAGATTAAATGTCTGTTTCATAGTGTATCCAATTGGGAACAGACGAGAACAATACCTGTGCAGTTCGGCGAGGAAATTTTGCAAAATTTGCACACGACATTTTCATTCGAGGATTTCGAATGGATCTGAAAACTCGGTCACCTATTATTTCACTCGAATTTCATCGATACTACAGCCATCGTGTGTTTAAATATATTTAATTCTGCTAGAAAAATTGCTATAAAGTTCCGCAAACGATTAATTCACGCGAGGTGAGAACATTCTCGACGAGCAAGTTTGTACAGTACATTACGCAAATGTAGCCTCCGATCAAATGGCAGAGCATGTTGGCTCGCCTACGAGAATCCAATTGAGTCGTGGTGGGATAGTGGAGGCTTAGACGCGTCCGGAAATGAAAGTAGATCCTTTGGTTGCGATAAATCATACACTCGATTACCCACAGAGAATCCACTTTGATAAGGATTTCCCTTGGTTCTATGACTTTGCAACAAGCCCCGAGGTTCTCGTTGGCCATACCTCCGGGATTCTCGATTCCCTAATGCCCCCCGATTAGGAAATTGACCATGCTGTATTGAATGAAAGCGCGCATTAACGAACGAAAGCTCCGTGCTCGCAATTATTGATTCCGAGTCAGTGGATTTAGTACCGTTTACCTGGAATCGAACCAAATCGAACTCAAGTATAATTACAAACAACTGAGACATTCCTGACGCATAGTATTTCGACAAATATTTCAAATTCTATATGGCTGATCTCTTGAACAGCGTACCACTTAATCTCAAACATACTCTCGTCTTGCGAACTGGTACAACCGTCTGTTCGTGTTTTAGGAGCATCATGCGGCTGAATGCACGCGTTTCGGCTTCTCTTTATCTCTATTTTCATAGTCCAGACTTTTGTTTTACATGTACACCGCGGTTTCATGCGAATCCATTCGCTTTTTTCACCCTTACTCTGCCTACGTTCTCATTTTCATTTCACGCTGTTTCCACCATTCATGCTTCTACTTTATCGCTGTTATTTTCATTTTTGTAACTTATGTGCATACTTTCCTTCAGCAATCTCATCTTCATCCATGCGCGGCAGTTTCGCACCTGCAACTCTTGCAGTGTCGCTTCAGCGGAGTTTACGTTTCTGCTTACCTATGCAGCACTTTCTGCGTTGGAGCGTAATGCTTTTAGAGGACATTGTCCCTCGGCTTGCGTTAAATATCTTATCTCATCTATTTTTCTTTGGGTCCTAATGAAGGAATTCTTCACTTGTTTGTCTTTTCTCGAGTCACTCGTCCTTTGTCGTCTCTTTCGAGTCGTTTTTCCACAAAAGTGAAAATAAATTTCTCTCGCTTTTGATTTTTTATTTGCATTCCTTTGCTTCTACGAATGTATTCTGCTACAAGGATCGGCTGGCAGCACCGCGGTCCCTTCTTCTCTTCGACGGACGCGATATGAACCGGTCGAAACTCGAATAGAATTTTCCACAGGCACTCCGGACGCTTTGATTAAAGGCAACGATACGGAGTTCGTTATACGGTGCTTTCGGTTAAAGAGACACTCGAAACTCGCGGATTCAGGAGCGAATTTTTCGGTATAATTAGCGTTGGACGAAAAACCGAGAGAAATGCGGTGCACGTCGCTGAGACGAGCTCGACGTTCAGACAAGGAGGACGTGATTTTCATTCTAGACCTACCTTCGTTTAGATTGCTATCGCTCCGAAACCAAGCTTCAATGACGAAGGCTCGAGCCGTCCTCGTCTAATTGCCGAAATATTTATTCTGCCGTGTAGAGGTTATCGCAAGGTGGACTAGACGAGCCACTTGCCCTCAAGTTTAGATGAGAAAGATAGTTAGGAAATCTGCATGCTCTCTTAGTCGATTCACGATATGGTGTATAGAGCACTTGCTCCTGAATCTGCTAGATGGACCCAGGATAAGGCTTATCTAGCAGACCTGCCTTAGACGTGACGTTCTTAACTTCTCTGAGCGTGTGCCGGATTTTAAAGACCAGGTTTATTTAATTTTTACGCGCCAAGTTCACGTTCCCGGCTCTTGGATATCGAGACCTGTAGTAGCGAAGAATCTAGAATACACAGGAGATTTTTATATAGATCTAAGAGCTCCTAAAGTAGCCTAGGACTCCTTCGTAGTCCTGAACATTCTACTATTTATCCTTTAATGTTCGAAGTTAGAGCACCTCGGAAACCCTAAAGATGGGGCTGATCAACGTTTCCGTTTTGCACAGGAAGTTTCCGCTCGGTGTGCACTAGGTTTCCCAGGGATCTTCGGGGAGCAGCGGAATCTTTGCTGGTCCAAGGATGTTTACTCGGTACTCTCCTAGCTACAGATTGCGTCGATGGCGTGCCGAAGATAAATTGTTTTCACGGAAAGCTGCCAGTCAGTCGGTCGATAACCGAAAGAAAACGCGACGCAGATTGCTCGCGTTCATCTTTTTCTGTCTCCTCACCCTCGGATGCCAAGAGAACGGATCAATTCCACTCTGTTTGTCTTTGAACATGATGGGAATTTATGGTCGTAAGCACGCTTCGCTCGTTCCTCTTGCGGCAGATGGTTACAGCGCGACGCAAAGATAAGACCAAGACAAATTCTTAAAGCGGAGCAGAGTACGGCGCAGGCTGCAACGATGGGAAACAGAGGCGAACGGAAGAGCCGAAGTGACACGAAAATTCGTCAGGACAAAGACCGATGTGGCGCGATGCTTGTCCCGTTCAGGCTCCGTTTTAACGCTTCTTCGGTGCGCGTATACGTTTATCTTCCATGAACAATCGAGCTCTCTTAATCCTTTCGCTTAATACTTTCCTCGAGCAGCTCCGCGAAACCTGCTAACCCAGTGATAGAGGCTTCGAATCCAATGTTTGGTTTGGAAAGAGCGACTCCAAGTCTTTGGTCCTGAGGCCAGAGGAATTGTTTGAACAGCATACCGCTGCTTCTTCAGCTCTGGCAAGCTGTCGACAATAATTGAGAGACGATGTTCGATCGACGTGTATTAATTCCGCGTTTCGAGACGCGTCGGTGAAAGAGCTAATCGTAGCCGTCCCCTGGTCATCAATCTCGATACCGGTGCAAATCGATTCTCCCCCTATCCTTCAAAACTGCGGGCGTCTGGTAACGAGATAGGTCGCGAAGATAATTTTTCGCAGCGATGCCGAAGGTCCACAGCCAGAGAAGTAACCCTGGTGGCGCGTTTCCATTAGCATCGGTTAAAAGTGCTTTCCATTAGCGTCGACAGCCCACGGGAACAAAGAGGTCGGAGAACGAAAGGCGAGCTCGCTCGCGCGATAGAAGGGCGCGGTGAAACGAGGATGATGCCCGCTGAGAAAGACCAGCGCAGAGAGGTGCACGATGGGGGAGGTCGGAGGGCAAAAGGACCGACAGATAATGGCGCTTGCTCTGGGCTGTTGGTCTAGGTGCGCGCCTACTCAAAATAATATTGCAGCGCGATGGGGCCTTCATCAATCACGCGCCCTAATGAAAAGCCTAGCGTTAAAGCTGCGCCGTGAATGAGCCAGCCGGACCGACTAAACTCCGCGCCAACGATACGCCATCCGACCACCCCCGTGACCACCCCTCCGTCAATACACCAGCGAAACGCAATAATTTTCTGCACGAAGAACGGTGGAACCGAAAACCTCACGCCAACTGTGAAACGCGCTGGCGAGAGGTTGATTGTCTGGGATTGTGTTTCAATCGCGACCGATACCGTGCAAGCTATTTTTTAATAATCTCCAGGGAAATGATTTCGGGCTCGCGGAACGTTCAAGTGAAATTCTTCGTCTCTGTTGCTGTACAGGCACATTCCACGCCAAATCGATTACCTTTAACACTGGATGTCAGGGAATTTTATAAAATTAAATTAAAATCGCTTTACTCCCCTGTCAGCACTGAATTACTGTGAAATTACCAGTACAATATACAGTAGATTCTTATTTAGCAAATTAAGTGTAGATACTCTTTCCATAGAGCGTAGGGAAAAGACAAGAAACGAAGCAGCGATGTTCCAATGGCGTAGCGGAGATGGTTACTTAGCAAATTTGCACGGCCAATATATTCAACTCCCAGCAGTAAGTATCTCTTGTTCTGGAATCTCACTGAAAGTAGAACCTTTCATTCCGCGCTAAGATAATGCACTTTGCTGTCCGCTGTAAGATAATGGAAGACCTATAAGAACATTCTTTATATACCTAAAATACAGTTTGTATTTACCCAATTTCATAGTAAAATATCGAGGATCAGAATCAACCCCATTTAAGACTCCCTTCCAACGTCTAGTCTTTCATATCGTCGACGACCTTGCCACGGTGCTCGAGGTTGGCTCCCCTTTTGTGCTCCAGCTACTTTAGTTCCTTGTCATTGGCGCATTTTTCCTCGGGTTTGCCTTTATTCTCGGCCGACACACCTGTCAACACTTGGCTAATATACGGGCCACTTGGCTGCCGCTGAATGGTCCTCGAAATCCTTATTTCGCGAAGGTAACGCGAGACTTGTAAACGACCTTTCGACGCGGTGGAATCGTCTTCCCGTTGCTTCCATTCGTCGCTTTGTTCCCGTTTTTCTTTCTCCGCTTTACCATTAGTTCTTATCCAGTCGCGCCACCGATGTACTCTCACCGATGGCACGCCGTCTCGTCGGTGAGGGACTCTGAGAAATTCTTCTTCCCGTCGATGCCCTGTGAATCGAGGTTTCTCGGCTCTGTCGCCGAGGAGCTGCATACTTAAAACGTCCGCGAGCGCAATTATTTAACGGGAAAAAAACCAATACCGAAGCATTCGCACTGTTCCAGACGACGGTATTTACCCGAACCGTCTTGTTGACAGTGCTCGGTACCATTCGCTTCATTAAACTTCTCCACTCTACGTCTCGCTTTGTGAAATTTTTCCTCTCCACGGCCGTCTACGCGACGAAAAAGCATCGAGTTAACGATGTACCGAAGGGTTTAAAAATTCTCAACTCAAGGACAATGAACGCCTTTGTTCTTTGTTTCCCTCGACCTCCGTTCTGCCTTCCTTTCGGGCAGGACACCTGTCGCTCTGCGACTCGCCGTTAATGTACACCGCTGTTCTCCAGTGGCTCTAAATATACCCATCGTCTTCCAGGTTACGATACACCGAGAGAACGGGAGTGGCGGAGGAAGTTTTAAGATTGTCTACATCGCGGAGAGGCGATGACTCGAATAAACTATGGCGGCAGAGTACAATCGTGGTGGGTACGTAGTATCTAGCTAGCTGGATGTAAGTTTGCGGATACTTGTTCCTCTGATATGTGTGACAGCAGAGATAAACGATACTTCTAGGGAAATTCCCACTAGGAAGACAGTTATCACGAAGTGCTTAAGTTTATTCTTGCCAGAAGAAAAAGCAAGCAATATAATTTATCAAAGTGGGAAACGTCGTCCCAATTCCTTGAACTTTCAGAGGGGTGAAAACCCAATCCATTCTGAAACTTTCTTATTGGAAATCCTTCCTTCAGCAACGTGATCGTCTTCGCGTTTATTGCCTGGCCAATGTATCCGATATTCGGTATCCCAGTCGTTTCCTTCCGGGCTCTTCTTCTTTCTTTCCACTCGAAGACACCGCCGCGTCGGTGCAGTCGTGCACCAACTGAATCGCAAGCAGTCGGAGCACAATGCCTCGCGATCCCATCGCTGACGTTTAATTCCCTCGATACGCGTGCCTGCGTGCTCGCTACACGGCGCGTTACGACTCTAATGAAATTGATGAAATATGGCGCAGTAAATGGGCCCTTTTTTCTTAGCGGCGATTTTCCTTCCAGCGAGAATTCTTCACTCGGTCACACCGGATCGGTTTGCAACTTGTTGGACAAACTTTTCCTATCGAGGCTACGAGCTATTCAAAGGCTTTGGTGATATGATAACGTGCACCGACGCACGCGAAATTCGAGTTTAACCACAGAAACTGTAGAGGGACTAATTAATTGGAGTACAACGGGTGCGTGTTACGAAAGAATCGACCGATCGTGTTAACGACGACATAAAGCATCGCCGACGGTGTTATTAACGAGCAGGTTGCAACGAGTTGTGGTCGGGCGCGTGCACGTAACGAGCACTTTTCATTCGACTTGTTCCGTAGCACTTTTTATTTTTCCACGTGCATCGATTTGTATCGCTTGAACCGTGTCGCGTTTAGTCCGGGTGCGTGAGAGCATCTAGAACAATAGGGGAATATAATTCCATAGAAGAAAGGTGAAGCAAAACAAAAAGAGGGGCAACAAAAGTGACGCTATAAAACCTGACTTTAGAAAAATAGAACTATCAACTGCGAAATAAATAATACTGGAGACAAGTATCAAGTTCCGAATGCAGCTAATAAATCTGCTCAGAACGGATAATAAGCTGTAAGTAATTTACACTGAAAATGTAGATGCAGATTCATATTTTAATGTATTGAAATTACATTAACGGAACGCGGTCAGAAATTTGTTTTGCCTTTTAAATTCTGCACATTTTGCATATATTCGCGATGCATTTTCCTATACATACTTCGCGTACTCTAGTGTTCAAATAACAATTTTGTTTTCCTGAATATACTGCAAATTTATACAAACGGAAGATACACGTATAGCGTGTATCCAATTTCGAAAATAATTAATTACAGTTCAATATTTTAATTTCTTTTTGCATTATTACGATTACACCGCAAGCTTTGCAGTGTTCGCGCTCAGTTCCGGAATTGTTGGGAATATTTCGACTATATCCTAAACCTTTTCAAAGTCACGTCCATGGTTTACGTGGTCCTCGCACGTCAGAGCGGCGGAGACATAAAAATTTGAGAAAAGCGTGCTCCTCGTACGCGCACTTTTATACTCTCGGCTCTTGTTTCTGGAGGCGTACACGCGCGCGTCCGTGCGGCTCGAATTATGCCCGGTGGGATTTTTAAGAGGATTTTCGTGCGCGGTGTTTGAAAGTGTGCGACCACGAGCTCTGGTACTCGTGTTCCTTTTCGCTCGCCGCCGGCAGTACAACGAGAGTTATTAAAGTCTGCGCTCTTATTCCCCGCAGTGAATATCGCGATTCTTTATACCGAGTGTCTGGTTAATATAAGAATATGCTCCGCGGTAATTTCGCAGCTCGAAGTCGGTTGGCAAAGCGACCTCGGCTTTATTAGCTCTCCGCGTCGTGCTTTACAGGGAAAACTCCCATTATGAAAACGATTGCTTAGCCAATTATTGGACTTTCTCGAGTGGTACGTTTCAAGAAAACAACTATGAACATTTGTAAGCACTTTTATTATCGTATCTTACCCTCTCTCCTATATATATCGACATAAAATTCATGAGATATATTTTGGTTAGGTTGAAAGGCAGCCTTTGTCCGTGCCTCGCCTTTGCACGAAATTACTTAGTCTTCCATATATGTACACTGCGGCTGTGTGCTCAACAAAGACGTTTAATAATAATAAGGATGTTCGAGGACCCATCCTAACGGATAATTCACCGAAGAAATCGATTTTTCAACTCTTCAAATGGAAATCTCCACTTACCTTTAATCTTAGATTTGCGATTTCGGCGTGGCAAATCGTGGATTCGTGCTTGGGGTGCTGATCTCGCTTCCATTATCGAGACGAATTGTGCGAGCTGGTCTTATGGCCGCGATACCGGGAATACCTTTCGTCTATGGTGGAGAAAGAAGTCGCGACGAATAGTTCGATGCATAATTCCATGGCTTTATTTAAATGTAAATCGAAGCACTGGGCGTATTCAAATTTTACGAGCCGCGTGATTACAGCGGCACGGTGTTCGTATTTATACGCTAGCCTGCTTAATTGGCACGAATAACGAATTAGTTATCATATCGATGCGTCCAAATAATTTCGCCGCGAGCAAATGAAAGAGGACGCACGCTAATTACGAGCAAACGAAGCATCGACGCATCGACCAAACACGACGGCTGAGATGCGTCCCCATCGACGGAATTAGGCGTGCAGGCATCTTCCAATTGGGAGTCAATGCAAATGTTTAATAGGACTATATTATCTTATCCTAACATTAGTTGATAGTCTGTCACGCTTTCAATACTTGACGAATCTTCCCGTTGCTATTTCGATTCATTCAAAGCGCGATAAAAAAAGAAACGGCGATTCCTCAGCGATATAGCCCAGCCGTGGCGACCTATCGAGGATCGTAATTGCCGTTAATTACTATCGAAGTGAACACGGCAGTTTCCTATTTCGTTACTCGGGCCATAGTCGTCCAGTTTTACGACACGGGGCGCGAACATCGTGGCAAAAATTGCCAAACGGCCGATAGGGCGAAAAGTCAATCAGAGATCGGTGGGTGACGGGGGTTGTCGTCGATGGCGGATCAACTCCGATAATCTGCAGTCCGATAGGAAAGGAAAGAGGGGGACAGAGGGGTGTATCGAATCGACAGGGACGAAGGCGCGACCGATAGGCGGATGGTTTTGAAGCGATTAGCGGATCGAAGCAGAAATTCAGACTGCTGCGCCTGGCCCCGACTCGTTAATCGGACGAAAGCAATTAAAAATGTTTAATCGAACGTGAGATGGTGGCCCACGGACCTTTTTGCCGTGCGGCCATCTGATTTCGTTTCATCTCCGTTCGACTCGGTGTACCGATCGACCAACGCGTCGATTTTCTTTCGATTATTCCCCTCGCTGTTCTCGATAATTAAAAGGCATTTAGCGTATTGGATCGTTGAACGCTCTTTTCCCTCTCGATGCAGCTTCGTTACCCCGAATAAAGATTGTTTTTATGCACGCATTGCTCGTCATTTCGCAAATCCTTTCTTTCGTTTGCGTTTATAAGTACGATTCTCTCTGCGTTTTCGCTTTGAAAATGGAAAATGAGTGGATAAAGTCGGTTCTTTGGATGAACGATTATTCTCTCGAACGATATTAATAAATAGATCTGTTAGGGTATATTTCGTAGGCTCTTCAAGAGTCTAAATGTCCCCTTTCATTCTGTTCCTCTTTCTAGGGGGAACCATTGTAATTGCGGCAATCCAGAGTCAAGGAATCTCAGTACCGGACTTACAAACAGTTTTGTTTCCTATTCTCCCCACTCAAGCTCAGGCTGCGAATAACTCGACGCAATTAGAAGACAATCTAGCCACCAACTACGGGGACGAGACGCAAGAACTTCATTATGCGTCAATGAACTTCTGCGTGGCCTCTGTTTTCATCTTACCCCGCCGCTCGCGTGTTTTCTGTCGACACCTTCATTCGGTTTCGCGGCGGTTATTCTTGCCTATGTTTTGCTGAACTCTCTGTTTGAGCCTTTCGACAAAAAGGGCGTTGGATCTACTCACTTATCTTCCGTTCGCCTTATACAAAGTATCAAACCTTGAATAAAGGAACTGAAGCAGAGATTAAATGTCGCACGTTCGAATGAATCAAATATTTCGTCCTGTCACGTCTCTATTGATGGGATTTATGAGATTCGTGCTCGCTGGGTTAGGATTTCCCTTCGCGAGTGATACGGTTTCCTTCGCCAGTTAACGTTTCCATTTCCAAGTTCGAAACGACCGTCTCCATCGCGTAAAATGAAAGCACGCTTCGCGACGCGTGCCGTTGCGCGTTATAATGTATCGTCGGTAAAATACGATCGCGTGAAACTTTCAGCTTTGACCCAGCGACGCGTTTCCGTCGTCAGGAGTCGTTCGAGAATTTTTCACGACTCGCAGGAAGCGAAAAGTGCCGTGCACACGGCGCGATTGAACAGCGAAAACCTTGGCTTGTGATTTTAACGCGGTAGATTCGACGGGCTACGCGCGGCTTGACTTTTAAGCTAATGACGGTTTGAGAGCCACTGTTGGAGAGTGCTTGTCGCGCAAACCTCGGAGGGTTGTTCGTATTGTTCGCGAAAACAATGCTGTTCAGCAGGTAATTCGGCGCGAGCGTTGTACAACGAGGTGTACGTAGAAGACCTGTTTCCATACAAAGCCCTAACCGACAAGTCGAATCTTGTTTTACGAATTTTCGAACCACCGGTAGAGAGTGTCTCCGCTAGTTTGGCAGCGTCTTCCGTTACATCCCGATGTGGTACAGTTTGTGAGTGCAATTAAGGAGCAAATGGTTCGAAGATAGACGTTTATTAGATATTTTTCCGTAGTTTTAGTCCAAGCGCGAAATACGACTGAAAATTTTGTGACGGGGCGTTAAATTCACCCTGTATTCTTCCTCTGGGACGAGCGGTGGTCGAGTATGCGCCGAATGGTAAGCATCCCCGGAGAAAAATAACTTCAACGTCTCGGAGGAAATTCACGATCGACGTCGGTCCGCAGCCTCTTCAGAATAACTTCTTAATAAACGGCAGCTAGCGGATGAAAAGTGGAAGCACCCGTCGGGGCAGCTCGAGATATTAAATAGTTATTAAACGTCCGTTGTTTCGAGACTCGGTTCATGAATTGCAGCAATAAAAATGATATTATCGCGGTATTATTGCTTGGAAAGGCATTCGAGGAGAGGCGAAGCGACGGTGAATTTTCAATGAAATCGAGTAAGAAATGCAAGCTGCGCTGGGAATCTTAGTGTAAAAAAAAAGCGGCGATTATTCATGTAAAATAACAATTCAAGAAGAGAAAACGTTTCATTAAAATAGAAACTCCCTCAAGAAACAAGCTCGAGGAACGAGAGTGACCATGCTAAGCGTTTTCTTCCATGTAGATCTCTCGAACAAGGAAGTAAATTTTTAAGCATCTACTAATTCTGGATTGTAATTTCGCTTAATGGTTTCCTGGAGGTTTCCGTCGGAGGAAGCGAGACTTCCGCTGCAACACTTCCGATAATTGCTTCGGTGTCCTCGTTGACCGATACAATAAAGATAAAGTAATGCTACGTACAAAAATTTAACCTCCACCATTTTTTAAATATTCATTCATGACACAGGGTGCCTTACATTCATGGATACAAAAATGTTTATCGAAACATCATGTAATCCGATGTGCTGTTACCTATAGGGCACCAAAAGCCAATGTTTGAAACTTCGACAATGGAATTGGGCGATATCAAAGCAGAGCCTGCCATATTTTGTTTTGTATCGTGGCGTAACGTTGAGATTCGGATTGGGTTATCGTGAAAGTTCTGCGCCAACGTTGCCAGCTTTTTCGAAATAATTTCTTGTCCCGGGGAAGGAAGTAGGGCAGCCATTATCGTTGGATAGCATTCATTGGACGCCAGGATTACGCTTAAAACAGTCGAGAGAATTCAAAGGCCGCGTATTAATGTAATAGAACGACAAAAATGTCGTCGTGGCTGGCTGCGAGGTTACCAGCGGCAGAAAAGGGAAACAAATTAAAGTAAAAACGGCTTCCGGGAGCGTTTATTCGCGGACATTCTCTCCGTTATGAACGGTCGTACGCGCTCGGTTTGCAGATTTTTAGCAGTACATATCTCGCCTACGGGATTTCATTCCACTAGGGGGACCACCAGTGTCACGAAACATTCGAGTGCTTAGACAAAATGAAATTTTGTAACCCGAACACAACCACCCTTAACCCCTGATACCATCGACGTCGTAACGAGCGAAACGTAATTTCTTTCCATCGCACGATTGCAGGTTTCGCGTCTATGGTAGACGCTAAATTCATTAGTCTTCTCCAGCCAGGAGCCGCATTCGGTGGCATAATTTCGAGACAAGTAGTATACAGGATAGGGCCACTGGTATACCTAGAAATTTAATAACGCGTAACGGTCCCCTCGATATCCTATAACTTTCACAAATAAAGGTCTTCGATACCTCCAGAAATGACAGAGATAACAAAGATGATCAAAGTTATTGTTCCAAGTTGTATGCAGTTGCGAACAATTTAATGCTCGCGCCCGGTCCGATATTATATCGGGCATTTACGCCTGGATTGACTGAGTCACTACCACGTGTTAATTCCATTATCACCGAACTCGTTTCACTTTATTATGCCGACCCTTTGTTCACTGTAGAACAGTAAAATTGTCGTTGCGCCCGGTATACGAGCGTCATAAGAATCGACGTACTAGTCAAACGACGAGACTATAACCTTCGTCGTATGACGAATGACTCCGTGATCCAGTCAATTGCCTCTTAAAAGAAACTATCTCTGTTGAGACAAAAAAAAAAAAACAGACTCTCTTGCCTTCGGTTCTATGTTAACACAAATTTGTAAGGAACGTCCCCGATGTAATTTTTGCGTAAACTTCGTTTTCACTTTTTCCAAACGCTTGCCTTCCTTCGCCGAGACGCAACGCGACGACGAAGTGCCAATTACGTCGTCGAGGGTTTAATCTTTCGTCCTGTGCAATAGCGAGCGCAAATTCCCGTCGATGTCGAGTAAAAGCGAGTCCTTCAGACGGCTCGAGGTGATCGCTCGGTTAACTGACTCGTCTAATTGGAGCTATGCAGTAATTTCACACCACATGACGCAGACTGCAGTCGCTCGAGCAGCCTGGCGACGGAGCGAACTGAATGTCGAAGTCGTGGAGGAAGTCGCGTCGCGCATGATTATCAGCTACTCTCGCGGAATAATCTTTGTTTCGAGCGTTGGGCGACCGTTTCGCAACCATTTGTTCACAACCATAATTGAGATCGCCTGTGTCGAAGCTGACACGACTGAAACGTGCACTGGTACTTTGATTTGATACTGTTGGATGTACCGAGAACAAAAAGGAAATTGTATCTGTTTTAAGAGAAACAATTCCTCGGTGGTTCTAGTAATCGGATCGATGACTACGTGGCAGCTTTGAAGGATTTTGGACGCAGCAGAGCGAGCGATGGGACAGAGCAAGGATTAGGAAGTATCACGGAGGACACGGGGGCGAGGATCACGCAAGGTTCGTCGAACACGGATGATACAATGTTTACAGACACGAGTGACGCAGTCAAAGTGTTTGTAACCGATAAGTCAAGCATAGATTAGTCGAGTACGGTAAACAGCATCGAAGCAAGACATCCCTCGATACCCGCCGATGAAACGATCAGGGAACAAAGGATCACAGTAGCCGGAGGAAGGAAAGAAATGGACTGCGGTTCGGTGGAGAAGCGTGATTGAGTTTAAATCGATTGGAAAGATTAGAGATTGTAAGGAAATAAAAGGTTCCAAGCGAACGCGCTCAAGAGGTAACCAATGTCGAATTAAACTGGCAACGATGGATCACCTGTCTCTTTTCTGCTTTCTTCTCGATTAGCGGGGAATCCCAAATGTTTGAAGGTATTTCAAGATGCTTTTAGTGAAACTGTAAACTGGGAGCATTGATAAATGAAGGAGCTGGTGACGATAGCCTGTCTTTAGCTTTTCGTAAGTCACGCAAACTGGGTCTAAAACCATTTGGACGGCACTTCTCGATTAAATTTTCTTCGATCCAGAAATCAAGTATCAATGGTTCGTAATATACTTTTTTATAGCCCTCATGGAGTCATCCACACCACGAATTCCTGTGGGACGCCATCGGAGGCTGAAACGAGAATAAAAGGAGCCAATTTCAACGGCGGCAAGCTTGTCGCCGTTTCAGTGGAACGGCGTGTAATTACCAATTATCAGCGAGAACCGCCATAAAACTTCAGATCTGCGCGAACGATTCAAAGGGCTTGGGAGCGTGAAATAATAGCTCGTAAACCCGCGAACCGCTGATGGTCGGAGGCTCGAGCCAGTCGAATTTACTCAGGAATCGATGAAACTTTATTCCTGCTTATAGCGTAAAAGGTGCACGTTAAGTACCCTAAGAATGTAACGAATGGACTTTGAGAGTCTGCTGATTGTATGATTCTAGCTGCAGTTAGCGAGGGTATTGCTGCGCTAGTATCAGGTGATAAAGTATCGGTTTATGTGAAACCCTTTTGACACTTAAAAGAAACTAGTAATGTTCACAGGTTGATGTTACCACGTCGTCAATTTTGAAATAAATTGTAACTATCGATGAGTACGATTCACCATCGAAACTCAGAGCATTTAGCATACGGAAACGCAACAGACAGAGCTAATGACGATCGTTATCTACTCGGTCTTTGGGTAGATGGAACGAAGTAAAAGTATCGGGCACATTGAGCGCGGCAGTTCCTTTTGCAACGAGAGCGATCTCCTGCGTTGGGTTTTAAGGCTGCCGATAAGGTTGCCTCTTATCGATCCCGGTACTTAGGAACCTCTTCCTTTAGAAGGATTTTACTGTGCCTTTTCACTTACCCAGGAAATTTATCCGGGAGTTCTGAACGAAATAAGAGGTAGGAGGGAATCGTAACGCCTCTCGTACGATACGTATCTTATCTTGTCAAGTTTTACGAGAAGCTTCGAGTTTAAGAGTTCGCTCATATGCATAGAGAACGATTTTTTTTTTTAATACCGCGCGGTTAAATAGCTGATAAGGTACCTTCGGTCGCGTCAGCGCCGCGGAGAAGCTCTGTTACGACGGTCCTCTCTGAAATTTTTGCCTACGTGGTATGGATTCGACTGGCTTTCGTGAATTAATCTATGAAATCGTTACCAGAGGATCTCGTACAGTAACTGGAAGTGTATTCAGTCGTGCGTTGGGTCTTTGGTCCAATGTATCAGCAATTTACTCTAAATCTCTGGAAAGTAACTCCAATTACGCTGAAATATATTAAACAGACCTTGTTCACATACTAAAGCGAGATCATTGAACATGGGTAATTTCGTTAACACGGCAAACTTAATTAAACGAAAGAAGCACAGGTCAGCCGAATATATATCGAGCACACAAAGGATGGTAAATTAATTCCACCGCGGTGTACGCAGAGGCTTCGCTATTATCAACTCGATAATTCATAAACGTGTCTTGTGCCCTTAGAATAAATGTCACGGTCCAAGTTTCTCCATACATCCCGATGATCTGACGATTTGGAGGGATCGTTGTTTCATCGAAAGGTAGACTGGCAAAGTTAAATGACGCGATCAGGAGGCAATCGGTAAATTGAGATTATCGGTAGCTCTCGTTCGCCCTTAGACAAATTCGCAGGGTGCATTTGCGCCCTCGTGAACGGACACCTGCGCCCCTAACGCTGACTGCTACCAACGCACCGTCTGCTTACAAACTTCGTATCCATCTCGTTGCGATCGGTAATTCCGTGCACGAACCTTAATAGTGCCCGGGAGCACGTGCCTGCGATGAGTGTTCTTACGAACAATTAGGTTGCCAATCCATCGACAGTTCTTCCGTAGCTGCGAAAACGAATTGCCGTCGACGTGGGAATTGAAATCGAAACCCAATTTCACGGGGTAGATAAAGCAAATCGTTTGTTTCGTCTCTAATTGCGTGTGGTTGTATTGATCTTAATTTAGAAAGTATTTATCATGGCGTATGCGATGACTAAAGGTCATAACAACAACTAGTTTTTTTTCCCAGAATAATATTTGATAAAGCGCCTGGTATGCATTCGAAACGATGAGAAAAAGCTTTCGGAACGGAGTAATAATATTCTCCTGACACCGTGGAAACTTATAGAAGGTGTTCTTTTAACTGTGGGCAAAGTAGGTAGTCAAGAGGCGTGGCAAAGAGTAATGAGAACGGAGGTCTCTCCTCGCTGCATGCTAAGTGAGAAATGACTTACTGTTGAGAAACGTACAACATACCGCATAAACAATGCTAGAGCTTTTCCTCGTTGCATCGCGAGAGCCGAGGAGGACGTTGAATTTTACATTACTGTTTACAACTACCTACCGATCGCGTTTGTCGCTTTCAGCCCTTTTCCATTCAACTGATTTCAAATAAACTTCATATTTATATTTGCGTGCAAAATTAGATCTCGAATTATCAGGAATCAGCATAATCAGCAATAGAGAGTTCAGAGTCGTATTCATTTTCGTTGGATTCATGTACACGGTGGTAGCCGCGTTTAGTATCGTCGTTAGCGTAACTCCGCCATTATTTCCTAATGATGACATAGATTAGGGAAGCACCCAGACAGGCGTTTGTGTTCAGGCAACGAGCACGTCGGATCTTCCTGGCAAACGGAGGGGAAATCCTCGTCCGAAACTCGCCAATCCTCAAACTTTTGCGCACAAATTGCCCAGGGAACAATGTACGCATCGTTCGCAGTTATTGCGCGAAACAGTGCACCTTCCGTGACTGCTGAACAATGCCCGTTCTCCTGCTAAGCCGTGCAGCGGAGAAAACAATTACTTCTTCGTGCATTAATCGCACAGTTATCGAGTAAACAGTCGCGAGGCCGAGTCACTGAGATACAATAAGTCCTCTCGATTATTCGTTACCGCGCACGCTTTCCGATAGAAGAAAATGGCGAAGTGTGGACGAGGGCACTAATGAATTACTGCCATGAGAGATAGAGTAATAACTCCAAGGACTTTTATAGCTTTTACATGCATCGACGATTACCAGATTAGAAAACAGAATACAGTGTAGAAATTACATGGAAATGCAAATAGTATAGACCTGATCGAAAAGAGCGATGGAATTTGTGAAAAGTACGGTGCATCAGGATGGAGCTAACGACTATCGACCCCCCTCGAGATTGGATAATGTCCATGCTTCGGTTTCCCCATAGCGGAGGTAAGATTATAACGCAATAAAGGGCAAAGACTCGTGGCCCTCGGTGGCCGAGCACCTAGCCGCAGTCTTCCAGCAATTTTCCGCAGCGCTCTTCTGTGTCGTCCCTGTTCTCGAGATTTCGCTTTTCAATTTCCTCCGACCAAAACTCGATTTAAGGGAAGGTACCGCAGGTTCGAGCACACGGGAGAGCTTCGAATGGCCAGCAGCTCGACTACACGCTTGGGACCTTAGGATCTGATACATTATTTTATTCTTTAAATCCATTCGCTATGAAGAAGATATTTTCTATTAACGTTTCGATCTTTGGCCACGAACCACGCGTCGTGATAATTAAAGAAGAAAACCATTAAGGATCGAGAAAATATGGTTATCGGTATCCTGTCCCGTGGTTAAAATAACTTTTAATTTTCCTAGAGGTACTGCGGCCAAACGAGGGAGAGTAAAACTTACGAGATTCCACAGGACTCCGTTGGTCCTCGTAACGTGTAAAACTCATTCGCGTTACAGCAGTGAAACACCCCTAACGCCGCAAACTCTACCGGTTTTCATTACCCGAGCGAAACGTTTTTCACGCGACTCGAGCCACGTCGCGTCGACTCGAAATGGCGGGATTTCTATTCATTTATTCGAGGTTACTAACGCTATCGACGACGAGAAACGTTCGTCGGTCGAGTACGGAATATAAAATTATACGAACAGGGATGTTTGCGTTAAGAGCGCGCGCGACGGCTCGTCCGTCTGAAGGATCCTTCGACTCGAATCGCAAAGCAAACGTCCAATGAAGAGTCGCTATCCATTTTCTGGCGACGTCTTTCACCTTCATGGTTCGCGATCCGATTGGGATTTACGAGGATTCTTATGCGATCTCTCGTGAAACCGACCCTCGACGAGGGAAACGCAGACGGAACGTCGTACGAACGAACGACGCGTCGGAGGAATAAAAGTAACTGGACCCTAAAGGCGGATGTTGACACTTTTTAGTATTATTACCGAAATTTTAAAGACGGCTGGTAACCCACTCGAGAGACGTCTGCTCTCGTTCGACAGCCGGGATAACATCTTTATCGCTTATAAACCGATTCACCTATCACGGTGAAACTTTCCCGTTTCCGCTCCTTCAAAGGCAATTAAATTGCAACGTTATCCGCAACGCGCGGCCACGAAATACCTTTACACCGTGAATCGAGCGCTAGGTAAATTATTGCCTGTTGCGGAAGTGACGGTGTGTGTGCGAAAACGTAAATGAACGATAAGCAGTCGATGATGCGCGAGGAAGTGGGAATCAAATTTACTAGCAATCCCTGCGTGACCGAAAGTTTCACGCTTGTCATATTTTATTTAATTTCATTACAACCTTTTGACCTTTAATTTCATTAATTAACCTTTTGACAACAATCAAAAGGTTACTTTGTTGTTGTTTGCCACTGTTAACATTAATTAAATTTCTCAGCTAACGCGTTATTTGGATACCAACTGTAAACAATTAACGATCACAAACATTTTCACGTTGTACTCGACGACCGTTTGTACAATTAGGCATTCAAAAGTAGGACAATGTACTTGCATATTTATAAAATTAGGTGATAATACTAATAATAATAATACTTGTAACAATTCTCCCTGCTTTGTTCCGGAGAGATTAGGAATTGAAACGAGGATATTCGCCGTGCGAGTGCTCGATAATATCGGGTCATCCCTTGAACTGCGCCGTGAGCTGAGCACGGTTTTAATAATAATTTCATCCCCTTTGTACGCGGGATACCAGAGGCCTGGTGTAGCACGCATACCAAGATAATATATGGTAATTGGGCATTAAAGAGCGGATTACGCCGTTTAACACGCTCGAAGCGGCTGGTAGTTTCGCAAACAATGTATTTTTGTTTCCTCCCGTGTTGTGTACGCAGGCAATTAAGGACAGCGGCGCGATTAAAGGGAATGGAGGCGGCTCAGAGTGGCGTCGCTCTTTAAAGGTACTTTCCGTATGAAATTTGCATAGTAAGAACGCCAACTTTTCGAGATTTCTTCGCTTTAACGCTCGCGCGAGCCCCTCCGCGGGCCCATCGTTTCGCGCGGGCATTTCCCTACGCAACAATTTGCAACGTCGGAACGGAACTACCACTCAAGTTTGCCCATTTGTCTTTTAAACGACTGGCGAAGAATTAATGAACATCACCGGCTAAGAGTTTCCGAACGCGCCGTGGAATTATTCTAAGTGGGTTAATTATTTTAACTTCCTTCGAACCGCGTTACATTCAGCCCGTGGAACTCCGCCTCTGTAAAAATTCCGCGCGCGGAATTCGGCTCAATGGTTGCCAGGAATTTTCGGCTACCTCGCGAGCAACGGGCCGCTCTAATTAAGCAACCGGGAATTTTTCTAACGCAGCAATTGTTCCAGCGATCGGACGTTGACTCGGAATATACGATGGGTAAATTTGTAGCCTAAAGATAAGCTCGACCGAAACTGCAGCATTGAAATCGATTGACAATCACAGTGGCATGGTCGAGCGTACGTGAAAGTAAGAGGATGCCCCTAAGCTGGCAATCCGAGGTGTCCGTGACGGTCGAAATTCGACAGTGGATAAAATATGATTAAGCTTGGTGAAATACGAGCGACACCACGCAAACGGACGAAAAAAAGCTCGTACGACGCGGGAAAAGAACTGAGCTTTTAATACCGGATAAATCCACCTGACGCACGTAGAGTGGAGCTTTTTGCGTCGCGATCTATCCTGTTATCAGTTTAGGAAGATTATGCTTAGGTAATCGGCGACGCTGGATTCGCGAACACCGATCTTCGTATTATGGAATTTTCTGTCCTAAAACGCTACAGGATCGAATGTGTTACATGTACTTACATGAACTGATCTTTCTTAAATTTTCCACTCTGTGTACAATTGGAACACGTGGTCAGTTGGTTCACGAAATGCACGGTCGTCTAGAGGTTAGCGGTTCGGAATCCCCGGGTTTCAGATATCATCTGCGCAGGGTAATCGATGTTGACCATTTGCAAACAGCTCGGTATCGCGTCTCGACGAAGGATCATCTCCTAGAGACGCAAACACGAGAGCCGTCTGTTGGCAGACCAGAGAATGGCCCAACCGAGGCTGGTATAAATTGTTACCGCGTTGTTTGCGCAGTAACTATTACGTCACCCCTACTTTAGACCAATGTAAACATAGAAGGGATAAAGTAAAACAATCACGAGGCAATTGGCAATTTCAGTTAACCCTTTTCTGCGAGCGAGACAAAAGTATTCTTAAAGTGCCTATTGTGTGACGATTCCTAGAAATAAATTCACTTTAAACGGGTGCGTGGCATCGCTACGATAAATTCGCGAATGTATCCTCCGTTTTAAGCCGCCAAGGTGGCATAGTCCCTTAATCGCGAATCGAGATTAGTTTGCAGTTCCGGGGGAATGCATTATCAGAGTCGGGAGGAAAGTTACAAAGTGAAGTATTAGACTCTGATACGGACAGGTATTTTCTTCCTCCCTTGGGGGTGTTGCAGTTTAAGCGCGCGCTTATATCTCCTGAGAACTATCTCGCTGCCGAAGCGATAAGGCACGATCGGGTGTTTCGAATTTGTTTGAAATTCTCTAGCTAAGGGGAGAAAAAAAACTTCCGACAAAAACTTTGCAGCAGACACCATTCGTATTCCTGTCCCTCCGAAATCGCCCCCGAGCCGTGCTGCTCAAACGAAAACTCAATCCTTTCAAAGAACCATCGGTAAATCGTCATTTACCAGCTCATCGTCGAGCATAGTACAGTGGAGGGGTCTGTCTACCTTAGAAATAAAAAACATTTCTTCCCTTTTAAATGTTCTTCAAGCTTCGAATCTTAAAGGTCCTTTGGATTGGGATGCGATTGGTTCTGTAACGTTATACTTTCACGTGTAATTTTAAATTTAATACCGCAGCTGTCGTAGAAAATATAATATTAATTAAATATTCTTTAAGCTAAGTCCATGAATAAGTCTTTAAAATCTAGCTGTGTCTTCGATGGGAGCACAGTGATCTTTAGGATTTACCTCGACGCTCGTGGAACCACAGGTACGTCAAGAATATTTCAGTTTGATCTCTCCACGCTAGTCGAGGCTGTATTAAAATCGCGTACACATCCCTGCTTTGTCGGTGGTAATTGAAGAGGCGGATTCGAAAGTTCGAGGCGACCGACTCCTACCCCATAAAAGTTCTTGCTCGGATTCACTTCAATGCTGCCCCCGCCTGCTCGAATCCGCCCTGGACGACGAAATATCGCTCAACGACTCTCCTTTGGTCTCTCCTAAAAATTTGACCGCATTGCCAGACGGAAGGCCGAGCTTTTCCAGCCAGTCGCTAATAGTTGGCCTCTCGACGGAGACTGTCGTTGAACGAAACTCGATACGTTCGTGCGTGAACGATTTTTCTAGTCGTTCACCACTTGCAAAAATCCTGCGATAACGAGCAAAACAGTCCGATCCCTTTTTCTCGTATTTCACCCTTCGTACTTCGACCCACGCGGTCGTGGTAGCCAAAGACTGGGTAAACAACTGGTTTTGGGATATGGACGTGACTGTTTGGCTATGTTTTGGATTTTGTTTCTGACGTAACGAGAATTTTGTCATTCTGCTTTAAGGTCGCATACAACTTTTTTCCTATATCAATGTTTTCTTTGATAAGGTTCAAAGATTGTGCCACTTTGTAGAATCACCCTGTACAGTCGTATATTCATCAAATTGTGTTTTTACGTTCTGAGAAAACATCATCGCGAAGATCGTTAATTCAGCAAATAGAATCTATATTACAGTGTACGTAGCCGTGCTTAGTTAACGAGTTTCGAACAAAAACTGCAGGTGAATTTTTCCAGAGCCAAATAAATTCGCTTCGGTCAATAATAATTCCCCGCGATAAACGGGGTATAAAAGCAGCAAAGCACGATGTTTGGAGTATCGGGAAAGTTTAAACGCGGCTGGGCGTGAAACGATAAACGAACGATATTAAATATCTAATAAACGAGCGTTTCCGTTTCGTCGTGTCCGTTATTTTCTCGCATTCTACTTATTCATTTTCACAAAGAACCCCGTGATAGTGTTCGTTCGAGACTCGTTAATTCGAGACCGGTTATTAATTTCGAGTGTACAGGCGGCGAAACGGTAATTTCACAATCACCACTTGCTAGACTGAGAGTGTTTACTTGGTCAGTCGTGAATATATTCTCGCGACGAATAAACAGCCGTGTGAAAAGAGGAACGTTGATTCGAGGACACTTAGAAATTCGACAGTAATTACGTAGATTGCTAGTGGACAAATGTACAAATGATAAGAATAGGAAATTCTAACATATCCTTAACGAATGTAATACTTGGAATGAACTCAGTCTTTTCCATTAGGATGGATCCACCTTTACTCGATACGAGAATGATAAACGCGTGTCCGCGAGCTTCTTGTCGAATTCGTTGGAATTCGAACGCCAAGAACGCTTCGTTTAAACGGAAGAAGTAAAGAAGTAAATTACGTGAGGACGACGTGCGCTCGAGCGAAAGCTAACCAACTTAAGGGCTTTTGTCCTGCGAATTTAATCGCGCTGCAACTGGGCAATTTTAACCGTGAAAATAATTACCAGCATCGCAATTTGTAAATGCATAGTTGCATTACGAACGGTTTTTTTCTCATTATTCACGATGAAACGTGGCGCGTGCCGCGAAATAGCACGGCGTAATTATTTCTTTAATTTGATGTGAACAATGCACGCCGCGGTTTGATAAACGACGCGTTTCGTTGTATATTTACTTTCCTCGTTGACGTATTAATTGCAAAGATACTTCAACAATTCGAGATTACGTCTAGAACGAGAAGAGGGTCACTAACGATCGAGGAACTTCTTTTGTTGCGTGCTCCGTACTCAATTTACTTTATAACTATTCAACTACGTGAGTGTAATTTTGACGATGTTTTTATTCCATAGCATCATATAGTAAATATTTGAGAACCACTGCAACCCTCGGCGAATTATCGAAAGAGTAAATAACGAATATCTATTGCTGAATAACAATTGAATGGCTTTTTGTGCCATAAGTTCGCCGCGAGTATCGCTTTCTTTCGCTTCGCGTTGTAAAATACCGCGCAAGGGTGGTTTACGCATACGTTCGTAAAAACAGCTGCATGATAGATCATCTCTCAAAGGGAGAGAGCTTGGTACATTTTGTATCAGTGGACCGATATCTGTTATTTGTTCTCTAGAAACATGTCTTTGTTATCGTTGCTCACAGTTATGGATGACAACGCCGTTCGTATCTGCCATTCTGTAACCCATACGAAATCCGTCTCACGGTCGGTCTGCGGCCAATTTCCGAAGGAGATTGTCCAACAGAAACATGGAAAAATGGAGGAAAGTGCTCTCAACGAATAGCATGTATTTACGAAAACGTGAAAGGATTTGTCACTGTCTAGTTTCACTCGAGAAGACCTCGTCTGCTTAAAAACGCCATTTTTATTATTCCATATCGATCCAAAGCGTTATCTGGAGTTTTGTTAATTTTTATAATAATAGTCAACGATCACAGCTGCAGCAATGTCAATGTAACGAAATTGCCGCGCTCGAAGCTTCAAACATTTCGCATTTGCTCGTGACATAACGATTCTGGTTCGGGTGCAACATTATTATTTAGCAAGTTTTTACAGCGGGATAATATCATAACTAACGAGTGGTTCACGATTCATTCGGGCTCAGTGAACACCAGTGCAAACATCTATTTATTTTGAAATTGTGCTGGCTGGGAGCCTGCGTGCCGATCAAACCGAGCATAAGGAATAAAATCCATCCAACGTTAAAAATAATTCACACGGGTGCTTGCGAACACGACTGTTAACAATCAACGAACAATTACAATTATGCGTTGAAACAATTTCGTTGTACAAACGAATTGAACATTTGCTGGCAATACAAGAAAGTGCAATATAGTTTATTATTATAATGTTCTTTTAGCATATGGCCCTCGTCGGATTCAGACGGTACAAACAATCTTTAGAGTAAAAAGAAAATATTGAATTCTACTGTGTTTATCGACAAAGGACTCATATCGGAAGTTAACTAATAAAAGTCGCCGCACAACAAGTACGGGCAATAGGTAAAGTCGTCCCTGACAGGATGGATCTCGAGTTTTATCCCCCAGGAAACGGAGACAAATGGTGAACGATGAGGCTCGGAGCCGAATACCGATGGCATACGTAGCGTGTACCACTCGATTGTTACTGCTGCAAGTTTTCTTGGGTGAATAAGCGAACCGCAGCAATTTTTGAAACTCATACGCGTGTTTAAAGTGAATTCGTTGTGGTGTTTCATATCAGGAGTGGCATCTTGGCGTCATCCGATGACGATGGGGGGAAGAGAAACGCGATACTGCCTCATCGTAGATCGTTTGCGGTCGTCAGAAACGAGTGACGAATTTACAGTGACCGCAAACTGCGCACCGATAGCCAACTCTCGTGCGGTCAGTTCGAAACTGCAGGGGCATCGGACGTCGGCGTCGAGGGCTCGCTGCCCGTGCGGCTTTTCATTGAAATTCATTGGGGAGAAAAAAACAGCATGACCGCCGCCATTGCACATACACATCCTCCTGTTACGCCGCGAGGTATGCTGTATGAATTCGTTGAATACGCATGGAAACCAACCTATCCGCGAACGAGATCCCTCGAAATAGCTTACCGGGCTGCGTTCATCGATTTCACAGGGATTTCTTATTCGGAGACGATTATAGAGGTCGTAAACGTAACCATTTATCGTCAGCCCAAGTGGATTAAGGCTACAGGACCATTTTATTCGTGGGTGTATAAATCCTTAAATTATGGAAAGTATCGCAAAATGT
Source organism: Hylaeus anthracinus (assembly GCF_026225885.1). NCBI lineage: Eukaryota > Metazoa > Arthropoda > Insecta > Hymenoptera > Colletidae > Hylaeus > Hylaeus anthracinus. The sequence goes on along the minus strand of NW_026534330.1, from coordinate 2,823,445 downwards.
TTCGAATGGAAGTTACACGGTCTTTGAAGGCGATATGTTCTATCGAGATTTAATTTCTGATCCTCTCGAATTATTTTGTAAGCTCATATTTTATACATGTGCTATGAAATAGAATAGTTTTTTTCAGTAGCGAGATAAGTAAGAAGTCCGACAGGCTCGCGTACGTGCTGGTGCAATGCGACAAAACGATAATTTCCGATTCTTCCATGAAATTCGTCTTCCTCAAATATTTACGGAACGGATTCGTGCCACGGCAACTCCTACGAAGGAAAGCCTTCTATCGCGGTTGACGAATCGCCACCGCGTTCCCAGAACTCGTTAATTCGTCGGAGATATCGTCGAGATCGTTCCTAAATCGTTCGCGAGGGTTGCTCGCATTTCTTTCCGGGCTTGTCGTCGCTTTTGTCCATCGTTTAAGCGGAGACGCGTACGGGGAAACCGATGGAGTCGATATTTCGAGGACGGGTGTCGAAGATATCCATAGGAAACTCTTTTCCCGACTCTCCGTTCTCGGTAACCGACACCCACGACCCCCTCTCGTCGTTATCCTGGCGAGCGGGTAATCCGAAACCGGGCTACCGATAGAGTCAGCCATTTTCCTATCAGACATTGGAAAAACGTGTCTATCGAATTGGAATATATAACGCCGGCCGGAGGTGGAGGAGATCCGGGGGAAGGATACGATCGTACGTGGTGGTTTCCACGTATCATCTTCTCTCATCCACTGCTCCTGCCGCCCGATTCAACCGGTTCGCGAGCCTCCATTCTTCTCACTCGTTCGTGCACACCGTGCCAGAGAATATTTCTTCTTATCGACAAGTTGCAATAGCGGCCTGGGATATACTCGCTAGTCGCGGTAAGATGGAATCTACGGCGAAGAGGTGAACTTATGGGAGCAGAAATAGGGCTCATTGTACAGGATGAGTCCTGGTGGAATAACTTAGGAGAGCGTTTGACCCCTTGAAAGTGAGAAGAGGGGCCTAATCATCATTGGAAAATTAATGAATATGAATCATTTGAGTATTCTCGAAATTTCTCATTTCAAAACCTGTCAATATTTATCTTGAAAAGTTCAGAAACAAGCTAGTGTTTAAACAAATCCGCGAGGGAAAAGTTAACAAATTCCTAAAAAATACTCTCGCAACTTTCCAGTGAGAAGTTTCGGGTCTTCTTATACGGAACTTCTTATTCCAGCCTTCTCATCCTTTCTGGCGACTAATTAGTCTCCCTGGCGCGGGCCAGCCCTTTAAATCATCGCTGTCTCCGTTTCGAAAAAGGGATTCTTTTCGGGGTGGGAAACGATGCCGTGGTTACCGCGAAACTTTTCTCCATTTTTGTTCCCGCGGAGCAAGTTTGATGAGACCGATGAAATTTTGCGAGAAACTTTTGTTAATCGTTGTGCTTATCGGCGAACTTTGCGCTTGCGTTTTATATCGTTACCAATTTTTAATCTACCTTTGCGCACCGCGAACGGAATTCCCTTACCGTCGAACAAACGGTCAGTAATCGTGTTTATACTTTCTCATAGAATGGGCCGCGCTTTTGGCTCGATTAATCGTATCCGGTTGGAGTCAATTTTCCGCGTTTTATTCGCCATTTATATAGCATTGCCTTTAACCTCATTGTTTCCACGTAAACTGCACCTCTGTGCTTTGCACGCGAAACTAAATAAACGCGCTACAATCGCTCGCGTGTTGATAGGCGTCAAAGGCGCTTTGAATTATTGAAGCGACTGTCTCGTTACGAGAGCGATTGTTGCTGTACCGTTCGATGAAACGCATTGGATCTCGATGAACGATTCGTTGATTCGTTCCCTTTACCGTGGGCATAATGTAGCGCAATTTTTGCGTTCGGAGCGATTATTAAGTGAAATGTTTATTGGAAATTGATATGCAACCAAACGAGAGGATAAGACAAGCGAACAGTTTATTTGATTTATTTAGTGACTCTGTTGAAACGCTATTTTCTTTTATTAACGTTTGAACATTTGAAGATTTTCGCAAGCAGAAAATATTAGCGATATTTCTTGCGATATTAGCAAGGTCTTCCTCGCAGAAAATAGCTTCCCGGGAGATATTAAGAAACGCAGCCGTCAAAGATTCAGGTTGTCGGCGAGACAAGGAAGTTTATTTTAAAATTAAGGCAGAGATGTTGAAAAATACACGGAGGAGGGTACCAAGCATGACGGGATAAAACGTCTAGCAGGGTCCAAGTGAATTTACAGGTGGAGAGAAGATACGGCTGGAGGGAGCCTTATTTTCCCTGAAACAAGTTTCTCTCCTACATAATAAATGTGAATATGTATATAGGGCATATGACCGCAACTAATCTCACATATGCGTGCATGCGTTCGTGTGTGTGTGTGTGTGTGTTTGGGTGTGAAACATTCTCGCGTCGAGTCCAGCGTCGTAATTTCAGCACTTTTCGTAAATAAAGCGAGCAGGAAAATGAAGAAAAATTATTCCTAAAAATACGAAACGATTTACCCCGGGTGCTTCGTGCGCTACGATTGTCTTTAAATGTTCATTGTTAATTGTATACAATAAATTCACCAAGTACTCGCTTAAACCCCCAACTAATCCAGCTTTATGTCCTTCTCGTTTCGTTTATATGCTTTCATGGCCCGCGTTATAAGCCTGGGCGGAAGCCCAGGATTTTTATTATTAGGTTCGCGAGAACAAACCGACATACGGCTAATCCCAAGACCTATTAGCAGGGAACTGGTGATCCTCGCGAATCGATGGCATTATTGACACGGTTCTTGAAATACGATTTCTATGGAGAACAAGTGTCGAACATCTAAACCAGAAGTGAAAACTTATATTGTTCAGCTTCGTTCAAAGTAAATTTGATTCCCTGGTGTATCGCAACTACCGAATTCTCCTCGACGCACGTTTCTCAATCCGACGTCTATAAGTTGCGTACTAGTTCCCCAGTCGATGGAATATTTCTTTACGTCGTCGAGTAGCAATAACGCTTCTGGAAGATACTCGACCGCTCGAAAGGATGCTATCCCTCTGAGAGAGGGGGATTTATAAAAGTAGAAATACGTCGAGTATTACAAATGCGTGGTGCATTAAAGGAAAATTAGTGATAGCTGACCTTATTCTATACTCGAAACTGATATCCAGACAGTTTTGCACATCGTCGGGCAAAATTAATTGGTCGTTCAATGTTACCGAAACGTATCCCTCGCCGCAACGTGTTTGCGATCCGATCGAATTCGATCTCTGAAACGTCGAAGTGTCTCAGGCACGGGGGCGTTCGCTGCTCGAGTTGCTCTGTTTCTGTGATTAGTCAGAGGGAATAGTTGCTTAAGCAGGAATGTTTGAACGGGTGCCTACGACACGAATTGTCGTGAGTCTCGACAAACGGCTCCACCCCAAATTAGGGTGCACGTGCCACGCGTTCGGGAAAATGGAAGACTACGTGGCTAATTAGCGAAGTTAGTCAACCATCGAGTCTTCTTTGAGATCAAGTGAATTTTGTGAGAACGATTTCATTTCCTTAAATTCGATTGTTCGCGAATCTTTCCATATAAAACAGAGACACGGTTTTTTACAACTTCAGCGAATTCTTTTCCCGGCATTAATCAGTTAGTATAGACAAAACAATCCACAAAACATGTCGCAACGGATGTACGCACTAACTTTTCATACGTTGCTTTTCCCACTCGCGTAACAGCCTGTTATTCAACAAATTCGCTCGAAAAGTAGCACGCTCGTCCGTAAGAAGAAATACAGTACTTTCGCTTCTACGTTTCTGTTTCGAGGCTGAAATCATACACATCGTGCCTGCCCCTAAACGTTGCTACTCGCACAGGAAAGTTCTCTTGCTTTTTTTTTTTGCAGGTAAAAAGCGCTCGAGTATCGAAGAAAAAGTCGACCCTCGCAAGAAACGTGTGATTCCCCGTTGGTTCGGTCTTGGATCGCAATCAGCGCGATGAGAAACTAACGATACGAGAACAAATGCTTCTTTTTCCATCGATAATGCGTTCGTCGATTATCATTCACGGGAAAGTTTGCGTGGAAGTGTGCGTTTCCTTAACGTTAAAAATATAATCAGTTAGAGACGCTCGGATCTGCTCGTTCTAGGGTATTTTTTTAACCCGACAACGGAAGAATTCCCGCGGAGAACACTGTTTTCGAAAGCCGAATAAAAATGACAGGTAGCCGCGGCTAACCATGGAAAATATATTACTGTTTGAACGAAAAATATTTCTGCTCGTTGTGGCGCATCGTTTTTCAGCTCGAATATCTGAATTTTTTTGCCACTCGGTGTCAGGATATCGGACGGAGTATTTACTTTTCAAATTACGTCCTTGCTCGATGACGAATCGATTTAACCGAAAAATAAAAGGACTATCAATATTTCACGATAAAAAAAGCTGGAGATGCTTCGGTTGAAATCGATTCTGCAAAATCAAATTAACTTGGAAGGTGGGTGCTCGACCTGTTAAATTGGTTTATTTATTTAAGAATACCAGAACTTACTCGTGCCGAAAAAAAGAAAAAAAAAAACAAAATTAGAAATCGACATACATAGTAACGGAATTCTACGTTAATCAGAAAAATCCTCTTTTGTCCTCGACATCTTTAACCAGTCGATCAGCGACGAACCTCGTCAATTGGAAGGACGAATCAGCTGACGCGCATGCGTACCGTGATAACGATGACTATGCAGGGGTTGTCCGAGGCTAAGAACGCCTGCGTCGGTGGTGGCGGTGTTTGTAAAATACACAAGTATTATATGACAAGGCGGTGGCTCGGCCCCCACTTTTGTTTGCGTTGCTGCATTATTCATGAGCGTACTTATAAGCCACTATTGCATCGCGTTGCATCTCCTCCGGTTTCGAGGGGTCGAAGTAGAGAGGGTGAAAAAGCTGAGACCCGCGTAGCCGGCAACATCGACGAAGAATCGACTTCTAGCATGAACTCGGAACCTGTAACGAAAACTTTATCGGAGCCGAGCCACGCGCTCAAGCTCAAATCCGGCTTTAGTCCGGTATCGAGTTTGCTACGGCTAGGCTACTTTCAGGTCCGTTGAAAACCGCTGTTCGACGACGATTACGCGCTCAGCGAGATTCGCGTAACGAGACTATTTCTCACTGCTTTCCGCGAGGGCGCCTTTTAGTCACTGGTCGAGCTTTCAGTGACTGCGATCGAACCTGGCGGGCCTTTGTAGGCATAAATTTATGTGCTATCAAGTAACATTAGAGTGTAGTAACATTATTAAATTGAATGGAGTTTTTCGTATAAAAGTTCATTCCTCGCTAATGGATGTATGTTTTCGTACATCCTTGCGCCGTGTAGCTAATTACTTTTTATACTTTCATTACCTCCGTGTTACTGAAAATCCATCATTGTTTTCTCTCTTTAAAAAGAACCTGGAATTTATTCACGGAACCGACAAGTACCATTACTAGCTTTAATGAGATTATTCACGTGTAAATTGGGATTGATATTGAACATCATTTAAACTGATAAGAGGCAAGATATTTTCGAGATTACTGCCATGAATTTCTTCCTTCTTGCCTGATCATTTTTAATTGAAAAATATCAACGGTCTGGCTTCAACTCCGGGGGAGTGCTGGAAGCCCGAGTACAAAGAGAAATAGTAAAGAAGGTGAACAATGGAATTTAGAGACAAAAGCAGAATGGAAAGAGGTGGCACTAATTAAAAGTTAATCGACGCTTTCTTCGCGATAGCGACGCAATAAGTGGCTGGATAACGTTGCCAACGCTCTCGCAGTACCCGGATAATCTTGAAGATGTTGCTCGCAAGAATCGAAAGTCTGATGCGACTCATATGATACATGAAATACTCCCTCCACACGTCACGACGAGAAAGCGTGAATTTCACTTGTCGTCTCGCACTCTCGTTACCGGAACTGAATATTTGGCAAACATCGAACATTCGAGAACAACGATCGTCGAACGTACTCTTTTTGTTTTGCAAAAGTTTAAGCTACCCGTGGCGCGAGTGTTTATGTCTCTGGATCAACCTAATCAATTCATCATCGTTTCTAATAAATTTCGACGCCAATAAGGTAGGCAAAGTTTGCTCAAGGGATCAATTAGCTAACGTAACTCCGTCCAAGCGTCTTTGGCAAACATAGAAAACGGTTTGAACACCGTGTAGACGATACAGATTGCGCCTATATCCCATCTTCGATATATAGGGAACAGGTAATGCAAAACCAATGTAAGCAAATCTCCTGGTAACGTACCACTGGAGAGACTACGTAGTCGACGTCGACGAAAATAAGAAGAGTCGGCCGACTTTCCGGGCACGGATTTTACGACGTGGTTCGTATATTCGATGTTACAGGTATAGCACTCGATCAAAGACGATCTTTTTGGTTCTATTTAGGAAGTGGCGCATTAGTTGAACGACATTCGAGGCATTTTGGTATTCCATTATGTTAAAAATTACGAGCTACGTAAAAGTCGTTCTCTCTAAAAGCTTGCCAGAAAATTCTGTTCCTGTATATTTCAAGGTAAATTATTTACTAACGCTTTATCTATTGGGGTTTTTAATTTTCTTACGGTAACTATGTTGTTGGTTACCCTTTTACAATGGAATTTTTGATATCGCTAGCGACAGTATGACAAAATTGACGGTCAGGCTTGAGTAATAGGTACCAATAGTATCGTTTATAGTCCTTTCGATTGAGCAAACAGAAAGCTCGAAAGGTAAATATCGAAGTGAAAGAACGCGATTTTTAAAATGCACGTAACGTCGCGATACAATGGCAAATATTTACACTGTTTGTAAACGAGACTTTGCACATAGAATACAGCTTTTCTCGAAAGCTGTACAAATAGCGAGAGGCTACCTTTGAGCACACGATGACGCGAGGATGTTTGGTTTGCGAGCAAAAAGACGTAAGATGTTGACGCTTGTGCCGATTGGTGCCTCGTTAAGGCTCTTCCGGTGAAGGATGGTTCTGTTCGTACAGATGGTATCGATGATATCGTTTAGATACAAAAATTATTTAAATACAGAGTTTCTATTCCTGCTCTGTCCAGTTCCGAATGACTCAATATTTTTGCGGCCAACTGAACCCGAGTGTTTATTTTTATTTAGTTATTTTGAATATCGTAACACGGAAGGAACCACTAAAATTTCAAATAAATATTCATACGCCAATTTTCCAATGGTGGATCACGGCAACATGGGTGCAAGATCGATCGATGTCACGGCTAAATATCAGTTTGAATTTTTGAATATTTCGAACAGAATATTTGCCTCCAAAGCCTCCGAAGTGGTAAAAATGAGGTTAAAAAAGCGTTCGTCAACGGGGAGGCAGATAAAATTCGTTTATTTCGGTTAATGGTCCTGTCGTATTTAATCGATTTAGCGTCGTGACAATTGATCGAGATCGATATTATATTTATTCCGGTTCGACGATGGCGGAGGACTCACAATTCCCGCGATACGAAAGCTCGTAATGAGTACGCGCGATCGGAGCGAACGGGGCGGCCCGTGGAATCAGAAAAACGTTTTATCGTTAATAGCGCGTAATGGATACCAGCGTTCTTACTTCTCGGCGGGCTTGGAGGCTATTATCGTACCCTGCTTTTCCACTCGGTCTCATAATACTATGTAGAAGGTATTATATATCTATTTTTACTCCACTTCGCCATACTTCTGCAATCCAAGCTTCATTTTCCTACTTATCTTCCCATTATTACGTCTCCCATCCCTCTGGGACTCGCGATCTCACAACCTACTCTACTTTCAACTTCGACGCCAGATTTTTTATCCACCGACACTTGAAAAATTCATATCGTATAGAAGTCCGTATTGGCATCGATCGGACTTGTTACGAGAGAAGAACTCGATGAATCGCATGTCTGCCCTCTCAAGTTTGTATTAATACTGACATAAATTTAACATTCATAACGCAACGAAATCCACATTACTGAAAATTTCAAAGATCTTTGAGACCATGGCTCTCTTATCGAATGATTAATGTGGTATAGCGTTAGGTGGGCTGTTCTCCGACGAGTATTCGTCGAGATATAAAAATGAGACGGCTCAAAGGATTTCATTTCCGTCGTGTTTCGTCGAGGAACGGCGAACATCATCTCGGCGGAACGTCAGGAAAAAAGAACGCGATGAAAATACACGGTCCGGAAATTTGACTAAACATAACCGTGGCGCGTGTCGACGAGCAAAGTTTCGTCCCGATACGCCGAGTTCCACGACGGCTTGCCGAGGGACAATAAATATTCCCATGGAGACCGTCTACTGGAAATCAGCCGTTTTCACCGTGCAGACTGGAGTCCTCTCGGCGACAAGCCGAGCGATAAAAACCGTAGAAAGTTACGTGATGTGTGTCACAGCCATAACGCGCGACAAACACGTCGAGTGAAGTTGTTGCAGCCAGCGCAGTGCGTGTAGCTGAAGAAAAACGTTTGCAAATCTGCTGGATTTCCACGCGGAATCGACTTTCGGAGTTACCGACGTCCAATTTGGGCGCCACTCCTAACTCGCATTAGAAATTCAAAACAAACGATACCTCGGTCGCTGTGTCCAAAAATACGAAATACTAGAATGTTCTGTACATTGTACACGCGCATAGGAGCGAGTATACAATTAAGTTCGAGTCCAGGGGAGCCGCGTTCGCACGGAACTGCTGAAGCGGAGTTTCTGAACGCGGACATAGGTCGACGGAACAAGTTGACAGTGTCATCAAAGTCGTTTGCAGTCTACCGCATTCTGTTAACGCGATTGAAGCTAGGCAGGATGCTTTGGATATCTCTCAGCTGCAAAATTGGCATCGTATTGTCTTTCAAAGTTTGGCTAAGATTGTTTATCGATTCGACTTCCGAGAGACTCGTACGTTTTCAAGAGAGAACTTCAGAGCTAAAGAGACCATAATTACAGACTCCGGCAAGAGTGCACGTCCATGTTTACCTGTCACTGTACACACACATACGGTAAATTTCGCGAGTCGTTCAAAGAGGCGGTGAATACAAAAGTGTGATGCAAAAAGCGGGCTGTACTAGGGCTCAGAAATAAAAGACAGAAGGGTTCGAGGAAGGGGTAGCGACGTTGGGCGACAATAAAAAGTTGAATAAAAGTTTAACTCGCGCGTCGTTATCACTAGTTCTTGCTGGAGGTGGATAACGAAAAGTTTCTTAAAAACGACAAAGTGGAGGTCCGACGTCCGTCGTTCCAGCAGCCATCGACCTCGTGACATGTCGTTGTCAGCGCAAAGTCTTAATGACAACACTCCACAGCTGAGGGCTACTAGCCTTTGACTCGGTCTTTTTGCTGGCCCTTTTCAGTTTACAGGCGGCAGTATAAGTTCAGTGTGCGCGAGAGCTCGCTGAAAAATACCGTAAAAGCTTTTCAACGATGGCCCGACGCTGAGAACAGTTTTCCTGTTGACTGTTGAAGTATATGTCACTTGGGCATTCCGTTTGAAAGATGTCTAATTTTGTTGCGAAAATAATTTTCTGAAACGTATATTTAAGATGGTTTCTAGGAGCTTGCACTCGTCTGTCACCGAAATGCTATCTTTCCCCTGTTAAATAATTTCGCAACGGCCCGTGAGACGTGCGTTTCGCCCTAATCGATCAAGCCCTGAAAGGGCGATTCATCTTCATTCCATTTCACTCCGTGGATCATAATTTTTCGTGACCATTACTCCCTATTAGATATATGGATACACCAAAGCATTGCTTTCGTTTAAGTAATTATAATACTTTATTCGGCATCTCTCGGATGTGTGCATTGGTCACAGCGATTCTGTAATTATTGAAACGCGAAGCAATCTTAGGTTTAGGGAATTCGAGTATCTTTTTAATTTTTGGGCCATCTAATACTACTATACTCTGGAGAAACATAACGAACGAGTTTATCGCTGTCCGTCGTTCTCCACGGGGAGACACCTTTTCATGCGCGTCGAGTAAGTAAAACAGATACGCGACTAAAGCGTGCCGAGAGGGGTAATTCTATTGTTAACCGACGCACCAAAATGGAAATGACAAGCGCGGCTGTACAAATGCAGCTACGGGACCGATGGATGCCACCATGTCCTGGACGCGCGTGTACGACGCGGGAGCATTCACACGCACGCTCCACATAGCCGTCGAGCATTGCGAAGAGCTTTTGAGCTCCCGTCCGTGTACTGCGAACACGAACGGAACAGAGGACAAGCCTTTTCGCCTGTATCGTACGTTTATAGAAGTGCTTGGAAGGTACCTACGCCCTGGCAGACCACTGTGTTTTCAGAGTTGCTGCTACAACGCGTTGCTCGACCAGCCGTGTCTCCCTGGGAACACCCGTGGGAAGAGCTTTACTTTGAAATACCGGCCTGACCGAATCCTCGCGCTTCTTACGTGCTCTGGTTTCGTCTCCCTTTTTTTCCGTAGAACAATTGGGACAACCACGGAGAGACTTAGTATCGGAAACCTAAATAGAGCATTAACTTTGGTGAAGATTGGATGTTCCGATGTCTTCTAAACAATGCAAAACTTCTTGTTGAAAATAGGTTTCGAGAACAGAACGTTCAACAATCTAATAAATGAGATCCAACGGGTCCAAAACATGGTATAAATAGTCATGAATCCTGGGAAAGAAGCACCGTGAAAGACACGAGGTGATCGAGGCGATGCATCTCGATCGAGACCAAATACAAAGGAGATTACCGAGTTTTCCATTCCGCAGTTAAAGCTTCAGGGACGCGCGGCACGTAAAAGGTCACGGTTCTTGAATCGCAGCGTGAATCCAACGAACGGGACTCCTTAGGAATTCCGCAGAGGTACGAATCAAAGGGACTGGAAAAGAGGATCAGGGAAAGAGGGAGAAAAGATTCCACGAAATTGCGTGGGTCATCCCTTTCCCTTCCCTTTCAACGCCGTCGAGAATCGTAACGAGGAGACACGTACGCTCGGATTTCGTCTCTCTGACCGAGCTGCGGCTAAACGCGAATGTTAAATTAACCGTGTAGCTTCCGGTGTTAATATTCAGAAGATTTTGCTACCGTCGGTGATCCGATCGCGATCGGTTCCCATTTTCGTGTGAATCTGTTCTTACCAGTCGAGTGTATTCCTCGAATCACGGTCCTCGTTTCAGAAACCAGTTTCGTGTGAGATAAGATTTTTAATTTATAATGTTGCAAGTATTGTAACGAAGGAAAGCAAATGCCCCACGTTCAAAAATTCCATGTTGCGGATACGCAAGCGATGGAAGCACCCGAGGAAGGAAATTCTCGCTTGACGAAGAGAAATTGAGTGCTGCCAGCGAACTCGATACAGAAAAGAACATCACGCCTCGTGAGTTTTCTTTAGAACGTAAAAGCTTGCTCGTTATAACATAGCAGGTTTTAAAGGAGCAGCGAAATTCAGTGAAATTATTCGTAGATATCTTTACTCTTACGTAAAAACAACAGAATTCGTTACCTTCGTCGTTAGCGGTGGCTAACGAGACCGTGTAACGTGATCCAAGCAATTTTCGCATTGTGGCCCAATGATATAGTCGAAACATTTTGACACTGTTTCTGAATCAGCGCAATTACAAACGGAATCGCGCACGCGGAACACGATTGTTTAGCAAGCATGGTCCTGATGCGGAGCATCATTAGCGCGAATGTACATACACTGTACACCGGTTGGCTATTTCGCGGGCTGAGCCTGGTAAATCGGGGACTTGTCGTGCGGAAATGAAGTCGCTATCGGTGCTTCTTTGTTCGCCATTTGTCCGCGTCAGAGCGAATGAGGAAGCCTAAGTGCACTGGACGGCCAAATTGCTCCGAATCCTCTTTGGAAATTAATTTAAGGGAATCAAGGCAAGTCTAGACTGTTTATCTTAAGGATTAAGACGAAATTTGAATGTTTGAGATACGATGATGACAAACACAAACTACACCCAAGGTTGTACACAAAAATGATAACAACTGGTAAAACGGAAGACGTAAATCAGAAATGAATTTCCGCGCATTTCGAGGTCTATCCATACTCCTTCAAAAATTTACGTGCACTCGTATCCGTCGGACAAAGTGAACTTTGCTTGAGTCTTCCGCGAATACAACGGCGACGATGGAACCCGATTCTCCATGTATCCGTGTAAGCCGACGATTTGCAGCGCGACAGTTTAAGGTACGCGCCCGTACAAACTAACTGTGGGGTGACTAACGAAGGCAACAGTCCTTAATATCCCGTCGTATTTTGTCGGGACGTCGTCCAACGTTGGCGTGACGATGCCTTCTACCCCCAGGGTTAATCGATTGGCCGTGCATTCGGCGAAGCTACCTGCCCGGGACGCAACGGGCGAGAGTTTATTGTTGGAAACACAATCTCGATTCGCATGAATATTTCAATAGGGTTGCCGCAGCCGCGGATAAATAGACAGTTAGCCAGCTTTATTTTCGTTGGTTGCGCTTGGTCAGTAAACACAATAATTAAACAGGATCGTTGGCGCGAAGGCCGACCTGGACGAACTAAGGGCATCCGCTATATTAGCTATACTAAAGAATCGAAGGTTAACTCGTTAAATAAATCTCTCCGGATATATACGTTCTAAAGAGCGAAAAGGAACATATGTTTTAAGCAAGCAATACCAATTTTAGGTGAAACTTATATTTAGCGGTCGCTGGCATAACCTTTTAACACGGTTCATCGATTTCGAGTGTACTCAACGTCGTCGCGACGAAACCGGCGTCGCAACGACCGCATGAGTAATGAAACCGTGGTTCGTGAATACGGTATGCTAGGGCCGACGTAATAATACGCGTGCACGTAATGTGACAACCCTGGCTGTTCGAGCACGCAAACGACGATGTCACAATCCAGGGGCTCCGCTGGTACACACTACAAAGATATATTTGCGAACAGCGGGGCTCGGGAGCAGGCCAGGATCCTGGTGCCCTTTAATGCACGATAATCGACTTGCATAATGCATGGACTGCGCAGCTGACCCAGGACATTCATTTCACCGTCGTAATCTGTTCATGCCATGGGACGAAGTCATAGAAAAAATACAAAAGCAGGGGATACATTGATTTTAGTGGCTGTTTCTGCGCGAATGATTTGGCAGTATCCTTGGTTTTATTGGCCGATGATGTTCGTTCTTGCGTATGTATGAAACCGGAGTTACTCCCACGACCTTTTGTATGAATTCCCTATCCCTCCACATCGAAGACACTTGACCCAACAGCTTCGTGGAACGCGTCGTAAAGAAGATTTACAACGCTGTTATTGCCGAAACGACGCGAGGGGGTTGTTGGTATTGCGCGTCAATGACTACGCCAATTCACCAACTGTGACGTTTGCGAGGGCATTGATAATAAATTGATAGATTAGATAAATAAGTCTTCCGTGGGAATCGTAGTATATGCCAGTTGCAACGCGTGCTTTCTCGTTCGAAAATCTTTTATGACTTTGTATGATAAAGCTCGACTCATTTTTTTTTACAGACCGTACTCCAAAAGAAATTAGGAATCGCGATATGTACGAAAACGAAGTCGACGAAGAAAGTTATGTACGTTGTTAAGAAAACAGATAGAAACAAAAATAATACAGATATAGTAATCATCGTAGCGTCACGATCGAATATTTGCTCGCGTCTGAATAACCATTTCCTCGTGTTCGGATGTTCGTGTTTAGATTAAGACCCTACGAGTGTAGGAGCTGTGCACACGTGGTACAGCGACGTCGGGAGTTCTCCAATATGACTCCAACAGAGAATAATATATTCCTCCACCATTTTTCATCCAGATTTTCGGATATGAAAGCAACCACGTCGACTTCATTTTTCTAATTGTAAGAAGTGGAACGCTACAAGATTGGGTTCCTAGTCTCTGTCGAGCATTCTTGTAACTTCTGCGCGCACAATGGCGCTGTTAGCCTACATATTCTTAAATAATCATCGCTTTTCGCTGTACTCAAACGGTGCAGAATTGAATTTTACAATTTTTATTCGTAACAGTTACGAAATTTATTTTTAAAGAAGTCAGACTGTCTCTCGATGAGAGTAACACGGGTAAGTTAATTTTACGTACGTTAAATATTTTCATATCCATTTTAGCGGAGCGGTTTGGTCAGCAACGTATCAAAAGTTTAAATTAAAAAATACGAAACCATTTAAAGCGGACGAAAGTTCAGTCAAACAGAAATACTTCTTTAAATGGCAGCTCTAAATTGTATGAAAAAATAAAAAAAGAAATTTAATTCAGCTGCGGAAAACTCGTCGGAATGAAGTTTGAGAAAAACTGAATTAATATGAACTGAATCGATATTTTAGAGCACAGGTAACCGTTACCAGCGAATTACATGCTGCTATCCATTGTCGCTCGAAGGAGAGTCTACGAACTCGTTGCCTCATTTTTCCCAGAGCTCTTTGCTAGTCATCCAAGCGATGGTACTTTATTGAAATCATTCTTGAGGAGCGATGGTACTCGTCACTTAGTACGCGTCATTGACGCGGCGACGGAATCGTAAAGCCAAGCTCGTAAATCGACGCAGGAAGACGACTGTTCGTGACGAATATGATTGTGTTCCTCTCCGTTGACATCTACGTCGGTCGCGTCTAACTTCGTTCAGCTCTCGCGATACAATCGTGATTTATAGATCAAGGGAGGGTGTGAAAGCAGCGCGGCGGTGAGACCTTTAATCCAGAGATGCTTTTCTCGCGCTCTGTCAGGACGAGGGACGCGCTAGTCCTTTGTAAGGTGCATCAGCATCGATCGTAAAGACTTTGATGGCTGGCGAAGTACGAATCAAGGTTTCGTTGAGTCGTAAAAACGGTACGTCGTTCCGCTTGTCAATTACCAACGTATGTGCCCTTGTCGCGATGCTCCTAGCACCAACAACGCAGATATTTCGTTCCATTTCGATGTTACTCCCCCTTCGCGATTCCCAGCATCGCCGTTTCATCCACGGATAATGGACCGTCGAGGAATCGAAATCAGACGTCTCGAGATCGTAGCCTGGATGCATGGAGACTCGTCTCTTTTTATCCTCAGTCGTTTTGTACCTTTATCTCTTGCAGGAGATATTACTTGTGGAGTGACACGTGTTGGATGACCAGTTTTCCGTTGGTATTCATCGCGAGACGTTGACTTCTTCCTCCAGTCGGAATCTTTACTCCTCGCCGCACTTTCTAGTGCAAAGGTCGTTCACCGAGCTAATTTTAACCAGTGCTGTACCTGGTCGTCTTTGAATTGATTATCGTTCTAACCAAAGAAGTGTATTTAAGGAGAAATTTCTCGACTGTTAACCAGCTTTATAGATGACCGAGACCGGAAGGCTTTTAATCCAATAGGAGTGTCTGCGCGAACGAAAATATTTTGTCTGGCGAATTACGGTCCTAAAACCACTTGATAATTCAGCCGGCCACCCGGGAGCGTTGGCGGATACTGGAGTGGCGCGTTTCGCAATAATGACAATGCAGTAACGTCAGGGGACGCTATTGTTTCCAACTGTGAAAACGTAACACGAAATTAAGCTGAATACAATTACGCTATAATGAATGGCCGTAATAGCCCAATTGTGTCACATTCTCAGAAGCACGCAAGAGTGTGCGGATTGCGCGGTAAGCCAAGAATTGCTCGCGCGCCGGTGTAATTCATGGGGCGACAACTTCTAATTATCCCACCACAATACATCAGCGTGACAAATTAGTAATCCTGCGAGGATCCACTTGACGAGACGAGAGGGCTAGTTCTATTATAGAATGCAGTTTTGCCAGATGGTTAATTAAATCAGTCGCGCGGTGACCAATCGACTTACCCTAGCAGCGTTCGCTCGATTCTATTCGTGTCTCTTTACGTGAACATAAATTTTCTCGGATGCTTTTACCCAAGGTGGGGTGTCCCCTTTGAAAATAGGGGAATTTCGAGCTGATTGTTCCGACGCGGAAAGCGTTCCTCTCGGAGTCGTCCGAAACTTTTCCTAGACGTTACTGTTCGTCTCAAGAGGAGGAGGCACAAAGGGAAAACGAATGCTACTATAATTTCACGAAATGTGGGAAGGTCATTTGGAAACGCCCACGAATCTATAGCTCGACGACTCAGAAAAATCCTCGACGGACTGGTACCGATCTGGCCAAGATTGTCTCAAGAGTATGCGGGAATGACCGATGGCGCGCTTCGATCAAACTGTCCTTTATTATCCGTGGAGGTTGTGTTTACATAATATTCGAGAAACAGGACTTTGAACTAGTCCTTTGAATAGAAGGAAGTCCGTGACACAACGTCTGCAGAATAACTTCGCGTGCGAGACGAAAAAGTCTAACGAACTCGTAAATCACGCCTTCCGATGGGCTGGAATAAGAAAGCAATAAATGTAGCGCGCGTCCCGCGTATGCTATCCGCTCGATTTATGATAATGTTTCATGGCCGCGGGTACGCCGCGGTCGGTATAAATTTAAAAGCGACGGGGGCAACTGTAGGGAAGCTTTTTGTTGCCCTAGCGCACAGTAATTACTTTCCAAGTACCGCTGGTACAGATTCGAGACTAGACTATAATTTCTTAACGACCCGGCCGCTTCCGACAGTCGCCGAATTCGAAAGTTTGAACTGCAGCCAGACCGATTGATCATCGATTGCAGATAATTTGTTTCCGCAGGAAGAGCGCCTACTTCCGCTTCAGCCATCCACGGGAACATCTTCAAGAATCGATGTTTCCCTCCGGTGTGTCACGTATACTGATCGTTTGCGATTTCTGGATGTCGCTTCTGCCCATTCATACTTGACACAATTTCATAATATGCTTATTCAATGACGTAGAGTAACATAGTTCCACTTTTTTTTTTTTTCAAATTAATTTAGTCTCTCTCGATTTAATTTCATTTAACCTCATTGTTTGAATAACTATTAGTAGAGTATAAATATGAAACGTATATGTTCTATATTTTTAGTGCCCGTTTGTTTGTTGAGCAAGTAGTCATTTATTCTTCAATAAAAAACGACAGGCTTGCCTGTGCAGTGCGCTCGTTGGAAGCTCGGTCGATTTTCCAGCGGATTAAAAATTTGCGTTGCGAATTCCACAAACGCGCCGCTGATCGCCGCGCTCTTTCATCGCCGTTAGAAGTAATTGAGCGAAGTATCGCTGCTCTGTACGTTTAATTAAATCGATTCAACGGTTGAAGTGATTTCCTGCGGGCCGATTGGTTATTCAAAAGTACAAAGAGTCGTAGCTGAACAAATCGCAAAACTTCTGTCACGATTCTTCGCGTCACCTTCGCCAAAGTGAATAAGTTTAGAAAGTCGGTCGTTGCAAAAATGAATTCAGAAGTAAAAACGGCAGATCAAATAAACAAACGCTAGCTATAAATTCCCAGATCGCGCAAAAATGGGATTCCATTCGTTAAAGCGTGGAACTTTATATTTTGTCCGACACGTCTCGCCCAGACCTCGAAAAGATCGCGAAAAATCGCGATTGAATAACGTCGCAACGCTGCGCTCGTTTCGATAGAAGAAAACGTCACGTAATTCGTACCACGAATATTTTCCTATAAAAGCCCGTTCGAATGTTCCCGACTCCATCAGTCACGTCGTTAGGGAAGCCTGTTAACGACGTATGACTTCCACGAATACCAATGGACACCCAGGTACGTCAGGCGATAGAACAAAACACCGTATCTTTCCTTCGCGTTCAGATAACTGTGTCCAACCGGAGCAAAGAATTTATTTTGCCAGTCTAGGTCAGCTTGTTGCATCACAGTTGCAGTTACATTATGTCGTATAATTTATGATTAGAAGTTTCGAGCATTAAAATCGAGAAAATTTGATACGTTCCGAATCAATACGAAGAGTTCTGTCGCAGCTTTGCCAGCTTTATCAATTCTAGGCTTCGCACCTGATTCTGCTGATCGCGTCGATTTTCGCGGCAGCGAACAGTTTGTTTACACATGGACCCATCAGGGTGTCCGTCGGAACTGCGATAACGGGAAGAATTTCGAAGGATAAGAGCAGGTATGGTGGAAGTCGCGAACCTAACGGGGAGTATTCAACCCCGTATCGATTCGAGCATCATCATATCGGAGATGATTACACCTACGGAGACTTTGAAGATGGTAAGACACAGATGATTCCTTAATTGTAATGCCTGAACAAGAATATTGTCCGTTTCTGTTGTCGGCATTGTCGACGATTTAACAATTGCTTCCAGGAGGGCCCATTATCGGTAAATACCACACTCCAGGTGACAAGTACAGCTTAGGTAAATACGACGACTACCATTACCACAAAAACGACGAAGACGACAAGGATGACAAACCCGATGGCTACAATCACAACTACAAACACGGCTACAGCCACAGTCATGGTTATACTCGACACCACCACCACACCAATGGCGAGGGTCTGGACGGAGAAGGCGACGGATATCACGGATATTATCGCGTTAACTTTGACCACGATCACGATCACCGCGTAGGTGGCGAGAATGATCACGGATGTGGCTACGGTGGTTGCAGGCACAGCGACAATTACTACGACAGCGGATTTGAATTTCATTATGGAAACGATGGAAAGGAGGGTGACGAGTACAATTACGTTGGGAACAGCGACCACGGTGAATACAACGATGATTACGCGCACGACAGCGAGCAGAGTCTTGATCATGACCGTAACGAAGGTGTTGATGACCACGAGTCCGATTATCATTACGGGTACGCCGAGGGAGCTGGTAATTATGGCAAAGATTAGCCCCGACGCAGCGAGTGACCACCATTATCGGCACCGTGAACAAGATCATGATCGCAGCAGGCATCGTTAGTGGCTCGTTCGTCGCGGACATTAAAGTAACTACACGCATGTTCTCGCTCGTTTCATTTCAAGAAACATAAATCGCAAATCATCTTTCATTAATCATATACAAATATTATTAAAGCAGTGCAACGTCCGTTATAGGAAATAAAGAGATGATCGTTGCGTTCATTGTATTTATCTTGCTTTGCATGCGAATAACTAGGAGCACGCAAATAACAACGCTCGTTAATTAAAAATTTCTAAAAATATTAGACTTCGATTGTTACGACGAACTGGATTACAAACGAAATGCTCGAGAGTGTTATTTAGCGGTGGCATGGATCGAATGGGGATTCGATGAAACAGGATTGTTTACGACTGGCGCGGATCTAGATGATGAATATTTCTACGTTAAATTGACACGCGTATCACTGTATGGCGCGGATGATGATGAGAATCGACGAGAGGCAAGATTACAGAAGCTTTGAGGGATGGATAATCAAAGATTGATGCTTCGTGTGCCGCGGGTTCGTCCAATATCAGTCGGACGGGGTGATTGATCGGAACATCGAAACCTTTATTGACAGACCGTCTAAAAATCCATGATGCTTTCACGTTTCGCGAAGAAAGAATAAAGGGAGCAACGTGCACGCGAGCGTTTCTTACATGCGTTGCTTTCTCAGCATGTTCCGTCTTCTATCAGTCCTCATCCTAAGCTTCAACGAAACATCGATCTCGTTGGAGCGATAAGCTACGTCTTCTTTAGTATTACGGAATCGTTATCGAATTTAAGCATGCCAATGAAAATGATCTGGTGGTGTCAGACCCAAGCCGCAACTCCCATTTTATTAATTCGCATCAAATTAATGCCAGATTGGAAATGTAAACACAAATATTTCAAGTGGTGATTTTTCACTTTCCTGTATCTTTGGTACCTCAGACCAAGAACAGTCGGGGAACAGCGAAATCGAAACAGAGCTGCGCGTCGGTGCATTAACGAGCGCGTTGATTAATTAAAATGTCGCCCTCGGATAATCGATTTCGAGGGCAACTGCGGGAAACATATTCCGCGATAATTAAAATCGATTCGATATCGAGAGCGTTATTAACGTCCTCCGTTTTTGTTTCCGCGACAGGGCCCGTTCCATTCTGTTTAAAACAACGTTAACTCAACAACGATCTGGAGACAATGAGCATTTTAATTACTGGCTCGTGTAAAGGAATTATTAAACAGTCATTTCCTTATAAGAATTCTGTCGTGGAACGTTTCGATCAACTCATTTTATTCTATTGTGTACTCGTCATCTTTATTACGCCTCGATGAAACAGAGCACAGAAAAAAGAATTCAAAATATACAGGGTGAAGCAGCTAAACTGTTACGTGAAACTTTTTCCTGTAAGATTTTTTTGTATCCACGATAGTTTAGGCATTATCGCTCTATAACAGTTGTCTTACAATTATGATTGTTTCTAGAGACAATATATCGAGACCAACCAGTCGCGGATTGGCGACAAGTTTAATTACTTACTACGCAAAGTTCTTTCAAGATGAAAGGACGTAAATTTCGATACACGTAGCGCTGCAAAAAATTAATGATTTTCTGCTCGTAATCCAGCGACTGACTCTCCATTATATCACGTCGAACCTGCTAGCCTATCTGAAGTTTAATTAGACTGCGAATCCCGGTTCATATCGCGTCATGGTCGAGTTCCTACGCGGCGGGCCAGCTGCGATGCGATCGTAAATCGATTACCTGTCCCTCTGCGCAGAGTCTCGACTCGACGCTTTCTTTGTACCTTTTAACACGTTCGCTGTCACTGATCTAATTTTGCGTCATTTTATATTTAGGGAGAGGCGGATGTCTTCGTGATTCATATTTAGCAGCACACCTTCTGAGAACACTTTTTTTTTTTACAAAAAAATATTAATTCGAACAGTGGAAAGGTGAAAATACATATTTTTTGTCTTCTGAGCAGATTAAATCGATCTGAAATGATCCAGAAAGCGAAGTTAAAATATTCGGAACGACGGTTCGAGGAGTGCCAGTGGTGGTTTGTATTCAGCTCAATTTCAGAAATCAATTTCAACCAAGGATGCTATCGAGGATCCCCAGAAGCAGATAGAAGCGCACTTAAGATTTAATCAGAATTTCTGGACCTCCTGTCCAGGGTCGAGCCGCTTCCCAACTTCCAGGCCGCTTCAGTTTGCGAAAAGCATGGGGTATCCTTCGGGCTATCGCTGATTGCTCCTGGTCATTACGTTGCGTTCGCTGGCTCGTCACCAATCAGAAGTTTAATTGAACAGGGTACTCTGTAGGAACCCTGCAGGCGATACATAGCGCAGCTATACACGTAAAAGAGCTGATGATACTAAGCACCTTGCAACTTGTTATCTAAATTTTCAACATTTTCAGAAAAAGTGTAAAAGTGTGTGCGTAAAAGTATCGGACATGAATTTTCGCGAAGATAAATAATGCCAACGTTACGATTCCGATGTAATCCGTGTTTCCACGTGATCAGTCCCGGTCATAATTTCGCTGGGTTCGCGTGTACGACGCGATTCATTTATAACGGGTGCCTGTTAATCCACGGCGGAGGATGTATGCGCAGAAACTGGGATGAAAATAATCGCTCCGCGAAACGGAAAGCGTATTTTTTGATCGATGTTCCTGCAACAACGGAAGGTAAGGAACGAAGAAAATCGTTACGACGTTCGCCTGGGGGTAGTATCCCCGATGAATCGTTTTCGACATGGCGAGAGGTGGAAGTGATATTCGTACGAGATTACCGACACTGATATCTCTGTGGAAATTAATTGTAGTCGTAGCTCGTAACGTCGGAGATGGAATCTTGCCAATGGTTCACCGAGTATACGTCTGGCGGGACGCTCGTGCAGTTGCATATCGATTAAACAAAGTATATGAATTTATCCCAGATTCTTCTACTTCGTCCATAGAGCAGTTTCATCTATGTATTTTTATTATAATTTATTACACACTTGGCCACACAGCGTGTTTTCATTTGTTCCACTTTCAAAACAAACGCTTATAAAAATGGTACGGGTCATTCCACGTCAGAGATTTTGTTAAATATGAAATTTATTACAGTTCTCGTCGAAAGGGTTTAAGTCGTCATTTCACTGCTCCAACAATTTCAATTTTCATACCTGCAATCGTGAAGTTATCAGAGAGTGAGAGAGAGAGAGCGAGTAATGTCAAGTGAGAATCGACAGAGGACTATAAATATTTAAACCACGGACCAGCGATGTGGTTATTCATCCTGGTAAAACGAATACATCTTTTACCGGAACGTCGACGAAGAGGTAGCCGCGGTCAAGCGTAACACAATTGAGCGGCACGCGAGCAAAAAACGAGGAAAAATTAATGCGCAGACAATGGACGGTCCAAGGTACGCGCTGCTCTTCCGGCTGCTAACGTACCCTGGACGTTCTTTTTTCATTTTTCCACGGCTGGTTGGAAAACGGTTAGCGGACTCGGAGAGAGTGTCGTCGAAGAGAATTCGTCGGAGTACGCCTTCAATTAAAAGCGAGAGAAATTTAAGCACGACGTCCCGTACCGTTGAAAATGAAAAAGATTAGGAATTTATCTTGTTTCGGTAGAAGGTCGTTAAGACTATTTAGAATATTTATCCAGGCTAGAATTGCGTCCATGTTTAGCGTGAGAGTTTGTTCGATTCCCCCTGTTGATCGTAATTCCGTTAGACTATCACCCTCTTTCGGATGCAGTCGCTCAGAGGCAGCTAACTCGATCAAATTAGGATCAATTCGGTCCCCTGCTTAAACCAAATGTTTATTAGTGTCGGTTTGGTCGACTGCGCAAACCAGAGGGATTCCAATACTCGCGTGCACACCGAAAGTCCACAGGTGACGCGTTGAAGCGCTTTCACGCTACGCCCTATAGAATTACAAAGGCTTTGATCCCTGACTTCGATAAAGTGCTTACCGCTACTAGTAGGATTACCGCGAGTGCTATTATAGCCGAGCCACCAATAATGCAAGTCGTCCTGAATGCAATAAGTCGCTGAGATATGTCTGCTATTTAGTCGAAATTTAACGATAAATCTTGTTCTTCGATAACGATCGGAATGGCCAGTTTTAACGAGCGTAGCTCGTTAAATTAGTATGACGTGGACGCGGAGCGAAAAGAAACGTTGCTATTTCCGTTTAATCAACGTCCATGGCACACTGAAACAAGAAATTGTTAACAAAGGAGTCGGACATGTACGACTATCCTATCGATAACTCGATATTTTAATCTACTGGACCGCTTCAAGAATATGTTAATTATATACTTTTTGTTTTTATTATATCTTTATTAGAACGTCAATTAGTCGTCTATCTTCGTTGTTTATTCTATTTTGTCTATCTGTGACTGAAAGCATAATGGACAATCCACGCGACACGTGTTCCACAGCTGTTACCATCGCCGGAGGATTAGTTAGGCGCCGGTAAATTGACATACGCGTGTTTGACCGTGTGTGCCTTGGCCGCGACGCGTGTGTACGACATCGTCCGGTGACGAGAAACTCGATTGTGCTCGATCAACAGGTCTTAAGATCGCGGACGAGGACGAAGTGAAAGTGTCGCGCGCGCATGGTCGAGCAAGCGTGACAAGTGCAAGTTAATCGGGATCTTGAACTTTGATTTGCCACACCTTGACGCAGAGCACGTGGCCTGGCTGTCGACTCGGCAAACGCGTTAATCTTCGATCGTGACGCGTCATAATTTCACGCGATGTCCACCGAGCGCGTCGAATCCGCAAAATGATCGCATATCGGTAAACGACGATGGAAGACCACTCGCGGGAGACCCAGATTTCTCTGCTGAAATTTCTCCGACTTTTTCGAGAAAATCGTACCCAAGCGTGGCCAACTTGACAAAACGATCCGCGATTGTGTCATTGTTTGTGTCTTGAACCGGAACGATCGTAACAATTCCGTTCCGTTCGAAGAACGAAAGCGCATTGAACGTGATCAACGCGAAGTCCATTCACTGTCTGGATCGCACTCCGTCGATCGAACAACAGGAGTCCCTTTTCATTGTGGCTGCCTCGAGGCGAAACCACCTTTATCAGTAACCGCTTTCACCGTAATTGTTGGTTGTTTGTCGTGCCCTCGTACGTAGGAACAATACTTGATCTCCCTTTTCGTGCGATGCGTCGGTAATTAAGTAGCGGGGAATGAAGATTGATGGACTGCGCGCTCAGCTTCTCCGGGATCTCACCGCTTTTGTATCGCTGTATCCCCTCTCGTCGTCCATCTATCCATAGATCCACGGATTTGGGTTTAGTTGTAATAATTGAAACGGTTACAAGTCTTCGAGTAAAATACAAATAAATAAAATACCATCGTAAGAGAAAAAGGAGCGTATCGAACGTAAGCGGATACTTGGCTCGTAAGGTCGCGACTTCAAGGAAACGAGCCATCTCTAAACGCATCCAGAATGAACAAGCGGTTGGGTATTCACCTCGCGTGATTTCCTTCGAAACGTTGCCACGAGAAAAGGGAATACTCGCGGATCGTTGCCAGACACCGGCCACTTCCGTATCTTAATAACGGAAAGACGGGCGAAACGTGGATGCAAATGAAACAGCATCCTGGCACATTGGCTCTTAACGGCCCCGGCATTTTTAACATTTCATTGCCTTCCTGTGCTTCGGCAGTCACGCTCGGACGCAACCGCAATTACACGAAAAGAATGCTCGAAATTGCATTTCCTTATCGCCGGCAGTTAAGTCCTCCTGTTCTAACTATTTCTGAAGTAACATCCTAGCGTAACGGCCGGCGAAAAATGGTACTCGTCCGCGAAATTTCGTCCATTCGCGCGCGACGTCGTGGACGACCACTCGCAAGGACAAGTGTTTCGGTTAAATGAGAAATTTCACCGAGAATTTTAATTGAGTCCCGAGGCTCGAGGGTGACGAGTTCTGAACGTTGTTTCAGCCAGGATCGCCTTCATTCCGCGCCATTGTTCAGCCGTTTCGTCGCCGGCGAAAAACATGCACGAGACTCGCGCAACACGGTATTACGCACCTGTCGCGATTTTTCTTCCGTTAATCGAGCAAAAACTCTTGACTCGTATCGGGCATTCTCCACTGGATCGCAGCGGACCCGAAACGAAAATTTCGTTCCTGTTAAAGTGACAGGTTGCCTTCGACACGGTAAAACGATTGTTTCGAGCACGGAGCAAATGCAGGGATCTATCGAACTCAGGTTCGATTGATGTTGGGTCACTGGTTTGTGACAGTTTCGATTGTTTCGTTTCTGATCAAATTATAACCACGCTATGCGCATAGGAATTTTTGTAACGTTGTCCATTAGATGTTCTTCAAAACATTATTATTAATCCTATTCACAGGAGGAACCTAATTCGATTGGGAGGAGCATTGTTCGCGCGGCGTGGACATTTTGTAAAGGGATGACTACAGCGATCGATCGCGGACAAATAAATCTACAGTATCTGTTTGTTCCAACGACAAAGTTTCCGATACGTGCATTCTTGTTTCGAGGCTCATAAATCACGACGAACGATTCAGGCATGAGTGTAATATCGAGCCAGCGAGAAGCTCGAGGCAATGAAACGGCGCTCTGTCACCGGACCACGATGTCGACGAGGAAACTCGTTTCCCTTCTGTCTTCCTGTATTCGTTTAATCGCGAGACGACCGACAATACCGGTTGGTCCCGCGCATCGACTTGACCCAGATCGACTGTCTGCCGCAATTTGCACTCGATACGCTTTACCGCGCTGTCCCCGAAGTATGAAACCGGGAGAATAGGTCTAGAAGGAATTTCATGGAGTCACCATTTCTTCGGTGCTCCAGCCGTGTCAATTGAGGCTTATTTGGTCGCGGTAGAGCGAATCTTCGGCTCGATCGAAGCACAGAAATGATAGAAACGGTATGGAGAGTAGAAATAAAATACTCTTGGAGGCTATTTAGAGTTAACCCTCTCATTTCAAGACACATTTATTGCTTCTCTAAAAAGGTGGACCCACAAGAAGACTTCCCCAGCATTTTCATCAACTAAAATTCTCTAAACTCGCAACTAGGATGCGTTGTACTCGAAACGTGTCGCGAACGTTTCATAAAACGTGTATTCCAAGACATTGCGAGGCGAGCCTTTTGAAACGTCACCGCTGAACTCGACCGAAGCGCGATCTAACGCATTCTGATTTTATTGCGCCTCGCTCCTCGTTTTCCATTTCCTCGTATATTGTGCGGCGCGCAGGTCTGTTAGAAATTTGAATATAGAGCGAGTATTTACTCCCGGAAAATTAAAGGATCTTCTCTTGATCTGATGTTCTATGCGCACTCTGTGTACCGCTGAAAAGCTTCTCGAGCTGACGCGTAAGGAGATCCGCGCGTAAGACACAGGCCACGTATTTTCGCGTGGCGCGTTTAAAACTAATCGAAATTAATTCGTGGACCGAAACAAGCTTCGACTATATTAAACTTTCACGAACAATAAGCGCTCATGAAACATTGAAAACCGCGATAACACGGATAGAATTGTTCGACGGCGATAAAGGACGCGAGGAAATTTGTGAACAGTTGCTTTTCTATTTCGCGTCGCCTGTTTCATCGACTCGGAATTTTATCGTGGAAGCGGGTCCTTTTATTCTCAAAAACGGCTGGTATTATCCTCCATAAAGGATCGGAGAAAAAGACCCATGCTTTTAACGTATACGTATCTAACGTATAACGGCGACGTGGTCGGCATACGTTGCTGCGTTTTTCCTGTGAGCAAGAAACAGGGTCGTTTCGTGTCGCGCTACGTGAAACATTATCAGAGCGTCGAGATTCGGAGCACTTTGTCTCTGTTACTCGCAATTTCTCGTTTGTAATGTACCCATCTAATCTATGCTTGACTTCTCAGTGACAAACACTGCATCACTCGTGCCTGTAAACACTTTGTCCCACGTTGCTTTCGCGTCATTCTAGCTATCGTGTCGTCTGTGTTTCATAAACATTGGGTTACCTATCGTCTCCTCTGTTACTCTGCTACCGAGTAATATTAAATGGTTTGACATGAACTTGCGTAACATGGAATTTTTCAAACGAATAAAAGCTGCGTCTGCGGTTATATAGGTTCTTGAAATCCAACATCTTGTGTTTTTCTTTGCTTCGCGTGATACCATCCGTCGTACTTTTACAAAAAGCTTTAGAGAAACGACGCGTAACCGTTTACGATACGAATACGCGTCGATGGCATCAAAGCTAACGATCATTTTCTCGACCAATGTCATTGTAACGTTTGCACGTTTGTCAAAGGTCCCGTTCGATGCAAAATAACTCGAGCAAACTAGACCACGGACTCGTCGAGGCGATGCAGTTTTTGTTGTAAAGGAAATTCGGTCCGTTAGCGTCCCGGTCGTTATGCGAATCAAACGCGCGCGGATTCCCTTCAATTAGCGCTTTCGACGTAAACATCACTGGTTACCTGTATCGAGACGATGTAATTGTTCCAGGCGAAGGATTAATTCAGAGCGAAGACAGGTGTTGTAATTGGTCTCCCGAAGATGAAGCGTTTCTGCTTCGAACCGCGGGAATAATTTACGGTGCACACAGAGACGCATACACACGTGCGTGTCACCGTGTACGTGTACGCGGAACAATCGATCGTTTGATGCAGAAGCTTAGCCGTTTGCCTGTGTTCGTCGGTTTAATTGAATATATTTATATTATTCTAGGCGGGATTCCGGCGTTTCAACGTGTCCTCTCGAAAACTTGGTAAATAATAATACTCTGATATCGATGCCAATGGAATCGCTCACAAAGGAAATTCAATTAGCAGCGGAGCGCTGACGAAACAACGAACGTGTCCTTTCTTTATACGTCGCGTCGCAGCATCGGTCTTTTAATTGGACCGTATAACGAACCGGTTTTGCTCATTTGCGAGAAAAATTTGTTTGATCCAGGAATAATTCGGATCGGTACGTGCTTACGCCGATGAAACATTTCCATGTCGAGCGTCTCGCGTTTCAACGCTTCTGCCTTATGGCTTAAGCCCTCTTTGTAATACAAATACCGTGTTGTAGAAGAAATTCTAAAAAGCGTTATCTATATCCATACGTTACGCTAAGTGATGCATAACTGAACTCTGCAGAATCTTCGCGAGATGGTGAAATGAATTATAGGTGAGAAGATAGGATTCTCGAGGTCTGATACGTCAAACAAATTGGTGGCTTGTTACCATTGCCGAGAAGAACGTGGAGAGAAAAGATTTCTTTCCAACGTCAGCCAACTTCCGGTTGGCTTTGCTTCGTGAAAGCAGCGTCTGTTATGCACTCCACTTGGAAATACGGGCGGTGTCTGCGTCAGCCGCCGTTTGGCATCAGTCAGTGAACTTTGCCAGGGGGAATAATAATTCAAATCACTCGAGAATTATCCGAGATATAACTGAAACGTACTTCAGTGAATCAAGCTTCCTAATGTAGGAAATTTTCTTTTTAGTTGTAGACTATTTCTAAGCATCCCTTTTTTTAATATAATACTTCCTCTTGTTAGAACACGGCTATCGCAATTTCTGTTAAGATAATAGTTCCTCGCTGAGGGACCGTACGTTTCACATGGACGCTATTGGTTCGTTAAATGGAGGTTTTAGTGTGCCATTACTGGCTGCACTCTTTCACTTAATCTCGTCAGCCGTTCGTTCCCGTTTAAAGAACAGCGGCAAGGTTCTTTGCTCGTCTTCCAAGCTTGGGGTCAGGGTTGAAGTGAATCGAGACGCTCTTCAAGATTGCCCTCCGCTCGAACGAGCGATTCCTTTATAGACTCTTCGATTTCGCTCGATCCTCGCAATTGCATGGACGGCTTTCGGTCTCCTGTCGAGGCAACGTACACGATTCGATGGAGTCAAAGGGACGCTCGAAATAAAAGGACCCGCAAATCGTGGTAACAGGACAACGGCAAACCACGGCAGTCGGTGAACCGCAGCGAGTGCAGCTTGTGTCGCAATATCCACGCTAGAATAGAGGAACGCCGCGAACATTAGCCACTGATAAATGGGGGTACCTGGCCTGTTAATGTGACGATTTTATATTCGAAGGTTCTCGCTAGTAGGAAACAAAGTAAAATAGGTATTAATTTTCTTTGTGCGTGTTTTTAAATTTTAATTGCGTCGAGCTATCGACACAAAAGTCGCAGTTGCGGAAAGCACTTTTCCTCGTTAATTAGAAGAGGGTATACCGAGGTTCGAAATGCGAACCAATACAGGGTGCAGCCGTTCCAAATATAACCAGCTATTTTTCTGATCAATCGTACCTTTCTACCGATGCCAGCGACGTTTTCTTATTTCCCAGCTTCTTCAAAGGAAGTTTCTGTAAATAACCAAGAGCGGGCCGTGCAGCTTCTAACCCTTTACTCCCGGCATCTCGTTTTTCTCCCGTTTCCTCTATGTTTTCCGGTCTACCTGTTAGACGTGCCGTTTGCGATTGCAGGAAATCAAGACTTTTGATCTTTGATTTCAACCGCGCCGGCTTGAGAAGCTCAGCCAAATTATTCTTTTGCCTTTTCCAAATCCCAAGTCGCGAACGATCGGAATTGATGATCAAACTTACGCTGATTGCTCGACGAAATCCTGGAGTTAGTTCTGATCGGATAACTCGCTGGAGATTTCGCGAGACGATCCTGAAGACCTCGAGGCACGAAGGGTTGGAAAACGTAACCGTATTGTACGATGCCGGAAAGGACAATCGAATGGATAGGGTTCCCCATCGAGGTATCCAGGACTCGAACAAACAGTTCAATAAAAGAATTAAGCTCGACTATTAAACGAACGAGCCAGCCAGCTTTTCAAGCGGATGGAAAAAACCAAAGGAGATCCGGGCATTTAAAGTAGTAGATCCGACTGGATTCAATCCAAGCACCACCTCCCCGAGCGTTAAGATTCCAAATAAATCCTGCCTCGAACGGAATAAGCGGATTATTCTTTCCGGTCGTCGTCCAGCGACGCCAGGCTTCTGGCCTCTCGAAAAGGAAAGAAGCCATTCAAAAGACTTTCCCAAAAGCGAGGAAGCCACCTTGCTTCGAGACCCTTCAATCATTCTCGATGGTGATCCACTGATTGGTCAAGCTTCTGCCACAGTGGAACGTTACTTGCTTTTGTCACGTGTCTGCCCACATATGCACTGTAGAAGGAAATATTTTACAATGAGATTCTTTTCGACAGTTTTTTGAGCGAAGGTGGACGTAAATAAATAGCCAGTGCCACCTCGAATACCAATGACACAATTAATCAGAGTGAGAAAATGAAAAACACAGAGCCACGGGCTAGGAACGAGCAGATGTTGCATTCCCGTGAGACGCCAAACGGTTCTGATCGTGAAAAGTTGTCGGAGGCGGAGAGAAGGGTCCACGGTTGACCACGACAGGAGCGAAATTTACCGTTGTGCACGCTTGTGTTGCACACGCGCGACGTAACGGGCAGATTCACGTGCTCTTACGAGCACATATGCTGAATGCCCCTCCGCATAGGCAGGTATAAAAGCGTAGAAAACACTCTGGAAAGTTGCAGTTCTCTCTTGACCGCCTTAAAAACCATGGTACAGATGATATTGAAGGTAGAGTGTCGAAACACGAGGAAGCAACGGTGAAAAGGGGGTGAGAGTGTCAGTTAACCCTTTCATGGCCAGTAGAGTTTTTATTTTTAAAAGAAAATTCGAAAATTTCGGTGATCGATTGATTAGATCGTTCGAAGAAGATTACATTCACCAAGCATAAGACACAATTTGTTTGTACAATTCAAATTCTAATATCTCTGAACAAGTGACGGGGTCAGAAGTTGTTCAATGTTCAAAATTTGTTACCTTATCGAGAATTGTCCGCGTACCTGACGAGTGTTTGTTATTCGACCGACGCAGAATCGCCCAAACGAGTAAATAGACTATCGGAAAATTCTATCGAATCGGTTCGGCCTCTCGTCCTCGTTTCTCTTTTTTAAATATTATCGTCGATATTTGGCAGTCAACGTTTTTCAATAATTCCGTGCGCCGCGATAAACGAGCAAACGAAATGGGACGAATACAAACAAACGGAACGGAATCGAATTTCATTCCACGACGGAACGCGAAACTTTTATTGGCTTGTATAATCGACGAGCCGACTATTTTCCTATCGGAAGTCAGCGCTTGCACTCTGACCCGGCGTAATTAAAACTGGGACGTCTCAGGTCTGGCGTTCTATCTCTCTCTCTCTCACTTTCCCTGTTTTCCCCGCAAACGAGATTCAATTTGTCAGTGTAAGTGCTGCGCGTGTGTAGTCGATTGGTTTCGGCTTAACCTGACCCGGCCCGCACGTATTCTGCAGCCATAATTAAGGGAACGCCGAGCGCGATGGTATATCACTCCCACGCAACCGAATGTACGATTTCCATTCGCATTCTGTATCGATGACGTGTGCCCGTTGTAATTCGTAAGGCGCGTTTTCTAGAGGAGCTTTTGATTGCTCGCATCGCGAGGAAAGTGGAACGATACGGCCTCGATTCTAGGAAGACTGACGAGAAAATAGGAAATCCTTTATCACAATTTTGTAGGGTATCGGAAACCATGCGGCGCGTTGAATCGAACTTCTTCGTAATCAGCTGTTGGTAAATGTTATTCTGTTCTTTCGTGTATCGTTGTTGTTAGACATTTCGTGAAAATGAATTCCTTCGATCAAGTTATCGGGACTCGAGGCACAATATCAATTAAATACACTAATATATAAAACATTGGCAGAGACCACTTTCGACTTTCACGTCTATCTGGATTTACTCTTCCCTGTCGCTTTCTTTTTCCTTATTCTCGCTAAATCAAACATATCAAACAATAAATACACATAGAAAAAATACTCGAAATGTCATCAGCCTAGAATCTCCCCCTAGCGATGAACGGAGTATCAAAAACGCCAGGCACCATACAAATTTGTTAGTCGCCGCGAACCATTTAATGCCATCGATGCCCATCGATCTCCGTACTCTTAGCGTCGGCTGGGGCTCGCGGATCGAGATCATCGATAACTTTCACCGTCCAGCAATTATTCAACCTCAACCTGTCGGATAGCCCATCGATCGTTCGCAACGAACGACTTCACAATCCTTGGTGGAAGTCGGTCCATTAAACGTCAACCCCCGCCCATATCAATATCCCGGAAATCTTGGAGGGAGCGACGGTTCCATGGCCTGGCAGGGTTTACGAGCCGTTCTCGAAGGTGACTTTTTTTCTGCACGTAGATCGGCATCGCCCTGACCATCGTGCTGACCCTGAGCCATCGATCACACGCAGGTGTGATAGCTCTGGAGCGGGACGAGACTTACCACGGCCAGCAAACAACGCTGGAGGATGCTTTCCATGGTCGGCACGCCTCGTTGGCCAGCTCATACGTGCAGTTCCATGGACCGGTCGAGGGACCAGACTACGAGGTGAAAGTGCCGCGTGCTGCGGAGTACCACGATGACAGCAACCATTTGCACGGACAAGAGCACAACTACGCGGTGGACTACGTGGCGCATCCAAAGTACGAGTTCTCGTACGGCGTTGAGGACCAACACACCGGGGACTTCCACAACCAGAAGGAGGCCAGAGACGGTGAGCGAGGGAAATCAACGAAAGCCTCGCAGTGGGATGCATTTAGAGCGCGAAGGAACGAGCGACTCCTCTCGGCAATTTCTTTAAGAGAATTGGACAGTCAAAGTCCTTTCTTCGGAAATTAATTCCGTGGATACGAATGCCAGTTCTTTTTACAAAATATTTTTTTTGATCTCTGAAACACGTATAATCACCGCGTAAAAGGAAAAGCTAGAGCTCGCATTCATTTTCTGGGAATTAAATCCCCGACGACTTTCCTTAAGAGGACATTTTCATGGTCGCGCTAGAAACCCAAGATGGCTCGGACATGAGAGAAATTTTCATGGACGTCCGCCATGAATATCCAACGGAAGGATAGAGGCAGAGCGACTTTTATGTTCGGACACCGTGCACTTTTATAGTGCACCAGCCATTTCAGCTATGAAGCTTAGGGAAATCGTGTGCGCGTGGGAGTAGTGGCATATTCTATACCGGATGAGAGGAGGACGGCCTATACACCTAAATATCTCCGTTATTTACGATCGTTCAAAAACGCTACATCACCAGGAAATTTGCTATTTTATCCTCTAAAAGAATACGCGAAAAATGTACGTTTGAAGAAACATCGATTCAGAGTGTTTCACACGAACATAGGTGACGGAGATATTCAGGTTTTCGCATTCGAATCATCAGTATCGACGACAAAAATTGGAAAGTCGTTATTTGTTTTATTTTTCGTACGATACAAGTTTCTATAAAAAAAATCGAAGTTGCTCGAATGAGGACGCCTCGTCTCTCGCGGCTTCTTGTACAGCTGCTTCCTGTTCTATTAACGTAGTCACTCGCCGACGGTGTTATGCTGATAGCTACTCCAGGCACAATTTCTCTGGCATTCAATTGCGTCTCGTTAGGAGGCTGGAAATTGGTTTCACGGCTTCCATTCGTTCCTTCCCACAGGAAACAGCGTGTCCGGCGAGTACAGCGTGAAGGAGCCTGGCGGTAGTATCCGTGTCGTCAGATACCACGCCGACAAGGACGGATTTCATGCCGTGGTTCACACTTCCGGCGAGAACGACCACGCTGGGGGCTTGTACGGTGGTCAAGGCCAGGCTCAGGTTCACGATCACCAGACGGCTACACAACAGGAACAAGACGTTCCCCATTACGCCTCGTACGCCGCCAACGAGGAGGGATACTGATAATTCTTCAGCCCCACGATTCTTCCGCCTTTCGCTATGTACCTGGATATAGATGTGCCTCCAGCTTTCTGCTCGTTGTAGGTTCGCGCGTTTCGCATACCAAAGACTCGCGTCTGAGCAGAGCTACCTCGTTGATCGTTAATTTACGTCAAGCTTTGAACGACCACCCTTGCGAGTGGTTGAAAATAATTTAATTCAGATCCTGCGTCTGAGTCCCGCGGAGATGGGCGTAAATGTTGTTTAATATTGTACATATAGGTCAATATTCCGAATAAATAACAGTAGTAGACGCGGTCGGTTGTTTTTCTTCTCCGAAGTTAGCGAGCTGCATCGAGTCTTACGTAAATCCTCCACCGAGAGATTGGATTCAATGCACAAACACTGGGTTACGAAATCTGTACAAAGGGGTTCGGTCACTCTTTCGCGATATTTGTCAAGCTTGAATTGCGAGCTTCCCTAAGACTTCGTATTTCGAGTACCTAACCAACAATTGCTCTGTCAATCCATCCAGTTTGCTCCTCTGGTCTACCCACTTCGGAATCCTCCCTAGAGGACTGTAGACTTCGAGTGTCTTCGTCTTTCATTTTTGCCTCTTTTATCTCCTGAAAGGTATAATTTCTATCGCGTACTTCGAAGACTCGTCAGACAGTAAGTTCAAGAAAATAAACGAACCGGGTGGGTTTCTGCTGCGCCTGCAAAACAGATGAATATTTCTCTTGCCGTTTGGCCGACGATTGGCGACGCCAGGAATGAGAAAAAAACCCTGCGGCGTAATTACTCGCGATCGCGAAGTCTAGGAGAAAAGGAGGTCGATCGCGTCGATGAAAACGGAGCCCGGTCACACCCGAACACAGTCACACGCAGCCCGTTGTTAAGGGGCGTCTCGTCTGATCAATTCGATACCAACGGAACGTCGTTATCGCGAGTGGATAAAGACAAAAGGGGAAAAGGAGGGTAATGGGGACGAAAAGCGAATAACAGGGGGGAGAGGATAAAAGGAAGGCTCGTCCGTGCGCTAACAATGCCTCGAATGCATGCCGATAGAGGGAAAGGAAAATGGAAACGAGAAGAACGACGAGCAGAGTGGCGACGATAAGGACTGGGAGGAAGCCAGGACTGGCTTCGCGTCCACGCTTTAGAAGACAGGGGCTACGATTTATTGTACCGCAAATCCGTAGACTGATGCGAGGATGGTCCCTCATCTCTTACAACCCGACCCTCGCTTTGAAATATACAAAACAGATTGCTACGCTGAGAAATATCTACAATGCAAAATAAAATGCAACGCTTTTCCCTGTGTTCAAAAGTAAATAATTACACTGATCCATTCATCAGCAGGACATGCACTGTGCTTTGTTTCATCTTAGTGATTTGTTTCCAGCCCAGGCTTCCAGGCCCAGGAATTAAATTATCAGAACAAACGCCTAGGTCAATGAAGAGTCGAGTGCAATTGGCCAAATGGATCGTTGCCTGCGAGCCCGCAAGTGGGTCGAACGAAACAATAAACGGAGGTGACTGCGTTTTGAGAATGTTTCGCGTGCCGAGATCCTCACGTGCCGTCGTTGCTTGGCATAACGACCACGATAATGACTGTATAGGCATTCAAGGGTGCGCGCGATGCTCCACGGGGACGTGGTAATTTCCGGCGAATCTTGGCAACTGCTAATTACCGTTGGCATCGCGCTGCGATTGCTTCAACCGACGGTCTCACGCTCGACGAGTCGTCGTCGGTGATCAAGCGTCGCCACACGGCGCCGCGACATTCCCTTTTCCCTCGTGGAACGGCTTCATTCGACGCCGCGTCGTGTTAACAAATTGCGGATGAGACTCTCGCGTGTTGGCCCCGTCGATGTAGCTAATAAAGTGCTGATGTAGCAAGCTCTTTGCTCAACGCTAAATTGGCTCCCGAGAACAGAGACTACGGAACTCGAGAGGCGTCTCGACGCGCACCGAAAAAGCCTTGAAAATCGCGGGTCCCGAAGGCAAAGTCAAGGACAACGAATTCTGGGAGTTTGGGCATCCACCATGAATTTATTCGAGAATTAGTAAAACAGAGACGCTGTTTAATTTGAAGAATTAGGAGACAGGCTTACAAACATTTCTTCAGAGAAATATGAAGTAGAGTAATTTATGTTTTAAAGTCCTAAATTCTGAGAGAAAACAAAGTATGGTAATTGACCGAGTCCGAAGCGTTTCTATTTCTGTTTTCGTTGGCTCGAAATTCGTGGATTGGGGTAACGATAGAAATTTTCGATTGGTCGCGCCGAACGAAAACAGTGGAGCTAGGAGTTTGGAAAAGTTTCGATTTATCTCGAGCTGCTGGTATTCCAACATAAATTACGGTACTCCGATGACGAGCCGGATCGACGTTATTAAACGATAAAAGAAGCTCCCGTTCGTGACAGTAAAAAGTTATGCCGTGGGTCAGGTAGAAGTTTCAATTATGAAACGAGATTAACTTTGCTAACTTTCCGGCAAAATCAACGAAACAGGAAGATCCCCCGTTATGATTTCCGGTTGGGAATAGACGGCTCCGGTTGGTTTTCCTCTCAGTCGCAGATTATCTCGGAATACATTTCCCGAGCAAAATTCCAGGGGATTCGGAAACGAAAGATCGGATCGCCGCTGCGCTGCTCGCAAGCGCGACTTTATTGCTGCAACTTTTGTTTGCGCTCGGTATCTAAATTATTTTTCGAGCCGTTTGAAACCCAGAAAACTCGACCGCAATTATCTTGCCATTTCTAACTTTAATCTCGCTATTTCCAGACAGATCTGGTCTTGTTAACTCGCGTATTTCTAACTACTCCCGTTATATATTGCATTATGACCATCTTCTTGCGGACTAGCACGCCACGAGACGTTTACCCCCAAAGTTCATCGCCCGGTCCCATTGTTCCACGCAAAATTCGCGATCCATTCTATCGATAACAAAGCGACTATGGCATCTATATGAACTTCAAACCCCCATGGCTTTGGATAAAGCTCGTGAAAAACAATATGAGATCTTAAATTTTCATCCGCGAACACAGTTACACAAGGCAACAATGGCGTCTGTGATATCGATATCGAGCGTAAACGTTCGCGAAGGCAAAAAATACGGTGTTTCCTGTGATAAATTTGACGACGCGCTACGGTGCGTTTAATCGGACAGGAATGCTGGCCATCGTTGCGTTAACATTTGGCGACGTCGCACCGACGCCGACAGAGCGGTGAAAAATTTCATAAATATATTATTCGTAATTATTCATTGACCCAGTTCGCATGGTCGGATGCCTCGGTCGAACCGCGACGTTAATAATCGCGAAAATACGGTAGAATCGGCGCGGTCCGCTCTTCCAACATCCCGTGGTGTTTGCTATATAGAAATAATTAATAACGAAGAGCCGTCGCTCTCATTACGAATAATGATCGCACTCGTCGCCTAACTGTATTGCGTCCTACAGTCACGAACAAGTACCTTTGCGGAGTCCGTTACAAATACACTGTTTCGGGGAATTTACCTTTCGCATTTCCAACACGAGCCGTGTTGAGGCCGTCCGGTATCGTTGAATAATGAAGGTCTAATGAGCGTTTCGCCGAACGAGATAACCAATTATTTTGCGTTCTATTCGCATTTGAAAATCATAATTTCGAAAACTACGATTTCGAGAACCTCTGGTACCGAATGCATGGTCCCAAGCAGAGCACGATTACTGGCTCGCTTGTATGCAACCAGAGGGTAGTTGCCTGTCCAAGTAGTTTTCGTTTCGAATTCCGTCAGTATACTCTAATTCTCTGATGTATTTGTAATGTGTCAATAGAGTCTTGGAGCGATTACCATAGAAAATTCTGTCCATCTAAACTTTGTGCTTTATCTAATCGAGCCATGCCGATAGATTGCACTGGCTTTCCAATTGGATTCATCCTCGGTGATTTAATTACTATGCTTATATCGTTTCCAATTCCTATGGTATCCCACGTGTCTCGAAGAGCAGCTTCGACGCCAGGTTTCGATAACCTCGACGACAATCGTGTCCTCAGACCCGTCAGATGGTGATGGTCAACCGATATCCGCGAGTCTGTTGCTGGAGTTTCCAGGGCAAGGGAAACGGCGGGGCACACGGGGCCCAGGCGACCGTTTCTGTGCTGCAATCATAATGAATCAGCCCGCAAATGGACAACGCGGCGGGAACGCGAATGGATAATCAATAGGTTTGCCATTCGAAGCAGAGAACGGGTGGACGGTCTCGCACGGCGTATTTCAATCGGCAGGAAACGCCAGGAAGCCATGGGCTGCGGCAATTTTCCGTTTCGTGCACAACGCGCGCCACTGTCGCGTCCAGGACACCGTTAATTTGTTTACTGCTAATTCGATCGAGCCTCGTGGCCAATCGTATTTCGACGACGGGCTTGTCGCTATGGCTCGATTACGAATCGCATAACTTTGCCCAAGTTAGACACCTGGTAAGGTTGTATTAACAATTAAGACTCTGTCGACTGCCTTATCATCGCAACACGTTCGATAACTCGAGCTACCCTGTACACTCTCAAAGGGCATGCATTTTAATTAAATATTTTCCAGCTACTCTCTGTAAAATTCGATAAAACAGTAGAATAATTACGCAGATATCATCGCAGCGTATAACGAAGGTTCAACGAAGTATGGCTTGCACGAACGAAATACGATACAGCCATGTATGCCGTGTTCCTCGGTAAACGCGTTAGCATCACGTTACCACGTGGTAGATAAAATAATCGTTTCTAAATAGGAAGATATGAGTTTTATTTTCTGAAAGCAGCCCCCTGGAAAAATGAACAAGAAAAGTGAATAATGGAAACATTTATTTTTGGCTCTTCCATCCGATTACAGACCCGGTCGCCCTATGGTTTCTCTTCGAAAGGGGTTTGGCACATGTAATTAACTGGGACGAAGAAATTCGACCAGGGATACTTAACAGACGCGTCCGTCGCTCCCGTTACACCAGGTCGCGTTAATTCCACTGTAATTGTATCGGCGTGTAGTTGCATTTAGTTTCGCATGTTGGTGGGAAGTGCGCAACACGGTGTATTCGTATGCACCGTCGATACTCCGTCGAAATCGCGGGAGTTCTGGCGTGCCAACGCGAGACAAGCACTTGGCGAAAACACGGCTTTAAACGACAAAGAGTGAATTTAATTCGCGATCATGCATACATCCCCGTGGCATTCGTAAAACGCACGAGTACGTTCGTCGCTGCTCGCTGGCAGGAATTCTGAAATTTCAAAGTATTAAATTTCCGCTTTTTACCTGTGAGAAATTGAAGCGTGACGAGTAACGAAGCGACTTCAAGTTCTAATTAAAGGGAGAGCAAGAGGAAACACGAGGGGAGGAACCAGCAGGGGGTCCTTTCTGTGCGTCAAAAGAAGAATAATGATGAAAGTTGCCCCGCAGTCGCGAGGCAACGTTGAAAAGAACGCAGCGGAGACTAATCGCAACTTTCTCCGCCGACAGAAGAGACACCGAAAGGCGATGGATTCCGAACGTCAGACGATGAAAGCACGGTTTTTTTCTGGCGGACCCGAGAGGGCAATAACGTAGTCAATCTTCCGAGGCATGGCTACCGAGCTCATGGTAATAGAACGCAGGCGGGAGCTAATCCTCGGGCGCGACGGACGAATACGCTAAAACGTTTTACGCGGAATGTTCGCTTTAGTCGGAATGAAATTAAGTGGCTGCGCAAGGTCGTCGCCTTTATTTTATCATGTGACTCGCCTTTTTTTTAAATTAAAAGGGCTTAGCTTTTCTTTCACGTTCCACAAACACGTATTTAATGGAACTCGTTCTAAACTATTATTCCATTTATTATTTTACATAAAGAAAATCATGTTGATAGTTACGTTGAAACATTCTAATGATCCCTTTAGCGACTTTCAGTCGCCAATTGGTCTTCCTCAGACTACAGGTGAGAAGTACGGTGGCCGCTCTGGATCGATCCCGAGTCTGGATCTCGAGAAAAGAGAAGGAGAATACTCGTGGACCTTGAGATCCAACGAGCTCCGCAGTCAAATATGTAATTCCACGGACGTATATACGCTGGGTAGCGAACGGCAAGGCAGACTTTGGAACGTCCGTGGAATTTATTTATGAAAAATGTATAAACCGGCAACGAGCGCGATGCGACCGGGTGCCGATGCAATAATATACCGTACACCTTCCCAATGGGAAACGAACACGAAGAGGGGAGCCAGAGAGAAACGACGAGAAATGGTGATATAGAGGGAAAAAGGGATCACGGTATGACCTACATTTGGCCTACGGGTCGCAGGGTAGAGCTATTGATTCAGTTCGCTCTTAAACACAGCCTCCGTTTCATTTCGTTCTCAGCTCTTCTACCATTTCGCGAATACCGTTCTCTCCTCGCCACTCTTTTCTTCTGTACCTTTTTCATTGAGTTTACTTATCGAGTGGCTCGTCTCTATAACGGCCCTCCTCTTATATCCAGTTAACTGGACCGTCCAAGAGAACACGTACACGTAGAAAAAACACCGCGTCGCTCGTGAAACATTTAAAAAAAAAAAACCCTCGATGATCCTTCGCGATTTTTTCCGTAGGAAGCAACAACTGTCACTTTTCTGCTTTGATAACTCATTTGTATCCTGTGACACGACCGGCCGCAGCACGCGAGCAACTTTAGGGACAACTTTGTAACAAGCTGAGGGACGAAACTTGTAACAACCCGATGGAAGACATTACTGTAACAATAGCTCAGGGATTGGTGAAATTTTATTCGAGTATAGCCGACGTAGTTTTCGCAACCCGAAATCTACTTTAATCCCTCATTTCATATCGCAATTTCGCATCTCTGCAGCTGTCTATGGATCACTTTCTCAAGAGGAGGCTCGAATCTCGGCGGTTACAATGAAGTTCCAGAAACAATTATTTATCATTCGTTTTCCTAAAGCATTGTCTCTTGAAGTACAGTTTGCGGTGCGGGTTTGAAGCCCGCACAAGCATGGCAGAGATTAAATACGCGGACCGCGGAAAACGTTGCTTCAGAACGGGCGCATAACGCAGCGGCTCGGAACTTTTATCAATGCACAGTCCGAGCAGCGAACTTTGTTTACCGGCCGTTTGTCAGTAGGAACAAAGCGCGTAAATTAAAAGCCTTAATCGTCCCCTCGCAGGCTGTTCGCGTAGAGATGCGAAAAAGTGTATCCGTCGTCCTTTCCGACTCGTTGTTTCTGACTGTTCAGTGATAACAGCGCGGGGTGTACACAACGAATTCAAGTGAAATCAACGCGGAGGCCGAGCGTCGGGACTCGAGCATGAATTCGAATGGGATTATCGTTGGAAAATTCGGAAAAGATGTTAGACATGCGAGGACCATACCGCGAGGAGCGCACACGTGCTGACGAATGATCCTGCATGAAAAGTAGACGCGAAGATTGAGTTGCGCGGGCTACGCGGAAGAGA
This sequence comes from Hylaeus anthracinus, assembly GCF_026225885.1. Taxonomy (NCBI): domain Eukaryota; kingdom Metazoa; phylum Arthropoda; class Insecta; order Hymenoptera; family Colletidae; genus Hylaeus; species Hylaeus anthracinus. The sequence continues at coordinate 2,782,545 of NW_026534330.1, read as the reverse complement.
AATCAAACATCCGAGTCCGATTTGGTACGTTTGTACGAAAGTGCGACGCGTGCTCGCCGAGCTTTCATCAAAGTTTGTACTTGTCCACGAGCTCTTGGGGAAGTGCGATCAGCAGGGGATTGAAGATGATCGCGTGCCGATCCAGGAAAACTCTTTCCGTTAGCTTGGTTTTATTTGATTTCAGAATAAGGTCTTATGTTTATCATGCAACAATGTGTGCTGAAAATTTCTATTCGCTAGCCATGTGTTCTGAAAATTTGTATGCTGTAGCGATGTGTGCCGAAAATTTGCATTTGATAGCGGCGTATACCGGAACTTTCTATTCTATAGCGATGGATACTGAATACCTACAATAAGTGTTTATCTTGTATAGCTATGTGTACTGAAATTTTCTCTGCTATAGAGATGTGTACTCACGATTTGTATTCTACAAGGATCGATACCGAACATTCCTATGGCGACGTGTATTGAAAGTTTCTATTCCTTAAAGTAACCGACAAAAAACATTTATTCCTCGGTTCTATTTCTATGGACCATATAATAATGACAAGCTGAAAGACACGATGGCTACGACCGATTTCCGATGGGTGACGAACGACGCCGCAGCGTCGCGGGTACCACGTTACGCGACTGACCGCACCGAGATAAGTTTCGGACATGGTTAGAGCGGAGCCATTTAAAGACCGCGGCATAATTAATAGACGCTTCTAATTACCGCGTTTAGCCAGCTAATTTCGGGCAGAGCTCGCACCAGAGTGCATAGAGGGAACCGTAACTTCGTACAAAGCATAGTCGACTGACCGCGTAACGTTAAGTGGCACCTGGTCGCTGCATCGAATTGATATACTCCTAACGAAGAGCTGACGTTTGATCGTGTGCACATGACTTCACCTCGAATGCATCGAGACCATGTGCGAAAATAGTCCTGGGCCAATTAAGTTTTTGTGATGTGCTTATCTTCGTTTGAAGTTTAGTCCTTTTGACAGGATTTTATTTTCATTACCACCTCGGAGCCTTAGTCTAAGCCACGAGGATCTGTTACTGAAAAATAAAAAGTTTCGTTGTTTTTTTTTTCTAGTTCACTTTGAGGCGGTCATTTCCTGATTCATTCAAACGATCGACCGAAAATAGATATTTTTACATCGCAGATTCCTATGGTGAAACAAACATGTATGCAAATCTGTTGCATGTTAACGCGCAGCACGTGCACATGGGTTTTAACAGGTATTTATACATTCCCGTGGCCAAGGCGCGAATCGATACAACAGAAGGAGTATGCTAGTCTGCGGTCGCTTTTGTACACGGTATCGGGTCGAGAATATTTTTATCCAAGCCGTAATTATAGACATAATTTGCTTCTACCCTACTAATAATCATCATAAATAGGAAACCGCGACAAAGGTCGTGGGCCGCATGCGTTAAACGAGCGCGACGGTTCTGCGATTCTGCAGCAGCTTTTTTTAACCGCACGAAATCCTTGAAAGTCTCACGTAAGTTATCGCAATTTTTATTCCCGCTTGACAAATTTATCAGGAGAATTGTTCCCGCGTAGAACCTTCGTTACGTAAATAATTGCGAGTTGAATATCATACTATCCGATACAATACTGAAATATTAAAACATTGGGAATATCGAAATATCGAAATATCCGAATATTATACTATATGGACTAATAACCAACGGTCACTGTTAAGTCTTTTTAAATTTCCGTTTAAATTAAAAACGAATTATTTATTTTTTGATCTCCGATACACTCGATTTTATTAACATTTATTTACTCTTTATGACATGTCATAAAGTGCTTCAGCCCCAGCAGTTGCTCTCAACATAAAGGGTTGCATTTTAATGTTACCGATAATAACATTTCCATATTTAAAATTCTATTTTAAACAATCATCGTTGGGCAGAATCCAGGTCGTCGTGCAGTAATAATCGATCTGGGGTTTAACGAGATAATTGCCCGCAGTTCTTAGGCTGCAATGCATCTATGGCTGCAACTTGTGCGAGAAAATTTAATCTCATAATTTATAGCGAAACGATGAAGAAGCTCTTAAAGGCTAGCGTTTATTGGTTATCGGTTTACAATCCATTTGGTACTTTGACGAAAAATACTTGGGAGAAATGAATAAATCAAGATATTTTCTGTTGTGCTTGCCTTTCCGTGTATATAAATAAATTGGATAATATTAGTATAGTTATCCCACCGCACGATATCGTTCGCTTAACTGTACATTATGATCTCCGTATTCAACGAATATCAGAACTCGGTTGTCATTTCACCCAGTGGCGCATATACATTCGCGTGCTCGTTAATTTTTTACCGTGCTTACACATTTTCACAATTCTGGATAGCATCAAAATTCTGTCCAACTTAAATCAACGAAAAGCTTCCGTTATCAGCATCAGCATGGCGGTCGGCGTTGCGGGTAAAAAATAGCACGAGCATCAACCGTAATTACAGCTTAAACCCACGCCTGGGGCTTTTCCAATCCACAAAAAGCCACTTGTACTGAAATTTAGGTCACCGTTGAAAATATAAAAATAAATACGTTCGTAACATTTAAACTTTCCGGTGTTTTGCTCGATTCCTCGTCACGAAATCACGCAATTTCAGTTCTTTCGTTTGATGCGAATTATACATAATAACGCAAATACAATTAGCCTCTTAACGGAAGCAGATAGGGGGTGGTGAATATTTAGCGAGTACGAAACGGTGTCCCTGAAACTGTGCAAAATATTTCTCACGTTACAAGTTTTTGGAGCTTTTTATTCGTCGATAATTGAGAGGTTGGCGATTAAAGCTTTTAGGCTCTCGAAACAAGGTTGGGGTACGCATGTGGGACACAGCAGTGGGATCGCCAGCAACAGCGTGAATGGTCACGCACGCGTCAGCGGTTTGGTCAGCTAACAATCAGCATCTCGGAACCGATCCTACATCAGACGCGCAATCACGATGAGACCTAGGCGACAAGATCGGTTCGTGGCCCCAGCGACGGTTGTCTCCCTGTAGGCGTCTCGTCTTCGTCGATAACCCGATTAATTCATTAGCGATAGACGCTGATTACGTCGTCGCGCTTAATACCCATTGTGTGTCGGCGTGTTATCGTATCCTTGCACCAAGATATCAGCATCTACCATCGATTGCTAGGATCAAGACGACGCCACTACGAGTTTCGAACGGACAAAGGGATTATATGCATTATAATGCCAATGGAAATTCGACGCTTAATTCTACGGCTTTTGGTGGATCCGTGCTCTACGCTCCTGTTGGACTTTGATAGCCAATCACCGATTGAAGCACGTGATCTCTAAAGATCACGGACATAGAAAATCGGATGCCGAGGTTGATTTTATCCTCGCAGACACGCCATTGACATTCCAGAAATACAATCGATCTTGACAACGACACGTAAGCGTGAATGTGTGTTTTTATTTCTTTCATTGAATACAGGCCTCTTTTTATCCCAAGGGAATTGCAAATAGTCAGTCGAAAAGGTTATTCGAGCGAACCGTTCATAGCCATTGAAACTATTTAACAACCTGTCAAATAATTCTAGATATAAATGAGCACCATTACGAATTTTCAAATACCATAATTACCATTTATCAAATTTATTGCTTGTATAGATGGCACCGATTTTCGTACCGTTATACGAGGCATCGCCGCACTTCTATTTCTGCAGCTAATTTTGGGCCGTAATTGCGTTGCACATTACGCTTGTATATAGCCAGTCGTTACCGTGTATTTTCTGTTACAACGAAGTTTACCGTTGAAAATCGGTCCTGTATCGTTACCGTTTTGACAGACCCATTAACATGGAAACTCGATTGATTAACGGTAGAGTGGCAGCTGTCAAAACGGCGTACTCTGAACGAACGTACCACGCACACCTCCCGCACCAGTCATCAAACATATTTTACGATGCTGGGTCGTGCATTGAACGTGCGCATGCCTACGATAGTTTCGAGCTATTTGAGTGTACAGTGTGTAACAGAAATATTTAACGAAGCTTTCAACGGCGACAACGCGCCTCTGGATTGGTGAATGTTCATTTAGAAATGCTGCGAAATTCAAGTACTTGACGAAGTTTGACAAAATTCACCGCTTCGGGGGCTGTAGCTATGTCTGTAGCTACGGTACGCCGTGACAAATATTTTTCGGTAGAAGCGAACCCGCACCTAATTCCCAGGGATCCTCTTCCTCTTCCATGTTTCGTGTTGCGCATCCGTCGATGCGGGCTTAAGTTGCCAATGTACGACACCGCCAGGATCGGCTTGAAATTCCTGAACCATAGCGCCTCTAATTCGGTGTTAACTCGAGATACCCTGCGGCGCTACGTTCTGATAGACGGATTATGCCTTAGCTCGTAATTTTCGCTCGAATAACTATTATCTCTACTCCCGGCCGCTTATTGCACCGTGTGTTTCAGTGCCTTCGATATCGCCCTGACTTTGACGGAAGGTTGTCAGAGTACTCTTGAGCAACACGGAGACGAATTGATCGGGATTGTTACAAGATCGCCTAGTTAACAACCATGCTTTCAACGTTGATATGCCACGACATCGAGTTTATAAAACAAAAATAAAATAATGATTCGGTGCTTTGTATTGTCCTGAAATTTTCAAAGCATCGAAACACGTAGGGATATTGTATACGTACGCACAAAATATTTTCAAACCAATCAATGTTTTACACCGCGTGGGAGCAATAGGTTCTACGTAAATAAATTTTGTTTTCAAACAAATTCAGCGCATCGCCTTCGTGTTCTTCCTTTTACTACAAACTATCGTGGTTTTTTCCATGAATTGAAACGAATCCTAACTTGCCAGAATTTCAGAGTTTCCGTAATAGAGGACGCTGCCGACCTTTCGAAAGTTTCGTAATTTGTAATCCATCGAATTTGAATAATGACAGCGACGCTTTCACGAATGGACGATAACATTCTCGCGTCAAACAATAGAAAATTCTACTTTACCGTTATCGTCTGTGCCGTTAAGATTATTGGGCGCAATGCACGCGTGCAGAAATTCAGCAAGGCTCCGATAACGAACGAGTACAGAAATTCTGAACGGTGCGCGTACACGTAGCCCGGATGCAATCCTGGTCGAAGGAGATTCGTTGAACCGTCGACCGGTTTCATGTCCGCGGCCCAGAGTACTGTTTACGATTATAACCCCACCAGGGAATTTCGGTTTAATAGCCACGGCTGCAACCAGTACTCAATGACGCCACGACGAAGGATTTCCAGCGCCGAACTGTAAATGAGACACCATCATTTCACGTTGTTTTCGCGAAGGATTTCGCAACGAGTGGCACTCTTTTTAAAATCACTCTAAAATTTTATAAAAAATACGAGACCACGCGATACCCACGTAATTTCCAAGAGTTGAACACCGAAGCTTCCTTGTTCTGAGAACACAGAGATGAATATCCTTGCGATTTAACAATGAAGTGAGCTAGGACTCGAGCACGCTATGGTTCAAGCTCGAAGGGCGATGCCCTGCTACTTTATCACCAAATTTCGAGCGATCCTTTTCGTCGAAGACAGCTCAGAAAGGAGGTTGGCACACGATACGGTAACGACCGGGTCTTAGCGTCGAGCCGCGTATGTAATTTCTTCGCGTAATCAGTTACGCGACATGCAAGCATTTCCTCGTATGCAAAGGTGATCTAGATAGCCCAGGAAAAAACGTACATTTCCAACACGCGTTCCTTCAAAGCCCGTTGCATGAAAACTTAATTGCGGATACTTATAGCATGGTGGCACGTGGGTGGCGTTGGAGATCCTAGACGGATGGTAGAGGGTTGGGGACACGATGATAAAGGCTCAGCTACTTATTTGTCGAAGTTACAGTAATCCTGATACTTGGAAGGCGTTGCCGTGGCCATTATTAAGCTGAATTGCGGTCGTCCATCAAACACAGCACGGGCCACTATAATTTGCGGCCAGCCGTGATATACTGCCGGTAGATATCAGCACAACGTAACGTCTTTCAGGGGAAAGTGACTTTTTCATCCGTCTTTCGCCTCCTCGTAGACGTCTTCTTGATCGGCATGTCATTAATTATTTAACGATCTCCTGGATCGAGAATACTTAGAAACTTGTAAACAATTATTAGCTCAGAACGAGATTATGACGTAAGTTTACTTAGTTTCGATGTTAACCCCGTCATCGAGACTTTCAATGTATTTATTAACAGATTGATGGAAATGTCTTTTATATCGTTAGTAAGCTATACTTTTCAAATTTCCAAGAAGATTTTATTCGTAATATATTCCCGTCATCGAACGTCCACTGTGTAACTCAAAGCCTTTGAGTCAAAGGCTATTGTGAAGAGAACGCAACACAAGTAGAAATGTCGAGCAATGGTCAGGCACCGTTAATCACGCCTTACTGAATCACACACGGACCACACGAATTCTTAAAAATCCACCAAGTTACAGCGGAATCCTCTTTGCGTGGAGCCTAATAATTGATGATAGACCAAGAAACGTAATCTTCCCGGTTATAATTCAATTAACGCCATTTCTAGGATTGTCGACGCCGCTGTCGACACGGATATATACAGGCACGTAGGAGTGCGAATTATGGTCCCGACGCAGAAAGTACCGATCGATCGGCGTAATGGGAATTTAATGGCCGTATGAAATCCTGTAAATACACGGTTCTCACCACTTCGTCCCCTTTACTTCGCGTTTCGTCATCGTCGTTCCTCTCGTCTTCTCCTTTATTTAACCCTAGGATAACTTCTATCGAGTTTGACTTCTGGAACCATTTCGAACCATCTCCAACTTACATTTTCTCAGACTTGGATCGAATGAATTTCAAGTATCCGTGGCGAAAGCGACGTAGGATACATTCTTGGATAAGATTCTGACGTAGAGTTCTCGAATGAGGAGAAATCCTCCCAGAAATCCTCTCAAAGTTATCCTTGCATTTTGCTCTCGTGACGTATGCTCACCCTTAATTGGACCAACGCGAAAGCCACTCTTCAAGGTCGTTTTCAGATCATCCGTCTGAACGAAATTGCCTGGAAGACTTACGTTACACGACGATTCGTTGCCGTGCGAACACTCGGGTCGCGCCGCTTTGAGCTTTTTTTATTAGCTCGTTAGACCCGGTGCCTGCCACTGTTAAGAAAAGACGCGCCTTGGGGTAAATAATTGAGTCTCTCGCGTTGGAGCTACCAGGAAAGCTGGCTTTTGACTCAAAGATAATTTCCCCTGATTGTAACGGGTAACTTTGCTAATGAAACTTCCAACGCGTAATAAGATATTCATAAAGGCTTTGCAGGGTCCGCCTTTGCCTGTGACCGTTCTTTAGCGAGAGCCTCGTATTATCTCAATTAACAAGATTTAGGTTTCAAGATCGAGTTTCAGATTTTCTTCGTGTATCGCAGTCACCGAGGTACGAAATTTTCACCGAGAAACTTAAATGCACGGTCAACGACGCGTTTCTGTTTTCACTCGACGTCGACTCGGGATAATTGAAACTTGATCTCAGGCTCTGAGAGCATTCTGGATGCTTCTGTTACGGAAAGGACAGCTCGTTTCAAAGCCTCGCGATATTATTTCTTCGAATATTAAGAAGGAGCATCGTTGGTACTTATTATATAATATGATACAAAAAATGTTTCAGAAATTAGACTTCGTGGAATAAAGATGAAACAAAACACCTAGAATCGAGTACCAGTTCTTGGGAAGCGTTAACAGATTCATCGCGAGAAGTTGCACGGAGAGCAAAGATCCTCGAGAACGTACACGACAAGTTTCCCGTGATGGCAGCTGGGTGACGAGGAGGTAGAAACACGAAAAGGGGTGTCTGTGAATCGTTGTTTAACCTGAAGAAGCAACGAAACAAGGAAGAGAGGAACCCTGGGATCTAGAAGACGAACAACCAACGGGGGGGAAGTGATAAATTTTACCCTGTAGGGGAATCATTTTTTCGCCAGTCTTTCTTTGCCACAGGAACCAACTCGACAACCCCGAGCGAGTCTCTGTAATTTTTATTTATGAGACTTCATTATCACTGGCTACCAATCTTCTTCGCCTCGGGGACACCGTTATAAGGCTGAAAAAGGCGGATCGTAATAAGCAACGAGAAAGGTGATTCCAACGCGGCGCCAAGTCTGAAGCAACTTTCCTCTATCGTAGCCAATGAGAAATATTAAATAGCATCGACCGAATTCAAAACTTTATCCGATAATGATAAGCAACCACCGTTGCCCGCGGAGTTATTATAATACTACGAAATAAAATACCATGGAAAGTAGGTATCCATCGATGGCTCGAGGGAAGCTCCGTCGGTTGACACAGTCTCGGTCCATCGATACGCTCGACCTTTTTTCTTTCTCTCCGCAGTGGGATCATAATAGGCCTCTCTGTGGAACTTCCACCGATAATAGCAAAGTAAATATATACGATATCTTGTTTGTAGATACCGAAGGTGCCGTGCGTTGCATTGTGAGCCAAGGTATTCTCAGGACTATTTAAATAAGGAATCTAAAGGTATTTCTTCATGTTTTACGTTTACCATGATCGGCTCCACGAGATCCGTGGGCGTCAGCACGACTTCCGGAACATGTATGGGCCCACCATTGGCCCGCTGGATGGCGCTTGGAAAATGGCTGGCGTAGAGTTTTCACAATGTTTGCGGTTTTTATTCGATACTGAGCGCCACCGCGGCGATACACCGTGGAAACGATCCGTGTAATTTCCAGGTAACTTAGTGGAAAGCGCTGTCGACGACCGACACCGGTGATTTATACGCGTTTAGCGGCCAATGACGCGAAAAGATTACACGGTCGGGCGAACGCGCGAGCGAGTGCACGCGTGCGCCTGCATACGCAGCGCAATTTTCCCTCTTGCCTAATGGCCCATAACCTTTGATTGGGCTGTGTTTACGTGGCGTTTTAAACGACCTGCCCTCTCTTCTGCCGCTCGTCGTCGTTTCCCTCTGCTAACGAGCTGCCTCGACGATCTCGTCCAGGATAAACGAAGCGGGCGTAGCTCACTTCGATGCACGACTAAGCTTTTGTAGATTATTTGCGCCGAGTATAGCATCTAAAAGAAATTTCACGACATACACGCGATGGAAACGTGAAATATAGTTGAGAAGCGATGAGAAGGCGTAAAGGAACCTCGAGACAACAGCCTCTTGCGATTTTCGAAAGGTTCCTCGACTGGTCTAGCAACAAAAATAGACAACGGAAGAAAAATATGTTCTCAATATCAGGCTCTTCGAGTTCACTTATGGTGCAACAATTATTCCCTGTGAACAGAGCTTGAACCGAGAACGATCTTCCGCGAGTATTTTTAACCTTTCTAAGGAGCCTGAGTCGGACCAGGTCCACTATATCAATTTTACTCCGCTCCGTTCTTTCCTCAAGTATTTCGCGAGGGAGCAATGATTTACACTCTTCGTTTGTTCGTTTAACGCTGCAACGAGGAAGGCGTGTTAAGCGCGTTGCCTGCAAAACGGTAGAAATATAGCCGCTACGACGTGAAGATTCCGAACAGGAACGTTGCCATTCGGCGCCATCCCTTTTCTCCCCGTGTTAATTAAAACTTATTTCCTTCGAATATTTTCCAATACAAATTTTATAATACTTCCAAGTAGTAGATACCTCCAAGTATACATATTCATGTATTTAGATTTGAACTTTGTACATTACAAACTTTCCATGCTAAATATTCCCAAATATTTATCTGTTTTCGAGGAGAGCGCACATCTTGTAGCTTCTCAACAGCTTCTCCAGCGTTTCGTCCTCTGAATGATTCACGAAGTAACAAAGGCATTCCACTTTTTGCTGCGCGCATTTTTATTTCCGTCGTCCCTAATCACGGAATACTTGCGATTCGCGGAAAGCAAACTTGAGACCCGGTAGGTATGTTGACGATACCTTGGATCGTAAGAAAACAGCGAGCGAAGAAGCTGGGAAGCTAGGTTGTGTGCACGGAATTGTGGGCTGTATGATGGGGGCCGGAACGTTCCGTACTCCCAAACCAAATCATGCCGCCATACTCTTTGTTCCTGTTTGCACCTCCGTTTCCCGAGTTAATAAACTATTTGTAGCCGGGTGTACTCGTACGGCTCGCTCGCTAGAAGCATGAATAATTCTTTTGTGGGTTGCTATCAGCGGCGCTGTAAAGCGAACCTATTTACCCCGAGACTTATTTTCCCGTGTAAATTAAAATTCATCAGGATATACCAGCTGTTTGCGGAGCGTATCCAGCTTTCGTAGCACGGGAAGTACCAACAAGCAGTATCGTGAATTTATACTCCCAATTTTCACCAAAGGATTCCGTCATTTTTCGTGTGTTTTCCGCGTTGCAGGGTTTCGTCCGCGACCAGGTGTATCACGTCCGCGACAACAAGAGCGTAGAACCGATTGCAGGCGACAGTTACGGACACAAAGAGCCCTCGTCGTTCGCGATTAATCAACCCAGGACATTTCGTAACGGCGTTGCAACACATCTGCCGCGTGTCACGTCACTAGACGTCAGTCCAGAGCTTCGACCAGCAAAAGCGCCACCCGTTATACACAAGTGCGGCACGGGCAACCAGAGCGACGTTGGTCGAGTCCGCGGGTCAAGATGATCGAGGAAAAGGAAATCAACGGTGCACAGAATGTTTGACGAGGAGTGGCGATCTTTATGAAACGAACTGAAAGCTCTGATTTTCCAGCATCGAGCAATTTTCGAAATGGTAACGCTTTAACAGTTCATTATAAGCGAGGAACTGGCTCCAAAAAAATGTATAACTCTTTTTGTATTCGAAAGTGCTAGAAACTGCATTAGTACTGCTTCACTTTAGACTGCACGTGACGCACAAAAGCTCGCAGTCAGTGCGAAAGTGGAAGGGTACTTCAAGATAAATTCAATAGCAGTTTAGTGATAATACAATTTTGGCTCGTTCTTTTCTTATCGCAGTCGAGAAGCAGACCGACCGTTAAGAACAAAGGAAGCTGGAGACAAAGGACAGTGGCAGAGTGGGGGTGGAGTACTCGGGTAATAGAATGGGTATGCAGAAGAAGGAAGGATTGCCTGGTAGGACAAGGAGAGGAACGAATGAAAGAGACAGACAGAGGTGTATAAGCGTCAACACAGAACTGTGTCGATGATGACAGACAAAGAATCGTGTCAATGGGAGTGAGACGAGAATAGAGAAAGAGAAACACGAGAAGGAAAATGCATCAATTAAAATTGTTCTCTAAAATTAAAATCGAATGTATTCATCTTAATTATATGACTACTCAACTCGAAACGTTTATCTAAATAACGTTAAATCTTCTCCCCGGCAAACAGGGTCGCTTGACCCCCAATAGGAATGCAACCCTGCATCTCATCGCCTGGTATCATCGTCGCAACTCACCCCAATCGCGTTCACACCGTTCTCTCGACGCTGCTTTGCTAGTCGAGCTACCCAAGCAGGAACGAAAGTTTTATTCGTCGCGAGGAAACATGTGTTCCAATTTGCGAAAGCGTACGCGCGTCTTTATGGCGCAATTACGCTGCAAAGGGGAGGGACAGTGCTCAAAAGATGTCGCCTTTCACGCGACGCTGAAGCTTTACGGCTCTGGGGATGGGAACAATATAAAACACGGACGTTGGCTTTCCGCTGAAGGATCCTTTCCCATCGCCGCGTCAGTATGGAGGCAGTGAAAGAAATTTACTTCGTCCAGACTGCTAATACGCAGTGGACGTCTCGTAAAATGAGTCCTTCCCCCTGGATGGCGCGGAATTTGATGATTTTCGCGTGCCTTCGCCTGAAGCAGTATGTAAATATTCCGAATCAATAAGAATAACACGATTATCATAGCTGAGGGTGGCTTTCCATATAAATTGATAAAGAATGGATTGACAAATTGATTAGTTTTCAAGTTCGAACCTCTACACCTCAAGTTCCTACATTAAATCTAAATTAAAAATCCCACTATGTTTCATTCCACGCATAGTACTTTAAACCTTATAATTCGGATTTTGTTTACTTTTAATTTGCAACGCGGGGTAAAAGGAGCATCTAAGTTGGAAATTGCATGGGGGCGCTAGCGCCTGTGGCATCGGCAACATTCTCTGCCCTCTGACTTAACTACGATGCCGCAGGATATTTCCTTGCCCTAAAAAATGCACGTGAAACGTGCAATTAACCCCGCACGGCTAAACGCTGCATTCACGGATCCTCCGTGCATAGAAACTGGGCACAGACGGCCAACTGCGGAACGCTACCAACCGAGCCAGAAAAAGTTTGTTAAATATTTTTGCAGCAATTGTAACGTCATCGGTTCTAGGATGTTTCGGTTGACCCACGGGTTTGTCGAACCGAAATGTTTTTGCTTCCATGAAATATTCAGTGCGACCTGGTGAGTTCTGCTGATACCGCTTTTGGAAAAACCCCTGTGTCGTCACTGATGATCCGATTTTGCTTACGAATTCCAATCTCAAATATCAGGTCATACTCGAGCAAACAAGTCTAAAAATACTTTTGTTTCCAATACCAGAGGAACGAATGTTTGTTTCCTCGGCTGACCAGGGATTGGGAGCTTGCAAAAATTCGAAATAGAAGTGCTTTTTTTGAAACTCGTCTACCTCATAGTTAGCTATGTAGTTACACGTGACGTTGGTCCTCTTGCACAAGCGTTTGCCGATCGCGTATTCCTCCGAGTATCGCAGGGTGGCTGAGAATAAATTAAACATCGAAGGATTCATTTAAACTTCCAGGGAACAGGTAATCCACGAACAGAGAAAGTTTCGAGTTGCATCTAATTACTGTTGCTCGAAGGATTACGTGCCACTGGTGCTCGTATCTGTGGACCGACAAGGTTTCTTAATTACCAGTTGCAGGAGCGCTGAAAAACAACGTTGCTGTATCGTTGAGCTCGATAGGAGGACATCTGTAATAAAAAAAAAAAAAACAAAAAAAAATAGTAAACAGTAATTTCTTGTATCGAAACTGTTCCAGGGGTTCCATAGCAGAGTTCCATAGCAGAGGCAAGACTAGCATTAGAATCGCATTGATATTTCAAGCGACCAATGCAATCGAATCTTCGTTTTGCTTTACCCCTGGGGCGAGTCTATTTTGCATCCAATGGGAGGTATTTTGCGAGGAAGCCCGGCGACACGCGACAGAACGCGCCGCCAGGAACGAAAATACGACACAGCGTCACGAAACGAAGCGTGGCCATAGTGATTAGATTTCTCTAGAATCGAGCGCATTGCCGTGCGCGGGGCTCGCTTCTTTTTATTCAATTGGCGATCCCCTTAACGTGATTTCTGCTAGAAAAAAAAAGAAACTGTGCCTCGTTAGTTTTATATATTTTATCAATTTCAGGAAATGCACTAACAAACGATGAATCGTGCTTCTGAAAGTGTGACATCGAAGTTTGGAGATGAGCTGTTCATTATGTTTCGAGAAATCTTGTGAAACAGTTCGGAGGATGTTATTTTCAGGCAAACGCGTTCAAACTTGTCGGACGATGCGCTATAGCAGCCTGACACTCTCCTGAAAATATTCTATAACTTGGTTGTTTCTACAAACTTCTGAATAAAACTTTAAAAACATACTCCGATATAGTTAAGCTTACAAAACATCTAAAAAGAAACTTTCGACATTTTCGACCTGACACCGCGGTTATTCCCCTTCCACTAGTCGGACAGTTCGAGCCACCTAACGCGCTCACCAAAATATTCTATGATATCGTTAATACTTCAATTTTTAGAATAAAATTGTAGACTTTTGAATTCACGTTTCTTCAAATGATCTTTCGAGGATCATCGTTATGCAATTATCAGTCGTAATAATACTAACAAAGATAATCTCCTTAATCAACAATTGTATTATCGAAGGGGACTCCGCTGACTCACCTCTTCCAGAAAGTAGGAAAGAGTGAGAAACAGAAAGACAAGGGTCGATTAGATCTCGACGCCGCGCCGCAGGGATAATACTCCTGGGTATATTCAGGCGAGATTGTAATTATGGTTCCTGACAGGCTTACCCGTGTCCTTTCGTCGGATGAAGAATAATTACTAGTTCCGGGTGCGTTTACAGGATCTGGTCGCGATTACGGCTCTCCATTCTTTCCAATTAAACTCCTACGCATGTCCTAGGAGGTCTCGCGTGCCACTGGAAAGTCTCGAAAAGTCTCGACATAGCACGATATATGGCTTAATTGTGCCAGAAGTTCAACCACGGACTAAGTAACTCGGAGGGAAGCGATACACCGTCGTACGAGCTTTTCTTCGTCACTTCCTCCAGGGCACAACCACGCGGGATTAATGGTCCTCGCGATATCGATAACGCGACGAGCAAACTCGCTTCGATCACCCGGTCCGCGAACAATCCAGGGGAAAAAAAAGTCTGTTCGGTTTCTTTCTTCTGGTTCCCCGTGAACGAGCAGCACGATAGCGTAATGGCAGACTTCCTGGTTCGCTAATGGCTGGACGTACCAGAGCCTCGCGCCAGCTACAATATCCTATACGCGATAATCGAGCTGATTTAAGGCCGCGTGTTTCCGACCATGCAGGAAAACACTTGGATGTTAGGCACACCTGGCAGGTGCAACGCTCGTATTCCCTCGATTCGGGTCCGCCTCACAGGTTGGCGTGTTTCTCGGTAATATTGGGTAATTTCACGTAATTTCGTGCTTCCTCCTGCGAGTCGTGGTATTTCACTCGCGATTCGCGTTTGTCATACGTCTCGCGTGACGTTTCGCCTTGATAAACGTCCATATCTACGTCATTATTTTCGACGGTTCGCCACCTGTCAACGCCTGTCTTCGCGTGTTTCGCGACCACGACTCGATGGAACCACGGTCGATCACTCTAGGTTCATTGACTCTCCTCGAGGACCCTGGACTAGGCTTGCGTTTACGAGGGTTCGTAGAGTTGTGTCGCGACGCGAGGGATCGCAGACTGTGCTGGCAACAAATCCAAACACGTCTTAAATAAATAAGCGAGTACTACAAAAATTCCTACAGCTGGCAAGTAGAACGCAGTAGAGAAAATGCTTGCACAAACTCTTGCCAATGTTATTCGATTCCCAATCCACAAGTCGGTTCGACGCGTTTGGACGCACCTTGTATAACCAGCAGGATTTCTCCCAAGGGTCCACGTCTCTGGAAAAGTTTTCGGTGATTCGAGCTTTGGTCCCTACGAGTCAACGTTTTGTTAGCAAGTTAAAGGTCGCTCCCCTCTTTCGTTTTTCAAGGAGGCGTAACTCCGAGGTGGTTGGAAGCGGATTTAATTCGCTCGTAATCCGATTTCCGGAGGAAGCAGAAGACTCTTGAGTAAAGAGAGTCTTAAGGAGGATCACGGTATCTTCCCTGTGAATTATACACTCTTGGACGTGGAACGTTTAAATAAACCCAACGTTTAAACGACTCTGTAATAGGAGAGGCAAGGGTCTTCGATGTAATGTAAATGTTTGAGAATTTGTCCTAATAATCGCAAGACCTTAAGATGGGTCCTCAAATTCCTGAAATTCTCAACGCTGATGCGTGATGAAATTGATTTTGAAGTAGTAATCGTTCCAGATCGTTTTATCTATTTTATTTAAAGCAGTATTCGGATGACTGGTGCAAAATTACATCGTTCAGGTTTCGAGTCACGCCTCTCCCACGACTGATGAATTTTACCTTGAACGCAACACCGCGAGGACGATTCCGTGCATTCGAGGAAGGAAACTGCTTACGAGGGGAAACTGCATCGTCACATCCGTCGTGTGTTCCAGGAACGTTCGAGCGTTTATATCTCACTCCGTGATACCGGCGCTGTTACCTACGTTTTGTGCAGGTCACAGAGTTCAGCGTGACGTCGTTGCATAACAACCGAGCGATCGATAATCCATCCGACGTAGATGCGAGATAACAAAAATCGTAGGCGCCTAGTCGAACTTTTATACCTGCCTACAGTAGAGACTAAATCATCTGGCCACCCAAGGCTACTCATAAAAGTCTATTTCTACCATATCACGCTTCCTGTTTCTCCTGATTCTTTCACGCGAATGACCAGTACCGTGTTAAAGCAGCAATCTGTTTTAGTTATGGATCCAATACGTCTTCCTTCTAATTTGCGTGTCCGTCCACGCAATGTAGCTCACGGTATACAGCTTGGCGTATGCTGAATGCACAGGTGGTTGAACTTGTTGTCTATATTCTGAGTACATTATAACGCGAACTCATCGTTCGACGTACACTCTGTACAGTCTATTTCATCTCAGGCGAACGGAAGCTTTCGCCGCGTCTAATTAGCCATCGACGGCGAGGATGGAAGAAGCGGAAAGTAATCTTTTTCGGCATTTAGCTACAGCTACGCCGGTTTATTCGAGCTGAAACTCCTCGCATAAATTCTTCGAGGGATATTGGGTTTATCAATAAGGCATCAACCTAATCCAAAATCCGAAAAAGAACGAGGGTCAAGCGAGCGCTCTTGTAATCTCGGTAGTCCCATCTCCGTATTGAAAATAGCGATATTCGCGTGTTTATCAATTCTTCGACACCAGTTGGAGCAACAGAAGGACATGGGCCTGCGTCGCATGCTATAAACGTCGATGGACGTAACCACGCAAATCTCTGGCAACGTTTATGAAACTCCTCTGCGCCACGTGGTGTAATTCTAGAGAGAACGTAGCGCTTTTATTGCCGTCCCCAGCTTTAGATGTTACAGCGGAGATTTGAAATTTCATATAAACGACCGTAAAAGGTCCTTTATCCGCGGCAGGCTGGCCTACGCGTACCGCGGTCCTCTGGAACGAGCGAAAGGGACAACCCTTGAGCGGTATTTTGAAATCAGAAATTCAGAACGAAACGATTCAACGTCACGACTGGAGCGTAATCGAATCGAGTCGGACGTCCAATATATTCGCATATAAATGAATAGATAAATGCAACGAATACTTACTCGCGTAATTTAGATACACCTAATCGTTCTATAGAAACTTTTAGAACTTTCCGAAGTCAACCCATTCGTGGAAGCTGACCCGAGTCATGAGTTGATGAACCCAGAGGGCGGCTACAGCCTCGCAAACTATGAAACCGCAGCCGCAGTCTCTCACTCGCCACGTAAGGCGGACATAAACAAGTTGGAAGTACGTGTTCAAGAATCTCGACCATCCGCGACTCCATCATCGTAAGAGTCTAAATGAATACGGCACTTGACGCAAGTTCATACATTCGCCTGAAACTTTCCGCATTCCCGAAACCTCCAACTACCAGACACAAGAAGAGTGCAGGAGACGTGGCCCCAGAAGTACCATCCACACGTGCGCTGTAAAGAGTGTAACAATGGACAATCATCTTCCGGGTTGAAGACTCAAAATTTATCTTCGGACCTTTAACCTGTGGCTTGATTGGAAAACTATTCCAAGGTCTTGAGATACTCTGAAGGGGCTCGTCAGCGTTAAGGACCTCGTAAAAGTAACTTTCGGATATTGAAAAGTGGAAAGTGGAAAAGTGGAAGTTCAATGAAAACACTTGATATTTACTCATGGATCATTCCTTGAGATATTATAGAGTATTTATGATAGAATACTAACCTCGTGCCTTCTTATGAATGTAAATTCTGAACCTTGATCTTCCATAACGTGTTCGTCTATTATAAACATGAGATTCAAAGGATGCCATCCAGAGGCTCTAACCTTGAAGGTTTGGAGGGTTCTTACCAGTGTCCTAATTTCGAATATAGTCCAAACTCCTTGGCGCTGTATATTCGCGGCGATTCGAAGCGCTTCGAGTCCATCGCCGACAAAGGGTGAAAGCACGTGCACGCATACAGAGGACAACGAGACGCGCCTGGAATCAGGTGACAATAGACGCGCTTGGAAATTGAGTTGGCACTGATTAGACATTGCGGGCGTGCCGTCGTGCCGCGATGGTTCGTCGGAATTTACTCTAGCATACCCGGGGAGTTCAATTCCACCCTCGATGGGGGCCAATATTATCCTGCACTTTAAATCAAGCTGGCGCCAGAGTGATTCGCAGCGGAACGCGAAGAGGATCAAGCTCTCGGCGAGAAGATGATGCCGATAGATGCAACCGATGTCCAGTAGGTGAAAGAATCAACTTGGGCGACCTGCCATCAGCTCGCCTCTTCAGGGGAATTCACCCACTTCGCTAGGGCAGCCTTTAATGAGAGCGGATGGCGACTGAAATCCCTCCTCTAATCAAGTCGATCCTTTCATTTATTGGATTTTAAGGTATACGTTCGAATGAAGATGCGATTGGCAAGTCTGAAGTAGCAGTAAGGTATACGAGGCGTGTTGGGTTAAAGTAAATATTGAAATTATATGTCAGGAGAACAAGTGACAATTTTGAAGTAGTTAAAGGAGAGAAGAACGTTGAATCCAGTGTTGCCCTCTGCAAGTTTCTGGGATCAAGACTTCATTACCACTGCATCGTTCCTGGAACTTGCAAGTCACCGCAGTGCATCGTCTCGTTGCGGAAAGGAGTGGAGCTTCACCTGGTAACCGCATCCCTCAGTTTCAAGTTCGATATGCTGTCTCGCGTGGGAGCATATAACGACCTCGGCATGCCAGAGATCACTGTATTATGTGGTGGCGGCATATGGTAAAGTTCTTGGACAGCTGAACGCTATGATTAATCCCTTGATCCTACGCTTACGGCAGAACCATTTCTAGAGATTCCAGAATACTCCTTCGAAGTAAAACGGTTGAAGTTCTCGAGCAAAACTTCAACCTCCTGTTCTCTGGTTCTGTGATACCTCGTTTATATATTAATAATTGCTATTGTAACATTAGATAAGCTTGCAAATTTCGGCTTAAACGGTTCCACAGCTTCAGGATTTATCTCACCACCCTCGTGAAATTACTGTACGAGAACTTTCTTATTTTACTTAGGATAATTCCGTGGTAACAGAAGTTACTGTAACGACAGGACCAATGTTATCGCTGAGAACGCTTTCAAAACTAAATGAGCGAACACTGGTTGTCGTATTGTTTCAACAATTTGCGTCCCCGGTGGAACAGCGACTTTATATACCACCGGGGCTAATGTCATATAAATCCCTCACCATCCCGATGCGTCCTCGCTCTCCAGTGCTCTCCTCGTATATTCAGTTTCAAGCGTCCCTTTCAAACGCGTGCAGCTTTGTACGCGCGCAATTGTCGCGGCGAGTAATTGGAAACGAGCAAATAATTGTGAATACGAAAGACTAGGTTCGCTGTGCTGCTTAATAGGGCACGATTTCATTTCCGTTACTCGCGGAAAAGTTGTCGGGTGTCGCAAGGAACGTCGTCGTCGTATATTGCGGTGCACCCTGACACATTCTTCGGTGCCACGAACGTGGACGGTTTATGCATTGCCATGAATACGCGTGTCGCGGTAAAACCGCGCGTGTTTTATGAAGCCTGCCTCTGACGATCATAATTTTTCCACTACCAATACTCTTTTCCTAGGTAAATATTTATGTTTTATAGCCACCGAACAGGCTGTTACGTCTGGCGAACATCGCAGGGGTGCTGCGTCTCCCGTAATATTCTTTTAAATGCAGGTAAACACGTTACACGAATTAAAAAAAAAGGTTAAATAACGTTTGGCCGTCAAACGTTATCGAGTCGAACGAGGAATATTGTCGTTGGCGTGTTTCAATATTTGTGATCCGTATTTGCATGTTCGGACACAGATTCGCGGAGGCTGCGATATACGCGCACCGCGAACCAAAACTCGCAGATTTTTATTACACTTTAAAGCCGTGCATCTGGTCCCGCGTGCAACGCGAAATATAAGACCAGTATGACGGAAAATAACGCGGCGAACCTGAGCGGACCGCCTCGTATGAAATTCGCGAAACGTTACGGTTGCGACTCAAAAATGTTACACCGTTCATTTGACATGGGTGAAATTAATATTTTACCGGCGGACGGTGTACAGTCGTCTCGAAAAATACAGCGACTTTACGGAAAAATAATTGATTGCCTGGTACGAGAGGTTATTTGTGTCCCATGATCCATATTAACGAAGCTAAAATGCTTCCACTCTCGATGAAAATATGAATAAAAATCTGTAACTGGCAGTGGGTAAGTCCAAATGAAACATGATGTCGCAGAGTTTGAAAGAGATTGTACGCGAGCTGGACGGACGAATTTTTCACGAGCCGTCGCGCAGTGAAAATTCGACCGATCTTCATTATCGTCGATTACCGACGATTCCAGTTTACGTAATGCGCTCGCATTTCACGCGATATGGAAACGCAAGAGCTGGAAGCTTTGGCAACCCCCGGGCAAGATAACCCTGCAGGTCGAACTCTCCTGGTCGTTACACCGATAACGAAAACCCGGTTTCCGTGAACCGATGTTCTCCTCCGGCCCTGTGGGAGGCGGTTGCATAAACTATTTCAACCCTTACGAGGATTACGCGGATTTTCCCTGTGCCCCTGCCTCGCCGTCTCCTTTCCTTTTAGTTCCCGAACTTATGTACGGACTCTCGTATGAAGCTTTTCCTTTATCCCGCTTTTCCAACAGATTGAAGCACCATGGAGCTTAACACGCACGATACTTCGTGTACTTTACAACCGTAAATTTTCATCGTTCGCCACCAGCTGCGGTTGTTCACGCAACTGCTTACTGTTATAGAACGCGGGTAGAAAAGTGGAACAAGGACTCGAATTTATTTCGTTACGATACACTTTCTTTTGCATATTTATATCGGTTCGAAACAGAAGAAGAGTAGCTTGTAAGAGCCTTGTAAGAGGCGTTCTTTAAATGTCGACGACAGCTCCACCGCCTCCATTCGGCAGGACAAACCGATTCAAGGAGGAAGAACTTGGGGGAACAAAAATCCAGGCTGCAATGCGAGAGTACGGGGGAGCGAAAGTTGCGGTGAATAGCGGGGCGGCGTGACGCTCGGATTTCCTCGACCATGTTTGGCGACCGTATTTTTTCCGCGATGACAGTACGGGCCGGCTAACAGAATCCCGAACTTTGGTACAGCGCCAAATTATTATCGTCCAGTGTGCTTTACATTGTGCCCGATCGGGTGGCTCGACGCCGCTGCGCCTGCCGCCGCGTAACCCCGTTTTCCCTCGTAACCGAGCCTCGACAAAGGGTTACGTGAACTTTCGGAATCGACCGAATTCCCGCGACACCTTGAAAAACTTTTACTGTGTACACGCTGATTCCTGCTCCCCCCGACAAATTCATATCAGTGAGTTGACCATGGAACTGTAAAGCAGCACATTATTATTTCAAACAAAAGTAATTATCTTTGTTTTGTGCTGCAATCTCTAGTGGAAAATCTGAGATATCATTATAACTTCCTTTTTCATGATTCGCATAAATACATTGAATTTAATTGTAAAATATATATATATATATATATATATATGACTTCAAAGTTATAAGTACGTCGCACGTTCGTTCTGAAACGTTTGGCCAAGATAAAGGGGCAAGCGTCGAACGATGGATAACATTAATCAAGACTAAATCACCAGTCCCCATCGCTGGCGCAATCGTCGATTCGACAAATTCACGCTTTTCCGTTTGCTATGTATATGTTTTATTGCAAATTAATTCCTGTTTATCGCGGGACAACAATTGCCCTCCATATTTCACGCGGCTAGATATGTGTTTCGTAATGTTAGCCGGGCCATGCGTAATAAACGACGCCTGATCGCTATCACGTAATAAAGCCCGAGATGTAAAACCCGCACGGAGGGGAAAAGAAAGATTTAACTCGCGTCCCAGCGACGGCCAACCGAATTACGTAAAACGATTCGAATCGTTTCGAGCGAATTCTCTGCCGGGGGAAACGAACCCTACGCGATGGTAATTTTAAACGCGAGGGCAGCTGCCGCCAAATGATACGACGTTTGGTTAAATAATTAATTACCCACGTTATAATTAGATATACGATCCGTGGATATCGTGCTAGCATTCGGTTCTGCTTTGTTATTATATTTTTATTTCGAATATCATGGTATATCAAGATTTCATATCATAATGAACGCAAATAACGCGAAAAGTAAATTAAATTTTACTTTTCATGTCTGTAGGTGTATATAAGCGTGCTCGAAACAAATGATCCGAAACGTAAATAGATTGCCCGTCCAAGGCTGGCTAATTACCCTTCCTTCGATAGTAGGTTTGCAGGTGTAAGAATTTCGTGAAACTCCTCGAGAAACTAAGAGCTAATCTCATTTGCGATTTGTCCGCTATTTACAGGAGTCTCTCGGTGCTATTCGAGCCATTCATTAGCCTGTCGTTTCCGTTCGTCGAATTTACTTTTAGCCTCTGCGCTATCGAGGAGGAGCACTGTTGCACTGACTCGCGGAATTGTTGATTAATTGTTCACGGGAACCCGTAAACTTTAGATGGCAACTGGAGGGCGGAAGCACCGCGAAAGGCGCGCATTCGCGAGTAGTGTTCCGAATGGTTGCTTGCTTTAACGGATCAATAGTCGAGTAGCCGAGTTAAGCATGCCATGGTTGTTCCGTTGTTGTTGTTGTTGTCACCGATAATACGCGGAACAACGCCTGGCGATTACGATCGACTATACCGTGCTTCCTAAGTGCTGGGTTTGGTTTCGAACTACCAAGTTTCCTCGAAAAGTTACGAGGTCGTAATATTGATAGTTAATCGGTACGTGGAACGAGAATCTTGGCGATTATTTGTTAATCCTATTATAATTTCATGATTATATCCATAAATTTTGTGCCAGGATTGGAATAAATTTGAATGCCGGATACGCCTACTTAATCCTTTTCCCTTGGACGATAATATACAGCAATGGCTATTTCAAGGTACCTGTTTCTTGTTTCATTTATGAAGTTGGCTACGCTTTTCAACATCTTCAAAAAATTTCCGACGACAGGTTCCCAGAGTCTTCCTTTCGACTTCATCTACTTTGCACTCTTGTTCACAACACCTTTCATTACAACGGACATATTGAAAAAGCAACGAGCAGCAGTAATTCGTACAGAGATTGAACCGTGTTCGTCCTTTCTTCTGTCCTCTTTCTTCGACCCTAGTCCCTGAAACAGAGCTCTCTGCGCATATTTACGCGCTCCCTTTCGTCCTTTTTTCTTCGTCCCAGTCGCACATCTCCTGTCCGTTCGTAATTGGCTTCGTTGTGTTGGCGAGGTTTCAATTTCCAATATGGAGCGGGCCAATTTGTATCCGCAGACGGCTCCGTCTCTATACCTCAACTTTGTCGCTGTTCATATATGTCGCCTAATGATCGAATCCGTCCGTCGATTCGCTCAAACTACCGTCAAACGTGCAGCCGACTAGTTACGGGATTCGAAACCCCGCGAGTCTCCCTTCGCTCGCGACTGAATGCTACCTCGAGCTATATGTGCATCGAGTGAGACGTTCGTGTGCACGATGCGGCGTACACGGACTCCTCTAATCCTCATCTCGGAGCCTTCTTCTCCCGCAAAACCTGTACGCTCTGAGCGACTCGTCGATATTCGCCAAGAGATTAGCGATATCCCATCGAGCTCGTCTAGTGGACCACGTCACAGATTTTCGTTCCAACCACCTGCACGCGGAAAGCGTCGAAATATATACCTTCACGTCATGGATCATCGATCGTTGAACCTCTTTTAACCACGGAATACTATATTTAGATATCGAATATCCCTTTTGGCTAAACCAAGTAAAAGGTACAGCTTTCCATACCTGCCATCATCGCACCTCTGGTTTGGTTAGCAAAGGACTAGCAGTACACGGTTCACCGATCCTCGAACCCCTGGAGTAATAAACATTCAGTTGCCTCCACAGGCGTTAATGCTCCGCGTAGCGTTACACTCGATGTCTACATTCCTCAATTGATCCAATCCACTCGCGTTTCCGCGATAATTCCTACCGATTCTTTCAGATGTAAGCGCGGAGGTTCTCGGTCAAGAACGATGACCGTAATTCGCTAATCGTGCCTGATGGCTGCGGGCGATCAATTGGATACTCCCAAGCAGAGCGCGGTTCATTTGCTCGCAGATAAAATCAGGGCAGCACGAGCACACAACGGCGTTACGTAGCCAGAGCGCTATCATCGGTTCGCGCCAGCAGGTACTTAACTGCAGGATGAGTTAAGCATCTGTTGGCCGTGCGTTAGCAAGTTTCTAATTTATTTACTTCAAACGAAACTTCGGGCCACGAACTGAGGGCGAGGGGGCGTTTTACAGCAGGTGTAAGTGTGAGAATAAAGTTCGCGGTGCGACAACGGGACTATAAAACACACTGGGCGAGCTGCATGGATTTTCGAGACGCTTGACGCATCGCCGAGGGAATTAAACGCGTTTTGTTGCAGCGATAACCACACCACGCGCTGTTAATAATTCATGCAGCGTGGGAATCGATTTAAAATACCGTTTTGGGTCATCGTTGCATGGATATTGGACTGGCGGAAAATTAAGAGAAAAATTGAATTCTTTTTTGAAAGAGTTGTTATCAATGATTCAAGAGTAACAGAGAAGACGACGAGTTTCGTGACTGCCTCAGTTCCGTCCTCGGTACTACCAGCTTTGTTAAGGGATAAAGGGTCTGACTTACGTGAGTGGAAATTCTTCGACCGTGAAATACACGAGGAAGTCCGGCGGCGGCATTCCCCTCGAGGACGTTCGCAGCTCGACGCGTATTCGAAGACAAACTTTGGGGTTCTCGATAAAGGAACGCAGGGGTTGAAACGTGCGAAAAGATAGAGGACGAGGCACACGGAACCAGAGGGGAACGTCGATGAATATGCGTCGTCACGCTTCGCATTCGATCTTCACTTGCTGCCAAATCCTTGAACGACCCGCGAGGGACACAACAGAATACCAGATCCTTACACGGATTTAGTCTACGATACTTCGACGATTGCACGTTCCTGTTTTGTTAATTTTATCTTCGAGTAAGGTCCTGCCAATCGATCAGCGTTGGGAAGCTAACTCTTTTCCGACATATTTAGTAATCGTGTAGCGTATCCTAATTTTCTTTCTAAGCGATGAATGACAGTTATTACTTTATAGTATCGTAAAATAGTCGTACACTCGGAGCTCGCGACGCAGTAATAAAGTGCAAATTTGCACCGGGGCTAAAATGAGTTTAACGCGCCTGCCGTACACCTTCTCATTCCATCGCAGGGAAACACGTGCATTTTCATCGTCATGGAGTTTTCCAAGTTCCATTACAAATACTTGTTGCTGCGAATTTCGTGCGAAATCTCCGTCGCTGCGAGGAAGTGGTAACTTTGCCCGGAATTAAATCCGCCGGAGTAATTTTGAACGATATTCAAGACTGTTGGAATGACAAGTTCGTATGGTTGGCGTGTTAGTTTTCCCCTGGGACGCGTGGATTCTGGAGTAAGAAAATTGTAGGTGCGCGTGAAATTCTGCGAGCGCTGACACATTTTGCGCTCCTTCGACCCGAAATACGTCGTAATCCATTTTGTTTATCCTGCAGCTAGAGTTCACGGAGTTTGATAAACGCGACGCAATTTCGACCCCGGTAGCAATCCCTTGACGCTCATGCAGCACGACTCTTAATCGCGCCAGGAACTCGATAGTCGGGAGTACAAATTAAAACAAGGTGTTGCTGCCATTATGTTATCCTTCGAAAAACTCGAAAATTCGGTCCGCGAAAGCATTTTCTCACTAAACTCTCTCATTTAATCGGGAGTCCCTGATAAACGTCAATAATGGGAAATAAAATGAAAGCTAAATTAAAAATTGACCGACAAGCACACGTGTCGGTAGCGTGCGAAATGGTTGATATACAGCAACGGTTACGCTGTGCGGTTTGCAGGAACCAAGTAACTTCACGGTTAATTTAACATCGAGGCATCTAAACGCGACACGTTTAAAGTATTACGCTCGTTAATCGAAATGCATTCGTCAACGCGTCCACCCGTGACATTTTCGTGTAAAACCGATGCATGAACGGGCACGTACCGAGCGTAGTAACAAAATTTTCCCTGCATTAACCGCGTTAATGATTTCACCGGATCAATTTGTCGATCGTTATTGCATTAGTCACGCGCGGAGGCTGCTCCGCTTGCCCGTGACATTGCCACTGGCTCGAAATGCGCGCACCTTTTCCCGCGATTTACCTATGAACAAGTAAACGCTACCTTTCATTAACGTGAATGCGTAAATGGGACAGCATGGTGTATGGAAAATGGCCGAGTTCTCCAGAAGGTTCGCGATTAACTTCTACATTGAGATTTATCGAGAAGATTCGGTGCTTCGTTTCTTCCGTAGCTCGCATTTTCCCCTCTTTTCCAGCGAGGGAAACACAACAGGCGAGAACAAATTTACGAGGACTTCCCTTCGAGTAAGGGCAACGTGCTCGGTGGTTGGTCTCGTGTGTTGGAAAGAATTCAATGAAAGGGGCTTCTAAACTTCCTTTAATGGCACAATATTTGCTCAGATACAATCTACGTTTTTTCCCCGGCAAGCGTTTGCTGTTTCTTATTCGAAATGGCTACCTTTTTCAAGCTTTTCCTTCTTACTCGTCCAGTCGTAACATAGATCACCTCGTTGGCGTATAAGCAACCAAGCGCTTCCTGTTTTAAGATTGAAAATCTTTTTATTTTCGAACAGCCGAAGTTCATGGCCCGTTATATGGTGTAAAATGCTGTGTTCCGAACACGAAACTCCAGTCGTCCAGCTCTTCATCTCTCGGCCTGAAAGAGTCTCATTGCAGGCAAACATGGTCTCTGGGACTCCCCAGAGTCTCTGCGAGCACCATCGCGAAGAGTACACGGACCCTTTCTCCGTTTTCCAGAGATGGTCACCCCGGGGGAGTTCGGTAAACGCGGCAGGATTATCTGCAGCTGCGTTGGCTGCGACGAACTCGAACGAGGATCGAAGAAAGGAAGGGATAGCACTCGAGGGCACAGCCACTCCAGACGGTTAGCAAGAAATTAATTCCCGTTTAATGCAGTCCCTGGTTAGCATTGCAAATCTCCGCTGGGCCAGAATTCTCGCGGCTTTTCTCGCGTCCACGACCTCCTGGTCCTCGTTTACCTCCGTCTTTCCGTCTGTCTGTCTGTCCGCGCCGCCACTTCGCCTACAACCACTTTTCCTTCTTTCTGTGTATTAGGCAAATTTCCCCGAACCCTTGTCCCTCCATCCCCGCGTTGTTCGATTTCCGTCGCATGGATATCGCCGTCGCTTTCGGCCTGTTTAGAAATTCGTTTTCTCTACTAGTACGGAACAACGTGGAATCTTATTCGATGGAGAAGTTTGTCGAGGTAGATTACATTTTGCTGTAATAGAAAGGTAAAACAGTATCGGGGTATCATGTTGATAACGATACTGCCTCTCGAGGGTGAAGGGTTGACACTTTCACGTAGAAAGTTTAAGCACACTTTGTAATATTTTTAGTTAGTGGTTCCATGGTGGACAGAGTTCGAATTGAGCTGTGTCAAAAAATCCACGTGTTTTATAATCAGATGGGCCTCTGTGTAACTTTAATACCCCGAGACTGAACGAAGGCAGCCTGGTCACGTACCGAGTGTTACGAACTTACACCAAGTCCAACGGAATTCGAATTAAACTTTGCCTGTTTGTCAAACACGTCATCCCTGCTCAAAGCGTTACTGGATTCGGTATAGTTCGCTATAGATTTGTTCCTGAAACGATAATCAAACGTCACTGGAAATAGTTGTTCGTCGAAGCTTCGATCCATCGACCGTGATAAATCAATCTGTATACTGTCTCGTAAACGCTTTGTGAAATTATCGTGTTACGCAATTGTTCTTGGAACGAGGATTTCCATCGCTCAGTCGTAACCGCAACGATTGCACTTGGAATAACGCAGCGTACGCGCAAACAAAGCTGCGATTTAATTTAAATAACGAATGAGGACTTAACGTTACCGAATTCAGGAAACTGTTAGGAATACATTAGCAGCGTCGGCTTTAAAAGGAATCCCCCAGTTATTATCATTGATTATACTCGTAGTATTCAAGTTAAGCTCACAATCTCCGCTGTAAAACAACCTAGGCCTTAAACGTTCTCCACCGAAGTCTGCGAAAGTTTGAAATGCAGATATGGAAATCTCCTTGGGCAAAAAAAAAAAAAAAAAAAAGACGGGTACACGATACAGAAATGAAACACAAATATTAGCGTTACATTTTGCCACGAATTTTCAGCTTAGGCGAAAATTTGAATAGGATTTGGGAGGATTGCACGAGATCGTACATCGCAATGGTGCTCTTCACACATTTTTAGTAATAAAAAACCGTTCCATTTATGGCTTCGTTGCGTTTCATTAGCTGCAATTAAAGTTCATATTTTTAATTTCATTTTTATAGCGGTAGTTCAAGTTAATCACAATACCGTGAAATTATTTTAATTTGAATGTTATTTTCATTAGGTGGGGGAAGGGGCACGGTACGAATCGGAGGATTTCAAACGTTAATAAACTTTTGGCCCCGTTCATGAAAACCACTCTTTGCATTATTACAGGCCGTGCACTCTCCGAGTGTATTTTTGCTGGCAATCGACCAACACCATTCGATATCCCAACTGTACATTACGCGGATTTGCATAAAAACCAGATTTCGGGAAAAGCGCACTAGCTTTTCCAAACTAAACAGCATTAACGTTGAATTTCGCGCGGTTCGGTTTATATATACCGTTGATAATAATTTCCTGCTCGTCGAGATGCTCGCGAATTAATCGCTTCCATCGGCCGCACGATATCCGCTCAATTTTCTACGAAATCATTTTCATCCTCGTTTTCGTTCGTCTACGTTTTATCGGCGTATTGGTAAATTATATGCACCAAACAAAAGGTATTTCAGAGGAAAATAAAAGGGAACGACGGGGGAGATATAAAATAAGGTATTTCATCCAACGGGACAACGAAATGAAAAATGCAAATGCATTCTGGTTATTGTTTACTGCGCGATAATCCTTTACGAGGTAGAGTGGACGCATCGTAAATATCTCCTTGTTCGTTAAAAAATTAATGAAGTCAGGCCACAGCCACCGCGCTCTGAATAATAAATTAAAGTGTTCGTAGTCGACCGGTGCCGGTGTAGTTCTTCTTTAAAGAAATTTGATTTGCTGGTTAGTTTACGAAAGCACTGTTAAGCTAAGCAATTTTTAAAAAATTAAATTGTGCGTTAGTCTTATAGAAATTAATATCCATATTTTTCAAAGAAAATTTCAAGACAGGTGTACCAACAGTGGTAACTTTGAATCTCCATTTATTGTTCTGATTTGTCATTAGATATTCATCATCGTGCGCTTTTATGAATTGACCACCGACCAATCATTGATTCTGGCAATTTCAGTGACATTTTAGGGGAAAATTAACGCCTCGGTGCTCGCGGTTATTCGCATGACCAAGTGATTCGGTTGGGTATTTTGTTTATTCGCACAATTTGTCTATTTAATCGATAGTTCTTCTGCCGATCAAAGCAATTATGGAGGAATAGACTCGCTGGCGTAAACGCGATGCTGGGATATTCACAGAGAGAGACAAGGTCGTTATGAGAATCGTAAGTAGCGTTTTCGAAAATAGGGCGATTGCTTCGAGCACTGGTGCAATCGATTTTACTACCAGCCACAATAGAATTCGATACGACCGGGAAAGCGCTACGATTATCGGGTGCAATTATCAACTTGACGTTGTTCGATTAAATGCAAATCAATTGACGCCTCTCTCTCTCCTAACGAAAGACGAAAAAACATTACGTTCAATGTTAACTTTTATCGAGGGTGAAGTTTAATAGTATAGATACACGTTTTAAATTCGTACAAAGCAAATTTTACATAAATTAAACTTTTCTTGCCTCGATAGAAGTACAATCTTTTACAATATCATCAAAGTTAATGGCTTTTCCAATCTCATTTTCCGTTAACAATATTACTAAATTGGAAAAGTGCTCTAGGGACGTGACATTGAACCCAGGCAAGTTTTAATTACTCAAGTTTCGTAAATCCTCTTTCAGAAGCTACTGTAACTCGCACGGTTGATGATATTTCATATACGATTTCAATATTAGGTTACGAAGGGTTCACGTTTCACTTTAGAACAGCGATTAAAGTTGCAAGACATCGAGCTTCAGCTATACACGGCATATCTCGTACTTGGTATTCGAAATTATTTATTTATTTTCTGCCTTGTCTACATCTTTGTCATGTTTGATTCCAAGATTGGCTGAAAATTGGCTCCCGCACTTTAGTGATAGTTCAGGTTCCCTTTCACGTTGTCGCCAGGACCGTTACGTTTCCTTCCGTCGTATCGATCATCATTCTCTCCCGGTGAATTATGCGATCGCGGGAATTAGAACGTCGATGGGACGCGTCGCAGCGTCGCGTAGATTCGCATAAGCGTCCGGCGTATCCCACGGGAGGATAGGAAGGAAGCGGGGGAGGGGATGCTCGAAATTGGGATTGCCGATCGCATTTGTGATTCGCGCAATTTCGCCCCGATCTCACGGACTCTGGACGACGGGAAACTATTTATGCGCGGGACGGTCGCCTATTTATGTGGTTTGCCTGGAAAGTAATAGCTGCCTTCAGCGTGACATGCTCGCTCGTCTGTACGTGCGCCGTTGAATTCGACCGAATCCATCGTCTGTGCGGAACAGTGCGGCGGAATAGATAATAGTCACGATCAACGAGACGAATCGGCCTGGATCACGCTTTGAGACGGATTCGCCTCGGTGAGCAGGCCGGATCGAGCAAGCGCACGCCACGCCACGCATTATCGAACTCTAAAACGCGAGTGCAAAATTAATATCCTCGATACTGGCTCAGCTTCGTGCTTCGCGAGCAGTTCTTTGGAAGGCGACGATCGAGCTAGATTACGTCCCATCAGAAATGCTGAGTAACCGATTTCGTAATTTCAGCGTCGATAGAGTAAAGCTCGCTGTCAGTAAAACAGACCAAGCTATCGGTAAAGTCGAGCTCGTCGCTGGCAAGGTAGTGGACGTCGTAGATAAAACAGAACTCGAGGTCTTCCATTCCCTTCTCGATACTCTAGTTTAACTGTCATCGACTTGCCAGCAGCCATTAGTCGCGAAGCTGCAGATTTAGGAGAGCGAAGCGAAGGAGTCGAACTCCGCAGACTACGACCAATTAAAACAGGAGACGTAACAAGACGCAATCGATTAAACTCGCGTCAGCACAATTACAACGCGCTCCGCGTAACGACCCAAGCTGTCCCTCTGTCATTCGACAAGCATGCTTCAAAATTGCGATCCATTCATCAGCCACCATCCACGGAGACCCAGTGCTGGTTGTCTGCCTCTTGGTATTAATAATTCGACCGGATAAGGGATCGTAATTGAATCAGTGCCTTAATTAAAAATCGCAATTAGTGTCCTTCGCCGTGAACCCAGGCTTCAGCAGCCTTACGTAAGCAGAATTGAATTAATATGCCGTCTGCCCTGGCGACGCTCAACAGCGTCGCTTAATGCTGAAATTACGCGACGGAAGAGGGTGGAACTGTAAGGGAAGAAAACAAAAGAGGGTGCCGTTACAATATCATACACGAGAGTCGTGTCAAATAGAAACATTTTACTACACGTTTTAACGATCGAGCTGGAATTTTCGATATTAATTTGATTTATGTACATACTAAAATATCTTATCCTCGCATTTCTCCCTCGCTTTGAATAAAGCATTGCGGATCCTTCGTGCAACGTAATAGTACCTCGAAACGGACTAGGAGATTCCGTTGGTCACGTGGACCCAGCTTTCATACCCGCGAATAATGCGATTTGCCATCGCGCGGTTAAAATCACTGGCCACTGGTTCGCCGTTACAGCAGTCGTTGAAGTTTGTTGCTGAAATCGTGGAAGAAAAGTGGCACGGACGATTGAAGA
Organism: Hylaeus anthracinus; assembly: GCF_026225885.1. Classification (NCBI taxonomy): domain Eukaryota; kingdom Metazoa; phylum Arthropoda; class Insecta; order Hymenoptera; family Colletidae; genus Hylaeus; species Hylaeus anthracinus. Next base: position 2,750,769 of record NW_026534330.1, on the reverse strand, counting down.
AGAATAGAAACGACGCGCGCCACGGACTCTCAACGAATGCAAATTGCATAATGGAAGACGAGACTTGAATCCACGGCGCGTCTCAATTCTTTTCCATCACGCACTACGATTCGCTTCTTCGCGTTGCTCAGTTTTGGAATGGTATATCGAACGAAGAGAAAGAAATTTACTAGAGGAACTTTTCTACTTTGATTCTATTTCTTTTCTTCGTCGTCACGGATTCACACTCGCGAGAATCGTGATACGTCTCTAGACAACGCGCATTAAAAATTGCGAATTTAATTCATTTGAATCGCTCGTTAATGTTTTGGTAAAATACTTGAAATCTTTCAGGCGCAAGCGTGACAGGTGTTGGAATTGAAACACGCGCGTTCGGAGTCTGTAATAGAAGGATATTCGGCGAAGTAGGCCCGGAGCAAGCCTAATCGTTAATTGTTCTGCCTGTATACGACTAATCAGGCGTTGATGCGTTCACATGGGGCCCGGGTGACCCGAAAATGCAATTAGATCGTGGCGAGCAATTACTGCGCGCGCGATGCTACAAAGTAACTGCTGATTACCGCTGCTATTGCACCGTACGATAACTTAACCAAATAGTGATACTACGTTGCAAGTTAAAGCCATACGCGTTCGTGTGCGAGTTGGGAACATTCTTCGTGAAATGAAACATTTCTCTCCAGCCTTCTCGATACCGTAAAAACCTGTGATCACTGTTGTGCTTTTACCTTATGAACTGTATCACTTACTCCTGTGGAATTTTACAGATTCCCGTTGAAGCCTGTTTATTATTTTTTGATTTACAATATCCACGGCATGTTCACTATTCACAGATTATTTTTTACGGCTGATGCGAAATTTGTGTTGACGTACCTATTTTCAATCAAATTACGTAATACGTATAAACGTGGAAAGTTTCAGAAACCCATCGGCAACAGTGTTTCAGAAAAAAAATTCACGAAAAATTGACTTCTCTCGGCGATCTGAACTGGAAGACCTTAATTTTCAGTTGGAACCATTTCAAGGTTGTCAATAAATGCCGGCTAGCACACAATTTTACATTTCGAGGCAAACATTCGTTTACCCCTGACGGTAAAATATGAGCCATGGTCGGGGAGGTAGGGATTATAAGAGGGGCCAGCGCGGCAGCTGATTTATGTGCTTCGTCCAAGTGGATCGCGGTCAGAAAAGTTTGAGAAACACTGCTTCCGCGTAACGATATTTCTGCGTTACAACTTCCTCGAATTAGACCGACGTAATCTCCTTGTTTTTTGGCAAAAGACGAGGGCTGGGAATGCAGCGACATAAAGGAACCCTGAAATATGTTCGGAAGAGTTTTCTCTTCAGCTTCCTATGATATGTGTCTACACATTCTTCCCTCGCGAGCCTGCAGTTCCCTTGCTCTCGTGCTCTTTTTCACAAGAGGGTTTCTCCCAGATCTCTTCTTTGCACCGTCATGGAATATTGCAATTCTGTCGCGTTGTACGTACCGTTTTATCCCTTTTCTCCGGCTGCCTTCCTTTCTGGTTTGTCTTCATGCGCGAGTGAGTCGCACTTTTGGATTTCGTTCTTTTCGTTCTTTCCCTGCCCTTTTTCCGTAACTAACGGGCTTTGCAGTTTCTCTTTTTCATTTTACCTGCTGACTGGACGAGAACAGGATTAGACCGACGTGAAAAATTCCACCGTACAGAGCGAAAGAGAAGGATTGAATTTTTAACGGGAAAGATTCTGGCCCCGCGAATACAACAAAGTATTTACTTGTACCGCTTCCGGCAAATTGATTGACTAACGTGAAGGGCGCGGGCGAGGAGCGAGCAAACAATTGGAAACTCTTCGATTGATGCATCCCGGGGAAGAGCTAATAAGAAATATTGACAAACTAAACACGGCTCGGCCTCGAGCGCGTAAACCATCAAGCTTGATGGATCAACAAGACTTCCTTGCATTTTCTCGAATCTCTCTAGCCAATGCAACGGGGATGTTCTATGTACACTTATCGACGTTCCTCCCTATTACATTATCTCCTCGCTCGAGGAACCTCTATACTCTTCTAGAGGAATGAATCGCATCGTCGAAAGTCCTCGTTAACCTATTGAACTTCTCCCTTGAACAATCTTCTTTATCATTTTCTAGAGGAACCTTATTCAGCTCTGAAGAACTGTACGACGGGGGCTGATCCTTCGTGGGATAATAAGGAGGAAACGTGGAATGATTTTTGCTAATAGTAATCTTTGATTTCAAGGAAATTGGCTTCGAAGTTCTATCGCAGGTCTGACCATTACAGCCTGATTCTACTTGCGTCAGCGTTCGTGGATATAGCTTTCCCTGGAATGAGTATCTACAAAGAAAGAGATGTATACTATTTAATATAAAATCTCAACACGCTGTTACAAGGTAATTACGTTAATAACGTAAAGGCTTTATCAACCGTTCAGTATTTTCCACGTGAAAATGAGTTCTCTTTTACTTGCAAAGCTTTGCTACCAGTATAGGCATGTGCCGCTTAGGGAGGGGAAAACTCACAAGCATTGACCTGTTAGATTCCTTGGCAGGTGTGCACGTGCCCTCTCAAGGAAAAGCGGGCGCGGATGGAGAGGAGCGGAGAAGAGCAGTCGGCGTCGGGGCTCGCGGGCCCGCGAGACTCGCACAAAACCCTTTGGTGCCTCCGTACGTGTCGCAATTACACGGAACAAACAGCCCGCGTCTTTCTCCACCTTTTTCGCTCCCGTTCGCTGCCTCTCTCCCAGCCCCCGAACAAAACAGCCTCGAAATTTGCATACGCGAGAACCTTTGAAACGCAACGGAATTCCCGCCGTTGGCTTTGTGCCGTCAAAGAGGAATTGTGCGGACGAAATTTCAATGAACGTGACGCGCGCACACGTACGTAGCGCAACCGGCTCGCTTCAGCTACCGGTAATTGTACGATGGTTACGGGAAAACCGCAGCCTATGTGTTCGCGTGTTATCAACTCGCGCGAAAGGAATTGTGCGACACGGAGTCGCTCCTGGTGCTCGTAATTGGAAAAACGGTGGATCAAACATGACCTGATCTCTCTGGATGCACCGTTTCATCCGGAAATACAGGATTGGATGACTTAACACAGACCTAGCCCTCTCTCACTCAAGTCTTTTTTCGATACGTTGCGATACATCTTATTTTTATAATGTAATCTTAACATTTTATGAGAACGCTGAAGGCAAGCATCGTTTTTCTAAACCAATCAAGGTGGTGTTCGCTCTTATACGGGCCACCTTGTGTATTTGGCACGGCACGTGAAACTTATCTGTTGGCTTTTAACCAAGCTCCCGCGATCCAATATGTGGCTTTTTTTGGGTCGATGGATATTCTGTTACGGTAATGCGATTTATCAACGGTAGTCTTGATATACATATAGGGTGTTGTGGAAGTCTAGGTACAAATTGAATAACTTCATAAGACTTCTTAAAAAATAAAGAAACAATTTTTAAGCCAAGTAAAACTCAATGAAAATTGATAATAGTCGATACCGTTTATTGCTCGATTATCGAGAGTATTAAAATGTGCGTTCTGGGCCGTGAGATATCGCAAGAAATCCAATAATGGTATCGCTTGTCCAGAGCGTTCCAGAAGTGAGGGAGGAAGAGAGAGAGGATGAATCGAGAAACTGTTCGCTACAGAGCCAGCACGAACGGCTTAACTGGTCTACACTTGTGGCCAATTTCACAGGGCATTCGCGTGCCTCGATTCGAATCTTGTCAATGCACGAGTTAAAGCTCGACCAGTGGAACTCGATGCAAAGCAACGTAACCCTCTCTGCTGGAGTCGCTCAAGCTCTGTTCGGTATTGAATCTGAATTAAATCCTGACTCATCCTACGGCTCTTAATCGACGTCAGCGGAAGCGCAGTATTAAGCCGTGTATGCCGAAGCACGGATACGTATAGCTTTCTCGAATTTCCAAACATACCATTCACCAGACTCTGCAAAATACCACCCTGTGTCTCGGTTGGTTCTGGTCGAAAAATTGCCTGGTCCTCCAGAAATTCTCAAGTGGAGACCACATCGGGCAGAGAACAACTTTTTTTTTAAGAAGGCAGATTTTAATATTTATTTGAAGCTCGTCGAGGGCTTTTTTGCGAACTCGATTTATGCAGAAAAGCAGAAATAAGCGATGTTATGCGATCGGAAGAAAGTGGACAAACTATGTAAACGGACCGATTAATTCAATCGAAATATTATACTCTAAGACTTTTGAACCGATCTAGATTTTTGAAATGCGCCACCGTGGATCACGCGCCTGTGAGATTGCCAGGATGGAATTTATTGCGTCTCGATTAGAGCGAATATTGGGAGATTGGGTTACTCTGAGCGCTGAAGATGCCTAGAGTGCTGCGCGAGGAAGAGAGGCCTCAGAGTCTCGTCCAAGATGCACGATGAACCGCGTCTCGCCGGGTGCTCTACGATCGAGTGAACAGATATCGGCTAAACGAAATGCGCTGTCAGCGAAATACAATTGTTAAATCGTTGAGACGGGCGTGCAGCATTCCACGTCTATTAACTCTCTTGGAACGACGATCATCGACGAGGTCGAGTCAGACAATTTTGTTTTAACAATACCTCTACTCTCGAAGAGTCGATACCTGGCCTGGATCAATGGTTGTTCGTGGGTCCACGCTTCTAAAGCGTCAGCGTAACCGATGTGCGACCGAACCGAAGTGGATCCGGGAGAAATATTGGAATGGAGACACGCGCTCGAAATAAGCGACGCGGTCGTCGAAAGGGGCGGGAAAGGGGTTGGGAAAGCGCGGGAGTTCGAAAACGTTAGAAACGGAAAAATATCGTTTAGGTGGCTCTGTCGAAAACAGTTTGCGCCCGACGACTGGCGTTGGCTGGCAGCCAAACGAACCGCTCGCGAACCCAGAACGATCCAGCGATCGCGAAAGACGCGCGCGAACGGAAGCTGGCCGGGGAGGGGTCGCGGGACTAAGCGGGGGATGAAATAAAACTGGGGTGGTCGCGACTCTGAGAAAATAGAAAGTTGCCATGGAAGCGCGTAAACATATAAATCTCGTTGATCGAGAGCGCAGCTAGGTTAGCTGCAGTTGGAAGTTAACGCTCGTTCCGCTTCCCTTTACTCTTCCTTGTTCGTTCTTTAACCGCGTTTCGCCCCTCCAACTACTGCTCTTCTTTCGCCTGATACCCTTTGTCTCTGCCAGCGGGGCACACTCCCTCGAGCGAGAATTTCGATTTTGTTGCGAGCTAAAACGGTTGAGAAGAGATTAGGGACTACCATATAAGGAACTCGTTATTCTTCGATAGGACCTAAGCAACTCATTTTCATTTATGATTAATTTACATTTACCACGAAGCCTCTCCTTTCCCTTCCTCCCCTTCGATAATCTTTCTTCTAATTCCGCAAAGTAACACTCGACACGAATCGTATGAGTAGTATCGCGACGCAATCGTTCTTGCTAATTGGTCGATATAAACGCAAACTCTCCAGATAAGAATAAAATACGCGCGGGTAAAATGAAAATATTTTTTTCCCCTGCATCCCGTACGTCGGGTGGCGTGCGGATTCGCCTATCTGCTATCTTTTTCCCGGCTGGTAGGGATCGATCGAGCGTTACTTATAAAACAGCAGCTGTTTACAGCCGGCGAGCGTTTAAAAATAACCATAGAAGTAGCTCGAGTGACGCGTAACGTCGTTTAACGCCTGCAGCAGGGGCGGCGACGTCGTTAATTCAATATAAGCTGGCTGTTTATCGCGCAACGATAATCCAGTCTCGCAGTGTTGGCGAAATATTGAACGCTTCGCGGGATAATTCGCTCGGATATTTCTCTTTCATCGCTATTCGATCCGCGGCGACGATCTCTTTCGGTGATAGAGAATTCCGCGAGCGTCATCCGTCGATTATCACTCGATTCTCGATCCGGCGACACCGCGAGAGGCAGGGGGAATAAAACTGGAGCGTAATATAGAGATGCCATCGCCCGTGGCCCGTGGAATCGAGGCTGTAAAAGACGAAGAAGGATAGCGACGGACGACATAAATGCGCCGCTTGCTATAGGCGAGCATTATCCGTGCGCACCGCTTAAGACCGATGTATAAAACGCGTATTCGTACTTTCTCCCTGCGGAATACGCCATCGCCGCACACGGAATACGGAATTGTGTATAAATTCGCGCGAACGGTTTTACTGACCGAAGTTGAAGGTCCGTTCCGCGCCACGGCCGACCATAACGGCGTTCTTGCAACCCACTAGTGGCCAGTTTCTCGCCACTGGACGTTGTTATGTAGCAGCGCACCACTTGGGAGTTACGTGAATTCGGCTATGTACGAAATTGAAATAAATATTAGCTAATGAAATGATCATGGAACGACGGGGAAGCTGAGAACTTTGCCGCTGATCATTCTCGATATTAATTTGGAACGAATCGACTTTCTTAATTTGTGATGGGACATCTTCTGATCAAAAGCTTTGAGACTGCAGAAAGAGATGGATTAATGTTCTAATCACCGATCAGCCAAATTACCGTTTTGTTGTGGTTATTGCTGGACGCAACGCGCGAATCCAATTACCCATTGTCGAGGTCTGGGTCGTATATTGGAAAATTAGGCTCGAATGACTCTCTGAGGGAAATTGCGAGACATTGATTGCGGGACTGCATAGAAAGATGATTAATTCCAACAACTCGTGGACCGATCTCGATACCACTAATTCCTCATAAAATGTGGAACGAATCAGTGGAATCCGAACGAACTTTTGGAATTTTCTAGACCGAGCACCTTCGAATAATCATGGTCCAAAAGTTGTTTTATTTTCAACTCCATCACTCCGACGCGACACGAAACGGGACGGTGCTCGACGACAGCAACAACCACCGAGCAATGGTTTCGAGCAAGTTTTGGTCAATTTGCCCACAAGTCACGGAATTGCTTGTCGCGTTACGACTGCCTAGTCGATACTGCTTGAGTTACAGTCCGCTCGTATAAAGCTTTACAATTTTCTCCTTGGAGCCCGCAGATCCAAACGCCTTGAGTTACCGTCGATCGGCCAGCAGTAAAGTCCTTATAACTGTTTAATCCCCTCGGAGGCTTTATCCAGCCGCATCGAGTTATTCCCTGATATACGATCGCAGTAAATGTTCAGTATCATTCGTTGACGATCACGAAAGATATAAAAAGGATGCCTGAAACGCGACGTCAGTTTTCGATCTCGTATCCGTGTATCGTGGTCCATATCTGTGTAACTGAACGCGTGTGGAGTCTTGCAGACTTGAAGAAGAAAATATCTTAGTATTTTCAAGATGAAAAATAAATAAATTTTTATCTGTGATTCAGCGATATTGGATCAGGGATGATCCTCTTCGAATTAGCTGATGCATAATCCAGTATTGCAGAAATAAATACCTTGGCCAAGCACCTAATAATTGGTATCTTGAAATTGCCTACATTTATCGCGACTGATCATTGTGCAAACAAGCTTCTCTGGCGATCAATTTATTAGCAATTATCGATAAACCGCGCAGCCAGTGCCAAAGCACACGACGCTCACAATTTGCCCTGTAGTCAATTAAATGTCTTTAATTAAAAGTCACAGGGAATTCGCAGTCGCCGGACGCGGGATCGCGTGTTCTTTTTTAGGGACGTTTGACTTGGCGCAAAATGGAGTACATTCGTATTCTTTGTCGGTGCTCGTTGCTCGAAAAGAAAGCAAACAAGTTTTTTGTTCCATGCACGTTCGATGCATTAGCCGATACGTCTTTTGTTTCGATAACATCGTTCCGTGGCTGCATCAGTGCCGTGACTACCACGTAAATAAAATGAACGGTCGATTTTTACAACGCTGTCCAGGTACTTATTTATCTCGAATGAAAATAGTTAAAACACAGGTGGATCTTATTCCGAGATCGCTGAAAAACTTGTCTGCCTCGAAAGGTGGATGATGGAAGTCTTCTCTTATCAGGAATATAAAGTTGATCGAAAATACTGTAAGAACGCAGTTGCTCGTAGCGTCCCAACAGTTTGTCGGCGAATTTCGGACAACCACCGTCACGTAGCATTGTGCTGCAGACGCAACCATTGTTTCGACGTCCCCTGGATTCGTTCCGTCAGCTGGTCCGAGCGTGTGTCCTCGTTAACGTTCGTCACGATCGTAATTTATGCGCTTGCGGAAACCGTGACGCAGTCGAGGTTATTATTAACGAGCCTAACGTCGCTGCTGGCAACGCTTCGCGAAAAGAAGCGTCTTCCAACGAATTATTCCGTCTCTGTTGGCTTGACTGCTCGAGCTGCGTCTTGACATCGTTTCCAGCGGGACTAATTTGCAGGACACTCAAATTTCGACGCGGTCGAATGTAAGACACCCACCGCGACGATGAATAAAGACGTTAAAACAGAAACAAAGATAAAAGAAGCTAGCGTTGAAAGCGATTAAAAACCAGGAATCGCGTAGTCGGAGGCGAAAACAAAGAGAAGAGACCTGGGAATTGACTGTGCCGAGCTTCTGGGCCATCCACAACCGAAACGAAGACGATGCCAGCGAAAAGATCGACGAATGAAAGAGTGCAACATATATTTATCCACGGAGCGCCGCGGAAACTGTGTGCTGCCCTCGAGCTGTTTTTGGAAGTTACCTTCGGGGAGTGGGGCTCCGCAAACAGAGGCTAAAAGGTTTGAGAGAAGCACGCTGAAAAGAAGTGGTTGCTGCTACCCGTTAAACCGTGAAATACCATCCGGAAACCCGGGAGCAAACGGTAATTTACTCGACTGTCTGTACGTTCGTCTCGAACCTTTCTTTCTTGGAATTATCTGCCCCCGAGTTTAAAGTATTGCGAAAATTTCAACCAACCATTTCGAGACGAAACGCCTGCTTCGAAGTCTCGCAAAAGCAATATTTCCACTTGTTGAAATTTGTTGACTTCAGATTTATCTTTCATATTCTTTATCATATTTCAAAAATTCCAAAGTCAACATTCTCGGCGCCCCCGAAGGAGCTGATTTAAGAATATGAGAGAAAACTTTTTAGAAACAAGTGATTCCCTAGTAATCATCGTGCTAGAAATTCTAGCCTAGAATGTCTTCCACGAGCAACAGATTAGAAAATAATTACCGCTGGTTGAGGTTTGCGCGTGTCACGGTTAAGCGTGTATTAATTCCATTTGCACTTTGGTTAAGTACCCGGTAATCAACAGCCATTATCGCCTCTCGTCGCGGTAATGCCATTAAAAATCAGTCCGAACCTTTCGAGCGTGGCTACGTAATGTTCCTATTTAATGGGTGAGCTGGTCGCCGCTGGTGGCAAGGCTTCTAAAGTTCCAGAACATGCAAACCATGCACAGTCGAAACCGGTGATTGGACCAATTCAGGAACATGCTAGTTCATACTGATAGGTATAGGTTTCCCAGCACTGCTTTGAGGCATTAAACAGGTATCGATATAAGTTCTCGACAGTGTTGCTTAAACGCATTTCCTGATATTTCTTGTAGTATCGATTACGTTCCAACATCGAGTACCATCGACACTTTAATGATGTTACGACGTAACAAGTTTACTAATAGATTTGTCAATTATTGGAATAACTTCGATCAAACGAGTATTAAAATTACAATTTCTTGGTTATTAATTTATCGTAGTTATCAAGTGATATCATTTATTCCCGTTAGTAAATTAATAATAGCAATGGAAACAATGATATTATTTACGCTTTATGTGCAGAGTTTCCATTGAGGCTGGAATGTAATTAAACAGATACCAAACTAACTGTAATTGATACAGAATGGTTTAATGCTAAAACATCAATTTCAAACCCAAACAATTCGATATCAATGCAGATCTCTGTTCTGTAACTGATCGCAACAATTAGCGTTCGGAAATCAGAGGAAAACCTAAAATTTCGCTTCGTGATACTGCATTTAAAACTACAGGAGGCACAAGGCATTTTTCAAGCTTTTTATAACATAAAACAACGTAATGTAAACATTGCTAGAGAGAAATTTGAGAAAAGAAAACGATCGTTTTTATCATACTTATTCCTAGCATTTTAAAAAGACTGTATAACGAGTCACGTCAAATTTACATTTCAATTTACCCTCGTTTCGCTGTTTGAAATGTCTTTCATTTAGATGAGAATGTTTCGCGTCCGTGGCGCGAAGAATGGTGTGCTCGGGCACAGTAGGATATGGGCGTCCGTGGTCAGCCGCGCGTACAGTAGAACGCGACTACGACCAGCCAGACGAGCAGAGCGAGAATGCGCGGTCAGTCGGGCGCGTCAAACGTAAACGGAACTCCTTCGGGTCCGTCTTTTGAAAGGACGTATCCCGAAGGCAAAGTCAAACACCATCGCTGTAAATCCGCAAGGAGCAAAAGCAACACCATGATCTGTCTTTATTTTCGGTACGTCTTTGCGAAAGGCGGGATTGTTCGTTCACCGTGAAGTAACCATTGTATTTGCAGCTGCAACCAAAGAAACACCAGTTCCCAGACACCCGGTGTATCTATTCAAAAGGCTGAGTGGGTTAGGTAGCGAAACGACGTCGAAACTACCGCAGTTCCAATTGCGAACCACAGCGTCCAAGAGGAACGGATGATCCGATCGCTGATCGATGGGACGCTCGACGATTAGCGGTAAACGCTGATTAACTTAAAACTGGAAACTGGAAGATTTCCTTGCAGGCAAACGCAGTATGTTTTACCTACGTTAAATAAAGAAAATAATTAAAGAGTGGGTTAATTGAAATCGTAAAGCGCAGATTACGGTTCGTCCCGTGTCGTTCCTGCAGTCTAGAATTAACTCCGCGGCTAGATTGCGGCCCTCCTTATGAAATTATCCCGAAGTGGATGAAGATTTCTTCCTCTGCCCGTGATGGGAACGAAATTGACGTAAAGGGACGGAACCCGCAGCCTTATCCGACATGGTAACGAGCTCTCCTCTTAGTAAACTTCCGTCCTAACGCACGAAGTTTATCCGCTGCCTTGGTAAATGCCTCTGATCTCTGTCCGTCGGCGTCGAATATCGAAGTTCCGCGGAGATAACTTCTCGAGATAATCAGCTCGTTGGTTTAGGAACCTTCGATCATCGTTCGCCATCTTTTGCCGACGTTTCCCTTCCTTGAACTTTGACTAGGCTGCCCACGATGAAACAACTAATCAAATGGAGCTTGCCCGTCAAAAAATAAACGATAACCAGATTCATCCGAAATTCGAAAACAAAACGAGGTCATACCAGGAAGAAAATGGATGAAAATTGTCTAATATTCTCCAAACGACTCGCTAATAAAGAGAAAAGCATGGAATACGTGTCGCAACAGTAGGAATAGGCCACTTTTCACCGGCAGAGATGGTCTTTATCGCGTGCACTCGAACACGCTCTGGTGCCGAGAGTGCGCCAACAGTTTCCATTTCAGGATAACGTCTCTAGAAATTCGAAGTCGCCTTTCATCGAGGCCGTTCGTAACAGGAGACAAAGGGACATTTATTCGCCGCCGCCACCGGAACCCAGTCTCTCCTTACGAATTACTTTCGCGTCGAGAATCGATTTCCAATCGCCCGCGGCCAGGATCTCCGCTGTTGACTCGGCACGAATCTGATAAGATGGGACAATCGCGAGAGGGTAGGTGCGCAGAGAAGTGGAACAGGAAGATTCGAGGAGTGGAAAATGAGCGAAGGGCCTCGAGGCCTTTGTAATACATATTCTTCCACGGACTAACAAGTCTAGAAATTATTCGTGAGAACGATTAAAATTTAACAGAGACCGATACGTACTTTATTAGAAAAACTGATGCACTGCAGGAAGGGATGAAATTGTTCCGACTTTGCCTGGGTGGCGGTGTTTTCCCGTGGAAAATTGAGAATCCGTACGCAAGGTGCCCTGGCAGCGTGAAACACGATCGGTCGGTGCTGTTCTTAATCCGGGAGCTCAAAGTGCCACGATAAAAGTTTTCGAACCAGGCAGGAGCGAGAGATGTAAATTCATCGGGGCTTCGGAGAGGCACGGGGATAAAAGGAGACGTGGAAAACAAACGATGGGAAAGTTTCGCGGGCCGCAGAGCGGAAAATCGCTGGCTTCCCAACTGAAGAGCACAGTAAAGCGGCAACTTCAACAATGACTAGGGTACAGAAACAATTTTTTTCCACCGAGAACTTGCTACGTCGCGGAACGGAACTCGTTAATGAAATTCTTTTGATCGAAATCTTGCGTCGAATTCAATTTTTCCTCCGATCGTTTGAATTCCATTAAAAATGAAACCGTTACAATTAGAAAACAGAATAATTGTTCTTTAACACATAGTGTTCTTTGAGTACGCTATGGTAGAGTTCAGTTCCACTTCAGTCTCCTTTTGTAAATCAATCATTGTTATAGTATCTAGTTACTGACAACATATTACGATAACTGATCGGTTCATTTCCTGCATTTATAGCAATCGATGATACGGATAATAATGCAAAACGTATGCCGCATAAATTCCATAAATTAATGTAATAATATTAACAGCCCATTTGGTATAAGTAGATACATTTTACATACGCAATATTTTGATATAAATTATCATTGCTATTGCTCTCCATCATTTTCATTTCTTCTGTGCGATTCTCTGCTATTTATATTATTATATAATTATTTAAAAGATTTCCTTCCTTAATCGGCATTAATCCCCTTTCTTCCCAACATCAGGGGAGTTCGAAGCGCCTGGCTACTTGTTTGTCGAAAATATCGATAATCTGTACAAAGTTGCGGCAATCCATTGCAATTTCATGTATCGAAAGACTCGATTGCGTGGCCGGGATTTCTTTCATCTACTCGGGGCTCCACTTCGATTTGAAGAAGGCTTGCCCGTAGGTTCAAGACGAACCAGATAAGATGGCGGGACGAACGAAGAAAAAGGAACGCGGGGCACGTAGAGGATAGTGGAAGCTTTGTCGACTCGCAAAGTGGAAAATGGACGAAGCGACTTTGCGGTTAAAGGATCCAACAAAAGTGGATCTCCGGGAAACCTTTCACCGGTAACACGAGTTTCAATTTTTCTAATGGATTAAGGGCTAACTTGCATAGCAATTATCGCACCGTGCAAACTGTTGTCGCGGTCTACAGGAGATTCTGGTTGACGAGAAGGAACGATTTCTCGAGGAACGAAGGAACGTTCTCTGATGGGTCGTACGAGTATCTTGCCTCCTTTGAAAATAGGCTAGTTTCAAAGTTCAGATTGAAATTAACGAATGCGTTCGCTTTATATATTTTGAAATTTGCGTTGAGAAGTAGTGGATAAACGTAACCCTTCAAGAATCGCGGGAGAAGTTTGGTTCGCGGGACAAATTTGTTTTATCGATTCGCGAAACGAGTCGTATCGTTTCGCAGCGCGCTCGACAATGATCCCGAGTTCCCTCGTCGCAATCCTTTAAATTAACGAGACCACGTTGCAGCTCCAACAAGGACCAAACGCGTCGAGTGTATTGCAAATAAAATGGAACGCAAAAAGTTACCCGGGACAGGCGAGCTATACCAAGTCACAGAGAGGACAAAATGAACGCGCGCGAGCTTCGAGCTAACCGGGGGAACCGATTGACGTAAATATTTAAAGTTTCCGGAAGAAGGCGGATCTTTAATCTCGCTAATGACACGCCACGGTTATGCGAACCATTTCCTCGCGTTTTAACCCGTTGTTTGCATTGCTGCGTTGCGTATTAAAAGTAAACGAGTTTGGCCAACTTTGCGGCCGCTTCGAATTTGAATGAAATGGAAAAATTCCAAATTTTAGCGGATTCGTCGTCTGCGGTAAAATTAGTTTGTTCGAAAGTCGAATAAATAATATATGAAAAGCTCAAGTTAAAGCAATTAGCATTTTTTAAGGAACCTATTTTAAAATATTCTCTTCGAAATAACAATTCAATTTTCCTCCGAGAGTTCGCCAAAAATCTTTACGAAGGGCTGCGGGACGTTGGAATATGAAAAACACTGGAGCTTGGCTCTCCGCGAATGTGCCAAGAAATATTTGTTTTGAAGGAAATCCAGTCGCGGAATCGATGCAACGCGATTCCTGTCGACTACGGCGACTAATTAAATAAACGACAGAGCTGAGCGGCCATTTATCCCGGCGAATCGAGTTGAAAATCGATTCACCATCGAAAGGGCGCTTCGACTTGACGCGCACGAACGTCGCTTGGGGTCGAGATCCTCTTGCCAGAGCATGCATTCAACATTGATCAGATCGAGGAAACCAGAACGGACATCGGAGTGGAAGGAAATGGCTGGAGGGAAGAAAGGCCGCCGCGAGGATAGCGTCGCAGAAAAGAACAGGAGCACGCGGCGGATAGGAAGGCGATTCGCAAAGTAGAAAATGGACGAGGTGACTTCGGGGTTAAGAAAACCGACGGAGCACCTGCTGGATCGAACCAAACCAACTCGAACGGTGCCGTGTCAATTTTCTGCGGGGTTTCGAACTTGCCTAGGTAGCAATTTTGACTCGCGTTGGCCCTTGGAGACTGCAAAATCAAGATTCCTTCGAAAATGCACTGTCATTGCGTCTTGTGATTCTTGGGAAGTAACTGTTGTTGTTATCTTTGAGATTTAGAACTTTGCTGGGAGAAACAACTTGTGCATCGGAGGTGGAGTTCTTTATTTTTATATCTTCGGATAGGAACACCAGGAACAATCTTGGAAGATTTAATTTTAAATTTGATTTCTAATGAAACGAGTGGAAAGATCGAGCAAACTAAGAAATTTCACCGTGATGGACTGTTGTCACGGATGAGAGATCCAGTGGCGACGCGTATGACTATTAAGAGCGACAGGCAGCACTTGCGTGAATCACGATTATGTCACCAATAATAGGAGAGAAGGGTAGATATTAATAGTGACAAGCAGCACCACGCTTCATCCCGCGATGGCTTCAATGGATCGATGTCGCCCGAGCGCTCTGGTCGGATTAATCCAAGATCAAGTTACAGTCAAGAGTATCGCGCGACTGTGCACGATATCGCCTTTGAATTCAAGAAGCACGAGGACTCAGGAATACCGCATAACCGAAATGAGCTTCGCGTGCTCCAAGGTTATCGACGCCTGAGCGAACCTCTACAATTAATAATTTCCGCTAAACTTGACGCTCGATATTCACGCATGGATTTCCATATTTTTTCGACGATCAATTTAACAGCACTACTCGAACAAAAAGTTCGATTAGCTGGACAAGCTAGCTTGGTATTTGTACTCTTTTTGCATTTTACGTGCATACTGACAAACTTCATTCGTCGTTCTTGAAACTAATCAATTCTACTTGGCGGTCGTATAAAGGGTTCTATTTAAAAACTTTTACATGCTAGATTAATTAAAATTTTAGCGCCCAATGCATCGACTAGAAAGAGGATCGTGGAGTAATCCACGTTAAAAAAAATTTTTCTCACCCTCGTTAAATTGTATGACTCATCACGAGGAGTCTTCCTATTCTGAAGAACAGAACCCTAAACTGTAAGGCCGTAAAGATTAAGAGTCTTTTTCTAAACCGTGCCGTGAGCTCGAAAAGATTAAGAATCTTCTTCTGTGCTGCGCCCTGAGCCCGTAAAGATTAACAATCTTCTTCTAAACTCTGCCGTAAGCGTAAAAAGGTTAAGAAGCGGCGATCTAGTGAGAGACAATGTAATTAGCGCGAACCGACGAGAGAAGGCGTTATCTGATAACGCGAAATCGGTAGATCGTATTTCACGGGGACGTCTCGACGTTTTCGAGCCGCAGAGCATCCATCGCACGGATCATCGGTCCGTTTCCGCGTCAGATTCCGCCCCCGCAAATTCAGAATTCACGGCAGCGCGATTCAGGGTATCCCGCGGGAGGGATTAGCCGTCTCCCTCCAGGGTCTGCTTTGATAACCGTTATTAATTGTGGTCATTGTCGCGGTCTTCGTCGCGGCATCTGTAGGATTCTGGGACTGGCCGACACCTGCGTTACTTCGTACTCGAATTGTACTGCTCGAGGATTTCGCAAACCGCCCCATTGGCGCTGTCAGTGAAGCATGCTGCTGACCCACGTATCGACCACCAGGGGCTTCCCCGAACCCCGCCTCGGGACCGCGGGTACGGGGATGGATTTCTGGCACAAGGCACGGTTCTCTGCACACGCTCCACCCTGCTCGATTCTCGACACCGATATTCCTTCGTCCTCCCTGTTTACATCGTTCTTCTCGCGGCTCGGATAAGGTCCAGCTTCCTCTCTGCGCGAATTACGGATCCCAAACACTTTCTGTTCTCGCCTTCGACCTTAAACGATCGGGAATATTAATATCGGAACGCTTTGCACTTCGGTTTGTGCTCTAGAATTCTCTGATTCCTGGCAGACGGGGCTAGAATGTAGAATGTGAAAAATTGACCCACTTTTTTGTCCTATTTTTCATTCTTTAAAGTAAATAAATGTTAAAAAACCTAACCATTAAAATAAGTGCGAAAATCGTACGTGCTGTCGTTGCTAAGACATACAGGGATTCAGGTGGAACACGTTCTCGGAGATTAAAATAAATTTTACAGTTCAGCTGTCCTGCGGGATGAAGACCTCTCGCGTGGCGTGAATCCCGCGGATCTGTTACTGTCAGTCTTTCCCTAAACGCGCTTGCGCCCCGAGTGCATAATAAATTTCAAAGCTCACTGCCGCTGGCAGACTTCAAAATAAAACGTTTTTCAACCAGCGCAAGTTTTTTTCCGGAAAAAGAAATCGGTGAATTGAACCGTGCGACGCTTGCTCTTACGAAAGAGGATTTCCATTAGGCGCGTATAAAAAATCAATTTCATTTTTATTGGATTTTTCGAATGTATGTACATATCGAATGCGCGTACGTAACGTACGTAAAGCAGGTATGAATCCATCCTCTTCGAATTTTGAGGGCAGTAATCGCTTACTGGATCGGATAGATGGCCAATTTTTATCTGCATTTTCGGAACGTTCGTTTAATTGACAATCTATTCGTAAAGTTTTGGTGTGAATAGCGACAATGCTCGCGAGTGAACAGGAATTTCATTAATGCGATGAAAAATTGAAGTGAAGATTTGTTGTCGACTGGTGTTCGATAGATCGGTCAGAACGATTTTGCTGTACTAAGAACAGATGTATCGGGATTTATGAACGGCTATAAAATAATTACTGCACGCGTCGAGACGTGACACGTCATACGCGCCGCTATTAATTTCGCGCTTGTTACTTTTGATCAATTATCCCAAATCGAGCGATTAATCGGTAAATCGATCGATTCAATTAGTCATTTCACCAGCTCGCTACGCATCCTAATATTACTAGCCTCGCGGCCAATTTTCGTTAATTAAGTGAATGGACGGGAATGCATAAATGCGTCTACGTGAATGAATAAATGATCCTCGTATATTAATGAGCGCGATTAAAAGATTTTGCGTATCAACGCCTCGTAACAGGAAGAAAAATCAATCGAAACCTACCCAACCGTTGCAAATTCCAACGAAAATATCAACCCTTCCATCTTCCTTTGTTCATTCTTTACTTTAATTATTTTAATGCCCTCCGTAATATCTATTTGCGCGGATGTTTCATCGTGACATACTTTACGGACTCACTTCGAATAACGATAAAAAGAATCTACAAAAAGTGTTACGCTTCCGTTCAAATAAATCGAAGTAACCTTCGCAACTCGTTAAGAGAAAAAATACTTGAAAAAGTTCACCTCCTCGAGAATTACGTTGGACGAAAGATGGTTAAACTTTTATCCGAAACAATTTTCCGTAAATTTACGGAGGAAGCCTCGAAACTTGCCCGGGAACATTTACGTGAAACAGTCCGCATAGGAAAAAAGGAATTTGATTTTACTTTCCATTAATCCATTAAGTACCACTGTCCTATTTAAAGGACGCTCCGAGGAACATTTTTCCGACGGCATTAACATTTATTCGAAAATTATGCAATTTTCAAAGTCTCGAGTTGAGATCCGAATACAGTGCGACGTAATTTTTTTACAACCGTTTTTTAGATAGTTTCTGCAGTGGTCCTCAAGGGCTATATCTATGTTTTATTATAGCTATAGTAGAGGTTCAGCGATCCCGAAGTATCCGAGCTATAGGGGGACGAGTGGGTCCCAATGGATTACTGGAATCCTTAATGGGAGAATTATAAAGAGAGGTATCTAAGCAAATGTAAATGCAAAACAATGTAAAGCAAGAATTAAATGCATTTACGGAATGAACAAATACAAGACTGAGGCATTATTATACATAAAACATACTCACTGGCATTCCGAATAAATACTTTACAGTATTCCGAAAATCTCATCAGAAGCCGTTCATCTTTTATTCGTTGCACGAAATTTTTCACCCTGGGGGCCTTCGCGAGGCAATGGAAGCGATACTCGGAGGAACACGCGAAGGAAGACGAATTCGGGTGGCTCTCGGGTCGTATGTTCTTACGATTGTCGAATTGGAAAACAATTTGAGCACGAACGTAGCTCCTCGTCGGGAACTAAGAGACTAGGCCGCTGAGGGGGAAGGTAAGAAGGGAGAATCTATCGGGGAAAAAATCCGAGGAAACGTCGAGGCGGAAGTCGAGCGAGCGGAGGACTGGAAGGCAATCGCGGTGTAGGATCGCAATAAATAGCTCTCGACGAAACACAGCCTGGACAAGTGGTTGGAGAGAGCGGTGAAAGACTAGCATGGCAGTGGGGAGACAGATCGATAAATAAATTTGTCGTCCGTGGAAACACGGCCGGGTAATGGCGTCTGAAAACTCCGAGGGATGTGGCAATCAGCAGGGAACCCGATGTGCGCCACGAGCTTTTCGCTCCAGGCACGCGGAGGACGTTCCAAAATGAGCAACGAGAGCGTGTAGCTCCGCTCGACAACGTTTTTTCACTATGGGTCAGACTCGATAAATAATATTCTGTCCCGGCAGTTTGCGGATCGGCGACATGCTTTACGACATGTTTACGACTGCATTACTAACGTTCTTAGTCTTGTTTACATTTATATAGTGTCTCACTGTGAAAACCTCTGCATCGGTAGAAAACGACAGAAAGCTTGATACGTTGTTTCGATAGAACTGATGTTACATTTGTTTCAAAGCAGAGGCAACTCTTTTAGTCGAACTTGTGACGACTCCACCGAGACAATAATTATTTAATGGCACCTAATTTCAACGATCAAAAGTCGTACCTGTTAAACTTTGAGAGGCATAACACACACCTTTCATGTAAAAAATATCGAGTGCGCTCGAAACTCGGGGCGAATGTTCGCGCGATTATTCGTGCTCCGGAGTGGTCCTCGTGGCAAAATAAGAGTACGAGATTAAAACGGGAACGAGTGGGACGAATTCGCTAAATGATAAATTCGCGAGGGAGCTGAGTGGCTGAGAAGAGGAGCCCGGAAGTGGGCAAAGACGACCGAAAGAAAAATACGGGCGCGGGTCTACGAGAACGAGTGGATATATACACGTGTCTGTCGTGTTCCAGTGGATTCGGATGCCTGTAGAAAAGTAATCAAAGGATGCTCCACTTTGGGCAAAGGAACAAAGGATTCTTGTACAGTTACGAGTGGAGATTTTTCATCTGGAGATAAGAAAACGTTTCCGTTCACGAGGAAAATAGCCTGACCGTTACTTGGGAAAACGAATTCTGAATGCACTGTTTATTCGGTGTCGATCATTCTAAAGAGATTCTTCCGCATTGTTTCGCGATGGCTTGGTCCACCAACCGAGGACAAAGTTCCGAACCTCACGGAGGACCGCGATTCTTTCTCGTAGATTTCGTTTCGTTTATTAAATCGTCCCCTGCAAGAGGGGTCGAGACAAAGCGTGTTCGAGACACGATAAGGATTTCGACTCGAAGGATAACATCGAAAACAAAGGAGAGCAGTCGCCAGAGCCACTTGACCTGCGATAAACACTCCGGCAAGAGGCTGGGAAACGAGACGAACGAACAGTTGCGAGCTGGACAGAGAAATGAAATAATTCGGACTCGAGTAATGAAATTCGAGTAAAGGATTCTTAATTTCGATTTCGAATTCGATTAGAATGGATCATTTTAGAAATTCTTGACGTGATAGCGTTAGTGGAACGAAATAAGGGCCACTGTAAATTCGCGGTGAAACGAAACCTCGGGTACCCGATGGTCGATCTTGACCGAAGCTCGATTTCCTCGTAAAATCAAATACACTCGGCAGCCCCGACTGGTATCTAGTCCTGATTCGATTTGCTGGTCGGCAAACGAAGTGTCTATGGGAGATCGAGCTGGGCGAGTTTATTCTGCGAAGGGAAAATAAAAATTTCTTCGACGTTAGGTGCGAGGAACGTTGGGGAACGAAACACTTGACTGGAAGAAGGTTGCAAGGTTCATCTGAGAATTGAATTAGTTGGATCTGCTACTATGGCACAGGCAAACTTCTTCGACGACAGTCAGTATGAATCAATTATCCTTTCTACATGTCATTTTGATCTGATTCATGAAACTTGTTAGTTTGCAATGCAGTTTCATCGGAAACAAATATTTATTCCTGATATTGAACGGTCCATGGACTACACCAGGCGGGAGTTTATTAATCTCGAGAGCTACATTGACATTTGAAACAATATGGGACGCGTGACAACTTTGCGATTAATGATCCTCGCCGAACGCTGCATTTCACGACGAGTGATATCCACTATGTTGCGCAAGTGTCTAGAATAATTTAAACTACTATCAGAACGTGCTTCGAACAAAATTATGAGCCATTCAACTAATACAATGATAGGCAATCTACATAGCTCTGTGAATCGCTACCATACCTTTTATCCATCTCGCAAATTGAAATCGACCTGACTTATCAACCATTACACATTCCATGTCGATAATTGTGTTATTTACTCCAGATTTGTTCAGCATCGATTATTTAGGGTTACCCAGTCGAGGCTCAACCAAGACGACTATTCGCGCGAATCGAGCAACCCTAGTCGATCCCAGTAGAAGAATTCTCCCAGGTACACGATTCGTGTAAATTAGGAAAAATTCATACGAGGAGCGCGACGTAGAGCTCGACGTGCTTTCACAACCGTCGTTCGCATCGCTCTCGAAACCGTTCTCCCGCGGAGAAATATTTTCACGTCTTCTCGACGCGACGTAGGTTTTTATTTCCATTCTGCTTGTCGAGCCGTCCCGCGCCCTATTCGTATGCACACACGCGAAACATCGCCAGTGATTCGCCTGAATTCTAAACCTCATTGCGTCTCCAACGAAACGATAAGCTCTCGCGGGATGAACGATCCACGAGCAAACTTGAGGCAAACTTTATCTCGGCACGCGCGTATCGCGAATCCGGCTGAAATTGTTTCGCCAACTCGATAGCCGAAACAATCCTTGCTCGAGTTCGAGTCGATTCGAGTTTCAACTCTTGAACCAACAGGTGCGACGATAATTCGTTAAATCGAGGTTCTGGCCACTTTAAACGAAAAGTCAATTATAAAAAAAATGATTTCTCACAATTTCTCATAAATGGTGGGAAACATCTCTTTAGTAACCCATTTGCCTGCTTGCACACCTCAGTGATGCAAAAAAGAAGGGTGTACTTTCTTTATAAAATTTGTCAAAGGAGGAACTTATTTTTACATGAGAGAAAGTTGCTCGCTCGAGAGTATCGCGTCGAGGTTTGAGTCAACACTACACACTTTCCGCTTGTCAATTATTCAACCGAGGGTGCTCGTAAAACGAGCCTCGAGATATTTATCCTGTAGGCGGGCCGAGAGGCTCCCAACAAGTTGTACGCTGGCAAGAATTGCGAATGGAATTCCATGAAAGAAATATCGCGATTCAGAATTGCGGGCTCGCGGTGAAATCGTGATAGATACTCCTTTCGAAACGTTACGATAGTAATAATTTATTTTAGACAGCCAAACCTAGGTGTTAAACACATCGAGCATTACATTTCAAAAAGTACGATAGTAGAGAACTTTCTCGTTGCCATTTACAAAGAATGACTCGCTACTTAACCTGCCAACCAATGGGATAGAAAATGATCGAAGTGTACGCTCAACGACGCGGCGTAAATTCTCGTCGGTTTTAATGGTTTCGACTGGCACGTTAATTTTCAGTTAGCTTACAGCTTGCGGCGCCGAGATGCTTTGCGAACGAGCCCCTCCCAGGGCCAAGTACCATCGTCCCGGAACAACAGCTAAGGTTGTTAACTCGTAGCTTACGCCAGCCCCGGAAGCTAAGTGCATTATCTTTTACGGGGAGCATGAATATCAAAAATGATAACTCTCGAGGCCGTGGCGTTGCGGACGGAGGCTCTGCGGAACCCTGTTACAATTTTCATTACCGCCAACGACACTGTGTCTCGATAATTCGAGTTCTCCCTAATCGAAACTCCTCGAAGCTCGCGACGCAGTCGCGTTATGAACTCGAGAGGAAGCGGTGTGCTTCATTCGCGATTCCCTTGGCGAAGAGCACTGCCACGAGTTTTTCAAAGTCGATAAGTTCGGTATCGAAACGTTTTCCGTTTTCCGTCGACTCCAGACGAAATTCTTCGAGGCAGAGGCTCGAACCTCTCGGAGCCCACCGAAGTTTCGATACTTAAAAGTTGGTCGTGCGGGCGGCGCGCTTAATAGAATTCCTATACTCAAGGCAAACAGCGAGTTAGGTGTACGAGGAGTAACGGACAAATAAACTTTCCGGATTAGCGGGACCGGGAGCCAGATTAATTCAATATGGCGGCATTACTTGGATAATTTCCAAACCGCGAACGAACGTACCTTGAGGTGTACATCCCAAGACCCCATCCACGTCTCGGAGTAGCTGTAATGTACAGTATTCCGTGCAAAGGATGGTGCAATCGGAACAACGGAGAGACCTCTGCCTGTCTACCTAACTTCAATTTACTCTTTGACTCTGTAGACGCTGGAGACTTTGCTCCTTTTTCTTCTGGCCATACGTATCGCCTTAGAACAGTGGTAACAGAGCTTGCGAGTTTAATAATGGAACATAAATTTAGCAGTAAGCTTCCTAGAAAAATCACTCGTATACGACGAAGCGACCGACAATAATCCTCGAAAGAAGGAGGGGGCAATGGCTGCGTGCGAAACGGCAATGTAACGCTGGTTAATAAAGGCGGATGACGAAGGTTGGGAAATCGATAGCCTAAAGAGCCGAATCTACGCAGAAAGCAGGGCAAACTACTCAGCAGAGTTCGTTGATTGGTTAACAAGCTGAATACCCGCGTAACGTTTCGAACCGTCATCCGGTCAAGGGAGGAAGCGAGAGCCAGACTGGAGAATCGAAACTCTGAAACTCGCCGGATTCAACTTCTCCGATATTGCTGGTCCTTTGACAGAGAGACACCGTAGAAGTTACGTTTTCGGTCGTGCTAACAGATCGACATGCAACGAACAAATCTATCGCTACGTAACTTCGATATCAACCGAGCTCGCTACGGCCAATTTCATCCCGTCTAGTCGCCGTGCGCAACAAGAAACTGGTTTGTCAGGTCACACACACGCTTCCGTGCTCGATTGGATGCTCTGCGTCGCGAACCGTGGATTGTCTCTAGCGAAGGAAACAACTGTTTCCATGTAAATTGTTTGTTTCGAGTACACGTAATCGTATCAAACAATTCTCTTTCTTTTTTCGATCATGATACGTAACCAAACTCTATCCTCCCATTCTATATACAGTATTCAACTAATTCGGTTTATCTTTTCGTCGTCGATATAACTGCGCAATGTATAACGTGGAATTATAATTATTTTTAAGCTCGAACTCCCAGCCACGTTTCTACAGCGAGTAAACAACAGAATTATTTACTCGCAGCAGTCATACGCGGACTGTAATGGGTATTGATGAAGATTGTAGAATGAATGCGCTTTCCTACGAAACAAATGCATCAGGCTCCTGCAAAAATGCGCCTGGATCCTAGCCAGGATACAAAATTTCGCGTGCAGCGAGATATTTAACCATAACGTAGAAATAACGATGATGACTGGCAAAGTTTTGTTTCAGCGCGAAAAAGGCACTCTTTGTTTTCGGAACTCTGTATATTGTGGGATTAACAAAGTGCGTGATGTTCGTTTATATTTCGAGAGCTACGAGTTACGTAGCGACGCGAGTCGAATTTCAATTTGGAATTTCGCTGAAAGAAACGGGAGCGAGACGCTCCTGAGCTTGCAAGAATTCACGGCTGACGTGTTCGTTCTCCTGGCGAGGGCGTTTTTCAATTTCGTGCGGAAATGTTCGTGCGTGGCGCCGATAAAACAACAGGGAAACAAGAACGGTAGACGGCGAGGGGTAGCGCAATGCTCGTTATCGTCATCAATTTAGAAATATCGAAAATCTTAGCGTGTCGCAGTCGTGTTCTAGTCGGTACTGGGAAAAACGAGTTCGACGCCTTTTGCGTGGAGACAAACGTTTACCTGGCTGCTAGGGTTGTTCGACGCCCACAACCTACCACCTACTTCCTCTGGATTTCGTGTGCACACATGCCGACACCGCTATCGTTGGCTTTATCGCCACAGTGGAAAGTTATATTCCCCGAGGCCTTGCATAGTGTATTTTACGAACTCTAATTGTCGGCTGGCCTGTACGCCAACGCGCTCACAAAATTGGTAGCTGCCGTCCTGTTACGAATGAGTCGCGCACAAGCGTACACCAAAGAGCGACGACCACGTTGGCAGAATCATTTTCACGTAAGAATTACGGACTTCTCGCGCAAGGAATTTCCGCGCTGGTTCTCGACGAGGTTAGCGCTTTTCAGCGAACTTTATGCGAGGTTTTATCGTCATGTTAATTTGCGATCCTCCGCTACGGTCTCGAAAATGGGCTACAGACAAGAAAGGAAACAGGTCACGCGAAAGTTGCGTCACTGTACTACTGAACAATCATTCCAACGAAACAATTCGCTTCTGCTCGAACCATGCGGGCTGACCTGTTGACGGAGAACCCCGCGAAAATTTCTTTTCGCGTTTCTTTCCATACGTTTACTCGTTTCTGGTCCGAAGAAGCTATTATACGAAGCTAGGAAAGTTTACATGGAAAATTTATTAAACTATTATTTAGACTTACCAAAGCCACGTTGATTTGCCTTTGTCGCTGTGCGACTGCTCCAGGATCTATTTTTTTCGCAAGATATAAGTACTCTGTGACCAACGAGGTCGTGAAAGAGTTCGATTGATTTTGTTCCAACTGTAGAAAGTCGCTATAACCGAGACGCGTCGCGGTTCGTTCGACAGCACACCTTTCAACGAGCGATCGAGTCCCCCGGTAGAGCGTCGTTATCGGTGGGTTCACGTGCGAGGCGTTGCTGATGAATGGTCCCGCGTCTGCAAAGGCACACCCGTCACGCGAAACGTTATTTATAACGTTGGCTTGGGAGCTTGTACATCGGCCAGAACGGTTTTTTGAATGAACACCGTGACACGCCGTTGCGAATTGAACACGATCGGTTCCATGGACTTCGTATCGTTCAATACACGGCCATGTCTCGCGTATCGATAACATTTGTTTCTCGAATCCGCCATGGGGAGTCGTCTCCGGGTTTGTTTATATTTGTTCAGTCCCTCGAGCTTTGGAAAAGCGATGAGTCCACCAAAATTCATGGCGTGGGTAAAAAAAAAAATAACCTCTCAGAAAGGCAGAGCTATAAGGGTAAACAAACACGGTTGGAAAAGAAAGCATGAAATTTGGTAGCAAGATCGAAGAATTATTGGAATGTAAGGACAGGCGAGGACTTTGTAAACAGCAGAGGCGAAGGATCCATCTCTGTCGGACAGTCAGCCAACCAGAACACTTGGAGCACAGGAGTAATGTGGTAGAGTTTACGAGCACAGTATGAATAACGAAGACACGAATTTTGGATACGCTGAACAAAAGAGGATGGCCGAGAAGAAAGACAGGGGCTATAAACCACGGTACGATAATCAAACAGGCAGACCACCAAGGATCGAGAATGTATGAGTTTAGAATCGTTTGACAATACACGGCGGGAAGGATATAAAAGACCTAAACGAAACAAAGTAGATACAGTGGAGCAATAAAATGTGTCTCTCGAAATATGTTTCGTCAAGCGTATACCACCATGATTCTCAGTCTCTCGATTAAAGGTCTATTTACACATATCCGTAACGTGTCAGTTCCGTAATGTTCCATCAGTGTCAGTGATTTTAAATATTCTTCTGTTGTTTTTGAATGGGCATGTTCACACACGTCCGACACCGCTCCGTGACGTTACTGATATGGTACGGATACGGAACTGACACGTTACGGACATGTGTAAATAACCCTTAACCCTAGCGGTATCGCTTTTCGGTGTCGAGATCATCGCTAGGAAAAAATATTTCCAAGCTCGCCACAGTTTCCAACGAATTGTATCGACATTGGCTCGTAATTCTCGCACTCGATACAGCATGAGTGTGCGCGAACGAGTAACGTGTATTCATTGCACCAGAAGCAGAAGTTATTACATCAGAGTCACACGTGCGCGAAATTTCTCCTGCAAATATTTCACAAAGCGAGGGGTTATAAAGTAGATTTCATCAAACTTTCCCAGATAGTTGTTAAGCATGAGGCACACGTAATACGACCGCTGCCAACGTCATTTATTTCCCGGGTGTCGTCAAAATATTATACCTTCTTTACATATTTTGCATGCGCATCTGTCTCGGGTGGCGCATACGCTAACGCTCCGTGATGCCATGAGCCGGGTCTAATGGTATCTGATCGCACGTGACGCGCGACGAGAATTAAAATTACGAGCGAATTTTTCAACCTGTCGCGCATAATGATCCTTCGCGTTTCATTTGTCGTATTACAGAACCATTCTTCTCTCCAAACACCGCTTCCATTTCGAATCCCATCGCGTTCTTGTGGGACCTCCGATCCTCCTCGAGACACCCTCTGCGACAGAAATCTTTCAGCCATTTATTCAACTAATTTTAGGAAAGATTTTTCAACCTATGATACCTATGATATATCCCTACAAGCGATGAAAACAAAGTATAATGCTTGCGTAACCCAATCCCCTGGAATTACTTTCACACGCAGATAAATGATCGCATTCGAGCTAGTGATCACGCGTAACGGCCAGCGTTGTAGACTCGCGTGTCCACTTTCATCTGGACCATCTAACAGCATTAATAGCGTGCTGGGCGATCATCCCGTCAGATTTATGCGAGCTAAAATAAAAGCGGCACAGTTCCCGCGCAGCATTGAAAACCGGTGGATAGGGGACGGTTTTTCGCGCTTTCTTAACATGTTAATTACCCGCCCGTCTCTGAAAGTGTCTGAATACGCGAGGGACAGAGGTGAAGGGAACGGAACGGTGAGATTTTTCACGAATCGTTCTGTTGGAGTGCGCGAGGTGTCGTTATTTAGAACACAAAATTAAAAACTTACAGAAAGACGACGTTTTTCAAATGTACCTAGCAGTGTCTCGGAGACTATTCATAAACGATGTACGTTTAAAGACAAAAGGCGTGAAGCGTAATGCGACTTGGTGTTGAATACCTCGCAACGAGGTCTTCAAAGCGTTTCGTTCTGCGCAACCGCCGCTCAAAAGATCAGGCGACGGGGCAAACCTTCAAGAATCTGACCGGCTCTTCAATATCTCTGTCACGCACGTTTCTTGACACGAAATGAAGAAAACAAGCACGAAACAAGCGCACGAAACTTGCACTTGTCGTCCTACTATCTTGATAACGACCCAGCAATTACGAAGGTTCACGTATTATTGCGGCATTATCGTATACAAAGCGCATTAGCATACACTGTACGCCAGTAGCAGCGTGCCACGCATATTCAGGGTATTTCCTCAGTACTTAGTAAACATCATTTTTGTATAGCCACTACTCAAAATAAAATGTGCATGAAACACGAAAGAAAGATTCTTGTTCTCGATAATCGAAGAAGGCGAATTTTTAGTCTAACTTAACGTATGATTACATTTTGATATCATGTTCCTCAGCTTGTCATAATTCCAAGTAAATCACCAAAAATAATTTCCGAATTAACTTGTTTTTTTATTTAATTATTTTTTCTGTACATTTATTGTACCTCTGTGAAATCAATCGAATTGGCTGAATGGAGTATCCACGGTGAAAATGATACCAAACATGATCGTATTTGACCGACTTTTCGGTCAACGAGTAACATTGTTACAGCCGACGGATCAAAAGTGAGTATAAAGTACGTACATGTTATACACCTACGTGCGTAATTGAACAACCAATTCAGCTGCGCGAGCACGTTTCACAAAAAGTTGTTTGTTTAAATAATACAATGAAAAGTAACACAGGTGAATGTATTCCACCGTATTTTGGAATTCATACGTTGGAATATGTTATAACAAATTTTTAATACTGTTACTTAAATGAATGGATTTTTCTGAAATCCGATTACGTGATACATAGGTTTCAACTCCACCATTCCAGGCTGTTACCACCCGTTCGAATGGATGTTTGAGTAACAAACAAATACGATTTGAAGGATTCCTAAGGATTACCGTGTAGTTTTATAGAGACGCGTGATTCCTTTAAGACGGATTTCGAGTACTTTGATGAAACATGCTTCAAGTACACAAAAGACATTCCACAAGAAAAGCATACATGAGAATACACAGTCTGGCCAGCTCACCAGTCGACAAAAACCCACGCAAGAAACTCCTCTTCGTCTAAAACAAGCTTTATATAACGATCAAGCCACATCTAAAGTTACGTTCATCAGCAACAAGACATCCTGTACATCCGTGACGTTTTGGGTAACGTGCTCGACCTGAAATCACCACGCAGCGAGGGCTATCGTGCGATCTACAGCCCATCACCGGTAAATCCAGCGATCATGGTGACGCGTGAAATGAACACGCGGCTGAATCTCTGTCGGGGCATCGCGAGGGGCGCTCTAAAGAGTATCCGTGGATTTCATACCTCGATCCCGTGCTCCTCGCACGGCTTGCCACACTTTCTGTCCGTGACACACGGTACGTCGCGGGCCACCCTTAGGACTACGCCTACGTGTAGGTGAGCCCTGCTGGCGTCGGTGGCCAAGTCGGTGTACCCGTGCCTCGTTGTGTGGGTTGGACCTTACGTGTGCGCGAACCCTGTTCGTGGACCCTCTGCGCGTTTCCACCATCACCAGGAGGTGGATCGGAAGCGCGCATGCTCTCACGGCCGAGAATCTCCCCAGTCAGGGTAAATCTACCACCGAATCGAGACGTGGTGCGTGTCCCGTCGTCCTATATACGATGTCGCGTACACAGACGGGGGGTTCCCGTTGAAAAAAAAAATTTAACGCGAGTCCTTAGCAGTCTGAAAATGACGGGAATCCGCGAGACGACCGTCCACGGAACGTTCCTACAGACCTGGAGAGTGTGATCAGTGTGAAACGTGCGGAAACGAGTTTCGGTTGAACGAGATTTCGCGGACACGTGAAATCCTCTTGCTAAGAGGGCTGCTTCGGGCCCTGGATCGGACCCAAGAGGAAGCTTCCTCGAGAAGAAGCTTCTCCCTTGCTTCTAAAACCGATCTGTTTATATTCGAAAGAATATGACAAAGCGTCGATAGTTAGCGACATTCCGTCAGGTCCTAGACAGTGCGTCGGACGTTGTGTTCGTTTCAGGGTAATTCTTCCTTGGAAGTGACAAAACGGAATTATCTTTGCTCAGAGACGTTATTAATCGTCGACGAGTGTCTTCGAAGTTGTCGCCTCGACAGTTTGGACGATCGATATCATCCAAAGGAGCGATCGAAATCTGTCAGGTGTCGCGTTACGTCGGATCAACGTTCCGCGGAGGTCGCGTCGAAGAGTTCAACGATTCTAGCTGGGAGCGACTCCACCGCAGCGACAGTCGATTTCCCCTGACACACGTTTACAGGGAAAAGTTTCCTTCGTGTTTCATCTGTCCGAGCAAGCTGGGCATCGTCGAAACTTCGGGATCGTCGTCGAGTTCCGTGAGCGTGGGAGCCTTGTAGCCTCGACTGCGCGTGGATAGGAGTAGCGGCGGCCTATGGAAGATCCAGGAGACAACAATAGACGGCCAGAGGACGCGTTCGAGGCGATTGACGAACTGTGATTCGACTAATCGCGGCCGAGCCTCGGGTCGTCGGGTCTCGTGGTCGTCAGTGGACAGTGGTTTCCGATCTCCGCGCGATGACAACGCGTCACCGATAAGGATTTCCCGCGTTTGTGTTAGTACATGTCAGTGAGTGGACGGTGCGTTGTCATCCAGTGAAGAGGATGTGAATCGCTTCAGTACCAAAGTGAACGCCCCATCAAACATTTGCGGACATGGCTTTGAGGTGGCAAGCGAGGCTGTCCATTGCTGCCATTCTCTTCATGTGTACGGAAGGTAATTATCAGTCTTGAGCATGTCCTTTCGATAAAATGACTAGGATGGAAGAAATCGGATGCGTTTTATATGGACATCAGCTGTGGGAAAAAGAGTTTTCTGGACTAAAATACCAGCATATTATTGCGCTAGGCGACCATTGATGCGGTCGGTGTGACTCGAGGATATTTCTTACTAGTGTAGCGTTATGCCTTTTCGTAAAGTATTTATTCCACGTTGATCCTGTCTCCTTACGTTTCATCCTAGGAAAGATCATCTCCAGTTACATTAGTCATGGTTAATTACCAGTAAATCCATAGAATATTTCAGTATTAGAGTGCAAAAAAGTTAATCCATTGTTTAACACGAGGGTAGAGGCGTACCAGAGGCATGCAGTGTTTCATGATTATGCCTAACTTCATAAAATTGTCTTAAATTAATCTCTGGAGGCCATCTAGTTGGCGGAGACCCTTGGATTGTCCCGCTAAAGCTCATGCCTTAATCCGACTCTTAGTGTAGGGAGAGAGAAAGATTAATCTTGAGATAAGTGGCATGTCGACGGTGTTACGAAAGAAGTTACGAACTGTCAGATATATCATAACGAAGTTTGCATGAATCTCCCTGCGAAATCAGCGTCAGAGCGATGCTCCCTGGTCGGTCGCAGCCTCAAATTGATCCGTCTGATTCAGTATTACTCCTTCAAAGATCAATCTTTCCATTTCTCCACAATATGGCGATTACGCGCGATTGACAAATAGATTGAATGGCCGTATTGGAACGAACCCCGTGTACAGTCACGCGTAATAATCCTTCTCGGAACATGTTGATCCAGCAGACAGTGTCGGAATCCTGACAAGAGACGCATAGGCCTTCGGTGGATTAACAATAGAATACATTGGAGCAGTGTTTTATAAATATTACACGAGAAACAGCAAAAGTTCTGAGGTTAACGGTTCTTTGACCGTCTCGTGATCGTTTTGGTGTTACCATTCTATTTCATCTACTCGTCGATCCACTGGAACACCCAACGAATATACTATTCTAAGGATCTTCAGAAAATTCCAACAGTTCTGCTCTGTAACCGGGGGAGAATAATAGCAAACAAGGGGTTGGTTGTGGAGAACAACAATCGGGAGGAGTGCTCGATGGAATACGTCGTGGGTATCGAGCGTCAAAATGGTATAGCTAATGGAATTAGCGGCGTGCATGCGTGCGTGCGACGCGAATTTATCGTATGCATTATTCATAAGTCAGTCGGCTGCGGCTCTGCCTCGGGAGTGATACACGGTCAGGGAAAGCGTTTTTCTTTCCGGCGTGAAACGCGACACGACGGCCGTCGTTTACACGATGCTCATTAATATCGATCTCGGTAAACTAATTACCGAACCACGCGAGGGATCGCGAACGGGCGAACACCTCGAAAATCAAACGCGCCTACTCGACGCCCGCGAGACGACGCCTAGCACCCTCGCTTTACACCTCGTTTACGCCATTGTCGTTCTAGATGAACAACTTTGGCAATTTCGTTCGACGCGGTACACACCTCCGCGGGTGGTCTCCGCTCGCGATTCGAATTTGCTCCGGTAAATTAAACGCTTGTCTCTGGGTAGCTCGACGTTGCTCCGCGAAAGTTCCAACGAACACGCTCGAAGATCGCGACGAATGCTCCCCTGCGACTCAAGGAACGAGCGGAAAGTCGATGAACGATTTTCTTTGTCACCGTGACACCGCGGGGAATTTAAGTGAGAGAAAACTTGCTCGACTTCGTCGTGGTATTAATTTGGGTGTAAAACCGAACCTTTAAACCAGTGGAAAAGTTTCTGTTGTAGCGTTGTAATCGGTTCTACTACAATTCAATCCTAAGACAACTCTAGGTGATTGAATCATCCTCTTTTATAGAGACGTTTACAGAACATTTTGACGCTAACTATAATCAATTAGAAAATATTATTTCACCAGGTTTTCGCGTTAATTACGGACGCCTGTCTCGTTTATATTCGCCAACGACTGACACCGGATGAGTTTCCGCGAAGTTGGCAACGATAGCAGGGCTGGGGGTCACTTCGTAGGATCGTACAATGCGCGATACAATGTTGCAACGACGGCGCAGCAATAAAGTTTATGCTAATAGTCGCTATAAAATCTCGCGCATTTTATGCTCACCGTTACCTTTACGCTCGCCGCGGGTAAATGATTCTAAACAATACGAGCGAAATTCTTTCGGCGAGAAAGATAACTGCACGCGTCGCAAAAATCCTCGTAGCGAGGTTTAAGATGACGAAGCAAACTAAGAAATTATGGGAACGGCGGAGAACCGGCGGTGTCATGCAAATTTTTATATCTTGAGACTGAATCGAGATGAAAAATTACCGTCCTATCTCCTTACGCGACTCACTGTCGAGGAAGCTCTCGTTCTTGGTATTCAGTGTCGTATGGCGGGCTGAGAGTCGTAATCGTTGCAAGTAAAAAGGAAATAAAAAATTGAATTACTCCATGATCTCGTACCTTGACGGAATCTGTGTGAAATTATTGCGCAGTTTGAGCTTTTACTCTTCTTTTACTTTCAATACTATGTTCGTCGAGGTATTAGTTTTAGGTAACCGAAACAAATTTGAAACGTGCAGAACGAAATTGCACAGGTGCCTAGTTTGGGTTAAATACGTAGAACATATTTAAATTTACACAACACTCATCATAGTGCCCCGAATGAGAAGCTGAAGAAGTGCCATCGCCATTGTTTGCCCTCGGCGCCTCCGTAGCGATTTCTTCAGTTGCAGTCTCATTCCATCGCGGACGTTCCAGGGAAACGCAGAACTTTTCAAAATCTTATCTTATTGCCTAGCTCCATCGTCGGCGAGTTTCGCAGATTTCGATGCACGCTATCGAACTCGGTCGACCGGACGGAACCATTGCGATTCCTTTATCTGGATGATAAATTGCGCTAACCTCCGTGTACGTCGACTCCGGGTCGAGGGAAACGATCGCGACATTTTCACCGCATCAAAATGGATTACTATAAATTAAAACCCAGAGAAATATCACTTTTGTTGGATGTACGCGAAAAATATCTAGTTACTTATTCCGATATAAATTTGACTCGAAACGCGAACAAGAGTGATGCTATTTTGAAATGCTATAATTTTCGTGCGACATACTTGTCTAGATGGAATAATCGCGAGTCCAAACGTGGTTATACGATGCTGGTTGTGTGACGCGAATTGTAACTTGGCAAGATGTGGTTTCAAAATAGCGATGGTTTGGTTTTGCTGAGCGCACTCGGTGCATTGTCCACGGAAGAGGTAAATCTACGGTGAAGAACGATTTTCATTCGTTCGCCTCGGCGCGGAGTCGAGTGGAAAAAAGGTCATTACGAGGATTAGCGAAATGGAAACTGCGAGGATTTCGTTTCACTTTCCAGACCCGATGGACAAAAACGACGCGACCCGTTCCCGCCGAATCCCTCTGAATTATATGTATTACCCGGCTTTTCGTGCCTTCCGTATGCCAACGGCGTTTCATCTTCGATACAGCAACGATTGGACGACAAAGTCAAAGCTGCGAAAAACAGTGTCCGCTTTGAATAGGATGTTCCACTCTGACAGAACTGGAAAATCGATATTTTCAAATTTTTTTTATAGGCCGCTTGGAATCTCAATCATGCATCCCGAAAAGGATTGATTGCACTTGTGCGTTTCATAGTTGTCTCAAGCGTTTTATTTGAAATACTTGTATAACGTTCTCGATTTGCTGGCATTTCAGTTTTCACGATTCAAAAAATAATTCTTTGAGATCGATAACTAGTTTCGATAACTGGTAAAACAAAAAAGTAGTATCCTGCGTATCTGCGGTTAATGTAACGAAACGACCTAAATAACTTTGCAATGTTTTATGGCTACTCTTTTCGTAATCGACGCTAATTTCGTGCTCGCTGCTCAGATTTCCATTGGAATTGTCGTACGGACCACTGTGCTGTTTCAAAATAAACTTATGTGGCCAGCTGTCAAATGCTCCGTCGATTTGGAAAGTTCAGACAGAAGCGAGCAGAAAGTTCGTTTCACGGGAATCGTTTTATCTCGCCCAACGGAGAAAGTATGGCAAACCTTGAAATAACTTTTCGCAATAATAAAACGCTACTTCCTTGCTGGGAGCTCATCCTTAACTGTAACTCGTTGCCTGGGGCGCAGCTCGTTACTGGCCTGGATCTCCTTTCGGCCTTTCCTACATTCCTACGAAGCAAACGCAGTCGACCAATGAGAATAAAGTGGCTGGTAATTATTCGGTCGGTGGCAGAGCTTGCGGATATAATAAAGCAGACGAATCTCGCGGTCTTATTCCTTTGCGTTTGGAGCGTTTTTCAAAGAGAACGATTAGCAGCTACGAGGCAATTTTCCGAGGTTGTTTCTAGAGATTACGAGTGGTTAAAATTGCGAAATGCTAATCATGTTGATGTATAAGAGAATTTCCACAATAATAATGGAACACTAATGGAATGGAACACTAATGGAATTAGTGGAACACTAATAAGAGGAATGAAAAATAGAATATTGAATAATTTATACTGAAACGGGATTCAAGTGTTGTTCATTACGTTTCCCCGAGGTAGAGTGAAACCGTAACTGTAGACACATTGTCATGAAATTTAAATTATGCATCGAGCAGGCTGCATTATTCAATCGATAAGGCGTAATGCTGTCCCATGATAATGTTCGACAGTATATTGCATATCCATCGATCCAGAAAATAAACTAGTACGTCACTCTTTCGCGTCAGTTTTTCAAAACTTGGATCACGTCTTAGAAAAAATACCTACCATTCGAATCCTTGTCGCGTTCTAAACTAAACACAGTTGTGTTTTTACCAAAATTACCATCCCTTAACTGTTCACTCTCTTAGCAACAGTAGAGTGTCTATTTATACTCTTGAAGCTAAATGGATTTGCTTGCAGAATGGATGAACAATGGCTGTTGCCGAAGAATGTTGCTATACACGCGTGAACTTTGTGGCAACAAACTGTGTATATTTAACGGCAACTGACTGCATAACAACTATAATGCGACTGTGTCAATTTGCGTGTGTAATAGCTTAGTAGTGTCTGACTCTAGTGTGTTCCTGAATGTTTGACTGTTTGTTTCTGACCGACTTTGGCCGACTGTTTGTGTTGTAGACTGCATCTCGCCTGGCTTCGGGTTACTTCATTGATCGATGCTACGGGATGCTTGATGAATAAATTGACGCGTTATCTTGCATTACTATAACGATGTTTAGTAAACTTTTAGTTCCATAAAATGGACAATGCTTTAGGATTTTTCAGAATGCAAGAGAAACGTAAGAATTATTGAGTTATCGAATGACGCAGGACGTCAATATCAAAACGAACTGGCAGATATTCAATGGTGAGCATAGAGAGACAAGTGCTCGATGTAAGAAAGCTTGGAAGCCGAGTAGCGAAGATGTACGACTGTTTAATGCCGAATTAGAAATGAACTGGCACAGATACAGCGGCGAAATGTCTACTTACAACTGAACTGGGGTAACCTTCGGTGGTTCGCTTATGTTGAAGTAGCTTGAATCTTTGAAGATTTCGAAGTAGCGAGGTCAGGAGTGAATTCAGGATGCAGTACTTTGGAGCATGAAACATGATTCTTTGACGCAAAAGTTGCAAAGAAAAATTCAAAGAGGATGAAGCACTTATCCGGATCTGTTTTTGAGTCGAGGTAAAAGGGAAAGGACCTGTTCGAGACGCGACCGTGATGCACCGGATACAAAGCTAACCGACTAGACGCCAACGGCTGGACAAATCGACCGGATTTCCCTAAATTTCCGTGGCGTTTGCAACAAAATACACCGGAGGTTCGTTACTTGGAAGCCCTCTTAGAGTAGGAAACATTAAGTCCCAGCGTGTTTTAATTACGAGCCTAAGCGCGAGCACCCTCGACCCGTTTAAACGCGGGGAGGGCCTGCGCCAGTCGCCTTGCTGCATTTCCGTGTCACATGACAGGGTGACGATAAACTCACAAAATCATGGCCGTTCCATTATTTCGCGACGTGGCCCACTTATCCCACGTAATGGATACAAAAGTGTCGTCGGCTCGTTTTCGGAGCAGACGGGAGGATCGACCTTTACGCGTAGGATTTACGCGAGAGAGGAATAAAAGAGACACTGGCGGCACCGGGGGTGAAAAAGTAGGATGAACGTCGGGGAAAGAAAGATGGAGGGATGCTTCGAGCCTTAATTAATTGCT
The DNA here is from genome assembly GCF_026225885.1 of Hylaeus anthracinus. Classification (NCBI taxonomy): domain Eukaryota; kingdom Metazoa; phylum Arthropoda; class Insecta; order Hymenoptera; family Colletidae; genus Hylaeus; species Hylaeus anthracinus. The sequence goes on along the minus strand of NW_026534330.1, from coordinate 2,714,282 downwards.
TTTATCTCCAGCTACTCTCTCGCTCTCTCCGTTAACTCTCGTCTTCCCTTTTTCTTTCTTCTTCGCCCTGGCGTTCCTCTGCTCGCTGCTTTTTTTTGCTCTTTATTTCGGAGCAAAGAGGATGGAGCCTCCAAGGAAAGGAGCAATGAAATCTGATCCGAGATTGTTAACGGGTCTAATAGGGCCGATACCGCGCAGCTTATGCGTCGATAAATTGTCGGGATGCTCTCTGACGTTTCGAGCTGCCTCGACGACGATGGGCAATTTATCGTTGGAAGGGCTTTTCCGAAGACATTTTTCACATGGTGCATATTAGTCACCTGACTGTGAATCACTGCGAACCGCTCTAGTCGTTACGAGACTTTTCCCATTACCCTATTACCCCGTGTTCTCGATAATGATTTCCTCTTGAATTTAGACGGGGGTAGTGAACTTTCCTCAATTGAAAGGCCACGTGTTACTTCACGAAAGTTTCTTTGACATTTTTCGCAAACCTGTAGTATGAGAATTCACAGTAAAAATTCGTGCAACTCAGCTTCCACCGAAAATAATAAACGTTTGTTTGCTGTTTCTAAATAACTGAACGAAAATTGAAATTGACGTTTGTTCGAAAATGTGAATGTCGATAGCCCAACTTTTGCGCACGGTAGTTATTTATTTGTTGCTCCCATAATTGGCCCAGCGAGCGGAACTTCAAAACGCCAACGAAACAAATAACGCTACTAGGACACACCTCCTGCAGCGATTGTTCGTCCAAATAAATTACAAAACCGGCCCTGTGTTGTTATTTAAATTTTCCACTTCATTTTTGCCTTTTCAGCGGCAAAACGGACGGATTTAATTCACCTCTTCTGAGGGGGTGTCCGCGTTTTTATTATTGTGTAAATGTAATCCGTGCCCGCCGAAAGGGTTTATGATTCCATTTCGCGAAACTATATTTCCACGTTGTTCCCCCAATTCGATATTTGCCTAGCCTTTTCCCGAATAGCAACCCCGCCATGAAAACATCATTGAAAACCGTCCGTTTCCTCGATCCCCCGTTAATTATAATCGAATTACTTTACTTTCTACGCGTTTCATTCCAGTGTGCAGTTGTTCCGCGATTCTCTGGTGGCTTGTTCGATGGAATGGAAGCGGGGGCTTGTGTGTTCGTCGAAAATTTCCCAGTTGCGTATCCACCTTACGTTCCGTCGAACATCCATTCAATGTGAACGTATACCCCGTCGACTTTCATCGAATGCATAACGAGTTTCGCAACGGAAACGGCCCAGTTACGATAACTACGAATAACATGGTTTTGTTTTCAGTAGTCGAAAAACGTGTTTTCCTTGCTCTGCGTTTCCGCTGTTCGAGGTAAGATGTTTTCTTTGTTTCTGGCTCGGTCGTAATTATTATAATTTCGTTTCTACGGGCATCTCGAATTTCACAAAATCGCCAAAGACACGGAGCGTATCGTGTATTCTTGATACAATACGGGAATTTGTTTTTCTTAAAAAGATAAACGTATAAAGGTAGAATAAAATTAAGATAAGGAAGAGAGAGGTGAAAAGTAGAACCATGACCGAAAGGGGAGAGCGCGTAAGCTGACATCCTGCTGCAACGTACAAATAAAATATATAAACTATGAAAATGGAAATGTCGCATGCATTTTGCCACACCAGTGCACGTAACGTTCTTCGAACGTGAGCAGGCGGTTATATCGAAGCAGGTAGTACAAGGTTCTACCTGAAAGTACAGCCGAAGATCAAGGAACGTAAAGCTCTGCCTACAACAGATTCCATCAAAGGTCGCGATAGTCGCGCACGAGTCTTGTTTGAAAATTGAAACAAGCGAACCGTGAACTTATCGCGGCGCGTATATCAATATTCTCATCGTTCCTCTCGCGTCTTGGTCCCATCTACAAATCATCCCTGTGGCAGGACGTTGAAGTTATGCTGGCAGACCACGTACGTGCGCACCGTGCTATTTATTTCCCCGCAATCTGCGACGACGAGAAAAAATTACTCGAGCGCATAGCTTCGTTCAACGCAACAGGGAGAGACAAATCTGTGACGCGGTCACGCGACCACCCCCGCGTGATTAAATTACATTGCCTATTTAAAAGATAAGCAACGCCTTATCGAAGTTATTTATCGGCCCTGGGAAGGGCTTTGCTCGAAACCACCTTACAAAACCGATGTGCCTGCTCGCTGCTTCATCTAGACCCATTTAATTCCCTGATTTACATTAAATACGCACGTGAGCGCCGGCAATAATTAACTGCGCCCTAAAAAGAACAGCTCGTAATAGTTTCTCCCAGCGTTAACGTTCTCGTGATTTTACCAAACTTGGTTAAACGCGTCACGATAGACGCTGTACACTTCTCCGTTGTCACTTTCATCAGACACCACCGACCATTGAAACAGACCCTTGACAAACGCCAATGTATATATTCCAACACGCTCGTTCGAGAATCAAAGAAAGAACCTCGAGATACCTCGTGCACGAGCGGAAAGAACAGGATCGAACGTCTGCATCACTCTTAATTCACCCCCATATATATCTCGAACACTCCATTTAATTCGTTCCGGAGGTAGCCTGCGACGCAACCGGAAAGTACAAGCCGCGGGAGCTCGAAATAAGATCATAACTCTCAGGAAAACGATCTTTCCGCGCTCCGCTAAAGGTCGTTCTCCCTGGGAGGTCCCAGAGCGATCTAAATATTCAGATCACCAGCGACGAAACCGGGAATCCCTTCTCTCCGCCACTCCGCTACCCAGTTCGGGTTGGCGGTGCCTAGAAATTGCGGGGAAATGCGGACTGGACGGGACGGGTTCGTTGGCGCAGGCTGGCTCCCTTAAATACCTTAATCTCGAAACGCCAATGCGATTCGCGTGCAAATCCTTTGGGCCAAGGGGCGGCAGTAACCTCGTCGGATCGGGGATTCCACGAGAAAGTAATTTCGATCTTCGACACGCGTTGGCAGGCATGGCGACACCCATCTCTCGAAGATTATCTTCAAAGCGCCGTTGGTCGTTGGATTTGCGAGGACGAGCATCGAGTCCCTGTCCGGTGAATAAGCTATCGACTATCGATAGTATCTGTTTCCTTTCGAGATGTATCGCGTTCGACGGGAAGCTTTGGTATTATTCGTGACAGTATTTTACGTGTAATTAGGTAAAAAACCATAATTATTCGAATCAGCTAGGATTCCAATGCACAGACCAACGTTGCATCTCCATTGTCCAATGATACCAAAGTCATTAATGGAGCATGTTTCCACGATTCCAAAGCGAGAAAGCAAACTGATACATCCACCGAATCCTATCGATCAAGCTTCCCTGTTCCGCGTCACGCATCCTTGCACGACCCATTTGACGCGTTTGCACTCTCGCATCGTGCAAGGCATAGGGACGGAACGCATTTAGGTTTCACAAAGGATGCGTTTGAATACACGGGAAATGGTTAACCATCGCTAAGCGTGTATTTACTTATCAACGTTTTACTCGCAAACGGGACACGCTCGAATCTCGGAACAGACCGCGGTCTTGCAAAGTTAATTCTGCAAACTTACGTTTAATCACTCGGCGGCCACCCTGGGGACCCTGAGTTTCTCACATGTCACTCACAAACGCGACGTGACGCGGACCTGTGAAACAGCCTCCATACGTTGCACCTGTGTTACGAGTATCCGTATCGTGGTATGGGTTATTCATCTAATTAGGAAACCAGCCTTAGAATGTAATTCTATACCTAACCGAGACATGTACACTATTAGAGAATAATATACTCAGGTACCGAGGGACGTAGCAGCGTGGGATTATTAAGCTTGGGATTGAGAATGGAAATTTATGTCTTGTTTTATATTTTGCAGACCCTTTCGTTGCGTTGAATTTTATTAAAAAATAGTGGTAACGGACAGGCAACATATCTCATGAACATAATTCCTCGTTAAACGAAGGGATCTACCTGTACACCGAGAAGGGTGGAAAATGGACATAGGATATTGCAAGCTTTAACTCGGGATTATGGATTATGCGGGAATGCCTCGAGATCTATTAATTTTATTCAATTTACCTGTACATCAATCCGTAGGGCCATTAAATATTCCGGTACGAAAATGTAATGGGTAAATCTGGGAAAAACTACCTCGGTTAACTTTTCAGAGATTTCGTGCATTGTGTCGTCGATTGAGCGCATTATGTAATAGAGGTTTTAAGAAAATATATGACGTTCCATATTCCACGTCGTTATCTCGTCGCATCGTTTCCTCGGTTACTTCTACGACTTTAAGCTGTCGCAATGGAAAGGAAGGCATATCGAGAGATAGGCTCTATCTATACCATCTTCGGAACCTCGGTATCCGCTCACGGAACACCGTTATGTACCCTCTCTATCGTCGCACGCTTTATGATACTGCAACAACCACCAGCTGTTGCAATATCTATCCAAGCTTTCGCGGGCGACTGTTCTCCGCAACGCCACTCTCTTTTCCGCTGCCATAAAGTCGCTCGTAGCGTACAGCGTTAATGTGGAAAATCTGTACCGTGGACGTAGTAATTTTCCGAAGGAAGACGCAAGGTCTTAGTTGGGCTAGCCAAGTTATCGAACCACAACCTCTCTTCGAGCGTGTTGCTATTCGGTCGAGATATATTCTTGTCTAGACATGAATTCTTTCTATCTTGGTCGGAGGATTATGAAGTCGATCCCTACTCTGAAAGTTTTCGATTTGCTAGAGGCTTCTTTTTAGGGTGAAGCACTTAGGACAGGCTACCTGAATTATTCATTTACTCTTGTCTGTCGCCAAGAATGCTCCGAACAAATCTTGCTTGGTTTCGAGGGATGCATAATCCGATGTCAGTGGTTCTTTTCCAGACGAAGGGAGGAAAGATTCTGGACTTCAGGATTAAAGTTTTGTTCGAAATATGGAAAGCTGAAACAGTATTCTCTACTCTCCCATACCGAGAATCGACGCTTCGAATCTTGGAACATTACTCGAGGCACCACGACAACAGTTTCTTCCCTCGTGACGAATAGCGTCTCTTCCTTCGTTCTTCATGGTGACTGCAGGCCAGTCCGCGTGACTTTTTCCCCCAATTAAAGCGCTGGAACTCGCTGGGGCTCGACGCAAAGCACGAGAAACCCGCGTGTGTTTTTGCAACGGTTGTTCTCTGCAATAGCGCAGCAAGCGCGATTGCTCGAGTATAGCTCGTAACCGTCGACCCGCTCAACTACACCGTCGTAACTCGAGCAGAGTCACCGTCCATGTCAAACGGTACTCGAACGACGGCGACACCAATTACCAGAAGTCGGCGTAAAAGAAAGGACTTGGAGGAACACCCGACGAATCCAAGCTTTTTCTCACCTGGTTGAAAACGAATGGGCGCGCAATTTGTCGCGGACGACCGCCCGGCCATAAGTCATCGAAAATTGTCATTGCAATTTATCACGACGGCCCGCGAGAGTAATTTTATTTCCGTTTGCCCGCGGAGCTTCCGACGAGATTCGTCGTTATTTTCCATTAAGCGCGATTTACCCGATGATAAGGAACGCTAACCACGTTCAATCATTCTGGCAATTATGGCCCTACCCCCTCTTTCAGCGTTGAGCCGCGACGGAGTTTTACTTAAGGTCGGATTTTCTGCTGTTGCTGTTCGAACGATTGTGAAGGAAGTCTGTGCGAAAATTGTACTTTAGACAAGAAGTTGACGACGTTGAATCATTTGTACAAGAACAGAAATCTCTTAACCCTTAGTGTAGGCAATTGTGTATTAGCGAATCAGTTGCTCTGTACGTTTAATTGAATCTGCTCACCGTCGGGCTGCAACAACTGCGAGTTGTACCTACGTCTGGACGTCGAGTTCTAACGAATCCGTCCCACGCATATCCGATAAGAAACCTCGTTTCTACGTTTTTCAACGTCGACGAAATACGCTCGGAGTTTCCGCTCGTGTGTTCGTGCGCGTGCAACGACTCGCTCGCTATTCAGATATTCAAGCTCGGGCGTATCGCAAACACTAGCCATTTGAATAAACGAATATCCACTCGTGCCGCGATAGCGTTGGCAGAGAGATTTCCTGTGCCTTACGGCGTGTTCGCGGTTCCTCGAAAACGTTTCGAAACAATTCCACGAGATCAGCGTCGCTCTTCGAACCGAGCAATAATAATTCAACGACTATCGTTTCCGGGATTCGCGATCGCTTGGTATCGAGAGGACAGCGTCCATCGATTACGCTCTTGCGTCGAGCTTCGTCCTCGCTCATCTATATACGATTCCGTTCCATAAAGCCAAAGAATATTTGTTCCGGTTATGGCTCGACTTTATAAGCTACCGCGCTTAGACACAGCCCATAACGTTACATAGCTATCGTGTGTCCATAAATATTGATGAGCTTCTAAAGTAAAGTTTGCCACTACACGACCACCCGAGATAAATGGAAATATTGTAGGTAAATTATACGTGCCTCGAGGAAAGTCCACGCTCTTTACCGCGACCTCGATTCCCTGAAACGTGATCCAGAGGATCGCGCTTCGCGAATCAACAGATTTCTTCTCTTCTTCCTCGACCCATGGATATTCTCTGCGACTTTTCCTTATATTTTATCAATCTTTCACTTTTGTTGTCCACATACATTTTAATAGCCGAATAGAGGTCTTTTCTCGTAGCGTTTTTCGTCGAGGTTCGCCATAGATACCGTTGCATCGCGTAAAATAAAATCGCAGACCTACCCAAAACCCAGACCTACAAGATTAATTTGCCTTGTTTAGACCAAGGATTCGACGAGGATAGTTTGGACGTGGGCAATCTCGAGCGGCGCAATATATTACCGACGCGTTGCTGAAAAGTCGATGAGCGAACGAAGAGCATGCTGGCGCAAGAGTTCGCGGAAAGCCAAAGAGCGGTCCCCAGAGTGCACGGAAAAGCTCGTTATAAGCTCTTGGAGCTTAGTTGCTGCTCCAGAATTAATTAAAGCGCGCGCGCGCGCGGTAAAGCGCATAAAATACCTCGAAATGTCCCCTTGCTAGGCCCGCGACGGATTTATTATATTGCTATTCTCCTGATCGCTACGTACGTTTAAATAAGAGCCTCGCTAGCGGAAACAGAAAGAGATGGAGAAGCAGAGCCAATTAACGGTGCAAAGTTTTTCCTCTTAATAATCCCAGTTTCCTTGTACAGGTTTCCCGAATTCGTACGGATGCAAATTAAGAGCGAAATTAACGTCTACGTCGTGGATCTAACGAACGAAGGACATTTGATTGTTGTATACCGTAACAAGTGTTATATTTGCTATTCGTTTTGTTCCGAACGACCATGGAACGCAAGCTTTTCTACATTTTCGATTCCTCGTCGCCATTATAAAAACATGCAAATGAAAGTAGTTGTCCACAATTCCATTTCGGGAAGTAATTCTATTAATATGTTTTCTTTGTTTCATTTTTCCTGAATTTTTCATTGTTCATTGTCGCAGTTCCACCTCAATGTTTTACGCGCTCTTTGTCCATCGTACAGCGAAATGAAAAATGTAAAAGTTAATACGAATAAGCGTTCGCGTTCAATTTATCGTACTTTTATCATATTGCACATCATTTTGCACAAGTTTGGAGCACGGTGTACAAAGCGGTACGTTGTATTAGTAATAAATAAATAAAGAAGGTGTTCGCTTCGCTCGAGAGCGAAGCAGTTTTCGGGGCTCGTTCTCCTGGCGCGCGACGCGATCGAGAAAGCAAGTTAGAGAAATTACCATAGCTGGAACATCGAGTCAAGGGTCGCGTTCATGTATATTTATGACTCACGCGACTGCATACGCGTTTCAAGCCACCGAGGCGTGTATCAGACTTTCTTTCCCTCGTGATGGATTAGGAGAAAAACAACTGAGGACGATACAGGCCCTCAGGACTCTCGAGGGTTTTCTCCGACGCTCTCAACCGAGCCATTCTCTACCTAATTCACTCTTAAGCCGAAGTGTAATGAGCTCTGATCTAATCTAATTCCATCCAATCTCCTTCCGGCTATGGCTACATCCTGCGGCTATTATGGTTCCCCGAGTGGTGAGCTATAGGCAACCCTGTACGCGCTTTCCTATTCAGAACGCCTCCCATTCTTCCCTCCAGTGCTCTCCTAACAACTTATTTAACTAGATACGCTCAAGGGCCCTTCTTCCTCTCGCTATGTTGTGTCTCGTTAAAGAATCCTTCCTTCTCTCTGCGCTTCAGCTTCGCCGAAGTGCAACGATGCGACGCTACGCCCCGGAGACGTCAAAGAGAAACGCTTTTATGGACACTTCGCGTGTAATTGGGTATTCAGGTGACACGATAAATTGGTTTGCCACTTAACAGGGGTCCCTGGGATTACCTTTCTTTCAACAGCTCCTCCCGTTTCGTCGTTCTTTTTGAACAGATAATGTACGCGTTAACGTAACCCTCAAATTTGATCATTTATTTATTATTTATTCATTGTAAATCGGAGTTGTACCTTGCATTGGAAATTGTTTTTCGATGCGTCTCGTTCTCTCTAAGCAGTAAAACGCGCGTGCAATTGGAAGAAAGAATGACCAGCAGATGATGGGATGAGTCGGTAAAAGAAGATGGCGGGGGAGAACAAATGGAGCAAGGCAGATCGGGGGTGCGATAAGTCGAGCGAAAGGGAAAGTACGAGGGAAATTAACGGACAGATAGGTACATCGAAATCGATAGACTCGATGTCGTGAACGGATGGTAATGTACCGCTGTTCTCGCGATAAAATATTATCGCAAGTGCTGGTTGAAATTAATACAATAGGTGTAAAGGACTTGTCTCGTTTTGTTGTAATTATTACCGAATATTGGTATTGTACGAGTACTAGTACAGCTAGATCATTTTATTCATTATAGTGTCATTTTATACTAAATCGATTTGAGACGTTCGTGGAAGTATCGATACGCGACGATTAAAATTATTTCGTGGTTGATTGACCGGTAGTATTCTTCGTTAGGGTTGCAAACACAGCTAATCGCGAATCTATTCCGGTGATGTATAACGATGTGGTGCTAAAGGAAGTTCGATAACAACGAGCTATTGTCTCGTGGCACTACGGAATAATATATCGGAAAAATACAAACGAAATGTATCGAGTTCATATCGAAGGCTCGAGACACTTCGAATCGCTTTGAATGTATCAAACTTGGAACACGACAAACGGAACGTTCCCCAACTTTGTAGTCATTGAAGCTGTGACACAAATAAGGATTCGATATATGCAAGGTCGCCGCGAGGCTCCGACTGTCCTGGATTCCACCGAGCATCGGTATTTATACCTAGGTGGAACAAAGTCAAAGCGACTCGGATGTTTACGAAAAGTGGAAGGACACGTTGTGTATTTACGCCCACAATGGGACACAGCGTCCGTGGAATCGATACCCTGTTCACAGTGGGTGCTTTTATTTGTCGACGATGGAGAAAACATGGTTTAGTCGAAATCCATCTTAACCGAACCTTCCTTCTTCTCTGTTGCAGATACTCTCAGCTTAGGCGATCGCACGATAGATAACATGGATCGACACTCGAGTCAGAACAGACCACGAAATCAGCTGCTGGTGGATTCTGCGGTGAAGTCGAATGCCGAGCCTACGTTCGACTCCTCGCAGAACACCAACGTCACAGCCCTGATAGGGAAGACCGCTTATCTCACGTGTCGGGTCCGCAATCTCGGCGACAAAACCGTAAGATTATTACGTTACGTATCGTCGATCGAACGCCACACGAATTTGTAGCTTTCCGGTAAACGTGAGACACTGTTTCTGACAGTTCTAAATGATACGGGGGTACTACTATGCGCAAAACTATGCCAAATGAATCAAAACTTATAATAAGATCGAAGGGTTAAAGATTGATTCTATTCCAAGTTAATAGAAAGTATACTTACTTTAGTATACTTTTCGGTGTATCTTTTCCTCAAGTTCTGTTCGCTCGCCAACGTCACAGCTCCGATCGAGAAGAACTTTTATCCTGTTTGACGAGACCTTAAGATTATGTGTCACGTATCGTTCATCGAACTCAGAACGAATTTGTAGCTTTTCATCGCGAGGAGTTTCCCTCCCAATCTTTTTACCCCCGTTTGCGAGCTATTCGAGCAAACTCGACGACGGCGTGTATCGCGAAAAATTGCTGGTGACAGGTGAATGTTTCAGAAAAATGCTCCCGCGATTTCTCCACGTTATTGTACGGGGTTTCGACAAATTTGTGGCGGTAAGATAATTACGTCGAAGGGGGCGGTATACTTTTGCCAAGAGAGGAAACCCAGTCTCCGTAAAGACCTTAGGAAAAGCGATTTACAGAAAATAATCGAGTTACCCGGGCTCGATTGGACGTTAATCGACCTTCAAGGCAACTGGAAACTCAATTTTATCGCAGCTCGTGGAACCACCGTTACAAGTATCGGTCGATCGAGAGTAATCGGCCAAGCCGAGTACTGGTGCTACTCAAATTATGACTTTGCGATCACAGCCTCGGATTATTGCGTCACTAATACGCGGTAATTCGCTCGAAGAATTCTCGGAGGTTCCAAAATATTCAATTGTTTCCGAAAGCATACGCCATCCAGAACGTTTCTATCGAATTATTCCCGCTATTCCATCGAAACGCGAACCTACGGATCGATATTCAGAAAAATAGGTGAAACTTTACCTTCGAGAGGACCTGCGACTACTTTTCTTATTGGGACGCCTCGGAGCTGGAACTTCTTCTGAAGTTCGTAATTACAGGATAGAGAGCGGAGAAGACATTGTCGTTGCGCGGTAATCGTCCGGAGATTGGAATTTCTCGTAACTGTGGTTAAAATGCCGGGAAAACCTCGAAATGAAGTTGACCTCGATTACACGCTGGTCCGTTATTGGCGGTACAACCGAGAATGGGGGTGATTCTTCATCGACGAGGAAGTCGAAAAGTAGAGCACAGTTTTCATAACTTTATTCCCGTATTATCGAAGCGTATCGGAGACAAAAACGTATTCTTTGAAAGGGATACCCTGCTTTCGAGTTGTGCCAGGGATAAAGAACCCACCCAGTTCATCGACTTTTTTCGATCGTGGCACTCTTTCCTCATTAAATATTCCGGCAGCCTCCCAGCCGAGTTCCGCGGTTGCGAAAAGCTCGCAGGTAAACAGGATTACAGCTAAAGAAGGAGCGCGACAGAGATCACGGCGAAAATGCACGGGATCGCACCGACTGTAGACACGGGCGTAGAACGTGGAAACGAGGCCGTTCAATTTCGGCATTTCGGAGTGTGTAAACCGTATTAAGTAAATTCATTATACAGTCGGGGGCAGACGTGCCCTTAATTTCATTCGTTGTCCCGCGTCAGCCGTGGAATTCCATTTGCTCGACGTCCGAATTGCCAGGTCACATGGATTTCCTCGATACGTGATTCTCGCCACTTTGCATCGTACCACGACACTTTCGGCGTTTCATTTTCCTACGAACGGAATTATTGACACTAGTTGCGAACGTGTTCCGCGAACTCGACGAGAGATCTGCTTAAATATACTTGACGAGCCATTTAAAAAGTCGCCAGGATTATACTTGAGCATGGGAGATTCATTTCGTGAGGAATAGAACATTTTATTAAAATATATTGAACATTAATAAGTACAAATTAACGTTTATACGCCTGTAGATCCTTCGATTTGGAACGCTGCGCTCAAACGTAGTAGTATTGGATGATTATAGCCAGCGCTGCGAAGTTTCGCGCAAAAAGAAAAGGACGTTGGCGAGTTCGCGCGGCAGACAATGCGCGATGGTCTATTTGCAGTTACGCTTGTACCAGTTTTGCTTAACGTTCGGTATTCATCATTTTGGACGTCTTCCGTAGTTTCATTCCATCCCTCGTGTCTCGGAGCCTCGCCGTCTCGATGGGCAAGTTCGAGAGCGTTAAACTACTCCGTATTCCCGTCGCAGCGGTAGAAGCAACGGCTGGCCAGACGTTACGAGACGTAAACTTGGAAGAGTAAATACGCTAAGTGGTGCCAACACGGCGTGCGCACACATACACAACTACGAAGTAATCGGTAGACAGCTGCCTTTTCCGGTTTCCATCGAGGGATGAATTATGGCGGATGCATCGGCGAGCGACCGTAAAGGCCTCGTAAGCTCGCTAGGGCGTGCTCCGCGCGACTGGCATGCGTCATTTGCAAACTTCCGCCATCGGTTATTAATGCAAACTCGTTCGTTTGGCTCTCTGGTACGCGTCAAGTCCGTAAAAGAACGAAAGACGGCCTCTGGAATTGGTCATTTTTGATTGCCGAGGGGAAGCGTTTAATTTAGAATATTGGAAAGGTGTACCACTTTGAGAATTTTTTTTCAAACACTATCGACGATACCTTTCGCAAACTTTGTATAGATACCGATACAGATTAAAATAATCCTTTCCTGACTTCTTGAACACGCGTTAAAAAATTTGTCTTTTCCATCGAGTTTTATAAGGGCCATTTTCGAACATTGTTCTCTCATTGTTTACGCGTTTGCCCATATCGCCCAGTGTTACGAGCCAAGTTTCTCTGCAGAGATCGGCCTTTCAGCAACTGACAAAGTCATATTAAAAAAAGGAGCCCCGGCAGGGTCAAAGACGTTCAAAGTTAATACAAAACTTCAACACCCGCGCCATGGGAGAGAGTTTGAACTTCGTTCCACGAACGAATAAAAAGTTAGATGCCTCTTTGTCGTGATTTCTAAGCGGCCGCCTCCTGGCCCTGTTCAGAGCCTAATTAAAAGTGCTTCGCCTCGCGAGCCAAGATGCGAGAGTGGTTCGTAAACGGAAGATCCGGAGGAGTCTTTATTTGATGTCCGATTAAACGCGAATAACGACGTTGCACATCTCGCGCTGCATGCCTCGAACAATTTAGATTATGGAACTGAACGAACCAATCATCCGACTTAAACCTTCTTTCATCGGCGCCGCTAATGGCTCTCCCACGGAAAAGTCAATTTCCCGCACCAATAGGCAACGAAATGATTTCTTCGCCGCGGAGCTCTGACGTCTGCGGAGGACTTTGCGGATACCACGATGAAACAGAAAAATATATAGACGTTTGGATTGGTGATTCTTCGGTTATTTCTTTCAATGAATTTTCTCCTTCTTTCGAAGCGATACAACGAAAGAGAATACTCGCCTAAAGTGGAAATATTGAGAATTGAAATTCACGATTCATATATATCTGCAAACAGAACCGATATCGCGAGAGGAATATACAAAACCCGTTCAAAATACGTGACATGTTTATTCATCTGTCGTTCGTGTAAAATATGTAAAGCATACGCAACGTGAAAAATGCGCGTTTTCCCACAGTCCAGATATTATTTCTGACAAAACGAGAACGAATTCGAGCCAAACCGAATTTGTCGGATTCCTGAAACGTTCCTGTGTATCCTCCGTGGATCCTGGAAGATTGCACTGGTACTTATCAGCACGGCGGTTGGTGTGAAAACTCCTCTCCTCCCCCTGACGATGGGATCTCGAATGATCTTGGGGGAATGTTCAACGGTTCGTTCCTCGACTTTATCCAGCAACGAACCCCACGGACCCAAGCTTTCGACTCGCCATAAACGGAGAAATAGACGAATCCTGCGGTGTTTCCGTTTCGGTATCCGGGGTAAACTCGCTGTCGCTGGGAAGGCAGCTAGTTTCCCAACGCAGACTTCCCAAGTAGTTTACTAGATTACTTTCCTGTTGCTGGTAAAAGCCCCAGAATCGTGTGCACGTATACACACGCGCTGATGAAATTACCGTCGTCCCCGTAGACGTCGAAGTTCACCAGGGCCGAAGTTTAAATGTCTCCTTCGTCGAAACGAATTATGTATTACACGGACGGGCGTAGGAGGCCTCTGCGGATGACGGAAGCTCGCTCGTGCCGGAACTTCTGACCTCGCACCTCACCTCTGAGAAATATTTAACGCTGAGAAACGACACGATGGTTCTGCGCTATTGATTCGGTGTCGACGACCATTCGTCCTCCGAGAACTGTTCTGCTCGCAGACTCTCGGAAGTTGGTCCAAAATTAATATTAACCCGACAGGTCGTCTGTTTTGAAACTTGAACTCGGTCGGTTGGTCGTGCTGCGCCCTGTGATGCATTCTCGTGATTTATCAATTATTCCTACAGTTTCACTGCACGTAGCCGACGAACTTTATTATTTATGAAATGAACAGAATTGGTTCCGTGTCATTTTTAAAAAGGAATTCAAGGTGGTATTGCCTCGCCACAGAAGAGGCCGATACACGATAAAATAAAATGTAAAATTAACTTGCAGTTATTCAAATAAACGTGTGTACAATGGAAACGAGACACGGCGTTGACGTTTAATCGAAAATTGTCAGTGCTGTATAATTTCAATGAACAAATAACAAAAGATCAGGTAAAACGGCGACACAGCGAATGTGAAAGTAAGTTTATGAGCCGGCAATTTTCGATTAAACGTTCATAGCACGTTTCACGTTTTCGCCATTATATATATCGCCACGTTCATTTGCATAATTGTAAATTAATTTTACATTTAGTTCCGTTACACAGACATCTATTTCCACTTATTCTCTATATTCGTTGCGTTAAATAATTTTCGATACTTTTACGATATTAATCAAAAATATTCCGACACCTAGTAAACGATCGATTCGTATGTATTTGTTTTACATTTACATTTGTGGTACTATTTCTTTTGTTTTCGCGTGGTCCTCTTTAGCGAGGCTTTCTCACCTATTGTCTGACGCTTTTTCTCACAGTTTTGCATACATGGTTGCGTGCTTTTTGCGTTGCGTTGTGTTCGACGATAGATTGAAAATACTACATTCCTGTAACAGCCACAACGCGTGCTGAACGATGTTATCAAACAAAATACGTATACCAATGAAAAGAGAGAATTTATTTGATTTCCGAAACGGAAGCTATCTCTGCGTTGCAATCTCTATCGCATTCATTTATCGTTACAAACAGTCACATCTTTTGTGTACGCGAGAGAGAATAGCGACTATGAACGCGAGGTCAAAAAACAGAAACAAACACGCGGAAAGTTCAGAAAGTTTATGAAAAATGACGAGACCCGTTGAAAGTTAAAATGTGGAGAGTATCAAAACTATTCCGTTTTCAAACGGATAGAGTTGAAAGCAAGTATACCGTTTTAAGTTCAAACGCAAACGTATCTCGTTGTCAGCGAATTCACTTAGCGATCAGTCGCGGCTATTGAATGCACTCTGTTCAGCGTCCATCGATAACCATCATTGATTCCACTTTGAAATTCCGTTTGCAAAGGTTTCCTGGGTCAGGCACAGGGACATTCACATTTTAACAGCAGGGGCGTATACCTACACGAGCGACCAACGATTCCAAGCGCTCCACGGACAAAATAAAGGCCAAAATAGCGAGTGGTCTGAATGGACTCTTTGCATAAAGTGGGCGCAGGAGAGAGACCAAGGACTCTACGAATGTCAAATCTCCACTATCCCCGTCAAGTCGCATGAGTTTCGCTTAAATGTCGTCGGTAAGTTCCATTCAACGATTCTCGAGGGACTAGATCAGAGGTCGGCAAGTTGAGAACGATTTTTAATTAAATACAACGCCGTTCCGGGAATCTCGGGAATAAAGAACTTTGGATAGCCATCAAATGCAAGATAAAAATGTTATTTTTAAATGTAACCCTTGGCTTGTAAAGCTTGACATTTTTACTGGGACTTTAAAAGCTTACCGACCTCTGCCTTAGACCCTCGCTAATCCTTCAAAGACTTTTGCTAATTAGGCTTATAAAGACCACGCTTTAATTAAAATCTTTTCGTTTCATTGAACAAAGCGGAACGGTAGACAAAAAATAACCTTTCCAATAATACGAAATCTCTCGCTAGTTAACCCTCCGTTGCATAATTATTGCCGAAAATTGGCTTGGTTGATTTGTCAAGACAGTAAGACAGCGTATCGAATTTATTTTCACCTGTCGTCTAGTTCTAGTGCTACTCTAATTAATTTCTTTAAAGGTAAGGCAATATTCGTGCCACACAGGGTTAATTATGGGAGACTCTTGCTACTCAGATTCGGTGTGTTTCCATTTACACGCGACAAACGTTGTTCACCGAACAGACCGTCTAATCACGCCATGAGTGCGATTGATATCGATATCACTTCCCCCTTGAAGGGATTCGTCGAAGCACGTACCTACGGTTTCCCGATTCTCGATTGCTCTCGAATCATTTTGCGCAACAGCGATCTAGACATATCCAGCGCGACCGCTCGACGACGTATCGACTTGTCCATTAACGACGCCCGAAGAGGGAGCTTCCGTACGTAATTGCAGGGAGCGCGATGTCGTTGATGACGTCCTCATTATTTCAATTACAATGATCTTGAGCCTCGGTAACAAGCTTCGGCTCGTTAATCGCCACGAATCCGTCCAAGCATCCTCCGAGTCTTTTCTCTTCGTCGAGTATCGTTTCTTGGAGTTCGCTCGCGCGTGAACAGCTTTCGCTATACATTGATTTAGAGATCGAGTCGAGAGTGCTGCGAGATGTGAAGTACAACGTGGAGTAATATTCTTGGTTTGTCGGGACGAGAGGAAGTCGCGTGGTCCCCCTCTTTGGAGGCGTATTAAGCTTCTTAGGGAATTAAAAGTAACGTGAAGTAAGTAAAACGTTAACATTAGTGGCTAAGTCGTATATAAAAAATGGTTATGGTGATCCAGAACGAAACGCCATAATACTTTTTTTTACCGCAAACCAAGTATATTGCTTGCTCCTCGCGAAGGTTTCGCCATTGTAAAGCTAAAATGAATGAATTGTTATCAGTCGAAAAGGGTGAAAAAAAGGAATTGGTTCTTGATCGTAGTGCCGACAGCGACGATACTGGGGGGTCCAGATCTGTACGTGGGAGCTGGGAGCACGATAAACTTGACGTGCGCCATACACTTCAGTTCGGAGCCACCAGCGTACATCTTTTGGTACTACAACGAGAACGTCTTGAGCTACGACAGTCCCAGAGGCGGCGTCTCGGTGATAACCGAAAAGGGTGGCGACATCACCACCTCTTGGCTCCTTATCCAGACGGCGCAACCCTCGGACTCCGGGGAGTACAGCTGCAAACCTAGCAATGCCAATACGGCGTCCATCAAAGTCCATGTCCTGAATGGTGAGTGTTTACACGCGCGGCAACGTGACGTTACAGTTGGACGATCGTGACCATTGGATACGGCGTTGTTTCTATAACGGAACGATACGATATTCATTTTCATGGAAATCAATCCAAGCAGATGTATCGCGAGACGTGGACATAGTAGTTGTCGTTGAGTTGAGGTGTATCTTTATTGGGAGCTTCTTTTTGTTAGACGTCATTAGGATTTTAAATTAAACTTGGTAGAAAACTGTGTAGGAATTCAGAATATCGCGAGCAAATGAATATCGAGTCTGGCAAAAATATCTCAAGTATATACATTGTCCAACGTGGAACCAATTAATTAATTCGCATTGATTCAATACAGGAGGAATTCCCCTCCCAACGAGAATAATCCTAGACAGATTTGCCAACAGATGGAAAATCTCTGACCAGTATCGCTGGCACTTGCCCTATCCCAGATTTTGCAAGCGTCCGGGGACCACGCGATCAGCCTATCAGAACTTGGCAATTATGCAGTCTCGAAGTTCTGCCATATTTATTCAGCGACGTTGTCTCGAGCGCCGCGGTGGGAGTCGAGCTTTGCCGCGGTGAATATATTTGTCGTCGTGTTTCGTCGTTCCCCGATACGAACACGTTGGGAAATTAGCCTCGTTAACGCAGTTTCAAACGAAATTCCTGTCGTTTCCGTTATTACGCTCGCGACTGTAACGCGTCCTGGCATTTTTCATCAGCATTCTTCTACGCCAACTTTCGCAATGTCCGACATGGCACGACGCATATTTCCACGGGACAGATAGGGGGACAAGAGTTTCACGGCTTTACCTTTTTTTTTTTTTTTTTTATGTAATAGTTGAAATACTTTGCCAGTCGTGGATCGATGCCTGGTCGGCGTTTCGAATCGTAACTCGACGTTTCCTGGCGAACAACGAGGCGAGTCGATCGCAAGACGACAAATTTGTCCATGTAAATTACGGGGACTTCGACGTTCACGGGTCGTGGAATTCTTACGACGTTGCACGGACCGGACCGAAATCGAGCGGAAATTGCATTTCGATCCGTCGCATAAAATACTTCACCGC
This sequence comes from Hylaeus anthracinus, assembly GCF_026225885.1. Classification (NCBI taxonomy): domain Eukaryota; kingdom Metazoa; phylum Arthropoda; class Insecta; order Hymenoptera; family Colletidae; genus Hylaeus; species Hylaeus anthracinus. The sequence continues at coordinate 2,696,105 of NW_026534330.1, read as the reverse complement.
TCGCGGGCGACGTTTAACGAAAGAAAGAAGCTGTCGAAACTCTGCTGTCCGAAGGGTCGTTGAGAAATATCGCTGGCATGCTGGAAACAGAGTGGGACGAAATTCTCATTAAGACAGGAATTTCAGATAACGAGTGAAAGATAAGCTACTGTTTAGAACTTTAAAATGTAATATATGCTTGAGCACGACATATAGCGTAAAGAAAGTATGAAAGGAATATAGAAGGTACACGAATACTACTTTTAAATAATTCCTCATTCACGTGAATAAATCGCTAAGAAGAAATTGTACCTTTTTAAATACATCAAAGAATCCACCGGTGGTACTGTTTAGATTAAACTTGAATGAAAACTTCCACTGCTGGCTCGCTTAGTTTTGACCTCGACTGTATCTCCAGCGACTCCAAGTTTCGAGAGTTGTTCTTCCCCGTTGCGTTTCCGTTTCCCCGAATGTTCTTTTCGAAAACACTACGCTCGAAACGACTCCTCGCGGTTCTCGAGGCCGGGAATATGAAATAGACGACTCCCCTCGCTAGGTATATTTTTCATCCGCAGCGTAAACAATCCCGCGGTCTTTTCTCTCGAAAAGCGTTAGATCTTCCGTGACGAAACTTGTTTTCTCCGAGTTGGCAGCTGCTCGATTCGTTAAAGTCGGGCGACGGAGTTACGCTTCCCTCTTGAAAAACTTCTGGAAACGAAGTGCTCGTTGATACTAAGAGAAACGCGACGGTTGGATGAATTTTTGGTGCTATTTTCTTCGAATTTTCCCCATGGGATGGTAGAATCATTGACGTTAGGAAAGTTAAATGAATTTTGATCGATTACCTATATTGTTACAACAGTGATCGACTCCAAGGCTCAGAAATAACTTCGTCTTTGACATTTCTAAAAGACATTGTTTATTAAATTTAATAAAAAAATGTGGATGACTGTGCTACGTTAACGATACTAATTGAAAGGAAACGCGAGGATAAGAGCGCGTGACCTTTTGTTGCAGGCGAACGACCAGAGGCGATGCAGACCGGAACGGCGGGACCCATTTTATCCTCGAGCTGTCTTTTGGTGTCTCTGATCATTTTGTACATATCGTCGGTGTAAACGAACGTCGAACGACACGATCGAGCGTCGCTGCAACGCCGCTTAGACCGAGTTCGAGTTCGTCGGGGTACGTTCACGTTAAGTGCGCGCGCCACTGTTTGCCAGGATCGAGAGGATCGGGGGCGAATCGATAGCCCGATCTACGCTTTCCACTTGTACGTCGAGCGTGATCGTGCGCGAAGCATCGAGTATCGCCAACGAAAGTTAGCTGTTCGCGCAACTGACGCCCAGCTTCGATCCTTGGACGCGTCAGAAATGGGCGAAATTCTCGAATAACGAATAAAAGATAATCAATTTATCACTTGTCGTTTGTCCAACGAAAACTGCAATCCGAATTACGCGATAGGTTTGCGTTCCACGATGATCGAATAAAACCGTTCTCGCAGCTGTACGCAGTTTTCCATTGTCATCTGTTTTTTTCATCATTGCGATTGGAGTCTCTATAAAGGGATTATTTCGCGGAGTTACACGTCGCCTATATTCGATACAAAATTCTACGTTCTGGCCATCTCCGTCTGGAGATGGACACAATTTTCGACTAGATTAAAATGTCGAACGACGAATGAAAGGTAAACGTTCATCCGTTAAATAAAAATTAGAATTTTAACGACGGAACGAAGTATTTCTCGACGAGCAAATGAACATTTAGCTACTCAATCGAACTTTGCGAATCGCTAGCGGTTGATTTTATTCGAATAAAATTTTGCCCATCTCTGGCTCCATCGCGCCGATTCCGATTCGTCGACAATCTCTGGCGACACGGAAGGTCCGAAAGCTTCACTTGTTTCCAGCGAACTCGTCGCGAACGCGGGAGGTTCACATTCCGCGACAGTTGCTGGAGAATCGAGATTAACGAGCATGCATGTCGCGAAACTCCGACGAGAGTCGTATCTCGGTCGGAAGAGCGTTTAGTTATTAAGGGAACGTCGACGCTAATATCGGCCATGTGGCGGCCATTGGACCAGGGCTATTCTCGACGCCTCGTTTCGTTTGGTGAAGGGTTGACCATAATCTGGTTCGATAATCCGCATCAAGGGAAACCGATTTACAGGGTGCCGTAAAAGCGTGGAACGAGCGTCTCGCGGTGTGCGCTTTTACGACTGGTCGAATCCGAGATGCAGGTTGCGCGAGACAGCATTCGAGGTGGGAAATAAAACGTGACTCGACTACTCGATACAGTGGAACGCGAGCAAAACTTTTCCCCTCGACGAATCTCGAGATCCGTAACACAGTCGAGGCAGACGACCTGTAAGTCGAGCATCATCGTACTCGAATAGGTGATGACAGGGTGCGCGAACAGATCTGTACAAATATTGATTAGCTGGAGGTAGAGCGTGTTGAGAAAGTCTGAACACTTTGTGGTCGATTGTGGTCCCAAACTAGACTGCCTCGACAATGGTTTATCTTGAATTTAACATTTTGAGGTGAGTATCCGAGCTGCTCTGTTGAAAACTTTATACATTTTTTTATCAAATCAAGAAAATGGTATAGAAGCTCCTTTGCTTGTATTTTCCCCAATTCGTACAATTTGCCTTTCTCCAAAGGATCACAATTTTGTTGTATACATATTCTGTTCTTGGCGAGCTTCAATAAATATACTTAAACAAATAATGATTGCCCTAGATTATAATTTCGCGTGTCGAAGAAGACCAAAAGCATAGGTCGAAACGCGTATTGTTGCAAATAGCAATGCTTAAACCGACTGCCTGCGTTGATGAAGTATGCATAGTCCGAAATTCGGGCAGAAAATATTCATTCCACGCTAGAGATACGCGCGCGATGCGAATGTTAATATTGGAGGTGAACGCATTAAGCCTCCACGGTCGGGCGTGCATCATTGTCAGACGAAAAACGCGCGCAAATCCGTTCCAGCCGATTAACAGTTGGAATTGCAAACGTTACGCGATTGAAAACAATTACGGGATATTATTATTGCCGAACCGCTCGAAATAATCATCGGGTTTTGAGCACGCGGTATTCGTGGAACAGTCGCGCTCTAATTTCCAGACATCCGCTCGTTTGTCGAGAGCTTATCGATTCGCGGCACCGGATGATACTTCCACGAATTTTCCTAATTATTTTTAACACCGTTCACCGGGTGTCTCTGTTGACTTTAGACTCCTCGGTAATCAAATTCGTCGAGTGGAAATGATTTCTTTGATGTAAGGAATTTCCAAAAGATTCTGATAGCTAATAGAACAAATTAAAAGTGTATAAAGTTTACAAGGTCTGTTGTGATACAATGCATTCCGTTTTGTGTTCTCATTGTAACCAAAGCAAGAATATCAGAGGTCTTGGATGCACCGTTTTGTCGCGGGACTGATCTTTCTAGATGTCTGAGAGGGTCTAGGTTATGGCTGGGCTAGGTTTGAGCAAACAGCACTTGGCATAACCGAACGAGGACGGAACCCTGGGTGATCCGGTATTAGCGTCGACGGACAAACACGAAATCTGTACATAAACGTCTGTATTATAAATTGTGGGCCTGGTGATGGTAGTTACACGCCGACGACGCGAGCGTGAATGCGTGCGCGAACCCTCTCTCACCTGAAACCGGAGCCGATCGCGTTTACCGCGTGGAAATCGGGTATCGCAGTCGGAGTGGTTCCGAGGCGAGTCGCCTTTCGACGTCGAAGATGAAGCATCTTCGGGAGGGCTCGTCGAGATCAGTTGAGCGTAATATCAGAGAGCTTTGACAAGAATTTCTGCTTAAATTTCATTAGCACAGTAATAGCTACTGCTTTTCTAGGTACGTCGTCCTTCTTTTAATTGCTACTCATCCGACATAAGATAAATAGCTTAGAGGAAAAGTTTACTTTACAGATAAATAAACACACGAGAAACGGATGAGACTAACGTACAGGGTATATTTACAATTTGTAATTTGTATATTAAAATTTCAATTACGTTCGTTTTTGACCGAGAAACTTCGGGTCCTGTAAATTGTATCGATGCTCGTACCAAAAGCTTCGCTAAACGGAGTAGGTTGAAGATCGATAGCCCGGCCAGCTAATTGAAAATTAACGATCAGGTCTGGTATCCAGTTTCCGTATGATTAACGTTGAGTTGATAAACTCGGATCCAGGAAAATGAGAGATGATCACGCTCCGAAATTCGTGTTATGGAACTTGGCCATCACTGTTGTGCCCCTCCCGATCGGTGGTCCGCGAATCGAGTGCCGCAAAACTTTTAGACGACAATTTCCCCCTCTGAGCCCTGAAGGACTTTTTACTACTTTGTACATGTTTCCTTCCTTTCAAAGGCTTCCCGTCGACTCCGTGCGCGCGTGACTCCGTGAAAGGGCTAACGTCGAAAAGGGACAAAGCGTAATCGTAAACCACCGCGGACGGCTTGACTGACCACCGATGCCTGGAACCACTCTGGCGGCGACTCGCCAACACGACAGTTTTCACTCTCTAATTGTGTGTGTTTCGATGTGATATCCTCGCAGATAAGGGCCAACTCGGACTGTCGACTTTCCGTCGCGCGAAAATTTTTGATGGAAAGGACTCTCTTATAGCAGTAATTTTAAGAGTAACAAAGGCGAGTTTAAATAGACCTAATAGAAAATTTGATAATATTTGATTAAAATGAACTTTAGTTGCATTAATAGAAAATTAGTCCTTTACTCTGAGTTCACCGTAGAAAATAATGAGGTGGCAGCTTTAAGTTTTGAAGAAACGTAACTGCTAGAGATTTTAGTAGCAAGCTTTCCCTCTTTTCCAAAGGCATCATTCAGGTTCCAAGAGACTGTCTTTCACAACTAAAAGTATAACTATTCGGTTAGATAAACGACAGGAATAATTGCTACCGTTTTCGAGTAACCTTTCTCGCGTGAAAAAAATCGACAGCACGAGCGAGCCCTAACCCGCCGCGAAAGTAATGCGCGGTTCGTTCCCGCGCGAAACACGAATCGAATTCCTTTGTCAGTTTTGTGTTCCTACCACGATGGCGGTTGTTTCTCCGACTTGGATCGCGTCGAGTCGAAAGAAGAGGTGTACGCGATGGAACAACGGACGTCATCCAGTCGTCTTGAAAACTGAAAGTCACTGTGTCACGCCAATTAATTTTATTTTCAGCGACATCCCCCGAGGCACATTTACGAAGACAACATGATAGTCGCGACATTTCGTCGACGGTATTGTACTGCCCAGTAAGAGAATAAATCGCATCTTTCCCCAATACAGGGAACGTTATTTACGTTAATAAAAAAGAACTCAAGACAGAAACAGGTATTCATTTCTGTAGAATTTTTCATGTAATTAATTAATTAATTAATTACGGACGATGATGTTCCCGAAACTAATCGAGATCAATTATTCAGCTGGTCTTTGATTCGACTAAAAATTTATTTTAATTTAAAGTGCCGCGTAAACGTGTTACACGAGCGCGCGTTTGAAGTGTCTGAGTGAACGGAACGCGGAAGGAAAGAAAAGCCTAGTTCCAAGGTTTGACGGAAAGTGGCGGCGTACTCGGAAGTTTTTTCGAGGGTGAAATAGAATCGGAGTCGATACACGTGCGGTCGACGAAACGTGGCCCTCGCTCGCGTAAATTGGAGAGAATGATCGCGTGAACCGCCGGGGGAGAAAAACTTTCGGGGATTTCTCCCCTCTCGACCTTAAAAAGCGTGTAAGGGACAAAGCACACGTTCACTTCTTTGCTCACCGTGCCATTTTCGATTCAATCCACTTTCAGGCAACTTTCTTTGATACTACAACGTTAACTGTGTATTTTTCTTTCATGCATTACTTTTTCAAATAGAGACACTGCTTGCAATTACGTCTAGAAAATCGTATTATTCGTTCCCTGCCAGGAACGCGTTTCGTTCACCCAAATGCAAATACTCTTTCCCGTGAAAGTAATAACGATTATACAAAATCATTATTAACAGTGTTCTACCGAAAAGAAACGTCTTTGTTGCGCGCTCTAGAAAAAGAACCTGTTAACGGGGCTCTAACGCGGACATATCGCTTTTCCAGTAGTTTTTCCAAGGCTTTGACTGAAATTTACGCGAAACGAAGCTACATCTCAGCAGCGTGACGCCTCTTTACGTCGTAAAATGTAACCTCTCGGTTGCAATTGAGTTCTCCGTCATTGTAGCCGATTTCTTACACGCGAAGCGTTTTAAAAATAACGTGGGTTCAGCGTTGCGTGGTGTATCATGCAAAGAGGCATAAGTACTTATTCTCGGGTACGGTTTGTACTCGTTGCGCGTACAATTAAAACGAAAAATTCAATTATCTAGTACATTGCGGGTTGAATAAAAATTGGATCCATCTCTGGGGCAGTTTCACCGAATTTTCAGAAAAGGAGAAGCGCTCGGCTAGTCAATTTCGCATTCGCGCCACGGCGAGGAGTAATTGGTAATCGCGCAATGAAAATGAAGACCCTCGAAAGACGAGTCTAGGGTTTGTCTTTTGTAAGGAAACAGGAGATACTTGAAAGCGAGGTGCTTTCAGCGCGAGGCCGCGAGTTTTTCGAGAGCGGAATATAGCGCTTTGCAGGGTTTATGAATCGCGAAACGAAGTAAACGCTGCACGTCGACGGGAAGCTAGACGGACAAAGAGCGTCGAGGGGTAGAGAACACAGGAAGAACGTAGAACGCATCGAAACAAACTCTCTGGATTCTCGTCGGCTCGTTCCGGCTGACCGGGCTCGTCGCAAATTGAATTCAACCCGCGAATAAAATTCGATTCGGGAGTCGTTGTCCTCCTGCGCTTCGGCTCCGATTCCGCTCCCCTGACCGTGCACGAATCGCTTTGGCCTCTCGTTGGCCACTTTGTTCCGCTGCACGGCCTATTTTCATTCCCGCGAAAGGAAAAGTGATATCGCGGGTGACACGCACCGGCTGCAAAAAGAGTGAAAAAAAAAACTGGTCTTTTAGTCAAATCGAGCATTCTATTCAGAACGTTTTCGATTCTTCGTTTTTTTTTTTACGAGCAATACTCTGTGCATTTAAAAAGATTTAAAAGAACGAAAACTATTCTGATAACGAAACTTTTCGATTAAAAATAACCAAAGGGATTTCGAAGATAGATGTAAATATTTAAAAAAATTTTAAAGAATTTTTTTGAAGAAGTACGAGTATGTCTGTGGTAAAAAAAATGGACACCGTCTCACCCTATCGCCTCTCTTTCGACTCGACTCGTGACCAACAGCGCGACGTTCCTCTGTCGCAGAATGAGAACACGAAGGCGTCGCGACGCGGACACACTCGGCAGCCTGTAGCTCTCAATCGACGGCGCTGAAGCGAAAGCGGACGAATCAAGGCGAGAGAGAAGGATACACGAACAGAATCTGTAATCGCAGTGATATCGTTAGACTAGATAGGTATATTATTGTACATACTATAACATTACGATGTTTACTAAATAAATACGTTGAAAGGAGTACACACGGTCCTCTGCGTGTATTACGATACACATTCAGCCGTGAAAATCATCAGATGGAACGCGTACAAACGGTACCATTTGTTATTTGTCTGCCACTGAAGACAGCGTCATACAAAATCAGATATTCAAGGTAGAATTTTCTAAAGAGGAGTCGGAACTTAATAAAGCAGAGTAACCTACATTCAACGTCAAAGATCTGCATCTACAAGAGAGGTCTTCTCCCTTTTTTGAAATAAGTAAAAATGGTCAAAAAATTCTATACATTCAACTAATCATCTACAAATAAATCGTGATTCAAGCATGAAAAATTAAGAAAAATTTAGAACGAAGCATCGTTAAATTACTTTAAAACCTCTGCAGATGGAAGACAAACAACAAGTAAAGACCCTCTTCGCGTTCCTTTGTCGCGATTCCTGTCTTTGACCGCGACGCCTGGAAGACCCTTTATTCCTTGCCAAGTCTGCAACCTTTTCCACGCGGACACGGCCTTTTGCTCGCTGATAAGTAACTAACGAGCATCAAAGGGCCACGGTGTGACACCAGTGACACCTTTCCGCTCCACATTATTGCCACGTCGATGCATCCTCGTCGCCAACGAAGCATAATCGGAACGGTAACGCCAAACATCGAGAGAGAGCTGGATAAACTTCGTCCTCGCGGTTTTCCTCGTCCGTGACACCTCGTGTTCTACGATTACTTAATCCACCCACGCCGAGGAAACGCGACTCTCGAGCGGGGAAATCCTCGTGCTTCGAGGCTGGTTTGCACGCGGAAGCCGTGAGAGCCCGCGGTGAACTTCATCGATCGCCTCGTTAATGGAAACTTTACAACCGGAGTAACGACTAGAAAAAAAAACTTGAACCTTCATTAGCTCGTACAGCGCCAGTTACGTGACTGACTTCCACAACCCGTCTTTATTAAGGAGTCGAGTATACCAAAGAGGAAAGGTACGTAACGTTTATAATCACCCTGATTACGCGCCCGATAGGATCGCGTCATTTCTCACCGAGATTCCCTCGAGTCCGTCGATTTCCAATTTTTTAGGCAACCCCCGATTCGTTGGTTCTTGTTGATTAGCAAATGTGGGTCAAGTGGCATGCATGGAACCGGTGTTAAGAGTGCTGTGAAGTAACGTGATTCTTACAAAGCCTTGCAGATCGATCCAGTAACGATAAAGTAATTCAAACATGAGGGATGAATCCAAGTTAGACATTCTACTTTTTCTGAAGGCTGGAAGCAGCTTCTAAAGTTGCACGAGACATAAAGTTCCAGGGATTAAAATGTAACGTCGAGTCTGGTTTAACGCGGAGGGCACGAGAAGCGCATACGTGTACCACCAATTGCAAAAAAGGTCGACGCTCGAAATATTAAACGATTATTACGCTCGTACAATATCTTCTCCAGAAGACACTTTTCCAGGCCAATGTAGACCAATGCTCCGAAACGTGACGCTCATATGGAAACAGTATTGGCCTCTCAGAGACGAGGAAAATTTTATTCGGGTAATAGATGGCAGAGGGGAGTCTTCGCGACGGTTTGCGTTTATTCGATCGAAAAACACTTTCATTTCTTCGCGGTCAAATTTGTTTAAAACTGCTTCATTTTTTCAAAAATAATTCTTCTTCGTAGTCAAGAATACCTCGATACCGCAGGTTCGCGACCTCTGAAGATTATGAAAATTGAAACTTTAAACGATGCGATACGGTCCACCGACTCTTAATAACCATGAGCTGACCGAGTTTCAAATTAAGGCGAACTGGCCGCGGACGGGACACCTTTTTCAAAGTTTTTTCTCCAAGTTTGAAAATTAACGCTCACGGGGCGCACCGTTCACCAAAACGAGACGAGTGAAAAACCGTGGCAAAGTGTGTTTTCGGGCCAAGCGAGGGGAGCAAAGACCGCTGGCCGAACAAAAGAACGGTAAGTACTAACGAATCGTTGAAATTAACGCTGGTCGAGGGAAACGAACGGAATTGTTCAGGCTAGCGCGAACGTTTCATCCAATTTCGCGAATGGTTCCCTCAAGTACGCGTAAAAACATTGTATGCACGCGATCAGATACCTTTCGTGAACCGTGGCTCTTTTAATCCTATATCGCATAATGTGCCCGATTGGAAACTTAAAAACTAGTTCTGTCAAGCAATTCTACAGGATCTGCTCGCGACGCTTCCTTAAAAAGTATATCTTGAATTCAAATTATTTGTATTTAACACCTTTACGTCTTCTCCAAGAGTTCTTACAAGCTTATACTTCACCTGTTACGATACGAGCAAGCTTTCCAACCTCAGCACGTGTAAAAATGAAAAAAAAAAAAAAAAGAAGAGCCAGAGACATATCGTACCGAAAATGGAGACGCGTAGATTCGCGCAGACATATTTCTAGTTTTCGGAGGGACGGTCTCGTCGTACGTGCGCTGCGCTGAAAAACGACCGCCATTGTTTTGCCGTTCACGTAATTCCTTCTCCGCGGAATTTCTAATTATCCGCGAAATTAATTGCCGGCTCGTGGCGAAGGCGTTCCGTACCCGCGTTCCTGCAATCTCGAGTTCTACATTCGTAATGCGCATCTTTTTTCCCCCCAAGAGGAGCGAAACGAAACGGCGGCCTGGAGGTCACCGGAACGAGCTCAGAGTACAAGCGGCGGCGCATGCATTGACCGTGTCGAGAAGTCGACATGCAAAGGGGCCACACGCTGGCACGTAACGAATTCCCAAGGTAGATTTAACACGGCCCACCGCCGCCAACAGAGTTGCACGACCGCTCGACGAGCGAAAGAAAGGTCTCTGGGGGTGGCCATTCCGTGGATGCAACCCCTAGCTTAACGCTAACTCGGTGATTTTTAATCTGGAATGAACAAAATTCTCATTAGAACAGAACATTTTTGACTGTGAATTAAAGATGGACGCGAAAGAATTTTTTTTCTAGCGCTAATTGAAGTATATTTTATAAAGTTTGAGATGTATTTTGGAATTAGCAAGTAATCGTTGTTCTTGGTAACTCGGTATTATGTATTATAACGCGGTAGTGCGTGAAAGCACACGTAAAAAATATGGAAAATACATTAATATTGCAGAATACGAAGTAGAGAAGCACATCAGGGAATTCCTTCTATCACTCTCCCTTATGTGTCTTTTCTACTTCCTATTCTGCAATATTAATATACCTTCTACATCTATCGTATGTGTTCTCCTGCATTATATGCATTACTATACGATCATCGTACAGTGCGCTTACCTTTATAAATTTTGTCCATGTTCCCGCAAAGGGCCATTACGAGTAATTTTACATCCGCATCAAAATGTTCCATATAAACCCGCCAACATCCAACGTAAAACCTTATTCTATGCTAAAATATTTCCAAACTTTTCAGCACCATTCAGGCCCCAACTCAATAAAACACAAAGAACAGTACATACTAAAACTAGCGGAAGTTTCAAACAAAACTTTTTTTTCGAACGAATACATACTTTGTCAGAAATTTACAATTGATTTCTGGTTACGTTCCACGAGCTCAACGGGTTTAATTGCAACGATTTTCTGTAGAACTATGGAGTGCGTTTCAAAAGGTTAAGAACCATGATGTTACCCGAAGCAGAAAGTAAGTGGTAACACGAGAGGACACTCCTAGAGCTGCGCACACTTCCGCGGAGGAAAATTCCTCAGGGTTTCTTCTCGGAGCGAAACACCAGGGTGCCATCCAATCCCTGACGGACGAAAAGATCCGCGTCTCGATTACGCCCCACTATCGATCGAGCTTTCGAAATGCTTGGTCCGTTGCACTCCGTTCGAGAAGTCTCGTCGAGCCTTCGGTACAGCAATTTGTACGCCCGAAAGGAATCGATGAAATCGATTGTGCGATGGTTCGGTTCGTTATTGGCGAAAGGTGAAGTCGGGTTAATTTTAATTTGATTATGCTGATAAATAGCGCGGACCATAATTTTCTAACCGCGGGTGATTTTTACTGTACGCACTTGCACTTTACTTTTAAATTAAGTCTACCATTAAATAAACCCCAGCGAGTGTGCTTGGAGAACGGGCCACCGATGAATTGCATAACTGAATTCATAAATAATTAACAATTTTCTTCAGTTCCTAAAGAAAGTTCGACCTTCGTTAATATTCAATTAATGTTGTTCGAATATTCATAGGGACAGATTTGCTGCTATTATAAAAATTTCCTTGAAAACTCTATTTCGCGATAAATATTCATTACGTGTTTTAATTATTTCCAGTTAAGCTGCACACGTGAATAAAAGTAAAATTCACTTTGTAATTTTCATTACAGAGCCATTTATATGCCGTTATTTTCCACATCCCAATTAAATGATGTTGTTAATAAGAGGTCCGTGGTTGAAATAACGAAGTACGCTCCTTTGAACTTTTCCAATGGATTAATTTACTATTAGACTGAATTGAAGTCTGAAAATATTCATTATTATGGAACAGAACACATGGTGTTGTACCAGAGTTTTTACGCAGTTCATAAATACAACAAGAAAAATGGAGAAAAACACGAGTAACTTTCAATTTTAATTCCAAACCGTAGACTTCCAGCAGCAGTATCGCTGCCATCGAACGTCCCTCGAATAATCTCGCTATTTGCGCAACGGACTTTACGGCTCCCGTGCGAGGCGACGAAGGGTGAAGAACAACCACCAAAGAGGATCGTGAACAGGGCGCAGGAGGTGGACGGGAGCGGAGGGGCACCCAGCAGAAAAAGGAACGGACGAGCTAACGTAAAACGGCGCGTTTGCGCTGGATGCAGGCTAAGGGAGAAAGATGGTGGCTGACTGATAGACGGCGGAATGGGAAGAACGGGGAAGATCAAGAGGGTTGGAAAGACGGAGAGGGAGGGCAAGGATGGGGTTGAAGCGACCAGCGTTTTATAGCCTGGGCTAGATGGTCCGGAACGCGGTAGGGAAATAAAAAGAACACCGACGGTACTGAGGATGAAAGGGTGGTAGACACGTTACAGATACCCTTTTTCCATTAACTCTCTCTCTCTCCACCGACGAATTTACTGGCTCCGTAGAAGTAACGTGGTCACGGACAGTTTGACGATTCGCTCTCGAACTGTGAGTTATTGTGTACTTAAACGTAGATCGGATCGTTGCTCCCACGAGTGGAACAATCAGAGTGTATAATTACTCTGAGATCGCGGGCGTTTTCAGGAGAAGGATCCCTGGCCGTGGAGAGAACAGAGGTCGACGCGAAATGAGTCGCCGTAAAAAAGTAAACAATGACTCCCGGTAACTCCAGCAATTTGTCTTCGTTTAGAAGAATACGTGTTGAAACTTTTGCATTCTTCGATCTTCGAAGGCGATTATATAACAATCACGGTTGTCGAAGAAAGGAGACTGGAAAACGCTGTTCGACTTGCAAGATAATCGGAAAATCTTCCGTGATAATTGTAAGTTTCGTTCGACGAGCGTCGAGTTTAATCTCTCTGCCGCTCGCGCAGTTCGGTAATCTTCTCTCAGCTCCTCTGTATCAGTTAATAAGCTCGATAAATTACGAGAGGGAGGAGCCGATACGAGGAAAATCTAGATCGCAGTATCCTCGTGTAGAGCCTTATCGCGTTACATTCAAATTGGATCGAGCGGAACCGCCGCTGTACGCCCAGCACATTCGCCACAGCGTGATCGCACAGCGATCATTAGATTCTTAACGAAGAAACTTCGGTTCTCGAGACTTTCAACGTATTAGCCTGAGTGCAGGTATTCTATTACGGGATTCCTGGAGGTGCATATCTTCCAACGGCCTTTTGATAGCGCGCCAGGCCCGATTAAGCGAATCGAAAATAGTTTCGCGCAACTTCCGATTGCTCAATTCGAATATTATTAACGTAACGTCTTTATTACTCTGACGAGGAGAGTGCACTGAATGGGAAAGTCGTAGATAATTGCTCGAAATTCCGCATCGCGAATGTTGGGTTAAAAATTGCTTTATAAGTTTGTATGTTTGAAATTTACATCTGTGTACCTTCCTTCGATTGTCGAACATTTGCTTTGTGTCGAGCTTCTCTGATTACTTCGCCCTTTCGTCTGCTCTCCCAACTCCACTGATCAATAGAAGGGGTATCGATCCACGGAACGGGGGTGATCCAGCGTAAATCAGTAGAGTTATACAGCCGTAGGTGAGCTAATCGAGGAATCTGGATAACGTACGTACCAATAAATATCACGTGGAAGGGCTTAGCGAGCAAGTTCCAGGTCTTAATCGATGATAAAGCGCGTCTGAGAAGATCCCGCTAATGACGAATCGGTTATTGCTGGTAACACGGTCATCCTGGATCGTTTTGGTAACTCGATAAATCATCCTTTCGATGGAGATCGGCTCGTTTCGAAACTCCAATTATCCTGCGAGCTTCGAGAGCATCCGATGACGTACTGCGGACGGGACGCCCGTGTCTCTCCAAGTTCATGCTGAAACTTTGTTTGGACGGGTTGCTTAAACCCATCTAAGCTCGGCGGTAACGAGACCTGGAAACGAGAGACTATCTCAGGATCTAATAACCTTTTCATTGGATCCTGGTTAGAAGCACAGTGTGGTTTCATGGGGCGCGGATGCGCTGCAGCGTAAATAGATATCTGGCTGGTTCCAGGAGCTGATAGGTCCGATACGTTCAGCCGTAAGGATATCGACGACAAGTTTAGAGCTATCGATCCGTGGAAAAAGGGGTGGGACACACTTTCCTGGCCAAGGACCGGAGGGTATCGCTCGAATTTGAAAGCAGTCTCGCGTTTAATATGCTGTCGCGCCCGAGCCGACTTTCCGTGGGTGTCGATAAAAGTTGGAGCTATGCTCGACGAATTTCTGCTACGAACTACGCAGCCGATGCATGAGACGGCGGAATAATTGCTTCGAGAAGAACCGGAAAGCAAACCGAGGAGGGATGCAGATATGAGAACTTACCAAATTTAATATTAGGTAGTGGACGTATACTTAGCGTCTATACCAGACAAGTTTATTAAGAAATTACCAAGTCATCTTATTAATAATTTGAAGAGAGAAAGCATAGGAGCACACTGCTGTTCATTAACGCACGGAAAAATTCATCCGAGTCCACAAGGAGGTCGAGAACACAATTACGATTAATAATGAATTCCCCACGCCTGGAAACAAATTCCGTTCGGTCTTAAAATTTTCATTTGCATTTCCTGCTTTAGCTAAAAGGCGCCCCGCCAAAGTCCAACAAATTACAAGAGTAAACAGCCACAGTTCTCCGATCAAAATTCAGTTCCACGGACGCTCTGGGATCCCACTAGTTCGCACAACTCGCGCCGAGCACATATGGATTATTCGTTTTATCGAAGCACTTACAAAATTTACATATTACCGCGGCACACTTTAAAAATAACGCTGATGATGTTATACCGTTGTATGGCGCAGCTCACTCAAGGAAATTGGCTATTTTTCTAGCTGGGAGAAAAAGTGGAATCTATCGGTTCTGGAAATAATAATTCCGCTTTCATTTACCCTCGCGCATTCTATTTTCCTTTAGCTCTGCTGATACGTCATATGTTTATTTTATTTTTGCTTACATCACGATGACTCGCGGATCCTCGATCGTAACTAGAAAGGGTTGGAGACAAGAGAGAAAATTATGACTCGTCGTGGTTTCGATGCCCTTCGCGTGCCAGAGGTCTCAGACTAATCGACGAAACCATTTCCCGGAGAAGGTGACAATTACGCGGACAGTAATTAACTACGGACGATAGCAGAGGGGGGAAAGGTGGCCGAGAGCTGGGGATGGCTTCGCGATTACGTTGTACATGCACGGGTCGCTACCACGAACGAGCATACACGGTTCGACGACGCGCCTCTACGATAAGCGCTCTCAATTAACGATTCGAATCAACCGTGAGAAATTGACTTCCAGCCTTGGAATTTCTGCAGCTAATCCCCCTCAACCACGGAAGAGACACGAAGAGAAATAAGGTCAATGGAGGGAGTCAATAGGAAGTATCGAAGGGGTATTTGTTTGCATGATTTGGCTTAGGTTTTAATAGATGGTAGCGTTATGTAATTAGGTAATATGAAACTAATAAGCGTTTCTTTTACTCTCTAAACAATTCACAGTGACATGTAGTAGTTCAGTTAACCTCGCCGATCATTCGATTACACGCATGTTCTTTTGACACAGATCGCATTTCCATACGAATTGAATCATGCATTCATGTATTACCGCTGCAGTGCACATGTCATTGCACAACTCGCGTGATTCCATTTCCATAGCGCGTAGTACTGTGCATACACGTTTCTTTATACTCGCGTCTAATCCATCTGGATCTAGAATTCTCCTGACCCGAGCCTACTATTCTGCAAGTCCAGTTTCCTTCCACAATCGAATTTCTTGCGTTCAACGAAGAGTAATTACTCTTTTCTATTTATTCTTTCATAGCATAATCTATCATTGTATTACTTGTATTACCATACAATTTCCATATACGATGGCTTCATCGATACAAACTGGAATAAATATTTGTATAAGTGGTTGAAACTGTCGCTTGATTATTTTCTTCCCTTCGGTAAATCCTACGCGTATAAATGATAATAGTGTAATTCATCGCCGCGGAGAGGAAAACGAATCATCCGCTTATCGACTAATGAAATTTCCCCGTTCGATTAATGCGGATAATTTTGTTCCCACGACTAAATTGCATGTGTTCGAATGATAATATTTTCATCTAATCGCATCCCTGAAGAAACGATCCTTAATCGCGATCAAAAATGCATTACCAATCATTGGGAACCGCCCTGTCCCACTTTGTCATCGTCATCATCATCGACGCAACAGGGAAATTTGGGTTCATCAGCATTATATTATTCCGCCGTAAATTAATGCTTTGTATTTGGGATGTTTCTAATTAAAGCGCGCGCTCGCGCTCCCAGAATAACGATGCAATTAAAAAATGTTCATTATATTATAAATTCAGCATGCTAAAATTTCGAAAGGAAATCAAGCGGCACGTTCACTTCTCCTCGAATCGAGAACGATTTTTGCAATTTGAACCATTTATCGGACGTATTAGTTTTGTTTCGCGTGCACGTTCATCGACGAACGTGAGACCAATCAAAATATATATCCATATATTCTCTGCAAACTCCCAATAAAACACCTTACTCTGTCGCGATTCATCTGCTATTTTCTTTATATTTCGAGAGTGCTACAAAAATATTGTCGCAGTTTGACGGCTAAATTGCGGGATACTATCTATATGTACACTCCCATCAGAATACAAATATTTGATAGCCGTGTTTGTTCTCACAAAATTTCGTACTGTATTGGCTACATCTTTGCTATATTCGCTTTTGTCTTGACGCGCGAATAACACCCTTTGGCATACAAATGTTATTTAAAATACATGACAATATCGAGAGAGCACGCAAACCCTGAGGCTAAATGAACGCGAGTATGACGTAGTTGCCCGTATCCGTGTGTATCTACGTCGCTGAAAGCATCTCTGAGAGGAATGCGGGCACTGCATGCGCAGCTATAATAACCAAAGTTAGTTTTATGCGAGTCGACGCGGAAATCGTTCCCTGCAAAGAGCTTAACATTTGATTGCTGACCTTGTAATCGCTAAAATTGCTCTGTTTGTTGTTAGAAAATGTAAGGTTGTACTATTTTCTATAGTCTTTCTATGGAGGAATGGAAGAAACTAAACAAAGAACATGTTGGACATCTGCTGCGTTGAAATCTGGAACACCAGACCTACGAACCATTGTTCGTTAACATTTCTCAGCTTATCCTGACGAGCACACTACGTCGAAGTGTCTCAAGCGTGCGAGGGAGCAATGCTCGTACGTCTCTTCTGATAGCAATTACACGTGCCGCAATTCTAACAAGAGCCTAGAGCGAGCTGATCCATCGAGATCGGCGCTGAGAAGCGAGCTGTGATCCCTGGCGCGGAGCGACGTCGCTAATTCGGTAACAGAAACTTGGCGTATCCGCAGCAGGCGAGCGAGCGTGAATTATTTGATCGAATCGCGCTGGGCGTGAGATAAAGGCTTCGTTGGAGATGAAATGAAGCGAGGCAGCGAGCGCGCCGTTGGTGTGGCCCCTTAAATGGGCCGAGCATAACGCCGTGAGAAATGGCATTGTTTTGACAGCTTGTCGGCAATTCGCACGGTCAGTCGATTGGGATTCGAGACTCGCTGCACTGTCATGCATCCTCGAGCAGTCGACTGGCTACCACGTAATTGTTGGATGGCGTTGAAGGATTGTCAGAGCCATCAGATGTCGGTAAAAAGAAATATCAATCCCGAACAAAGGCTGCTCTCGTCCAAAATCGATTTTCAGTGTTCGTAATTCCTTCAACGATTAATCCTTCTTCCTCTCACTTGAATTTGAAGACTCTATTGTACGTCGAGAAGTTTGGTCTCCTTTTACAGTCAACTGTAACCTGACTGGCCACAATTGCCATCCGTTGGTCTAACTATTAGTACACTCGCGAAAGTCTAAGAGCGGTTGGAGAAAGTGTACCACAGAAACCAAAGCCTAGAAGGTGCTTCCAGGGAGGAGATGGTTTAAGTGAGAACACAGAGACTGGGCTATACGAAGAGCAGATGCTTCAGCGCGTAAACAGGACACCGAGGCAGAGGATGGGTCTCGCTATCGGCGTAGCAGCGAAGTTCGACGGTGAGTGTGCATGTGCCAACGACTTTAACGGAAAAGTTTGTTCACCGAGCGTAACATGGGGCAACATTCCATCGGATATGCTGTTTACAGGGTGTGCACGCGTCCCATGTAAATGCACAGTTTACGAGGCACTCGGTGCAATTACAGTCGCTACCGTGTCAGCGCGTTTTATCGTACGGGTTTCGGATTTATGGGGCCGTAGCTCACTCGGTGCCGAGGTATTTCTAGATCCATCGCTCCTGCGACCGACTTAACACATTGTGTACGACGCGCTCTATTCGATATATCGCCATTGTTCGCATATTTTGCGACGAAGGAAGAAATTTAGTTGATTTCTCTAATTTAGTTGATTTCCTGTCGGCCGATGCTTTCACTTGAAATGTAGCGATCTTTAAACGAGTATTTAAATGGAATGGTTTCGAAAAGTGGTAACCCTGTTTTGATGTGATCTCCACGAGCGTTATTTTACTGGCGCGTGATTTCCACGATTTACGGTCGTCCATCTGTACGGGTGACCCAGGCTCAATTTAAATCGAGAACCGAAATTTGAGTAAACAGCGATAGATCGACCGTGCAGATTTATAGCGCATACAAAGAACTGTAATCAGTGACAGCCGGCCGCTCTCGCACGCTTACCGTTTCACGCCGACCGATCCAGCGAATGATTTTTCCAACGATGGTTATCGATAACGATATCGATGGGAACTCGGATGGGGGACGTTCGATGGATTTCCGACCCATGCCCACGCGCCGAATTTCACCGGGAACGCTCGGCCTCACGAGAGTAATTCCGTTTTCAGCCTGTTAATCGCGTAATTGGACGAGCATGACTTTCGGCCGATGATCGAATATTGGTTTTGAGGCATAATTTATGAGCTATTTCGAACACGCGCGCTACGGTGTCTCGGTAATCCGGAAAGGTGGCAATCCTATTTCGCGGTGTATCGGAAACTGGGCGATTTCAATTCCAAATTTGTAATTCAATTGTGAATTGCTTTCCTTTCTTTATTTTTGATTGGTGTTAACGGACTACTTAACTACAAAGCCCACCGAGGTACGGAATACAGTTTCATTGTTGCAACAATGGTCTTTGAGTACCAAAATTTACAGACTAATACAATCGATGATTCTGACTTTCCTTGAAGCCGATGAAGTTTAATTGCTTGGAGGACTGCGTATTGCTATTAAATCAGTGAAGTCTGATTGCTTCGGTACTAATATGAGGACTGAGTGCTTTTAGATTAATGCGAAACCTGATTGCTTCTGTCGAAGTGTTCTCTGTGAATGTTGTGAGTAATGCAAGTATGTTGCTCCGCGCTGAATCGAGCTCGCGTTGCAAGCTTGGGACAATTTTCCTAGAAAAGGGAGCAACGGACCCAGCACTGTTTCGGATGAGACAATTTCGGTACCACGACCAGAGAGTAAAATTTCCTCTGTGGCTGTTTCCTGCACCGCCACTCGACTTTAAGAGAAGACAGTTACCCCTTGACCCTTTAGCTGCTGAAAAGCCTACATTAAATATTTAGCCATCGGACTGGCTCGGAGATAAGAAGACTGGTTGGAAGATTTCCTTTGCTGACTGCATTAACACTCGAATTATAAGATTATCAGGGTATTTATCTGAGTTGAATAGAACACAATTAATAATAGCTATGAAATCTAGTAGAATTGTTTGACATAGTAATACTTTACTGCTCGGATGATATTAATAAGGAGGGATCAAGTGCTACTGAAGGATACGCTATATTTTTTATCTAGTGCGACTAAATTACGTTCTAAAAATCCTATAAACGCCAGGTTCCTCGACGAGCCATGTCGCGATAAAACGAATATGTCCCATAATATCGACGCACGTATCTATTCGTTGCACGAACGATACCCTCTTGGAAGCCTCGTATATTCTACATGGCCTCCCAGTATCGGGGAACACACAGGTGTGTACGTTCGCCCCTTTCCCACCCCCTTTTACCCGCAACTCACGACATTGTTCGTAAACTTTCGCCCAGGGTCGACGTCTTTTAAGTTACAGAAGCGTCTCCACGGAATTTCAGAGAAGTCTTGTCCGAGCTTGAAAATTTATGACTTACGACGGACTCGCCCAGGGGAATGGCAATTGACCGTATCTCTCGGGCGGAAATGAACTTTGCGATAATACGCTGTTATACCGCAATAAAGCGTAAAGGGAATATCGAGGGCTGAAAGGTTCTCGGGATATAAGTGGTGTCGCGACCCACATACCCCCGGCCTCTATTCTCGGAGAGATAGGGCACGGATTTTTTTCACGAAGATGAAGATAACGCCCTCGGAGACAGAGAAGGGCTTATTGAAATAAAAATTGACAAAGGAATTAACGATAAACAGCTCTGCAACCGTTATTCGTTCGATGATAATTAAAGTCTGATATGGAAAATGAAGTTACGCTTGAACGAATGAAGTCTTGAAGATGTATCACTGTATGATATTGCTCTTGAAATTAAATTTTGCATGATATCATACGATATACATTTCTGGACATCCACGTCCTGTATTTGAATCACAAAAACGGGATGCACGCACACCTGTTATAACTTTCGCAATTTTGCGAAAAATTAAAACGTTTACCTAATTTCCGCGCTCGTGTAGTTTAATAGAATTTTTAAATAATGAAGGGAGAGTAATTAGTGACGTCGTTGAAAAAATGAACGGTTGACCCGTTTCGCAAAACCGCAACACGATGTATCCGCACACGCGTCTACGCTCCTCCAAGCTTAATATTCTCCATTATGCTCGTGTGCCGTGATATTTTCATGGTAATCAAACTAATAACCGAGCACGCATAAAGATTGCGTTCTACCCAACTTTAATTAAACCGCGAGTTCTATTCCACCCGTCGTTTCTCGCGAGCTCCGATTAAACAGTCGGCTTACAATTTAATCAAGCACCAGGGATAACGCGAGCCGAGTTAGCCAAAAATAATAATCTACATATAATTCTGACAAGATCTTTTAACAATAAGAAACTACCTAATCTCCTGGTCCATCTCCATCATATTAACCAGTGTTATCGAAAACTATTGCGTTAAAGTACTCTGGGAGGAGGGAATAAAATCCATTTCGATCGAGCGAAAAATGAATTCATCTTAAAAGAAGAAACTTTTACAAGTGTTTTTACTGCGAGTTATTTAAAAATTGTCGAGGGTAGCGTGAGAGCGAAGCCTGGCCCGCACAGCCGGACAGGGAGAGTATTAATTACCAGCGAATTTCATTCTGTTCGCGCCGCGTAGGGTCTCTATTCCGCGTCTCTCGGCGCAGCTGGAAAATCCGATTTCCCGTTGCATTTTTTTCTCCTCTCTTTGCGACGCGCCCGATACCTAGGCTGGGCGTGCATCGTTACCACCGAGGGAAATCATGAAGATACACACTCGTTTGATCGTCCGATCAGCCGTGGCCCGGCATTATTGGTCCGCTCTGGCAGTGGCTCTTCACGGCGCCAGAACGAAATTCAATTTCTTCGAGCGCAATCAGCACCTCTATCCGACGCCTGGTATTATTTCGACAGAACTGCGACGACCAGCTGCGACGTGCTCTTTTCCACCCACGCTCGTCGTCTCTATTTCTCCGCTCGCTTCGTTCCAGTCAGCGCAGCCGGTGGCGGCGTCGGACCGATGAACGAGTGTATCCTGTTCCGATTGTTGCGAGCATGACGGCGGATCTATACAGAAGAGGAAACAACCAGTTCCGTTTGCTATCCTGATGATTCGCGGCGGAAATTCAATCGCGTTCTTAAGTGGGTTCCGTTTCAATACGATAGGTAACGCGATACGACGGTGTCCTCGCGATACGCTCGATCCTGGCTAATTTTCTACCTTCGTGTTATCAACCGCTGGAAGTCGTTCGGAGAGCTCCTAGCTGGAGGATTTGTTGAGATTCGCGAGATCTTCCGGCCAGGATTTGTGAAGACGGGCGCGTAACGAACTGCGCCAGAATCTCCATTATCCGATCTAATGGGGAGACACGACTTGGGCGGTTAAAGATCATCTGAGCAGGATGTACAAATGCGAGACTGCTCTTACTACTTACTGTAGATTTATTTTAGATTCGTAGATGGTATATTCTGAGAATATTCTGGTATAATTCTGGTATATTCTTTTCTTGCTTTGCACGCAATACCCTACACACTTCAATTTACGAAATAAGGACAAGGTACTTTGTACCGTTGGGAGTTACGGTTCCCGTTTGGGGGAGCCTCCCCTAGGTCTCCCGTTTTTCGTGAATAAGCCTGTATAATTGGATGTAATCGCTGGAGGGGGTGCGTGAGGAATCCGCGTCGAACGAATTGTTTTTCGGGATAAGATAGCGACAGGGGGTTTAACGACGTAGCGAATTTCACGGGAGCGTGGACTGCTCCGTGTATATTTCACCGCGGACGCCCCGCTATTGTTCCGAATCCATAAATTACTTTTTGGGGGATCCGATGTATAGATATAGGGGAGGCCGCCAGCGAGCCAGTAATAATTTCTCCGGGAATCAAGGGAAGAAAAATATCCTCGCGCTCGGGAAGCTTGCCGCGGGACGATGGTCTGAGACGGCCGCCCGAAACTTTCGAGGTAGAAAGTGGGTCGACGGAGAAGAAACTTTCGAAAATTCTATTCCATCTCGCCCTCTCTTACCCCCGGTGCTCGCGTGACGCCGCTCGGTCTCTGTAACTGCCGCGGACAAAGTCGCGTTTACGTAACGAACTTCTGATTTCATCGGACCAGGGTGTGATTTATAATTATGTAAGAGGATCGCAAACAGCCAGGAAAGCTGGCTATTCGCTGCAGTCGTCCAGCGAGTGCTCACCGTCGCGTAATCGCTGGATTATACGATGCTGGATTAACTTACATTCCACGAACTTATTGTAGGATCCTCGATTCGCGCGAATTCGATCGTTAATCAAATTACACGGTGCGGAGCGCTAAACTGAGGAGTTTACAGAACTAACCTACATCCTTAATTTTGATTTATCGTTAAGTAACAATAATGCTTTCTGACAGCGCATTATTCATTTGTATAAGGAACTATCAGCGATCTCTGCGTTGGAAGATAAATGGACTCAGACCACTTTCATAATGAACGGCTCATATATCAGGGAACAGACGTGCCAGTAGAGATGGACTGATAGGTGTTTAGTCAGACGTGTTGCGTCAGAAATTAATTCTATCCTATCAATCATGAAGTAGCGTACACAACCTCTTAGGTGTGATCTAAATATCATTATTCACTTTACTGTTTGCTAAACCATTCGTTATTATTCCATTTTTGTTGACATTAGCAAAAGCTTTGACTTGTGCTAGACAACTAAGAGTACGACCAATTACAATCACCCCCTGATGGACTAGATCGATTAGGCAAAGAATAATTGCTCGTGGAAGTTTCCGAGCCTGTCTGGCCATCGATGTCCTATTCTACTTCCGTCGAATTTTATTCGCAGCGCGCGCAACGCATCAAACTGGCCGTCAAGAGTCAAGAGTTTTTATTCCTTGTGGTATAAAAATCGTAACTTCGGAGTAGATAGAGGCGAATCAGATTGTTGCGATAAAAGGAAGCTCGCATACAAAGTGGAAACGATCGGATCGCGTCCTCGTAGCCTGCAGAGTAGCGAGTATACCATTGATCTCGACTGCGGATATCCTCGAAAGCGGTGAAGTTATCGTTTGAAAGAAAGTCGACCGTGGCTACCCGCGGCGCAGACGCTAGCCAATCGGACAACGCAAACCGGATAACGTACGAGCACTCGAAAACTTGCAGAACGTTCGTCTCTCCCTTATTTTCTTATTTGCACGTCCGTGCGCCCTCGTTCCTCCCTTGTGTCTGAATTTCTTCTTCGCTGGAAATATAATTTATAAATTTTGTAACCGTACCAGCTGGCGACTTTGCTCGTGATAGCGTCGCTGGGAAAACCAGCTGGGGAGAAGTCCTCGCGGGAATCATGGCACTTTTATTTCTTGCAGTTTTTACTTTCCAACTTGTAGCGAAAGGAAGCACTATTTATACGGAGGATTACAGCATAGTTCTAATTTCATTCAGAATCGAAATTCTTATTTTTGCTCAATATTTCACTCGAAACTATAATTTACATTTAACGAGCAACAAATGAAACTTAGTTTTTCTTTTTCTCCGTCGTTAGAAAAATTGATCTGGATACGAATTTCAGCAGGGGTATCGGTGCCTTCCGCCCTTTTTTTTTCTAAACAAAAACGTCGGTGATGCGTACACACCGACACATCGATCGATCCATTCTTTCGGTTCCTATTGGACCCAACTGCGATCCCCAATAACACGCTATCGCTTCAAGAGGACACTTTGGTCCGTTATTGCGAGCGTTCTCTTGTTTAATTTCTCGGTTGGTTTTCTCGACAGCACGACTCCCGTTTGCAACACGCTGCTCGGATACGCGTCATATCAGAGAACGGCGTACGAGACTGGAACGAGGGAGAGGGACGAATGTATGCTCAGGGTTCTTTTATTGGCTCGTATCAATTTGTCCTCTCCAGCGTTTACGTGGACGGGAAACTTTTCTGTCCATGCTCGTAAACGAACGCTGGCGACGAAACGCGCAGCATTCAGTTTATCGCGTTTACCGCGGTAGCGTAATGTGCAAAGGGCTGTTTCGAAACTTGTTGGGAAATTGTACGAACTGATAATGAACGTTACACTTTGTAACGAGAATAGAGTGGTTTTTATACGTCACTAATTATTTGCGGGATAACGTTTGAACACGTTGAGGGGACCAAGTCATGCGGTATGGGAAAACATGTCGTGTCTGGTTGGGTTGGGTAGTTAACGTATTACAACGTTAGGGTGTAATTTATGATGTAAGTATAAACTTAATTGAGGTAGATGTTTTATGAACGAGAACCTTTTCTCAATCGCAAATTGTACGTTTTGGAGCAATCGACGGATTCCAGAGAAAAATTCAAAAGGTTTGCAAGGTGTTCCGAATAATGGCACTCCGGAGAATGGTTCAGGAGCGTGTTGCTCTCGCTACCTGCGACAGGATGCGAGCGCACCCTCGAGATTCGGCAACTTCCGAAGGCGGCCAAGTCAGCAACGTTACGGAAGATTAAGCTTCCCGATGCTGGGAAAGTCTGCACCGCGAATAGGACGACGAGGAAGGTTTGCCGCCCCGGTCAAGTGGATTCACGAAGGTGAAAAAGAACCAGCCGTACTGGTACCTGGTCTTTGACTCGAAAGCCCTCGCTGGTGGAAATTTCGTGGCATTTCGTCGGATCACGAAAACGTGTCTCCGTTTCTTTCTGCTCCATTTGCAGCGCGATGCGGCGTTGCGAGTTTCGGGAACTGGAATCTGCGTAAATCTGACACGATTGACATTCCTTCGATGGCGAGTTCATCCCCTTGTGTCGATACCTTGATACCTGGATGCCAATTTCACCTTTCCTCTCGAGACTTTCATGGCTCTCGCTCGAATATCGCACAAATCCCTCGGTAATCATTATCAGTGATTAATGAATAATCAGACACGTGAAAATATAGCTCGCTGTGATTGATCGATCCGATATTCGCAAGTGATTATTAAAAAAGTAATCAGAAAATAATCACTGGCAAAATCACGGAGATAATGGTTCAAAATATTTTTAATATGCAGCCCGTTCTCTCCCGCAGCGTTTGAATGATGTTGTGACGCTCGTCAGCACGCGGAATTGGTCGTCTTTTGGGAATATTCAGAGCCCCGATTAACGATAATGCCCGTAATGGATGAGTGGACACAAAAATTACGGCCCACATGTTTCCCCACTGTAAATACATCTTTCCTCACGGACGAAGCATTATGGATTAAAATTCGGCCGTTCAAAGGTTTCATTATCTCCAAGTAATGCATCGTCCACTCCGAAACATAAATCCTACTCACTGCTACAAGAATCGGTGCCAAATCAGGGGAATATTACTTCATACGTCGAATGGAATGTAGATATCTATTTGTACTCTGCAAATAAAAATGATCAAGCGGGTTAAATACCACGAATTAATGTGAAAGATGTCGATGAATATAAGACCTAGATCTCGGAGCATTCGAGGAGTTATAATTACCATCTTAATGTTAAACTAAGCTTGAACGACTCTTTCCTTACTAATTTGCTCTCCGACAAAGGGCCCAGTGTCCTGTCAGTCTTCGCGCCAAGACGCCAAGCGAAAGAACGCTTTTCTCCGGCGAGGATCGCGCTAAGGGTGATACAGAGAAAGTGCAAAAGGAAAAGTCGAGAGGCAAGAGGTACGGAACCGTGCTAAAAGCGACCACAATCGTCGACCAGGGACAAGAAATCCAATTTCATCCTTAACTCGGGCAAGGGGACGGCGTTTGCATCGGTCTTAATGGAACCAAGTCGAACACAGAAAGATCGCACTGCGTTTTCAGCGCGGCCATGCAACGAACCAACCAGAATGTAAATCGTGCCTATCGTTTGAACTTTCGGCCAGGGCGATACGCGATTCCGTTTTCCTGTGAGGAATTAACATTAATAATCGGTCAATGGAACTCCATTGCCCATTGGCCTGCGCTGAGCCGTTCAAACGCCACGTTTCCACCGCGAACTAGTAAATACCTGACAGGCAGCTCAATCACACGCCTGGAAGAATATTTTCGATGCGGCGCAGAGCACACTGCAGCCGATTAATTTAATAGATGCCCGCTTCGTGGCCGAGTTAGAGTACGCTTTGCGTGATCCTTATCAACGCGTGCAATTTACGCGGCCGTTCGATCGCGTTTATCTTCGTTTGCGCAGACAAAATTAAACACTGAATTTTTAAAATACGTACACCGGAGCCGATATTTGGAAATTATTTCTGCGAAATGGAATACTCGGATTATGTGTTTTATACGCCTGATAAAAGTACATCCTTTGAAGCAGATTAATGAGCAGTTTTTCATATGCGATCAACTCCCGTCACTGTTTCACAACTTTGATATCATAAAAATTGTAACGCTTATTCTTTTATCTCCATAATGAATCGAGGAAACAAGAGACTAATTACTATTCTGGACATGCAATTTCACTTTATACCACTTTTTTATACGAGAAACGGATCACAGGTAATTCGAGGTGGTTGAAAGATGTGTACTAAAGTATTGAAAGAGAACAGCTTAGACCTACACCTTGCAGGACCTTTCTCTCTTCTCTCAGAACACATGTAGCGGTCGAATCCGTTTCGATGGTCACTGGACCATCTCTGAATCGTTGGCATTGCCTAATAGACGTAGGTGCACCGCAAAGCAGAGTTCGTCGTTTGCGTGGCTGGCTCGGGACTATTGACATAAACCGAGATTCTCGGAAACTTTCGAATTGATAGGTGGAGTTTGAGCGCAACGCCGGAGAGGCATTAGCCGTGGGGAGATGCCGGTTACGACGTGACCATAATCGTTTACATATATCTTCGATAAATACCGCGCAAATGGGGGACTTCCTTAGTGTCTTGTTTGGCGACGCTGCAACGTTGCAGGATAACACAGTGTCCCTTTCGTTGCTCGTGACTGAAATTACTCGCGTGGAAAGAGGACGCCGACGACGATTCCGCGCCTGATAAACAAATTGTCGAGCGATGCGATTTAAACACTTTCTTGTCGTTCTTGCGCAAATGGCGCTGTATAGCGTAAATTTCCGAGGCACGCGAATCAAATAATTGTACGGGCAGGGCGACGCTTCGAAAATTGCTCTCTAACGAAGTGCTTTCACGACGTAAGGCTATGAAAGAGTCTTCCAATTTTCAGAAACGCGAGCGGCTATATTCGTCAACTTTACGACTTCGCTGCTGGGACGCGATGCTAATACTTCCTCGAGCATCGAATCGAGTTAGCGTCTCCGTCGCAACAAATTCGTACGTCGCGGCAAGTGTGTTTCAGACGAGTTTCATTGCGTAGTTCTGGACTCGAGCCCTTAAATATACATTTTCGCAAAACTTAATGGAATCAGCTACGCTGCGCGAGCTAATTGCGCCGTCTCTTGAATATGTCCCGTTGAGATGCCAACAGCGTTCGCTCGAACTCGAACTCCTATGCGCTCGTTGCGAAAGTTCTTGTTCCAAATCGATACAACGTGTATGTCAGCGTCGACGTCTTTTAACACTGGACGGCCAAGCGTGTCGGAAAGTTTCATTAAAGCTAATCTGGGTCTGTAGCACTCGATGGAAGAAAAATCAATAGCGAGGGAAGGTGGGACACTGTGGTTAGCGTTTTATTGTAGACCACAAAGAAATTCAGATGATTGGGATTTTAAAATGGACATTGGCACTGATAAAAATGTCCCGTTTCCGTCATTTCTTTTTATTTTACGCTAAAACTATCGACGATTAGAGGAGTGGTTCTAGTGTTTCAAATTGCAAATAATAAAGTTTGAGCCCCCCTTCCCTCTATGCACCAGGAATTTTGCTCCCATTTCCCGAATATACGTGCCGGTCCACCCGAAAAATGACCAAGATACCTGGTTTATCGAAATGGTATTTTACGATCACCATTGGTCGTGTCGCTTGTTTCAGAAGTAACGTTTGGAAGTTTGCCGCTGTTTCAAATTCTGTCGAACAGAATTGGATTGTAAAAGCAAAAAATGAATATCGCCTGACCAGCTGTCAAACGAACCCGTTCGTGAGAAGGGAATCGGGAGCCCTCGGGCAGATTTGACAGTCGCTGTCCCACATACATGATTTCGCTAACCAGCGGCTATCGGCCGCTGTCACGTACATGGGATCTGTCTCATCGGGTCACTGTATCGATATCCTCCCAATTTATGAAGTTTGCTTAGGTTTCCATCTCGTGAACAGTCGGCCAGGAAAATATTTAGACAAACTTTCCAAGTAAAACAATCTGAAAAGTCTGTAAAACAGCTGGATATTCAAGCATAAAATCATCGCTCGCAAATGATGTACAATTTTTAGAGTTTACTTCGCGAGGATCATCTACATTGCGATACCGATTGGGTACATTAGGCGCCAGAGGTTGAAATATTCACGAAGCTATTCTAAATTTTCCACCCTGGGAAATTTCGCCTCGATTGAAACGGGTCTCTGTTCCCGAGTTACGACGAAGTTTTCATAGGTTCGTTTGAAAGTTCGTCGAACGTTCCTCCCAGCCTGTTCATCCTGTCTCGAAACGGTGAATAAGTGTATCATTAGCGGGGATCATTTAGATAACGCGGCCCACTTCTCGACTGTCCTACGAATGCGCCGGTTCGCGAGTAATTAATCAAAAAATGCTTCGGGCGGAAACGCGCGTGCAAGCGCGGATGATGGATCTCAACGGGGACCAACGAGAATTTAATTTTAGTCGAACCATCGGTCTACCCTCGTGGCGACCTGATTAACGCGGTTATTTTAATTTCGTTCGAGGTATAATTCTTCCGGTTAAATGCAATTCGGTCGGTGAAATCTGTTCGGATCGATAGCTGTACAGCATCGAACTTAAAAGGGCTGCAGACCTGGCTGCTGTCCTTTGTCATCGCGAGCTTTGATCATCTATGTACATGGTGGAGTCGAGTGCTTGACCCTGGGCAACTATCTCAACTTTCCTTTCGAAAGGTTTAAAAAATAATCCCAATACAAAATTGAGTCTTCCATGTTCCAAGGGCCATCGAAAAGTAAGAGTAATCGTTGAACTTTGCAAAGCAATCAAAAAGTGTGCTGACAGTAGATATTTTAGTTTAAAAGGTCAACTACACTGTTTTAGAGTAAATAAATAAAGAGATGTAACGGTGGGACATCGAGTTCACGCGACATTCCCAATCGTAGGGGATTACCATTCATGTTTATCCCAAAGGCATCCCGTTAAATCGATTCGAGCTGGAAACAAAAGTAGAACGGAACTCGCTTTATTGTCGACCGGATCCAGATATGAAAATTAATTGGACACGGACGGTAAATCGTCATTGGCCAGCGGAAGCAGCCGGAGAGCCCTTTACTTTGCTTCGCATTGTCTCCTTTCGCGAACTTTCGGCGACGCGAATTCAGGTCCACCAAGGGTAACCTCGTTCGATTTTCCAGAACGACGGAGAACTTCGTTAGTCTTGGTTGGAAAAGCTCGAAGAGGATCGTTACCTTATCGCGATCTAGAAAATATTTCTCCGCGCACAATTCTGATGTATCCTCAGAGCAGATGCTTCTCGAGACTGCAGCGAGACGATGCAAACCCAGTGAAAGCTTAGGGAAATTCTAGAACTCCGTGTATCATTAGATCGCTATACACGGATATTTGCTATAACCCGCAGGAGGTTCTCGTTCCCGCTATGGTTTCGCGAAAGCTCTACAAAGTTCGGACGTTCGACTCGTGAATTTCCGAGTTTTTTTCGTTTTCATGTTCTCTAAAATTCTTTTAAGAGTTCCACCGTTTCCTTCGTCTTTGGGTGAACTCTTTTTTACGTCTGCAGTCCAATTTTCAGCGCAACGTCGGGATTGGATTCGGGTCAGGCGAATTCCAGCTTCTTCTTTCTCGAATAATTCCTTTAGAAAAATCTAAAAGAAGCATGTCACGAGTACAAATGTTCCCCGAGAGAAAAAGGCGTTTTTTAAATTTCCTTGGAGAAAGGCAGGCTAACACGGATAGCTACGTATTTTCCATTTATTATTCATTACACTTTTTTTTCTGAAAAAGAATGACCCAAAGCAGATAAATTTCCATACGCGCGTGCATATCAAGCAGCGGCTTCTTCGATAACATGACTCGTATTGTTCAAACGCTCGACACGTGTCGGCGAACAAAAAACATTAGACAGCTCGAATGGAGGGCAAATATCGCATTTCAATTGCAACGAATCGATTACTCTCGGCGCAACGAGAGCGCTGGGCGAACGATGTATCCATTTCGCGGAGGCCGAAACAAACAAGTGCAGTATACCCGTGTCGAGCATGTAACGCCGCTGAATTTATGTTCGCGAGCCAGTCGCGTCTCTGCAGCCGTTTTAATATGCTGTTCTTGGCTGTCATTGGTCCAATCCACGCGACACCCTTTGTTCGCCGTTTACCTGTATTGGAAATTGAAAATGGTTAACTAGAACGTCCTTTCTGAAAATGTGATGCATAGCTCACTATTTTGTAGGTACATGGAGATTATAGAATGTATTATAGATATGTTATAGATATTGTACAATTGAAATAAATTTTCAAAAGAATATTTAATTCGGATAGATAATATTTCAGTGAATAACGAGTGTAATTTTTTAACGACAGGTACAGTTTCTCCAATTTTTCTAGGCAGCGGTCGCTTCTCTTTATAATCGCAAAAGTTGACAGGGTTGTTCGAGAATTTAAAGCCTTTCCCGTTGTTTCGAGGTAAACAGTGGTTCGTCATTAACCATTCAAGCTTCTACATCACGTCGGGTTAACCACACGAGCCGGGGTGTCCTATGCAATGGTTAATCTGGTTGGCCAATCTGCCATTTGCGGTAACTAATTGTTATTTATGATTGGAACGTTTTAACATAACGCGCTACACGAAACTGTTAAGCGCGAAATACTTTTTCCTGTATCCCGATGCTCCAGAGGCGAAAGGATTTAGGTGAAAGCGTCGCCGATTGTTGGATATGGAAGTATAGAGTACAGGATATAGAGATCGAGAGACTTTTGAAATCGCGCTCAACCAGGTGCTCGCTACGCTAACCTAATCTCTCTTGAAAGCAATTCCGCGTACAGGCAGCATGTTCGCGGATTATCACTGACGTCGATACCATGGACGGATAATTGTATTTTCGTATCTGTATCGAATGAATCGTGGCAATCGTGTTATCGTAGGATTATATATTATTATTTGATATCCACGTTGTTCCATTGATACGAATGGTTGTCAGCGCGGGAACATCCTATGGAAAGTCCATCGCGACTTAACCGATTTATGAATAGTTAATACCAATGGCGTTCGAGGATCGCTTCAACATGGAAATGAATGCGTCATTCAACCGGAATTTAGATTTATCGCCCCCAGAAAAATCGCATTAGGAGTAACTTTAAATATACGATTCGAACACTGTAGAAGTGTAGCATAGAGTGGTAGCGACGCTACTGATTACAGTCGACAAAGGTACAGTGGATCTCTTTTTATCTAACAGCACGAAATACGTCTAAAAACTTTGTATTTATACATCCGTTTGATCCCTTTAAAAATATTCCGTGCAATTTTGTCGTCCGTGGCAGCGTAAACCAGTGCCCACCCTTAACCCATCCCCTTTGTTTCGAGTCACGATGTTTCGCTGATAGGGAACGACAACGACGACGGATGAATATTTTTTCCCTCTCCTGGACCGAGAGCATCGAATCGCTATTTTCCTCGTTTGGGGCGATCGCGAAATCAAGAGTGCGACCGAAGAGAAGCTTTTGTCTCGCCAGCTCCTTTGTTCTCGATCGCTTCCTTTGCAGCCCTTCGTCCGTATCACAATTCGTTCTTCAGGAACCCTTTTCCCATTCTACGATCTCACCTCTTCATCACCGACTCGACTCGGCTCCGTTCGGCTCGCCCCATATCCACCCTTGGCTCTCTCGCTCTCCTCCGGGGTGAATACACTTTGCGCGGACAAAAAAACTCTTAATTGCTGTGCACCGTATTACGAGAAGTCGTTAGGGTCGAATGGCAGAAGCCGTGAGAAGCCGCTTCAGGATTCTTCGCATGATAATAGAGGAGCTGGGCTCTTTGTTGTTTTGTATTATTTCGCTAAGATATTACGCTGTTTCCAGAAGCCAGCGTTTTAAGATTCTTTTGGCAGAATATTAACCGAGGCGAATACGTTGAACCTTGTCGAATATTAGTTATACTGGGACTAGAAGAATACAAATTACACAGTTGACATCTGAAAAAAAAGGACGACGATAAAATGGTACCACAGAAAGAAGCTCTCGTAATTTTCTCCGCGGGCATTTTTAAATCTTCATTAAACTTTCTGCTCTTCCACTAGCCACGACAGCGTTTTCTTCTCTCGTTCTTGTCTCTCCTTCCGCCGGCGTCGCTGTTTCCAAGTTTCTTCCGCACGAAGATACACACCGAATAGCAGATGGCATTCGTGACGTGTTGTGGCAAGTTCGGTCAAAGTATCGGTACTTCTGGCTTCCCCCAAACAGAAATGTTCTGTTTGAAGAGGGCGAGTGACGGATCCGATTGGGAGAGAGGGAATTTTCTCCGCGAGCTAACAAAGGCGAGGGTGAAAGAAACCCTAAGTTATAATGGAACAAATTGAGACCGTGTCGACACGGCCAATTTCTTAGACTTGACGTTTTCCCCCGTTCCTTTCCCGACGTCCATAAATGGACGAAGGAAAAACAATTACGGGAACCTTCCTGTCACCAATGATCGAAAGGACGTTGTTTACGCGCCATCGATTGCAACTGGATCGCCACCGACGACCGATTTATATAATATTTGTATTCATAATCGGCCGATATCGTCTGTTGCAATCGAGTTTAATCGGATTTCAATCCTCGCGCATTACAAACTAATTACAGTTGCCACGCGAATCCAGTAAGCGGGATTGTTGAAAATTGAATTTCACTGAAGTTAAATCAGTTGATACTTGATACACATTGCCATCATCGAGATTTTACAACTGTTCATTTCGAAACAATTCCACTTCAACGTCGACCTGACGAATCAACAATTTCCGTAACAATTTTCGCAGGGGATTCCGTCGATTGGCGAAGTCTGGTCCTGGCGTGGATCTAAGAAAAAGGAAAAGTTCGCATAAATCTTCGGTCCTCGTTAAAGCCATTCGACAGCCAATTACGTTGCCGATGTCGAAGGTTTTTGTGGACGTACTTTAGCCGTGGAAGCGTTCCAAAACCAATTCTCCAAGGAAATTTACGGGTCACCTGGTAACGTATTCAAAGGAAGATCGTTCATCCTCGACGACAGTCTGGAATCGTCGATACACGACGATGCTTGCTAAATTAGCGCACAGTGATTGCGAACCTCTTGCTGGAATTTTATTTATAAACGTAGACGCTCGATTGGTGGATTCGGGAGCTGTGCCATTTCGACTGGTACACACGGAAAATACCATCGAGGCGATGAGATTGTAATCGTTGCTTCGACGCGGCTGCCGTTTGACGTTCGTCGTTTCCAAAGGCGCTACCTCCTTCGCCGCACCGTGCAAGCTATTAATTAGTGGTGAATTTAATGGGTTTCGTAATTCGCGAAGCTTTCCACTCTAAATGGTGTTTCATGCTTTAAACGTCATTTAAGGCATACATTATACACGACACGAGACTAATTTCACGCTCAGAAATTGACCCCGCGCCACACCAACAGAGTCCTTTGGAAGCAGTCACTTTTCAGGGGAAAGAAACATCCTGGAATGCCTCGATTCGTGGCATTTCTTAATACATAAAGCGATATGCTTCTGCTTTGACCTATCACGGACAAAAACAGAGATGGGACAAACTTCTTATCTTAGAAAAAATTAAAATTTTAATCGTGGAGTAAAGTAGTTAGTATGAAGCACGAGGTATTGAAATTCGAAATTTACGTGGTTTCTTAAAAGTCGGCCAAGAATTCGTGGCTGAAAAAACGAAAGATCTAAAGCAACGACCTGTCGCGGTGAACGAACTCTTCGTGCTCGGGTTTACCCTGCCTCCGCTTGAAATTATTCGTTTTCTTTGCTCGCAGGAACAATAGAGCCTGAAAACGAGAAAACAAGAAACGGGCTACAAGTTCGCCTCGCGTAAATATCGCGCTTCCACTCAAATCGTTCGCTCGGTTAATTAATTAAATTCACCACCTTTGCGCGAGTTTGCTAAATACCATTGGCAACCGACAGAGGAGGGGGCGGCTTACTCTCTGTCCCTGGGTGTCAGGCTCGTTTAGGTAACGTATGAACTCTGATTCATGGCGGTCGATGTAACTTCGGAACTCCGGTTTGGGAAGTTTTTCCGCTCGTGCTTTAATTAAATAAATCGAATAATGACTTTCTTGGCGAGAAGGCCGAATTTCCGAAAACTACATCAAAGTAGGTGAACGATGCAAGTGATTGGGAAAATACTAATTTTTCGGTGGCCACTGTCAGGATGATCTCTTGCTTTCTATAAAACTTGTTTGGAAACTTTTCGATACTCGTGCTATTCGTTCACGACTACCCTTTGAGAAATGCAATAACAAGTTCTCGACTGGATGATAGTTCCACATTTTATTAATATTACTACCGGAAAAGTCCGATGGGACGTCCAGCGAGCGAGAACAAGAAGAGCGGCGTGCAAAAGCGGAAGGACAAAAGCGATAAAATTACGAGCAGGGAAAAAAAGAGGAACACCCTTTACCGTTATGACGGCAACTGTGACCAGGGGCAGTTTTAAAGCGATAATATTTCCCAATGTATCCGCGGCTACCGTAATAAATTTATGTCCCGAGCCCGGAACTCGCTAATTAAGCTTCGCTCACATTTCGTCAACGAGCAAAATCCCACGGATCCTTGGTGATCGCTCAGTCTTAGTTTCATTCGATTAATTGTATCCCGGATTAATCCCCCGCCACGCTAATTGCGCCAACAGCGAGGGAGATTTTCGTTTCCGGATTATTCTTTGCCACCGTCCGAAACGCAGCGTAATAAGTCATCGACTTCCAATTAAAAGCAACAAATACCCTCTCTCGAAGGTTGATACGGAGCTCGAGGATTTCAACCTTGTTCCTTGAACATCGTAGCTAATTTGTTACTTGAGCTTCATTTCAATTTATGTATGTTTAAGTCATTTAATCCGTTCACGTCTAAAGTAATGATAATAAATTCGCGTCTAATACGTATATTCATTGTAAAATTGTCATATTAATTAATAGCTCTAGAGAATAATAAATAAATCCTGAAAATAAATTCCCATGGAAATGGGAATTATTTAACGTATGATTCCTACGCAAACCTGACTGAGAAAAAGCATGATTAAAATTGATATCGCATTGCTACGAAACTGCTGCCAAATAAAACGAACCATTTTAGTCGTCGGCGATATCGATACGTTAATTTTAGTATCCCGATGGGTAAGAGCATTCGTGTTTGTTCTACGCGATATACACAATTGGAGTGTATGTAATTTTTTTAAATTCCAATATGAAAAACAGGAATGTGAAGCGAGCGTAACGAATGTTTCTGAAAATCTACATCAGGTTTCGTGATACGTTTAATAATAATACTGTGCTTCGTGCACGTACATTTTACGCTGCGTGGCATCACTAATAGACTTATTAACACATTAACTAGACTGTCAACGATAATTAATTTTCGGGGATCCGTGCGCGTATTTTCGTTACGGTCATTCGTTGCGTTACTTTTGCGCGAACTTGCCGGAATACAATTAACTTCAATGAATGTTATCACGATACCGTGGATAATTAAATCCCCCGAATGAAGGACGCATGACCGCGACCGCGTTTGGACCTTATTATTAAATTGTCAAGGTTGTCGATGACATTAAAAGCGCGATGCGATAATGCGCGCAATTTACGGACCGATTATTGCATTAAAACGGTTTCAAACAAATAGCGCGAGAGATAACGAAAAGTGCATCGAGGCTTGGTTATTCGTTGAAAACATTAAATAACGTGAAACACTTTAACTTTCATTTCGAGTCTACTCGATCTACCTGAAATTACGTATATTAGTTCCACTGTATATTTTATTTCAATACTATTCTTCTTGCTTCCATCTTACTCGAGTGGAGATGTTAAAAGAACTAAATTGATTAAAGCTTACCGCGTCCAAACAAACAGTTACATCGCGCTGGAACAATGTTTATCTCCTGTTCCTGAAAAGTTTGCACCTATACACACATTTTTCCTTCAAGCTCCGAATTTTTTGAATCATCCTGTCACAGCCGAGAAACATCGACGATAAAATGGCAATCGATAATCAGTCGTAACGGGATACACGTCTGGCACGGTTTTAAATCCGTGGACAGGCAACACGGTTCCGTTTTATGTTGGATGCGCGTGTATGAATGTTTGCGCGATTCAAGTTCTAGCTGGAACGCCCGGCCATCGAAATTCAGCGACTGCCACGTCATAAAACGTGTAATTTAGAACGGGTAATTGGAACGTTAAAAATGAGGATGCGCGAATTACATCGGTAGCGAATCATAAATAGCATTATTAGTTGAACGATAACCTCCTGCTCGCGGGATTTGTGATTTAATCGGTTAAACGGATTGCTTGGGCAATTGTTTATCCAGCCCTGTGCCCAAAAATAAAGCAACTTCAACAGAGCGTCGCGCTGTCCTAGCCGATAAAGTGATAGTTTGTCGAGTCACTGGGCAAATATTATATTGATCAATCGACGAATCACATTCGCGTGTCACAGAAGCAGGTTGCCCTTTGTCCTCTTTCTGCCAACAGATTTTATACATCGGCGTGCATTACTACGACAAAGCCTTCGAAACGGCTAATTTAGCCGTGAAGCATAACATTGAACTAAGCGTGAAAAACCTCGATCCCCAAAAAAAGTCTCATCATGAAATTAACGTCGAGTGTTTATCTCTTGCTCGTCGTTGAAGGTGTTGATTGAGGATCGTGTTTGCGGGAGCGAAGGCGGAAAAATGAAGCAGAGGGTTTAAATTTTGTAACAGTGAGCGATTGAGTGATCCAGAACGACGAGGATCGAGCCTCTCCGTCGCGATTGGTAAGTGCGACGTGATAGACGGTGCGGTGGCCCGCGGACTAGATTGGCTTTGCACGGAGAAAAGTTTTGTTTGATGTTTCGATAGCCAGGCGCATCCAGTTGGCCCTATCGTGCCAGGAGAAGCCGCACACGTGCAACGGGCCTCCGCTGCATCGGGTAATTTCGTTTCGAGTGGACTCGTGTGACGAGGCTGGCCCTGGAGGTCGAGAGAAATGGACAGGGAACGAGAGGGAGCACTCTCGAGTAGTAAAACTCTATCCAACACACGAGGGGGGAGGGGAAAGCGAGAGCACCCCCATATTGATCCTATTTACTTCGCGGAATTGAAACGGAGGAATATATAAAATTTTCTGTGGTAAAAGAGAGTTAGCACCGAGAGAGACAAAGACACCGATGCATTTCAAATAATAAGGCGAATGGATGCCATCGAACAAGAAATAACGATGTTATGACGCCAGAGGTATACGTAAAATTCTAAAATTTGATTACGTAACGTTATTATTTTAACTGTCTTAGTCAATTTGCTTGGTGACATTTTAACGCCTTATGGACTCAGTAAAAATCACATACAGACAGTTATGTTTCGTTTAGCGTTTTGACGTGTTATCCATTCAATCAAAATTGCAATCGGAATGGGAGACGGTCCGATCGAATAAACGTTGCGAATCGATCTCTATACATACATACATAGTTTTTGTGCGTCGTCTGTTATTCGAATAAAATTCTGGCCATCTCTGACGTCGCGTAGAAATTCATATTCGAATACCCCATAGACGCCAATAACCGTAAACTGGAAATAGGAACGGAAAACTCGAGGCACTCGTTACGGGTACCCGTTTGTTTCTGTCGCCATAAATATGCTCGAAATGATTTGCCCGCAACCGTGTATACAACCCCAATTTGCGACGAATGACCCCGCCGCCTCTAATCCCGATCCGCGCATCGGTTACCCCAAACGAATTTTGCTCGTCGTTCGCTGGATGGTCAATTGGGCTGCTTCGATGGCAAATCGATTAACTTCGCGTTTGGTTAAATCTTTAATTTCCAGTATCGAATAATTAACTTTTTGTTTGGACAAGGGCCTTTTCAGAATGTATCTAGCCTGGCAACAACTCTATCATTTGTGCGTGTTAAAGGAACCACTTTCGAATCTACATTGGCGCGCCAACACTCTGCTAAATTATGGTGGAAGCGAGAACGAAAAGCGTGCTCGGTGGCGCATCGATCGCGTCATGAAAACGGTTATATCGCGCGCGTTTTATAAACGGCAGAACGCAGCGACGATGCGATATACAACGGCGCGTTATTTGGTCGGAACGATTGGATTGATAAGCTAATACTCGAATTTTGACGGAACGGCAAACAGTCGGACCGATAAACGCGCGCGAACGTGCATTTATTGACGTTTCGAGCTTGCAAATTATTGCGACCCGTCAAACCCATTTAATGCTGCTCTACGTTCGCGGGAAAGCATCGCTATGCTACCCAGAAATCGTTCCGAATCGACAATTTTTCGCTTCGATTTCTGCTCGCTAATAAATCATTGCCATCCGTGGCATGATATTATCCAATCTACGTTGCACGCCTGTTCGTGGCTAACC
This sequence comes from Hylaeus anthracinus, assembly GCF_026225885.1. NCBI lineage: Eukaryota > Metazoa > Arthropoda > Insecta > Hymenoptera > Colletidae > Hylaeus > Hylaeus anthracinus. Next base: position 2,656,774 of record NW_026534330.1, on the reverse strand, counting down.
CCCATTGTACCTATTTCATTTTGTCTTTCAAGAAATTATTCACCCAAACAAAAATGAAACTACGACAGGCTTCGATGAAAAGTGATGCCCAGTTAAAGAAATTAATGCAAATATTTATCCGCGAGGAAGCAGTACGGAAAGTAACTGGAGGCGACGCACTACGATTCAACGGGCACGGTGTTTAATGGCGATCGTAAAACCTTTAATCGGCTCGTCCTATCTGAATCTATCTCTCTGCAAAGTGCCCGTGTAATTCACGAATACAAAACGATTTAATTAGAGAGATCGATCGCGGTCGACCTGGCTGCCTGCAGCGCCGACGTCGCTTTTGCTTCGACTAGCTGCGATCGAACCCTACAAAAACAGACGAATCGTTTCGTTCGCGTCGATTGCGCTTGCTCTCGAATCCCCGTAGCTCGCAATATTTTTGTCGCTCGCTTCTCACCCCCTCGCCCCACGCTGGAAGCTTAAGCAACCTCCGCACGTAACGCTGTCCTAAGATACGGGAGGATTATCTTTTTCACCCCGTCGAGGAAACGTTTAATATCACAGAGCCATCCAACCCCTCGTTGTCAGTCTATAACGATTGATCGAATGTCCCTCGATATCGAGTTACATCATTCTTTTCGGAGATCAGCCATTTTTCTTTTCAAACGGAAATCTGATTAATTTCCAGGGAAGATGACTATCGGTACTGGTTGTAGATTTATTCATGTTTTTATTCATTTGTTACTAATTCGAATATTAAACTTTTAGTTATGTAGATACTAAATGAGAATAATAATAACATTAGTATAGGAGATTCTTACAGATTGTAAAGACTAGCTTCCAGCTAGCTTTTCGACACCCAGTACCGGCCACGAAACTTCAGCCTCGATACTGCTAAGATTGTTGGAACGAAGGAGTAACAACAAGACGTCTAGGGAGAACTGTTCGTTGAAACTGAAGCTATACCAGATCGACCTTGTTTGCATAACATAAGTTGTCTTGACTCTTTGCTCAGGACACCGATCCCTCGTCAGAACTAAATGAACCACGCCTGCATTATGCAGATTCCCTGGGCATTAGTTAAATGTGTACGGAATTTAGAGGACTCCGTAGACGAAACTGGATGGAAGCAGGCAGACCATTTCGAAAAAGTCTGTTGCATCAACGGCGGAGCGTTTTCCTTATTTGCTCCCATTTTCCTTCTCTCGATGGCTCTCAGCTTCTACTCGTTACATCTGCGGAAAAACTGACCACGAGGGAGCGATCCTGGGTACGCGAAGGGAGACCACCATCTATCGAAATTCTTCTGCTACCATTTGTTAACAGCGATCAAGGACTCAGCAGAAATGAGAAAAACGGTCTCGAGTACTGGCTCCTCGATCCATTACACCGCAACACTCGCGTTCTTGCCAGAATCGAAGTACAATCTTCCATAAAGTTCCAGTGCATGTGAGACGGGACAGAATTATGGGAAACAGGTGCCTCTAGATGGAAGCACTAAATTGCCTAGTGCTCGAGTGTTAGCATTATTCATTAAGTATTCGACTCTATCTAAGATGGTAGAGTCTAGTTCTCTGCTAACTTAAGAAGAAGTGAGCTCTTCGAGCATCCACTTGTTCAAAGAATGACAACGACAATTGCCATTTGATAATTAACCATCGGAGTTCAGGGTGCAGAGACGTCAACTGTGGAGACAGAAGTCCTATCTGTTCGTTGAGAATCGCGTCGCGCTGGTCTAACGGATATATAACAAGCCACTTTAACAGAGAAACGCCTCGGCACGTCGCTAACGAGTCCCCTGGGCATCATCTCTACGAAACGCAACAATAAACGTTCCCAATTGCGATTATAGGGAACGGAGGGGAAATTCCGACGTGGAGACGGAGCGTAGGCTACGCGACTGCCTCTCCGCAAATAAGTTTCGTGACGTAGTCGCCGATCCCCAATTAATTGGAAACGCAAATACGTTTCAGGGAACGAAGTATAACGAGAATTCAAAGCTTGTTCCATTCGAGCCTCGACTCGAAACGAGGCGTCTCGTAAGACGAACCGAACGGATTCTGATGGACGCTAATGATAGGGTAGCCGATGCCCTACTCGTCGAGTTTGTTTAATTGGATCACTACTCGAGAGTAATCTTGAAGACGCGGCTCTCTCTTTCGTTCGGAAGTTAATGCGACCTCGAGTCACCAAATTGCAATTTCGGTTAGATGAGATAGAAGCTGAGGAAGCTGTCACGGGGACGTTATGCTGTTTGTTGCTATGTAGATATTTTCGAGGTGGTCGAAATTGGGTACGCAGGCTGATGATTGAAGTTGTACCAATGCAAATTATTTAAATTATGTATAATTTACAGCGATATTTGCATATGTAACAATCGACTGCGGTGGCTCGATGCACTCGACTGTGGTGTGAACTCGTTTGTTTAAATGCTCTTCGTTTCTCCACGCTCTCCTTGATACTATATGTATTTCCTTCTTTTTCTGCAACTTTTATGTTTTTCATCGGATGTACGTCGTCAAAGTTAAAGTTCACGCCAATTGCTCGAGCGTAATTTTGACAGCAAAACAAAAAATGATGTCGTTGAAAGGCAATCCCCGTTGAGAGATTCCACTTTTTCCAGCACTCATTTTTTATATATTCGTTTGAAAAAGGGCCATTAATTAAAGAGCAACGAGAAATGTAAAGGAGTACACAAATTTTAACTTCAATGGTGGAACGTTTGAATACGTGCTAGAACGAAGTAATTTCTTAAGAAATTAAATATTATTCTGCATACCGCGGTGAGTGCACGCGAAAATCGAGGCTGTCATTCCCGGAATGGATTTCAAAGACGTCTCCGAAGGCACAGGGGGATTCCTCATTCCGAATATGCCCATCTTCGTCCCTCAGCCATAGCTAAGGCGTTCGCTGAGCGTTACAGAAGTAAAATATTTTAATGCACGGTGGGTATTTCAAAGTGAAAAGAAAATGAAAAGGTAGGGTAGTTAAATGCAAGTACGTTTCAAGTGGCGGACGAGAAGCGGCAAGGAGGATAAAAAGAGCTCGTCTCGTGTCACTGTCGATTCTGGGATTACAGTCTCCCTGCTTGACGACCCTTTTTCATCGTTTCAAAGTTCAAAAGAGGGGTCAACCCCTGCAGCTACCTCGGGGTCATCGAATTCGTCTCCACGGTCACGGGTTAAAGCTGCGGTTCCAAGACTGCAGTTCTGTGGAACCTTCAAGCTATCCAAATACGAAACGACTGATAAAAGATAGAAGGAACCGATACGTTGAAGATTTATTTGTTCTCTTGCTCCGCCTTATATTTATTCAACGCTGCAACACGACAATTGTGTACAACAATATACACATTATTCGAGTAACATGTTCACATATTTTCCTTCGACTAGCATTCCTCCGAAGTAAGGGAGGCACGACGCTGACTCAGTAATAGAGTCCGAAAACCTTGAGCGTCTGCACCTGGACAGTATCATCCCTAGCCATAAATCTGACCGCAAACCGATATCCAGCGCGAAACCAGGAAGCATAACAAGCGCGTAAAATGGCCTCTCCTTTTTCTCGCTATTTACCCAGTTCGAGGAAACGAATTAATTACGATATCACCGCGTATGTGCCACCTAATAATATCACCGAGCAACAAATGCACCACGGGCCAGGCGGATTACCAGCGCCACTATAAATCCAACCACCGGTACACGAGTTAAGATTTACAATCCACCTTCTCTAACCGCCGCGTGTATGATTTAAATTCCTAGCGAATACGTGTCGCGGATATTCTACGGCGGCGTTACAACGACTTATGGTTTATCGCCTGTTGCACCCGCTGGTTGGGGCTACAGTTTTTCCACTCGTTGCTCTGGATGTCGTTAAAAAAAAGGAAATTGTAGGTTGACGGAGACGCCGTGCAGGTTCCGACGGTCAAAGGTTGCAGGAGGATTTCCAACGTTGACGGCGTTGCTCGCGCAATTAGTTTTCAGGGAGTGTCCCGTAAAATTGTCTCTGGGAATTAATCTCCTGCTGGCTACGATGAAGACAACGTCGTGAACCTCGACGAGAGCGATCAGAGCAGTGCCAGAATGCGCGTGACGGTCCAGCTCTCGCTTTGCTCGAGAAAACCGATATTTGCGAGACGTTTCAATTTTCTGCTAACCCATAAGACGATACTGTAATTTCAGACACAAAAAGTTCATCTTTAATAGATTTTTGGGCATGGAAAAAAAATATTAATGTTCATATTCTAATAACAATAGAATCAGTATGCTCTTAAAATGGTTGAATAATAAATTATTATTCAAGAAGAATATGAGTCTCACTGAAGAGATTGCATTGTAGGAGGAAGGTCAGATTAGTCCCTGGTTAAGGAAAACGAGATTCCACGCGTAAGTATATTGAGCCGTCATTGGTCAGTTACAGGTCTTCGGCGTCTGACCCGATACGCTCGTGTAAATCTCTCCTGTGCTGATCCTCCTATATCTCAACAATGCATTTCTCTTCGTACTTCATTCTTCGGGCCGCGAAGAAAGGTCACTCTATATTTTCAACTTATATTTGAACGAGAAATCATCCCAGTTGTATCGTCGTTATCACCACCGCTATACCTCACGGCTACCATTTCCGCGTGGAGTTATTTCTCACGGAGAGAAACATTTTCGCGGATTTCAAGAATGTGTGACCCAGCAACGAAACACTGACCCGAGTCACTCCGGTGACCCAGACATGTAATAGGTCAGTTCTAGTCACGACTCTCCCAAAGTAGGTTGATTGATGACCCCTTGGGATCCGGAATGACCCCTTTAGCGCACCTTACGTGGCTCATAGCGAACGATAATGTACTGGGAGTAATAAAACGTGGTCATTCCGAAAACGTGTGGAAAGTTGGAATTAACTATGGATCGAGGAGAGAGATTCGAAGTATGTTGCTATCGAGAAGATTAAATCTACTGTCAGATTGTTTCCACATTGACGATTAAAATGATATTGAAATTACACATGTACTAGTAATAATTGAACAGAAAATCTTATATTAGGGGGAACGGTCCCTCTTGAATGTAAATCGGTGAACGCAGCACTCAACACCGGAACCGATCAAGACGACAAAGTCTCCGCGGAACAATCAACAGAGACCAATGCAAACTCTCAACAGCAATCGGTTGAAACTACGAAAACTAGCAACAGGAAATGATCTCACGGTAACCCACGAAACCGAGGAGAAGGTGGCAAGCTCGCAACGGTCAAACTTTGCTGACACCTGGTTGGCAATTTAGCCAGTACCTGAGATTCTCGAGGCTCGATTCTGGTCGCCAATGGCCCATGACTAAAGACCACTCCGGTTACAAGAACTCGAGCGCCATAGGGAGTCCATGAGAAGCTAGCGGTGATCCTTCGTCATCGCGTCACATCCATCCGAGAGCCAGCGTTAGCGAAGCAGTTAATTCGAATCCTCCCGATTCGTTCTGGAAGGTGGGGGATCGAACAAGAACGTTTCGGCAATAGGATAGCTAGTCAGAGTGTCGAGGGGGAGGGATGAGAAGGAAGAACAGAATAGGGGGGATCACGGGAGTATTTGCTGGCGTAGGATCGGGCGCGAAATCACAAGTTGCCAAGAGGCATGTAATGTCGTCGGATTTGCAATTCCATTACCGGCTGCCAGGGTATAGGTAAAGGGTGAAAAGGGTGGCGACATCGAGGCTCTCTCCCCCTCTTCGCTTCAGAGCGTTCTTCACCTCTCTGGCCGTCGTCCGTCGTCTCCCTTTTGCCGCTCATCGCTTCGTTTCCTTCTGTATCTCTCGACCTGTGCACGCCTCTTCTCTCGCTCATTCCACGCTTCACGACGCAGCTTCGCTCCACTCTGATTCAGTTTACACCGTGCAGCACTGCTCGGTTAAATGAGGACGTCTCGCCCCGGATACATGAGAAGGCGTCATCCCCTCCGCTGGCCCGTGTTCTCGCTGTTGACGTAGCTCTTCGCCAGGGGCTCGCAGGGCATTCAGATTTGAACTGATCGTGTAGAAATACGTGGAGGACAGTTATGTTTTCCCCTAGAAGATGTACATTAGCCAGCAATATCGAGCACGCGATTAACTTGTATAAGTCGCTTGTTAACTGTCTATGCTCGCTGACCGTTCGTGAAGACGAACGCTGTTCCACTTTATTGCATCACTCCAAGCTTAATATCTACCCCCCGCGCAAAGAAATACGTGATCCAATTTTGCACGGCGGATAACCGACTCTGCCGTTGCTATCCACCGGCTCCGATCGCCAGCTAACGAACGAGTCCTCGAACGAGTGTGCAATAGTAATAGATCGAGAATCCACGGATCGATTTCCAGTAGTTACGAATCGATCTCGCGGGAACAAACGCGCGGCTGCGCGGTCGCCGCAAGCTAGATTTCTATAGGAAGTCGTTACGACGTTCGAGTGGAACAAGGACACGTGTAACTCCGCCAGACGCTACTGGCGGGGAGAGAGTTAATTTAACCCCCTCGGGGTCGCGAGGAGGTGTGGGAAGTCAGGGGTGAGCACCGGTGTCACGGATGTATGCTAATGGAGACCTCGGAAGATGTCTAACATCCACCATCTCGAATTGGCTACGTGCAACTAACAGCGTTCGCGTGTATAGGGACGCGTCGACGCGCATCCTCGAAGCGCGAATGGGAGCCCGCTCGCGCCGCAGATACTCGATTTGAAATTTATTAGGTCTGCACGAAAGTTCAGACGTTTCCTTCCAGAGGAGAGCCAATCGGATTTGCGTCGCACTTCCAAAGTAGTTAGTTTCGTCGATTCGTGCAGCGATCGTGCTCGAGAATTCCGCTTCGAAGATTCTTGAATGTTTTCGATTAATTTCTAAACAGATATTTGATTAAGCTTCGTTTTCGTTTCTTCTTGAAGTCGGGAATTGGATATCGATTTATTACACCTCTCTGGCCTCACTAACTCCCCTGACATTAACTATACAAGTGACTTTGAAACCTTGATTCGATTTTCCTCTATGCTCCTCGAACCACAGACAATTTCTGCCTACGAAATAATTCACCACTGCTAATTTCGACACATCTAGCGCAACTCTCGTCGCTATATTCTCTCTGGAAAGCCAACGATCTGAGTACTCCAGAGAGTATTTAATTCGTCGTCTGGTGACGTCTCGAAAATATGTCACATCTGTGAGTAACGCGAATTTTAAACGTGTAACCCGGGACAGCTTAATGGCAGAGGAGCTCTAAAAACAGGAAGATTCCTTTTTCTAAAGAGGCCACCGTTAATAATGGAATTATGTCTGCCGGTAAATGGAATATGAAAACGCTCGCATGTGCAAGAGAGCAGATTGCGTGGGATACGGCTGCGGCGCGAGCACAACAAAATAAAACCGCGTCTTGAGGAATGATAAAACGCGAATAAACTGTTGCGGCGGTATTACGTCGTATCCCGAAGAATGGCTGTTTCCAGGAGACTTGGATACCAGCCTGTGCATACAAGAGCTATCAAAGCGTGCCGCGGAACGTATGAATCTTGCCGCAGCCAGCGTTCCGGATATCCTGCTCGTTGTTACGTTCTACCGACGCATAAAGACCATATCGTATGGATATTTGCGTAAATTCGCGTAGGCTCGAGCGGTTTCCGAGACTGGCTATCCGATATAATCAAGTAAATCGTTTCCTTGGAAATTAGAATCGAGTCGAAGATGACGAGAACGATCCTGCTAGACTCGGAGGCTGTAGTTTGATTTGTTGCTACAGTACGGGTTTAGCAATCTCGAGTTAACCGAGCTATAAGGTGGCCAGTAGCCCTAGTGCAAACAAGTGCAAGACTAGTACATTAGGTGTTACAGTCAAATTATACGACTTCTCACCCTTGTAAATAAAGCTCGCTTTCACGACCCTGCAATTGCAGCAACAGCAACCTAGAAAAGATTTTACGATAACAGGCAATTCCCGAAATAATTTTTTTATTACATTACAGTCAAACAATTTTCAAGCACCGTAGAGAACCGTAAAGACGCAGTAAACGATATTACATTCAGACAATCACCGTCTACGAGAGAAACCATTACTCCCCTTCCTTATTTACGTTAAGTGCCACTGTAACTACAAACGATACATTATCTCGAAAGGTTGGAAGAAAGAAATCAACGAATGTTTTAATTATTTTCCTTCGGACAGGAAATTTTATTTTTCCTGAACCGTCCAATTACAGGGGCGTTTAATTACCGTAATCAATCTCGGCCTGTCTTGCGGCAACATTCTTTTAACGACTGCAGAATGTGTTCTACGTATCTACCTACCTAATTTGTCTATATTGGATGACAACACATTCTTTGTATATAAAATTCAAGTCTCCAGAACAGAACTCTTAGCAAAAGTAATTTATCTTGCGGTATAAACGTTGTTCCTTAACGAACTCGAAGATTAAAATCTGATGTCTGATTCTTTATATACTCCAGCCAGGTCTCTCATTCTGGAAACATGATATCTAACTGCATGCACGTTGAACCACTCTGAGGATTCTCGAACGATGTGAACTTTGATTAGCGCCAAACAGCAATCTGCGAACTGCACTGGTAAATGTTTAACGGAAAACCATTAGGCAATAACAAACGCAGTGTCGAGGGATAACGTTCGAAGTACAGGTAATCCGCTCGACGATTGTCGCAATAATGAGATGCGTTCTAAGACTCAGCGTCTCTATGCTCGAGCAGCGATGTCATTTCCAATCATTGCGATGAGATGACGACGGAGTACGATAAAGTTATAAAAAAATCGCTGATTCACGTAACTAATCCCAACGGCGACTACGTGCTCAAAATATCGCCCAGCCTGGAAACGAGGTCGAGCAAATCTACGAATTCTTACTTTCGGGCCTTCGAATGCCTTCCAAGAGTTGGTCAATGCTCAGGAAATTCGATTGTCGGATATCTGCCGTATTTCCAGAGGAGACGAGGAAATCTAAAAAGCGGTCGTTAGCGGACCTCTTAGGTACAAGAACTCAATCTGATTCGAAACCTGATTTTCAATGCCGATTTCACCGTGAATTCAGCCAATGCGATGGCTGCTGATGCATTTGCATCCACTCGAGATTCGCGGATCTTAAGCATCCTATTTACAGGCTTTTTAATGCTTTCAGCTATTACTTTTCCAGACGCGGAACGCGTTCAAACGGACTTCGTAATATCGTGCACGAGTGTTACCCATAAAACGGTTGTCATTTACACCTCTCCGTACTCTGCGCCATCAAAACTTCCTCGAATCGCCTGGAAAGTTTTTAGCCAAGGTTTTACGATCTGCCAATTTCGTCTGTTCGCTGGACGCCGTGGTACTTCTATGCGAATCAGTTCAAGAACAATTTTCTCATTGTAGTTAAACGCTCGCTCTGTGTTAGGTACATATTGGAACTAGGGACCAAGCAATAAATTTTATACAGATTTTAGTTACGAATCGTAGAATTAATAGAACGATCTGAAAGGTGTTCTTTTACGCCACGTATAACTACATGAAATAATTCTATAAAAATTTAAATGCACCTTCTCGAATGACATCCCGAAACTACGTTGCAAATGAGAATACTTTTTTAAGCGTTCTTTCAAGCGAAACTCGTTCAGCTGGTACGCGGTAAACACGCACTGACAGCTTTTTCGCGTTGAGAAAATGGTAAAGGAATGTTTAGAATTGCTTCAACAAAGTGCGACCTTTTGTAAGTCTCGGGAAAAGTTCTCAACAGGGCACGAGGCCGACAGAAATAAAATGCAGCTTTTAATAAGTATTCCCGCTATTTTTAAACGTTTCCTGGAATTACCATACCGCGCGTTATTTACATTGCATTTACATTTTACGACTCCGACGCGAGGTATCGCGATTACACAGTTACGCTGCAAAGTTATTACTGAATTTTCAAAACAGAAGAATTCTCCTCTGCGGAGTCGCGTTGCGTTGGATCGAGACGCAAAAGCCTCCGTTGGGTGTGTATCGAATTCCTCTTATTTTAAGCACCCTTCGAATTGAAACGCTCTCGACGAGAAGCGTCCCTTAAGAGAAAACATCGTTTCCGAAACAATAGAAATTGCTCTCCGATTCCGCTACGTGTCGGACTTGTCGTTTCCACGGGCGTGCGAATGGACATCGAAAATCTCCAATAATAAAAGTGCTCTCGTTTCGTGAGTTTAATTGAACTGCACTGTTCTATCGCGTTCAATTTCGTTCCGCACGCTTTCACAGGGAAAAATGAATCTACCTCCGGCGAAGAGACGTTCGTGACAATTATGGAAAAGTGATAAACGCAGCCAGCCGTGACGCAATGGTGCTTCTCGGTTACGGTGTCGTCAAGGAAGATGAAAAATTTTACACTAATGGACATCTTGTATTTTTAACGCTTTAACATAATTGAATAGAAAATATTATGAACGTTCAAATTATTTCACAATGTATAATTGTCCACGCTATGGCGCAAAGTTTGATTAATTATTTAACTAGTCTGTGAAATTTTAAACTTTCAGGAACGCGTTACTTGTATTTTGCAAAAATAAATCACTGCTCGTTGCATCTGCATTATTTACTGAAGTTTGATAGTTAATAGCATGCTCTGGGCATCTATCCCTCAGATTTTAATAATTGCAGACGTAGACGCGCCTGCAATTTCGTTGGGAGCTCTGCATTCTGCAGAACGTTATTGCTATTAATACAATTTATCGTCGAGTAAGCGATCGTTGTATGAAGTTTCGTTCGTCGCAGTTGAAGTTTAATAACTTTCCGCGTAGCGAGGAAACGCCACCTCTTTATGTTCGCGACTCTTTAATTTAAAGTTTCGTGCTCAAAACGTTACCGTTACGTTTCTCGTTCTCTTCCGTTTAACACGTTCACTGCGGTAAAGGAAGTATAGTGTGTTCCCTGTGTTCTATTTCGTTGCCATACTTCATTGTACCTTTGCTACACAGTTGGATACTTCACGTTTTTAAATTAATAGGGACGAAATTTGTTTTTCTTGTCGCTGAAGCTAACACTCTCGTTTACTCGTATATCGTTAACACAATTTTTTGTCATTTATATAATAAGAATTTGCAAAGAAATAAGAGATAGAAAGGAAGAAAAATACGATAATCGTCAAGTCACGCGGGAATTTATAAAATGGGAAGAATCGAAGGTCCAGACGAAGAATTCCAATTCACAATCATTATCTTACGAACTGGAATTCCTTTATTTTTCTCCAACTTTGCTTTACGGTATTACCCCGACTCCCATTCGAAAACTTTTAATTCGTTGCACACCAAGAATATAGAGACCGATAAGAATGAATGGTTGTGATTATTTATTTTCGTAAATTGGTTACTTTAGCAGCCATTCGAGCGTTTATAAAACTCAACGTTTTCAATCTCGTTGTTGGTCGTTTTCGGAACAAGAATTTTAAAGTTTCCGCCATACACTGCCGTACACTGTGCGATTGGGTTCAAATTTTCAAAATATATAATAAATAATAATTAACAAAATATTCAAACGAGTATTAGCGATATTTGAATGATCCACAACTCCGACAATAGGGAAGCCACGTAATTGTATTGTTCAGTCATGTCTTCAAGGAGCGATTGGCAACCGAGAACAATGGCCTTAAAGGATCCACCCGGACCGAATGATTTTGTCTGTGCTGTACCAAAGATGCACAGATGGTAGAACAAAACTATTCGAACCAAGTATATCCCTCAGAGGCATTCTTCCCGGCTACCAATGATACTCAACGTCCGAATAGTATCGATTCTCCAAGAAATACTTGCGGGAACATCTTCCAAACACCAGCGACAATGTGTCCCGATGTCTCCTTGACATTTTAACCGAATGATTGGGAATTGATACGTATCGGACTCGCTACCTTCCGCCTACGGATTTCAAATTATTTAAAAATATCGGGGAATCCCGAGCAGCGGCGTAATAACAAAAGTAAATTGAAAACGTTCTGAATTACGAATCCGGAATACTCGCTATCCCAAAATTAAGCAGAGTGCTGTCCCATTTAAGGGAAGAAAGGAAGAGCAACCTTAAAGAAACAAGTTTGAAAGGGGATTCGCCAACTTTGAAGCGGAGCTGGTCACAATTTTATTCGAACGACGAAAAAATGGTTGGTCGGAAGCTCGCAACACTGTTTTCATTATATTTCCTTATTGCGGGGACACTTCTGGAAAATGTTCGAAAATAATTTGGGAATATATTTACTAAAGTACGATGCTCCATTCAGACGAAATTAAATTGGAAATATCGACGGGTAGCGTATGGAGCCGCCCAACAAAATCGAATTTGAAATCCTGTGTATTCGTGGCGCGCGATCGTAGCTCGATTCCTCTAAAAGGGGCGCGCATAGACGTCCCAGTTCGGGAAGATTCTAAATAAGTTTAATGAAAGGGAAACTCGGCCAGAACCGAAATTCCCGCCGTTAACCATTGAGCATGAACACCGTCCGGTGGAATTGTACGGAAATTCTCGCAACGGTATCATATTCCTTGAATCGTGGCGCAATTTGAAATGCTGTGCAGAAAGAAACGCGTTGAAAGTGCGCTGTGATTAAGCCGAGGATGCGTTTTTTCCAACGACAATTTTGCTAAACGTAGAATATTCTACGTGAGACCTATATTCCTAAAATTGATAACAAGTCCGTACAAAAATGCCATGTGCCCAATTTTTTGTCCGCACTCCTCTGAAGCCGATTATTTCATATATTCGCCAATGGATATTTCACTTTTTTAAATCTACGCGTAGCAAGCGTCAAATCAAATGTTTTCGAATGGTAGTACAGTTTAATTTTTGCATAGCAGTTTCTCGCGATGACAAATGTATTGAAGTTATTGGCGACTGGTTCGAAATACATGTCATGGATTACATTTGTCATCGCATGAAACTGCTGTGCAAACACGAAACTAGACTATCGCTCAAAAGAATTTGATCGCTTGTTATTTGCATATACCTTTCGCAGAAAAATAGAGGTCTGATTATTATTGTTCAGTGACCAATAAAATAAATTACTTCAAACACACGGCTACTTTCTTTGAATAATTTAAATCATTTATGACTTTGGGACGAGCTGGAGCTATATAGCTATCGTTAACCTGGCTTCGAATATAATTCCACTGGAGTGCAATAAAGAAATTAATTAGTGAAAAGGAGTTCATCGTTCTCCCTTGGAGTGTCATCGTAGAGAAAATGTCGATCGAATAACCCTCCCCGAATGTAGAGGACCAAGTCACTCGATCAACACTCTTGAACCATTAACTTTAATGCGAAGAGTACAGCGCGTTCGAGATATCACACCACTGCACACGGCACTCGTCTTCGCTTGGAACATTCATGAACGATGCTCAGCAGTGGTATTTCAGAAAGGAGGATCGAAGCGCGACTGACCTCATTAATCAAGGAAAATCAGATTAAATCTCGTATTCGAGTAAGAAAAGGTAAACAAATTTAGACATCGTTTCAGTGTGAAATCAAAGTGTAGTTCAATTATCTGTTTTCCTTTTGGCTTGTATTGTTGCGATGCTCAGACCTTTAATTACTATTTGAACTGGTGGATACCAGTGGCAATGTACCACAAGAAAGAAAGCTGTATTCATGTCGGAGAAAACACTACAATTTTTTGCAATGAGTGCAGGAATATTGTAGCAGTACGGGAATGCATATGCTCTTTGAATTCCTAAATGCAACAGCCGAAAAATACCAGACGCACGATGCTCGTCTGTTCCTAGTCCCATATTTTTAAAATAGCTCTGGAATTAAAAATGTCGATTGTCTTATGTGCGTGAAAAAACTGAAATTCGGTTTTCTGTTTCGAAAGAGCTGCAAGGAAAAAATAATCGCACGCTATACGGTCAAGGATATTAATACTTACTACTCGTTAACACGGTCTCGTCAATCGAACCTTTTCCACGCTAAATTCTTTAAAACAACGCAAACTTCCGTTTCATAAAAGGAATGAAGGAAGCGATGATACTGTACAGAGAGAAAGCAAAATCGAGTATACTACCGAAAGAGTTAGAAGCATTATCGAATTGGAAAGCGGTAAAGAAAATTGAAATATGGAGTACGAGAAGAGAGAGAAACGGTCGTATGCGGAGGGGGTGAAATAGGAGGGTTGGTCGGTGGCGTTGGAAAGGTCGACCTCGAGTCGATGCAAGGGTTGGCAGCCGGGACGGGTGTACCGACTTTATGATGTTTTTTGATGCGACAGTACGAGGCCACGAGTGGAACGGAAATGAACTCGAGAGTGCAGCTTCCTATCTGCTTTTCAGTCTCGCAATAGAATGGACACAGAAGCACTTTCGTACCCTGTAAAGCTCGGAAATACGCGCATACCATTTTCATAGGAGCCCGGTGCATTATGAATCGACCGCCTTCATCTCGTTTCGCTGATCACCCAGCGGTTGCACAGCGATGCACACTTTTGCGCCTCACTTTTGCGAATGAAAGCGCCACGAATAAACCAAACATGCGAGCCTCGCATGATACGTTGCTAAGCGCGGTGTCTTCATTTTTTTTCTCTATCTTGTTTTTTTTATGCGTAATCATACTCGAGGAATAATTTGTCGTGCCGCCACTTCCTTTGCCACGCGTTTTAATAAACACCTGCGACGAGCTGATTACTTTTTCATTCCACGAGACGAAACGTTTTGACCAGCTGATTTTGGCTCGGCTCTGCATTTCGAAACGCGTTCCATTCCTTCAACAATCAGCAGACCATGCTTTCGAAATTATTCTGTGCGGTGTAATATCTTTTCTGCAATTTCTGGTTTGAAGGGATCGAACCTGAGGCGATTAATCGAGATCCGAGCACACGACTGAGATATTAAATCATTTCCATAGTAGAGGTTCCGTAAAATTCATTTTTCGGTTAGGCATAGTCTACAGAATGAGATTTTAAAGATTTTCTCTTTTCTGCCTGTCCAGAAATTATGCATTCGAAACGAAGCTACCTTCGTTCCCATTTTACGAGTACATTTAGCAAGGGAGTGAAAGTAAAAGGAAATTGCGAATTACCAGGGACAGGGCCAGCGCAGCCAGCAATTTCGAAGCTTCTTCTTTTCGACAGCTTGCAAAACTGATTGCATCTCTAAATATACTTTCGCTCTGGGAGCTATTCGTTTCCTGGCGGTTCGTGCCCGCTTCCGAAATATTCCCTGGAGTTTACAACGGGAAAAAATTCAAATTCGAATCCGCCGAAATGACAACACTCGTCGCTGATGACCCAGCGGGGAGAAGAAGAGTCAATGAGTAAGAGCCAAACCGCATTCGGTGGGAGAAATTTTCTCGCGTGGGCGAGTTGCAAATTACACGGTCTCGAAATAGTAATAGGAAATGCCAGCAGCATGGGAACGTATCAAAATTTCACGCGCTCGCGGAAAAGTTCCTCGGCTGGAATACGCGGCGATGAAAAATTACACCTTGGTAAAGTTCCTGCATACTTTTCAGGCGCCAGTTGAATTATTTTCGACCGTGGAAATGTTTACTTCTGGCCAAACGTCGCGGCGAATTGATTCTAAGTTGTGGAAGACATTCCGAGGAAAGCAGGCTACCCTTGTTTTCAACCCTCGGTTCCATCAATTTCATTTTACTATACCATTGAAAGAAAATAATTCTTTTTGGTTTAATCGACTTGTCAGGAATTAATTTAATTATGCTTATGTTTCTATCAAAGCATAAAGTTTTATTATTCTTAATCTTGATGATTTTCAAGATATCATTTTTAAAATTCTGTTTCCTTCATTTCGCAGGACAGATTAATATTCATAACTCCTTCGTTATCGACTAGTAATGGACGACGTCATTTCCCTGTTTCAATTCGCCAAACTGTACACGCGGGTTTAATTTCCGGACGGACAAATTTCTCTGGCCATTTATTAAGTCGTATATTTAGCCAGTGCTGGGTGGCGCACACGTACGCGCGGAGAATCCACATTAAATATTCAGTAACAGCCAGACGGTCGGCTTTTTTCTGGTCTGAGTATGATTTGCCTGAACTCTTTGAGTGCATGCACCTAGCAAATCCGAAAATCCGATTTACCGCGGCAGGAAGCCCGGAACAAGGGCGGCCGAAAATGCAATTTTGAGAGCTTTTATCTAATATTACGACCGCGTACTCGTGCCTAGCGTATTCCCAGAAAATATGGAAAGAGGGCTCTCGTCTCTCTCGCACGACGTTCGCTTTTCTCCCTCCGTGCAACTTCACGCCGCGAAATATAACTACAGGTCTCTCGGACGCAGTAAAATATACTTATCGTAAGAAACGTTGGACGGCGCACATTAAACCTCGGACAATGGGACTGATACCTTAATATAATTTTACGTACTGCTCCCGTCGCCTCGCTTTATCAGTGAAAGAATATTAAGCTTGGGGGAGGTCCTATCGTTAGGAAGGAATTGGGAAAGAAATCGATTTTTATGTCTCAGCTTAACGAGGGGACGTATAAAATATGTTTTCAATTTTCAATTTTCATGCTCGCTTTATCGCGAGCATTATTAATGCGAACGAGTTTCACGGATTTCTCCATTCATTTTTTACGACGCCGCGCCTGACGTTTCCGAGAAAGGTAAAAGCGTGTCAATCGCAAAAGTAATATCCAAAAGTAGGGTAAGATATACCCCGAGATGGCGGGCGCAAGAAAGCGAGCGAGAACGTGTGCCCCGTGTCAGGGTGATCAGCATGAAAAATTTCCAATTTCGACGCGCCGTCGACTGAGGACGGGTCAGCAAAAAGCCTCGATATCCGAAAACCAAGGAGAATTCATCTTCCCAAGAGCATTACGATCGCTTTATCGGCGGATCTCACAACAGGCTGTTCCAGAAAATTGCTGGCCCAATATATGTCCTCTTTCCACAACAAAATTCCGAAAGACCAACGACGAAATTAAATTTTTCTGTCGTCCATTGATGCCTCGACATAAATTTTTGCTCAGGGAAACGATCAAGTTCGCGTTATGAGAGTGCTTTGAGAAATTGGGAGTTAATGGGTTGTGCTTCGATCAATTTTTTGGTAAAAGATGAATTCTATGTCCTATATTTTCTCGTTTGATCGGTCGTTGTCAGGTTACGAACGTTTGATGAAAATAATGCATAAAATTGATGTCTGGCAGACTATCGCGCGGGTATCGATAGGAGGAAAAAGTAGAACATCGCTTATCGAATTGGTGCAAGCTCGGTTGGGGATGGCTGTCCGGCAGTAAATCTTGCCACTAAGCAGATGGAGCGCACTGGATGGCGAAACAAAGTAGAATTTAACGATTCGATACAAGGACGGAGTCTGACAAGTTTCGAAACCAATCGAAGCATGTGACTTGTAGACCTGAATAAAAGAGTCTTCGTGTTTTAGAACAATCGTTGAACGAAATGAGATGAGACGATGGTTAAAATTTGATACAGATATCAAGCGTAAACATTTCTGAATGTTGAACTGAATGCTCGTCTCGAATTTATAAGCGTAGCTTCCAAACCAGTCCGTCTTCTATCGCAGCGACGCATGAAAACTGCTTTTGTTCTCAAAGTCTGTCAACATTTTGTTCTACATTTTAATTGCTCCACGCTGAATACCGAACAATTCTCGTCACCGGAATTCAAAACTGAACGGTCCAAAAGATTGGGCGATTTTTTGAGAGGAGAAAACTGGAACTCCGAAATTTGATCGTAAATCCAATTTTTTTGGGGGGAGGGAAGGTGACGGATAGCGATTTGGTAAATTATTGGTTTTCCCAAACTTGAGCAGTCACATTAACTTCTACCCTTTTTGCAGTCGAGACGATGCTACGGAGAAAACTATTTCAAAACGAAGTTTGACTCCTGATTTTTTTAGACCGCTACATTTCTCATCCCCTTTTTTAATATTCGCGCAAACTTCATCCAGAAACTTCATCATTCGCTTTTGTGTCTCCCATGGTGAAGGCTGAAATGAGATCACTTCGGTAAAATTTCACAGAATATTATCAATGTACCGTTTTCGTGTATCAATAAAAGGAAAACACGTGTTCGAAATGTTATTCAGCAATTGTTATTCACCTGCAACCGCAACGAAATAATCCGTGCTGAAAATGTTTATTAATTAATATTGACTTTTGGTGAAATTCCACGTGAAAATGGTTAAACGTTTTGCCGATCGTTGCCGATCGTTTAATAAAATGAACGTATCATTCGAACGTTTCGATTATTCCCATAAACTGGATTTCGCGCTCGTCGATATAAATGCGATTCATTGGCTTCCGTTAGCTACGTGGTGATTATTAGAGCGTAAATATCGTTCGATCGTCGTTAACCGTTTTGTAAAACTGACGGAACTGCTATTCTCATCGGATTCCACGAACGTTGCACGTGTAATGTCCAAATGGAAGGGAAGAACTTTTTCGTCTACCGTTCGACGATTTCCTAAGCTGATTGTTTACTCGAGACTGTAATTGGTTTCTTCGACGTTCGTCTCCTTTCTTCAGAAGCTTGCCTACTGTACAAACAAAAATAAATTAAAAACACCAGAATCGAATCGCAATGATGGCTCGTAAGAAAATTGGCGCGGACACCAGTTCGAATGGAACATTTCCACGAACAAACCGTACCTCGTTTCATAAATATATCCCCTAACGATGTGTAGTCTCCTTTGGACGACCGACAGGATATAAAGCCAGGCAATAACTTCGCCGAACCTGGCTATTAATTACCTTAACGGCCCGTGCTTATATGCTTATCCCACCCTCCTTCCTCGTCACACTCCTCCGAGACGCGCGACCATGTGTACCAACCCCTATGCGCCCCGTTTCGATGCAATCTTCTCGCAACGACACTCGGCCAACGTACGAGCACACACGCCTCTCGAAACGACGGGGAACTCCATTTTCGCCAGAAGTACTCGTTGCGGCGACAGCAGGCGTCGTTGATTTCGTAAACAAAGTCTCCGAAGGCTTTTAATGAAGATTACTTAAGGGATGACGATAAATAACGCGACTGCGTCTGAAGTTTACGCGCCGTCTTACGAGTTGCGCCGTCTTACGAGTTACGCCTCGGAGAAGCGCTCTGTCGAGTGTAATCTTTGTTCGCGGCGATGACGGAGCTGGGGAATATTTCCAGACACCGTAGGTGCGAGATATATCCGCGGGGATGGTTGTGTGCGAGTGACAAGCGTTTGAGACAGGCCTGTAACGCAAGGGTTACCGAATGTTGAATCAAGAGTGCTGAGCACAGTGTATTATGCAAATGTTATGTACAGCGCGCGGTGCTGGTGATGGAAGTGCGATGTAGCTCGTGCCACTGAGGTATTCTCGTTTGCTTTGGGGTATGTTCAATCTTTTGAGTCAAAAGTCGGTATTAACCTGTGTTATTTAAAGTAGAGTTAGCTTTAGAAGGCCTAGGAGCACTTCCATCTCCAGCTTTGACCCTCGCACGAGTAGGGTACTATTCTACACCTTCCACTAACTTTCGTACTTATCACCAACGCGAAGGAGCGCCACCAACGGACAGATCAACGCGTTGCAGTCGGATTCGAGCTTTGAACGGGAAGATAATCGATGGGACGAGTCGAAGCGAGACTTCCCAGCCCCGACTTCCTCCGTCCGAGATTCCAGCAGAGAGGAAACGACCGCCGTGCCCACGTTAATTTTACTTAAATACGAATGCTTACTTTTTCGTGTGTTCCTGCGGCGAGGAAAAGATGTAGAAAATTGGGAAGGTGGAACTTTAACAGGCGGAGGTACAATACAGAGACGATGCGCTCGTGGCTTCGTTGAGATGGGTGGGTTTCACGTACGAGGCGTATGCGTGTGCATTTACGAGCACGCGAAACAGGATGAAAAGCCAGCGAGGTATACCGTGATTGGCAGATGAGCCTTCGGCTACGTAGAACGAGCGCCAAGTGCAACGGTGGAAGATATTTGAATTTCAGGGCACAAACCGACAGCCTCCGGCCTGCTGATCTTACGGCAGCTTCTCAGCGGCGGATACACCAGCTCCAAGCATTTTATCCGCTTCGTCGAGAGTTTCGAGTCCATTCTATCCCGATGATAAAGCGGCCTGGGTTGTTTGGATTTTTCATACGCGTTCTCGACGCACACGCTCCTGCAGAGATTAATTTTTTAATTTTTGATACAAGGATGGGGGCATGCTATATAATTTGTTATTCGAGCGAATAATGAGATCGTTTTTCATGAACCATCGAGCACAAGGCTCCTTTGAATTCATCGATTGAAGTCTGGTCGGTATGTACTGAGCCGTAAACCGGACTAAGGGTTGGGTTCGCTAATTTGGTAATAGGTCCAGTTCGCCAGGCGCACCAATTCCCCGGGACTCCTGGTTCAACGATTGACCGACCGGCCTAGAAATGAATCAAAGTCCACCCACGATCACAAGGAGAGCTTTAGTTACCCGTTAACTCGAAGCTTCGATATTGTTCCAGTGTTCCATTTATTTAAAACACAGGTCTCATTTGTACCATGCGTTGGTTTCTTGAAAAAAAAAAAAAAAAAACATAATCGACGCCTCGCCATTACTCTGAAGGCAATAAGCTAATGCACCCTAATCCTATGCACCGAATTTCTTGCTCCCCCGTTGGACATTGCGCAGCTAACAACGCTAATCTATCCGTCGCGTTTTCGAGATAATCCAGGCGACTTTACAGCTCGTCTATCCAACGACGGACAAAGACTGAAAACTGTTTACGCGTTGTGCGCGAGAAGAAAGGACGAACTCTTGGAAACGTTGCTCTCCATTACGGGACGCAAACGAGTCGTTGTTATCAAATTTCCTCGAGAGACGTCTAGCAACCTCGTCCGTCGTTGTGAAAGAGAATTTTTTTTCAACAAGGAGAATCAGTCTCGCGACAGTTCATTTCATTGTGTGCTTAACGGTCTCGCGAAGAGTTTATGGAGGAAAATTAACTGGCCTTTTAGAGGGAAGTCTTCCGTTTGTTATTATCTCGAGCGTGCCTTCGCAAGTGAAATGTTGAAAGGGAATGGATGAACCTCTGCGTTTAAATTCATTCGATATGATTCGATTTGTTCGATTAATCTCAACATATCTGATGAGATTCGGAATGAAACTACTCGATGCTTTCTAGATCAAGGCAGTCTTGACGTACAAGCACATATACTAGTAGTGTACTTTGAATTTCAATGAATTCACACATGGACAAAGTGGTTTATACACTCGAATAACGTGAAGTTTACGTGCAATGCTTAAAAATAAAAAAGTTTCAGTGTCGACGAGGTAAGTTCTCCGATTATCTCTCAGGACACCCCGTTAATTAATTCTAAGCACAACCAGGTGCATTTAAAAAATTAATCCCCATCCTGGGATGGAAACTTGCTCCGCAACCCAGTATTTATTGACGCGGAGGGCACACGCAGAGGGCTCGTTAATCCAGAGCAGCAATAGACTTCGTGGATGGCTCGCCCTGAAACCGATCGAGCCGAGCGAATAGATTACGATAGCGAGGCACGAACCCACCAATAGCAGCCCTCGAGTGCTATGTCAGCAAAGCGTGAGGACGGTGAAAAGCACGGTGCAAGAACGATTCGTAGGCGACCCTATCGATGTGGTTTAGGCGCGGAGCGGGTTGGAAACGGTATCGATTGACACTCTCGTACTTTGTCCTTTTTTTTTCGTCACCCCTCTTTTTCCACCCTAGCCCTCTGTCTCGTCCTCTCCTCTCGACGCGGCGACAGCTGCCAACTCCTCGAATATCGATGCCAGGACACGGCTCCGTATTCGATAACTCGTGGACGTCAGCCGTGTCCTCGCGTCGCGTCTCCTTCGTTGTCCTACTTTGACGTCGTTAAGACAGGTCAGCGGACGGATGTCGCAGGACGTTGGTCGCAGAGTTCGTTTGTAAGCGGAGACCCACCTCGAGACGAGCGCTTCGTTTCTCGGATGACAGGAATCAAAGGTACGCTCGAGGCAAGGCGAAGTAAAAGGTCTCGCGACGGACCACCCACCGTTCTCCAGGCTCTGCTGTCAGATCCTGTAAAAGAACATTTCATTTCGCCTCGCGGAGGATAAACAACATTGTTACCGCACGGTGAACGAATCCATTCGGTTACAATCTCGTTAAGTGGCAACCGGATATCGGTGCGCGGCTCTTAAGGCGCGACGATTTCCTAATGGATACCTCGACGAGCGAAACAACCTGAAATATTGACGTTGAACATGCCGCAGGAAACGGAACCTTGTTACCGGAACTGCGGAGACTATTGGGACCTGGTTGCGAGGAAATCGATAAAACTATAGAGAAGAGATTCGTGTCTCCTCTAGCGTGAAAGTATACAGAAGTTTCTTCGATGAAGAAACTTAAGACAGACTCGAAATCTTTAAAACGACAAGAGCTGAAAACAAACTTGAATCGTGCTGCGACATTCTTCCCGCCGAGCGGGATCCCTCGCGTCCCTAACAAGCTTCAATAAAGTCAATATTTATGGAGTTATGAAGTACTTATGCCGCCCGCTTCCCGCGGACCTCTTTAACCGAATTCCGCTAAGTGAATATCCGTGATTCAAAGTTTCGACGAAGATATATCTTCTTTGCTTGCCGAGGGAGCCCGTAAGCCCGGGAATTTGTCATCGGCACGCTTCGAGCGAAGCGCGAGGCTAATTGCATTAATGCTCTCTGATCCTGAACCCGGGCGGATGATGCACCGATAAAGGATCATCGAGATCGCGACAAAGGGTATCGATTCGAAGAATATCGAGGTCGCTGCTTCTCTCAATAGTTTAGAACATATTAGTGGTCATACTTACCTTGTTGCGCGTGTTTCCGCGTTTCGTTACTCCGGGAAAGCGAGGCACAAGGGATTCGCTGCGTTTCACATTAAGCATTCAGAGCCACCCGGTACTCCGTACCCAGGAATTGGCTTCACCGCTTCAAAGCACGAAATTCGTGGGAAAATCAAGTACCAGTAATTTTCTATATAAATTGTCGTTATTAGAGCTTCGAACTGGACAGATCCATATAGTTTCAAATGACCTATCGACAGGAAATAGGACTATTCGAGGCAAGAGTTGTTTCTACCCACGAGTCGCTGTTGGCGAATCGACGTTCGAGGTGTCGAGGTATCGCGGGATCTCTGGAAAGGTCCGTGCTGTGTAAATGGAAATAACGAAAGTAACGGCGATCCGTTATCGGGAGTTGGGTAATACGCTCGCCTGCAAATACGAGCGGACAGCTGGGGGCGGCCAACCAGAGAGGGTGGTGGCGTTCTCGATTCGCTTCTACGAGTCGTTAATGCGTTGCGTGTGTAACTGAAATAGTGCCGAACGATGAATATACACAGAGTATTTCGAAAAATTCGATACGGAGCATCTTATCGATGCAATCGTTATACACCAAACGTTAGAGGCATTTGTTGGAAAGACTCCCTCTCGGAAAAACTCTGCAGACCCTCCGTCGAATTGCTTTCGAACAATTCCAATTACAGTTGACCATGGTAGAGCACACAGGCTGCTTTTTTTTTCTTTTTTTTTTTTTTGAAGCGATACAATTACTTGCAAAGTGCGAGGAGATAAAGGGAGCCCATTCGTACGCGCACCATCTCGACGAAACAAGGCAGCGACCGATCAAAGAGGCGCTGAAAAGAGCCAGAGGCGGGAGTATCTTGTCTATGAAAGGAATCTATTCGGTCGTGTACGCGTGCGAAGTTCGATTTAACGAGGAGAATTCCAATGGGACGAGACTGTTCGTCCTAGCGAGCTGAAAAAAAGGGACTCGTCGTTCGAGGATGAAATACATATTCCAAGTTGAGGACCTTGTTTAAATAATTCAACGAATGCATTCGAGTATTCGGGGTTCGCGATCGTTGGAATGAATGAATGAAAAATTTGGTATCAATCGGATCGAGTTACATGGAATTGGATAATATTACCAAAACAGTTGGACAAACTCTAAAGAATTTAAAGTACTCCTTACCTCAAGAGTGTTTACCGTCGAATCTGATTTGTTCCGTGAACAAAACTCTCGTGGTCCTTTCGTTTCGCAGGCAATGAGGTTCGATCGACAGGAAGCAAGGGAAAATCAGCCCATGTAATTGAAAATGGTGATACCGCGGTATACAACGGCGTTATGAATTTATGAATACTAAATGTAATCGTCGGAATATTAATCGAAACAATGTTTGGTGTCCCTTATTTATTAAATGATTAATGACGTGCGCCGACGTTCGACCGTATAGGAATCTGAAATTTAAAATACATTCGTTGGTGGTGATTGAACAACTTTCATGTTAATTACGTACTCTGGCGACTTTCAATTACCGTTCGATGTGCTTTCAGCCGTTATCACGACAAGGTGACGCATTTGCATTGCTCCTTTTTTTTTTACTATACAACAGGAGTAATATTAATACTTCCATCGATTCTCCTCTACCTCCTCTACCTTGTTAATTCATTCATAAAACTCATTTTATACAACTCGAATATTCATAGAGTGTATTGTAAGCACATGCAACGTGCAGTGTCTAATAAAAATTTTCTCGATAATTCATGCAATTGAATACTCAAGAAATTGACCTCTTAATAAGGAAAGCGAAGTGTTATCGAATATTCTCTGCGGAAAGTATGGCTGAAAATTCAAAAGGGCTGAAAAGGGTCAAGGAATGTCACCGCGGAAGTGAATCTTGCCCACATCCGTGTGTAATCAGGCTCGTCGCAGCTTTATCTCTGACCAAACAGGTTCCTTCGAGTTGCCCTCGTGCTCGGGATACGTTTAAACATCACCGTGGAATATTTAATTAACTCTCGTCCTGTCGAGATTCACTCGCGAACGATTGCTTTGAATATCCATAGAGAGCCAGGATACTGTATCAAAGAGTGGGAGAGATAGCTTCTGTAGAGTATTCAAACATCGTAATTTACTGGCACGGCTGGCCGCGCTATCTTTGTTAGATCACTCCTGAAAGGAAGACTAACAATAATTTCCTGCTGGCTCGGCGCTGTCCCCGCGATTATTAAAGCAATACCTAGCTGCTCGTTAATTTACCTTTGTACGTATATGCGGCCGTGTATGAATTATGGACAAGTGGAACGACCGTCGGTTTTCTCGGACCTCGAGTCCAGCTCGAAACGATCCAAGTTTCGAGCGTTCCTTTGATATACTGTTGGGACGGTCGTCTCGGAAGAAGTTGTTTCCAGTAAATCTACAAAAGTGCTGAGTTGTTCCTCACTTTAAAAAATAAATCGATCCACGTTTCAGTTTTATCGATTCCACTCCCTGCGGGATACTATCGAAGTTATTTATGGTAACTGAGTGTGTTCAAACGACTTGGCATAATTGATTAATCGTAGAAAGTTAGAGGCACGTAAATAGCATTTTGAGAAGTATTTTGCATGGGACAAATGGAATGCTTTTAAAATTGTCTGACCGGTAAACACGAAAAACCCTCCTCTTCTAGAGTTGACATATCATTGAAAGGCCTTCTCCAGCAAAGTACCACACCAGAAGCAACAGAAGCGATCGCAGGCAGCGATCAGAGCCAACAATGGCACTTCGTCACGGGCGCACTACGCGAAGTCTGCACGCCAATTCCTACACGATAACCGCTTCGTTCGCTTCGCTACATTTACCACCGACTGAGGATCGATTCTTAAAAAGCAACAGGGCTCCATTATCCGATAAAATAGTTTATCGTGTTCCGTGATATTGACGCGAGCAACGGTGTATCCGGTAGTGAGTGCAAGTCGCGTTAAATGACCTGAAAGGGAACGCGAACGGAGAAGGAAGCGATTGCGAGTTGTACAGATCAGTGTTCCTCAATCCTTCTTTAGCCCTTCTATGTTTTATTCATCCTCGTGCCTTCTCGCGATTGCTCATGTTGCTAAAAATTACAGAAGACAAAATTGAAGTATCATATTCTTATATTTTTCACTAATGCTCTTGTCCAGAATACACTAAACAGTGCCATGTGGCTCTAATAGAGAACCGTTGATCCAGATTTCGCGATTAGGGTACCCGCGAGGAAAAGGATCGCGTGAGGCGTTAAGTGATTAAGACGAATTAAGGACACTTGCAGGACCGTTCCCTCGACCTGCACGTCTTTCACGGTAGATTTTGTTCGCCAGGAACGATAATGACCGAGGAACACCGCGAAACAATGCCACACGGCTGTATTCCATTGTCCTGGTTTTCACGACGTTGGCTTTTATCCGAGGAGCAATTTGCTACTTTGTGCCCTGAAAGACGCCCAGGCTTGTTTCCTTTGGATGGCGCCGTTGTTTCTTCCGTTTGATGAGCGTCCTTAGTTCCCGCTACGCTAATAACGCTGCTGGAAGAACGGCGTTGTTTTGCGAGCCAGGGCATCATCGGTTCCCATCGATTGGACGATGGTTTACTTAGCTCTACCGAAGAAATAGCGCCGGTTACGTAGCCGAATTCTCTTAACGACTGCGATTTACAACGTCCGCGGAAAAAGAACAAACCATAGGTTTAGTGGACTGGGACTGTGAGTTGGTTCTTCCCATTTGCTGGACTCTTTTTAACGAGGGTCGCAGACGTAACGATTTTTCGTTGGATAATCTGCACAACTATCCTTGATACCAGGGTAATATAAGTCTTCGTGACGATAAATCCTGAAGTAGGTTGTAGAACAACCCCAGACCCTGATCTCGTTCTTCTTGAACCATCTATTTTTATTTTCAAATATGGTGAATAGAATCCCCGAACAAAGGCATGAAATAAAATAAGAGAGATATACGGTTCACAATGGAATTCAGGGATCATCCTAGTCGACCTCGCTGCAACGGCTTGTGGAAGACTAGTATAGACAGCGCGATCTTGGTAAATATTCACGGGAGGATTTTTCCGCGTTTCCGACGACGCACTCGACGGAACATCTGAAATAACGTCGACCTCATTATCCGCGCCTGCGGTTAATTAATTTTCCACTTTGGCTGTCCGCGAGGCTCAACACGTGAACCGAAATATATTCCAGCCGTTGCAGTAATAATTATTGTAACCGTATTTAGGTCCGCACGTGAAACGTCACCTGGGAAATCTGCCCTGCTGAAACTGCCACCCACCCGTTATAAATTTATTTACCCGTGGATACGCGAATTTCGCGGCCGCTTGCTACTTGCGTGCCAGCATTATTAATACTGGCCCATACGTCACTCTCGCGTCTCTCGGACACAGGCATCATCGTACTCTCTGAATCCTACACGGTAAATACACGGTAAATACAGGTTGGTTCTGAATAACAAAATGAGAAATAGGATAAAACACATGGTGAGTTGTTGTCTTTAAATTTTAATTGCCTGTTTCATGGTTGGCACTCGAGTCGAGCTGTGCCAAGTCAGGGGAAGTCGAGAAACGATTATAAGTTGGATCGAAACCGGTTTTAATCGCTAACCGGCATAGGCGAGTAAATACAGTGCCAGGGAAGGGAAGCTGAAAGGCGGGATCGAAAGACCTTCTGCTACTAACAGATAATAACTTTGAATTTCCAGAGACTCCCTCCCGGCTGTCTCGAAGCGTTCGACTATCTTCCGTGAAACTTTCAGAGAACTTTGTCCTCGAATCCTTCCTACGTAGATATACGGGGAAGTTGGCGGGTGGGCATGAACCCTCAAGTGAAAGGACGAATTGGGTGTCTCAGAGAGACCCACTTTGGCGTCCTTTGTTGGCGTCAGTCGTCCAGGATTTTCTCACTTGCTCGACTTTTCATTAGTAGTCTTGCACTTTCGAGACCAGTCTGCGTTATCAGAACAGACATGGATTGTGAGTCGATTTGTCTGAACCGAAGAAGTCGACTCATTACATTAGTAGGAGTATTTATATCTGAATTTTAATTAATTCAGCTCTCCCTTGAAGCTTCATCGCTGTAATTTATAAATAACTAAAAAGAATCGTCTCGTTTCTAATTTAAATTCACAGTTAAATACATCCACCGACGTAGTCAAATATTTACTTGAAATATTATATTTTTTAAATCTCTGAAAGCGGTTGAAACGAAAAATGGTGCACGGTGAATGAGCGCTTGCTCTTTGGTTTTCTGTAGTGGAAGGTTTTGTATTTTGGCTCCGTCTATTTCACACACGGAAACTAACTTCCTCCGCTGCACGTAGCACTTCTCCAACGCTTTACGCTTTTCCGTGCTCTCGATAGTTCGTCTGCTGGTCTTGGAAACAAACTGGAGCGGGCATCGATCGACGGAGAGTTACATTTAACAGCACGATGCTATCAATTTTTGTTTTCCCTCTGGGAAACTTTTGTACCGAAATGTACCGAATTACTTCACGGCGACCCAGTCCAGCCATAACTTTGGCGATTTTGGGAAGAGGCGTTCTGGCTCTTGTCGGAGACAATACCTCCTTGATATTCGTTGCAGGGTCGTTTCATGCCAATTCGAGCAATTTCCGTAATCGAGGTCAGACATTTTGACGAAATTGAAGTATTGTATTACGTCGCCCACGGGAAAGTAGGGAAAGTTTAAGCCATCGTGTCGTTGCTTTCGAATAACTCGATCCCCAAATACACCCACTTCCACGATACTAAACTTCATCTTCATGGAAACGTTCTCAATTTCTTCCAGTCAACTTTGTTACCACGACTTGGCAATCCTACAATTCCCAACGAATACGTCTCGATTTCGAGGGTTGAGCAATTTAACGAACGCTCAACAAAACGGTGTTATTCGTGGAATTCCAACGTTCACGGTGGCGAAACTCGCACTTAATGCGCATTTTCAGAATTAAAATAAACGAGGGAATGCGCGGAATGCGTGAAACGCGCAGTCGTCATGGCGCACCGCAGCTTTAGAATAGCGAGAGCGAGCACAATTTCTTTGGGGGCTGCTAGCTGCTCGCGACGATGACGGGGTGTTGTTCCTGGAAGAATCGCGAATCAGGAAACAGCCGTGCCGCGGGTGGCGTCGCGGCGTTCGACAGTCGCTAGCTGGAAAACGACATTATTCCGAGGACGAATAACTTTTTCACGATTCTGGCTGTCGGCCAATTTTCGCTGGCGAAATTAGCGCCAGATTTACGAGGTACTGCGCGAATGGGATATTTGTTAGCGAACCTTTGGTGCGATGCTTCGATACGCGGGCGACGAAATTACCGTCACTTTGGGCGAGGAACAAGTTCTAATAATCGAGGCTTTCTTTTCGAAATTTAGATAGAAAATAATTGTACCTCGTCGTCATCGTTATCAAATGCTATTCCACGACTAGAACAATGTTCTCTCTGTGCTACAGTTATCTAGAAAGTCTCACGGCGGCGCAAATCACGATAAAGGCGCAGCGTTTCGAAAATCGAATAAATCGGGCGAACGTTTCGCCTCTACTTTGCAGGGCGAAGCTTTAATAATTGAACGACATCGGTGTTGCAGCGCCTCAGACTGCAGCGTTTTAAGAAATTAAGCCGGATGCGCCGTAAATCTTCGCCGGCGACGTTAATACATTCCGCCGTGTGCACGTTCCGCTGAGGCGGGCCAGAACTTAGTGAATTTATCGTACGAGTTTAACGTTGTCAGTTCGTTATCTTCCATTTACCTCTGATATTACATGCCTTGCGGGAGATCGAGTATGTTTCTACTATTTAATCGTGATACACGTACGGAGCACGGCGTTAAACAGAATCGAATATATACAACTAGCCCGGAGCTGTGTGCTAGTATCCAAGATTAGATCGTTTAGGAGAAGTTAATATTGATGCGATATTTATGCGAGAGTGCTGAATTTTCCTTCGATTGAGCTACACTCGAAGATGGCACGATTCGTTACCGTAGTTACAGTATTCTGTGCTCGGAGGGTAGTTTCTGAGAGATTGGGGAAGAGTGACTCGCAGTACAACAGAAATTCTACTGCTATAACATTCTACTAAGAGTACGACAAGTTGCTAGTTCTGACAGTCAAGTACATTACTGCAGAATGCTTTGGCGTCGCTGGTCCTGGTCACAGACGCTGTATAAGATCGTCCAAGGGACATGCCACGTCGAATATTAACAGTATACATACTTTATAGTTAAATTAATCATTACCAGCAGTATACATGGTATATTAATACAATCGTTACAAATAAAATTATCTGAATAGTGTATCGATTCTTTAGGATACTTAAATAAACTCTCTACTAACGCGTTTTAAAAATGTTGAAACTTTGCGTTCCTGTAGCTCCGAAGTTACGCAAGATAAATTCACAACTAAGCCGTCGTTAAAAGCGTCGATGCCTCCCCTTTCAAGTGGTTTTTGTTTCATACCGATTCGACTTTGCGTTCCAAAGATATCGTCGATCGAAGGAAGGCGTATTTTCTTCATGTTTCACTATCTCCCTCGTGCTCGCACACTCGGACCTCTCTCTCTCTCTCTCGCACGTGCGTGAACGACCTACCTCAACTCGCGCTTAAGGATAGGTCAGTGACACGTTGTGCTGAGTCAGCGTTTTTTTTCCTGTTTACTATTGGTACTAGCAGAGCGTACGCATTTCCAAGAAATAAAGCGGTCCGATTTTTCTGAGAATTTCGTCGACGAACCATTTGAGATAACGACTTCTAACGAAATGCATTCTTCGGGCCATCGTTTTCCTTAGCCACTGAATGTATTATTAAATGCGTAACGCTATTAAAAGACCACGCGATAGCTTGTGACTCCATGTTTCCCAAATGAGTTGCGCTAACGCCACGAATTCCATGAATGTCCTGTTTTATCCAAATATTTATTAGTACAATATAATATTTAATAGTCTACATATTTTCTAAAGGATTCAGTGGTCAACCGACGCATTGGATCGGACACAACCATCGCGGTGCGTCAATGTTCGCGCATCGATCTCACCACACGTACGCGTCGCAGTCTCAAGCGACGCGGCTTCGATGGAAATTTCGCTAATGCTTTATGAAAATTATGTAAATTATGAGGACGTGGCGCGATTAACTTTGCGAATGACTCGAATCCAACGGAAACTCGACGTCATTTTTACCGGTGATTTTAACATTTTATCGAGAAGCCAGCATCTGGGTTATGACAACGCAAGCTGATCCATTGTAAAATTTAGTCCTGCGAAGGACTAGACAGAAGCATTCTCTGTTTTGTATCCTCTCGAGCGATTAGGCAAGTAATAACTTTGGAAAACCAATAACAGCGACCTTTTTCGACGATTCTTCGGGTTTCATTTTAGTCAGGTGTGGTTCTCGTCGATTCGATAATCTACAAACTTTGCGAAACCGGAGCGAATCCGATGATTTAAGGTCCACCGATGTCGAACTCGCGCCACCGTCGCGTAGAACGTCGATCTTCCAGTTGTTTTAAGAGCTTCTTAAAGGAGAAATGGTATCCATTCGTCTTCGACGAGTTTTTGCGGTCTCCAGTTCCCATCGTTCGTTCGTGGATTTCGTCTTTTAGAAAAGAATCACGAGTGCCACTCTTATCGTGGAGTCGTTCTTCTACTCTTGGACTGACGAGACTTAACCCTTTGACTGTGGAACAATTTTTGTTGGAAAGTTTAATTGTTCTCGCCCGTCGAGAAAAGAATTGACGAAACGTTAACATTAGTGTAGAAATGAATTTTTAGTTATTTCGAGCAAAATAAATAATGATATAACAAAATTGTATTGCTCGCTCGGAGCCTTATTACTCGATATGGAAGCGAAATAAATAAACAAGATCGAAGGTCTGGCGCGTCGAGAATATCCCGAGCGTTCCGTCTGGTGAAAGAGACTTTTATCTTCCCTCTCGTTACCCAAACGGCGTCAGGGTATGAACGGAGGGAGTCGAAGGCGAATTCAGGTCGTCCCCGACGAGCTGGAACCTGGAATCGAAATGCCTGATATTCGCTCGCCCTTCTAGGCGGTTCCGTATCCGGTAAATCTCGGTGAACGTAGAATCGGGCCGTAATGAATTCCTGAATAGGCGGAATATATACGCGGAAGTAAGTCCGATTCACGTGCATCGCGCTCAGAGACTGCGTCGGATATTAGACCAGGACGCGCTGCCTGTTGACAGTCTGAATAAACAGCGTCTCGGCGATCAACAACGTCGCACCGTGCTGATTCATGGTCAGCCCTAGCAAATAGAAGGACAATAAATATCGGTCCTGGCTTCGGAACCCCGGGATCCCACGTCCGTTTGCAATGACCATCGATCGGATTCGATGATACCTCAACCCCTGTTCGACGATTCGGTTCGCTTCCAAGGACGCGGGTCGATTAATTTCGAGTCGTATTGTCACTGTTCCGGCACCCACGCCCACGAATTCTTCGCGAATCTCGCCAGCTCGTAAATCTCGATACGCGACTGTCGTCCACGCACGCCGATCAATCGCGGCCATCTAATTAACGGGGTAAGATTGGTTAGAATCGATGGAACGAATTGTTGGCTCAACTGGGGATGTCATCTTTTACTATCAGGAATGCTGGTGCTATGGAAATTTGACGTGTCTAGGAATAAAGATCGCTGCAGATCTTTTACTTCGGGAATAGAAGTGGAAGAGAATTTAATTCGAAAATTCCTTGCCTCGAAATCTGGCGAAAACGCGTCGATGGGCAATTTAAAAGCTCCTTGCTACCTCGGGTGTCGTTGAATCGTGGAATGTAGGAACCGCAGAGCGACCCGGGGACAGATTAAATAATCTACTGGAATTAACTAGAAATTTTCATTGAAAAGTCTCGTGAAATACCAGCTCCCATTATGCGCGTATAACAGTACCAGTTAACCGTTTAATCACGCGGCTGGGAAGTCCACGTTCGGCTGTTAACCATTGTTACGGCTTTAAGTGACTACCGTCAAAACATAGGCGCGTTGTACGTATCCTAATTGAATGTCGCCATAATTAAATTCCCAAAGGAGATGGGTCCAGCGGCACGCACTTTATTGGAGCAATAGGCATTCAGGGACCTCTAGTGCGTCGGATGCATTCAGCCAGGAATAATGTGGACTGGAAGACAATGTTTAGCATTTAATTACTCTGGAATGATTAAAATATTTCGAACAATTCGGAGAACATCGAGGTGGCTTCCTAAAGGTACATCATCCAAATAAAAATGAAATATTGTTTCTTATACTAAGAACTCTTTATGCTTTGCACGAAGAATATTCAACGTACAACTTCATGTTAAAAGAAGTCATCGATTATAAGAGCATTGCATAATGTTTCGTTGCATGGAATAAGTACGCTTCATCCACGTGTAATTTTTGAATGCCCCACTCGTCCCGAAACGAGAACGTGAACGCTAAGAGGCTGGAGATGGCGGTCCATACGGGAGACAATTCGCGGAACATTTGTAATTCGCACGTACCCTCGACCGAGGGCGCGCGTGTTTCTGAACGTGCTAAATTACGCGAAAATGTTGCAACGAGTATAACGGCGTGTTGCATGTAACTGCATGACGTGGGTGTGTCCAAACATATGCGCCCGAGTGGCAGCAATAATCGTTAAATGAAATTGTCACCAGGTTCCCAGCGTTGAAAGCATTTATATCTTGATTAATACGCTCATCGTCGACTTCTTCCTCTTTGTTTTCCTCCTTCCCCTTTATTCAACCCCCATTGTTCTTCCGATAATGATTGCTCCTTCCTCTTCAGTGTACCACGGAAATAAGTAAAAGTGATTCGAGTTGTTAAATTCATTCTCCTTGTCAAACTCCAATTCCCACGAATCCGTTCTTATCGGTCGTCGACGATTCTGTCTCTTTCCGCTACGAATATTCATCAACTAGCCGAAAACCAGTACGCGAACTCACATGCTTCAACGACGTAATCATTGTTCATGGTCATGGAACGCATTATAACCAGATGATCCCCGGGGCACGACTAATTAATAATTGTTATTCTATAATTACTCCATGCCTTGCACGAGTTTCGGGGCCAATTGACATAATATGTTTCACGTGCCACCGTTCCTGGACCATTTGTACTCATTAAACGCGGGCTGGGACGGGTTTACTAATGCGTCGTTTAGTCGGATAAATCGAGTAATGAGCAATTAGCCTCTGTTGAAATCTTCAATGAACGTATCGCTAATTGTGTTCGATGTCATATCTGCGTGGAACAATTCATTTGGCCAAAATCGTTTTTTGCGCTAGTGTGGAACGCGCTATTATGACGCGCTATTATGACGCGCTACGGGACGTTATTATTTTCTTTGACACTCCAATTTTATGAAACTGCAAACTCCGAAAATTTGCCTTATTAACCCAACGTTACCAGCTGCGATTATATGATAAGAGAATTCATTTTATGGCGGAGAGGATTGTAAGAGGCAAGGAAATTTTCATCGGCTGCCTCTTGAGCATAGAAGTTGGAGACGCGATGAAACTTTAATTGCTACTTTGTGACTTCACGGTTACTTGGACCTTAAAGACGCCTACATACGCAGAATTCTCAATGGCGGCGTAGTGTTCCCTCGAGACGATGAACACACTTCGACCTTCGATGAGTACAGAGTGCAGTCGAAGGGTAGGTGGTTGGGATCGTCGATAGCAACCGATGCTACAGTTGCACGGTTCCGAGAGTCAACGCTCTCGATCCCCAGTGTCGACTTCGACGTTCGAGGGACGACGAGAGGTCGAAGACCTCGTTAACGCGAGCTTTAGCGAAACTTTAAATCGTTCGTCTCGGCTTACAGCGCAACAACAGAGTCCACGGTAAAAATCTTTTCTTTGGTAAACGCTGCTCGGATTTCTGAAGTCACTCAGGGCTGCCTTGGAAGCTTTGAAAGTCACGGAATTCCTCAGGTACGTTTGACTGACTTCGTTGCGCTCGAAGGCGAAGGAATTGGTAACGGGAAAAAATTAATTCGAACGTTAAGTTTCCTTTTCGCGACGATTTGACTGAGAAACGTTTCTCCGTGAATTACCTGAGACTCTTTAACGTTATCTCAGCGTTGCAGTTAGCTTTCGATTCACGAAGTTTTGATAACGCGTTTGTGGCACAGGTAGAATTCCCTCGAGTAGACAGCGCGAAACGTCCTCTATATCTGCGACCATAGAAAAGGCAGAATAGCCCTTGAAATATAATCGGCACACTCCACTGAGAGTACGATTATCGCCGACTCCACGGCCATTATGACATTACTTGCGCAATGTTTGCCAGTGGAGGATTTCACGACGATTTCGTTCCAACGAGCACCACTCGTGAATGCGTTATCGAGAAGAACTCGACTGAAAGTCACTGTTACGTCGCAAATCAAATATCGACGTGGGAATCGAGCTACTTTTCGTTCGCTATGTCGTCTCTTCGATGTAGATCAGTTTAGAATAACTTAATTCGACTGAATCTTCCAAAGTAAAACTTTAAATTGCCATTTTCTTCATCCACGATTTCAAGAGTAGTTTTCACCCCACGAACCTAAGAAAAACATACTTGTACTACATTTTCGAGTCCCCTATTCGTGAGTCAAATTTTATCAGAGCCACGGACGTTCCTCGCAAGAGCAGGAACGCTGTGTTCCTTTGCGAATTACGCGGAGAGCAGGACAAACATCGAATCCCCTCGATATGAGTGGCAATTTCGCAAAGCTTCCCGATCGTCGCTAAGATTGTCGCAGCGTGAAGGTAGAAGGCTATACGAAGCGACACTTTGTTAGACGAGTGCTCTCCTGACCTTTTCAGAAGCACCGAGCTTCCGGCGTTACGCGTAAACGAAGTTAGCGACGAAGAAAACCGTCGGGTCTCCAATAAAATCGCGCTACAAAGGCTAAACGCCGTCAGGGAGAAATGGTTTGAGGTCACGGTTTTTGCCTTTATTTAAGAGTCTCGATGGATGCAGACCATCGAAGCTGGCCATGGTTCATTGCTTCGCAAGAAGCGCCTCTGTCGTGGCACGCTCCTTGCAGGATCCCTCCATACTTCCAGATGCGCTCCTCGAGGAGGCTGTATCGAAATCTCTTATCGAAAACTCGCAACGTCTCGACGTCCGACGACCTTGTCCTACGGAATGAAATAACAAATGCTTCGAAGAGCTCGGAGGCATCAAGGATCCACCGGAGAGATTCCTGTTAGGCAGGGTTTGGCACGATTCGTTTTGATGCGAAATTGACCGTACGTATTTCTTTTTCTTTTAAGACCTCGAGACTTTAATCAGACTCTCCAAAAATGTTGATGATTGTACATCTACGTACGTTTTTGATGCTGAATTTAACGGTGGAAATATAACCTGGAAAAACAAATGTAGAAATAAGTGGCCAGGACAAAATGTTTGGGAATCACTGAGTTAGAGATTCGCGTTGCGAGGCATTGTTGGAATCCACTGGAACGAGAATCAGTGACGAAAAAGATGCCAGATATTCGCCGAGGCTGGATCGTTCCATTGTCTAGAACGTTGCGCGCGGGGGATGGGGCACGAAGCACGGCTCGTAAAAACTAATCGACCAAGAAGAAGGAGAATGGAATCTTCGCATCGACAACGATCGGCTCTAATAGCGCGACAATCGGCATTTTACTTTACGAGCAGCTAAACACTAGTGTCATTAGCGTAATTAGCCGGGCTTCTCTTTCAGGGTAGCAAAACCTGTGGAATACCGTTGGACGAGAGAGAGGAACCAAAACGACCTCGACATCGAGAAATCGACGGCTCAAATCGCTTCCTTTGGCGTGGAAGTCGTTAAAGTCGATAAAAATTCCGTTTGATCAAAGGTACGTTGAGCTCTCGTTTTTCTCTCCTTCACATTTATTACATCCTCCACGCTGTCACTCTCTGTTACCTAAGATACCTGGCTCAGGTATTACTTCTTAATAAATATCCAAAGAAACTTCAGTACTTCATCGTGAAGAAGAATCCCGAGGAAGACAATCGCTGGTCGCGAGCTCACCCTCGGACACCAAACTTTTCAATTTCGCGCTAGTTAGCCAAGTTTTGCATTAAATATCGCGTCATCAGCAGTGTCGCGTTAGATTTAATTAGAAATTCCCCGTGGCACGGTCGTTCCTAACGTTTCGTGTAATTATGTGGTAGAAGGATGGAGCTTTCTCAACTTCAGCGTCCGAGCAACTTCGCCTGTGACGAGAAAACTGTTCTGTCTGGCTCTTCTTCGCGCCACGGATCGCTTCGAAACAACGAACACGTTTCCGACGCAGGCCTCCACCTCGAAGGAAGAATGTTCTTTTCACGGGAAATCCGGAGGCGAGGGGCGATAACAAGGAATTTAGAGCGCGGACAGGTGAATCTACTCGGCGAAGTTCGCCGTAATTGACGCCAGACTGAAACACAGTTTGCGAATCGATCACGTAGCTCTCGCCAGACTTTGTTTCCGCAAAACGTACGTCTGATTCCTGAGAACTTCGTTACTCTAAAAAATTTCATTTCTGTATTTGGAGATGCTTGAACTTGGTTGTCCTCGAAAAAGTGCGCGAACAGAATAACTTGCGTTTATATTCTAGAAGCGAGCAAAATGAGCAATTGTTTCCCGTAATGAACGAGGTCGAACATCGGCCGGGTGGTAAACACCGCGGAATCCGCATCGCAAATTCGGCCACGGAACGATAATTACCCATCGTCACGGCGTATCGATAAACTGGCAGGAAAATAGACGCGTTTCCAGCGCGATAGACGATCGAGAATTATTCTTAGTTCCGGCTCGAACGATGACATTACGACACGAGGTGGGCAGCGAGCGGTTAGGGGAGAAGGGAGGTGCTCGTGTCCGGTAGCCGAACGTTTCCGGTCGCCGATGGAAATCATAACGATCGACCCATTTCAGGGGCTCCCGTCGGTCGACGCGACCAACGGTGGTCGGCGTTCCATTTCATTAGCAGTTCGTTAATTGTTAATGGATTATAATGCAGCGGTCGCGTTCAGCTTGTTACATGTGCAGAACGACGCGGACATCTCCGTCGCAGCCGCGTTTATTAATTGTTTCACATTGCGGTGCGCAAAAGTGGCCATGAGCCACGACTGTTTCAATTTCACAGGGAAATTCGGTCACCACGGTGAAAGCTTCGCGCCCTGGGGTAATGCATCGCGTCGTGGCGTGTGCGAATGTGTTAACCTTCCCGACGTTTCGGTATTGTAATACGAGGTCCTGTAGGAAACGATGCTACTATTATCGTTCATCGATACGTATCGGTCTACAATTTGTATCAACTGTTGGAAGTTACTCGTGCTAGAAATATTTGATACATCAAGTTTGAAGCAGTGACCTAAACGACACGCTGGGCGTACTTGGGCCAGGCCTTACGATATCACTATACCCGTAAAAGAAACAGTATATCGCGACGAAGTATCGACCAGCATCCAATCTCGACTCCAGGCTGTGATAATCCCCGGGCGAGTTACCTGTCCTATATCGTCGTACAAAAAAGTTTCCAAATCTACTAAAGTTTCTCTTAAATCCATCCACGTTCGTAGAAAGTACAGTTTATAAACGGAAAATAACGTTACAGTCATCGATGGCTGGAGTTTGATTTGAAGTATTTTTCTTTAATTTATTTACGAACTTCTAGCATAAAAGCATTTTAACCAAATTAAAAGTCCAGCTAAATAGGATAAATAAAATCGAACCTTTCAGTGTGGCCAACTGTACATAACCCCTTAAAGGGAGGAGAACAATTTCGAATTGCTTCTACTCGGAGCTTTAATTCTCGTAGCACAAAAAACCCAATTTTACCAAGCTTGTACCAAATTCAATTCTATCGTCCGTGCTGATCAATAAAGTTACGGTGGCTGGCTGCTCGAATAGGCTAATTTCGATTTACTGCAACGCGATCTGCACCGAAACCTGGTTCGATTTTCTCGATGACGCGAAGAAAGTTGGTAGAGCGTAATAAAATGCTGAGACTCGCTACGAACTGCCAGGTGAGGTAGGCATATTGGATTTCAATTACTCGACGTGACGTAGTTGGCTCCGATGTTGCATGAACAATGCCCCGAATAATGTGACACCCTGAGCGAAAGCGAGGACGAGCACGAAAAGAACAGAAAGACTCTAGTAGAAGTCGAATATCCGTTTTACGACGGCCATCCTTTTCCTTCCTCGTTCGGTATCAATGTTACAATAATTTTACATTCATAATTGGTTGGCGTCTCGCCAGCGTGATTTAACCGATCCTTCTTCACCTGCTCTCTTCTTTTTCTCTCTGTTATCACCCTCCTTTCTTCGTCCTCTATTCGATGCCTCACACTTCGATCGTTGAGAGCCAGAACTTCGATACGCATTAGCGATTTAAACATTCTTTAACCATAATTTCATCCAAGAATGAAAATAAAATTGAACGATATCGTCACTGGCTCTTATATAAAACGAAGCCAAATCATGTCAGCCCATACGTGTTAACCGCGACACGTGCGGCTCACAGCAACGGGGAATCAGCTCTTTTGGGCTCAAGTGATCGCAAAAGGTCCAGGAACAATCAGAATCCTCTCGGTTTCCGTCCCCTCGGCGCTTCCTCATTTTTCTACGGTCTTCCAGCTTTACCTGGACGGCTTTCACCTCGTCTCTCGCGCCAGCCTGCTCATTTTTCGTCTTTGTTCACGAATAAAGGTATTGTTCGGCGAACAATCGTCGCGTCCTGCCTTGGTGTCCAATGACGATCGGCGACTGGCAAGATACGTGAGACAAATGCTTAAGTGCGGCCACTTGAGCTGCATGGAACGCATGCGATATCGCTTCGAGGGCGCTAAAAGGCGCGCCGTCCCCTGCGGAGATGATCCTTGAAGTGCCCTCACGTTTCCGTCAAGAATAACGATCCTTTCTTCGCTAGCCTAGGGCAGAAAGTGCTTCGTGCCGAGCACCCCCGCCAACTTGAATGGCAGACAGTCAATAAATGCCCATACGTTCACCCTTTTCAGAGATAATTGCGGTAAAGCTCTTGGTTGCCTTCGTTCTCAGAGAATAATTCACGAACATAAATTTTTCTTACGATCTAGGCGACAGTGTCTATACCTACATCAAAATATAATATAGCGTGTACACCTAAAAGATTTCACCCTAATCGACGATAGGTTCTACTCGTGGATGATCACTGATACAAGTATTTGCGTGTATTATATATCCAGTCGCGGTAGTCCGCTAATTCCGCGAGAGCAAATGGCGAACGAACAGTGAACAAGCAAAGGACGCCGTCTAATTATCGCGAGCAATAATTAGACACCGTTTACAGGCTGCCGTGTTGGCAACCAACAGCGTGTATGGGTGAATTTAAACGCGACTGCTGATAAACACGAAAGTTATATATACCACCTGTAAACGTCACTGCAACCAGGGTGCCAAAGACAATTTAGTAGTATACATACGCTCCATGCCTCGGGCCTCGTTGCCTAATAAAGAATTGTTGGACCACAGTCCTCGAGTGTAACGTATACCATGGGAAATTTAAGGAGCAGTGTTCGCCAAAGAATTTCCTCTTCGTTCGAGCTAAACTACGCGTATAAAATGTTTTCACAACCCACGGACAAGCTTCCGAGGCTGCTTCCACATCAGTATTCAAGCAGAACTCATTTTGTTTATTTTCATTGTATTCTTAAAAAATCTTTATTTAGAGATTACCCAATTTGCATTCAAAATAGGGCATAATTTTAATGGATTATTTAATAACGAAAACTCGTTTCCCAATGTGTGTACTTCAATTGCGTGGTATATTACGTAATAATTGTTTTGCACCAGACTACCATCGGATTTACCTGGAATTAAATTTATTTTGAAAGGAATTTATCGAGTTTATTTCTAGAAAAGAATTCTCCCAAGCTCTGTTCCTATCGCTTCTACCGAGCTCGTTCCTTCTTTTGTTCGAGTATCCGATTTCTGTGATTGCTGAACAAGGATCACCGGATCCGAGGAGGATCCATCAATTCGAATAACAGGGCTAACTCCTGAACCGTTCGCGAATGAAAGTTAAAACTATCGGAAGCTTCGTTTCGATAAAAACTTTTTGCACGGCTAGGAGTCGTCTTACTAGAAAGCAGAGCGTTCGTTCTAGTCTAACAATGGACAAGGACCAATTAAACATTCCTCCGGTAGATTATTGATCCTGCCACGGACGGACTCGAACGGATGGAAAATTCATGATAATCGAACGAATTCGCGAGTGAAAAAACGTAGCGCGAAGAAAGGAATGGATAATGGTTCTCGGAGGTGGTGAATTTTTTACCGGGCTTTTCACAGTTTTAAGAGGAAATTCGTTTCGATGGAGAGGATATCGAACGACTCTAGACCGAAGCAGTTCACAAAGCACGACCACGCGTATCGCGAACTCGCGTTGCTTGCTGGGAACCGTTAGTATAGCATAAACTATTCGCAAGTTTCCAAATATCTCTTCCTTCGCTTTCGTTTAAATTTTTCGTGAAAAGTCGATCTCAATCCTGATAAAATTAAAATGCAAACACCTCTCATACAGAATTTCTAATTGCCGCCTGTAATTCTACAAACTACTATCTCTTCTCCAATCTATCATTCATTCATTCATTCGACGGAGAGATCTTCGCGTCTTCCTTCCGGAATAATCTTCTACAAGGAGACCTTCCTGGTAAATTGAACATCTTTTCGATACATGATAGAGAACTGCTTGCGATCCCTTATCTCCGATCGATTCAACGTCTCGCGGAACGATAAGCCATCGACAAGTCAAGATCGCGCATTCGGAGATTCGACTGATCCGCTCGAGTCGGAAGGACGACGCCGCGACGCTTACCTTCGCGATAGCATTTCAACGGTACTCGGGATGTAAAGGTGAAAGTAGATGGAGATGTAGAGCTGAAAGGCCGAGGGGCCTGCAGGAGGGCCACTCGAAATTGAGTTTCCGGTGCCGTCACTGGCAAACACCGAGGTCAAGATACCTACTCGTCGGGAATTGAGGCGCGCGCCGACGAGATGCGAGTCTTGCCTCGCACGGATGCTCGAATTTGCGTCCGCCCTATGAAATCGCTGCCCTGGGCTTTATTCGTCGAAGGAAACTCGGGAGCCTTGCGAGAGGATACAGCCTTCCAGCGGATATCGGCATCGGAACCATCAAGATCGAGCGAAAACTCGACTTATCCGCTTTTTCCAGAATACAAAAGTGTACGTCTCGCGAGATATGTTTCGCGTTCACTGAAATCGAATACAAGAATTGCACCTTTTCACTTAAAAGGCCATCCTCGGTGGAAAAGTATCTTACGGATCACATTCCGATTTCTGTTTAATTTTCTTGCATATAGAATTAGGCATAGCTTCTACTCGTATCCGCCATGTAATTCTCGTTACTCTCATGAATATATGAGATTAACAATCCTTGGCCAAGAGAATCGATACGAATTTATGTAACAATGCTCATCGGTGCGTGTTGATTTGCAGCGAATTTATTTGCGACAAAAATAATATAAGCAAATGATTGGAGGACCGAACGCTAAATATGTATATTTCGAAGCATTTCGAGTCTCGCGATAGACGGGAAGTGGATAGAGCGGTTACGCGTTTAATGCTATTCGAAAAATAACCAACGACGGATT
Source organism: Hylaeus anthracinus (assembly GCF_026225885.1). Lineage (NCBI taxonomy): Eukaryota > Metazoa > Arthropoda > Insecta > Hymenoptera > Colletidae > Hylaeus > Hylaeus anthracinus. The sequence goes on along the minus strand of NW_026534330.1, from coordinate 2,614,465 downwards.
GGGAATCGTGTTTTACACGGCGTACATCGAAAGGATTTTAAATTATCAGCGAATCGACAATGGACTCGTCGTTAATCTCGTTGGAGTTTAACGTTAAATAAAATGAGACCCGGGGCGTTTTGTACGTAACGTAAAATGTGTATTCGAATGATTGCAATTTGCGTCACTTTATGTTCCCAATGTTCAATAGCTCCATTGACGCAGTCGACGAATTACGAGATTAACTGTGGAAGAATATATCTACAGTGCGTTACAAACTGCAATGCAAGTAGAAATAGCAGACAATTGTCAGACGCAACGGCTCGATTATTAGCAGATTCAGCGAGCAGTGGTCAGACGCACCAGCGAGTCCCATCTGTACACAGAATCAACTTTCTCTCAAACAGTACCTCGAATGAAAAAATATAACCGCACATTTTAGAATAATCATGTATGCTGAAACAATAACATAAAACTAGTTCTGTCGATACATAAAGTTTCAGACTTTGATTTGATAAAACTTGGCTCGTGATTGAAAGAGATGGCTGGGAGTACCGCAGAATAGTATATGCATTTGCGAAAAGATTCTTCAGGCGGTGGACATATTCACAACTAACCGGGGTACTCGAAGCGCAATTCGATTTTTAATCAAAGAGATGTGCCCGCGTGCGGATCTTCCGATTGATCCTAGCAAAACGACTGCATCAAAGCATCGTATCGGGTTATGCGGTTTATAGATTGCTTTCTGTTTTCAATGCCGATAGCCCTCGTGGGTCGAGGCTCCCTCACCCGTCGACCCTGTTTTGCATAAAGCGAAAAAGAAACAGACAGCGACGCGCTTCGCTGTATCCCAGGCTCATCGGCGTTCTAGCTGCACTCGACCACGCGTATCGAACGCGTATGTATCGATCTATCGTGAATTATTACGCCGAGACGAGTTTATTTTTTATCGCCGAGTGCAACGGTAAATAAAATCACTTTTATTTCGCTCACCGCATTCGCGCGGTATTGCGAAGTCCGTCGCGTTGTTTTCGAGGAATATTTTCAAATAAATAACGCGCGAGCGAAAACACGGCTACCATGGCTTCGTAAATATGTAAAAATGAATATTCCAGATTTTCAGCGACTGCTGATGGGTGAGTATAAACGATTAGTATCGTTGGACCCTGCTTGAAGGAACATCATTGGAGGATACCTGATCAGAAAACGTACACGCTCCTCGAAACCCTAAACAAAGCGTTATAGTTAAACGCGACGGTGCTATGACCCGCAACGTGACACCACGACGCTAATAAGTAGCAAACGTTTGCTCTGAAACCGCACGCAGAAGCAGGCATAATTCAGGGAGTCAAGCGACGTTCCTCTAACCGGCTTAACTCCACATTCGGACGTGAACGCGTTCACGTGCACGCGTGTCCTTTCGCGTTGCATCAACGGTGACAGCCTCGAGCATAAATTACAATTATTGTCACATTGTTAGCACTGGCGGCGGTTGAACACATAATGAGGGATCTTGCGATGCGAAGTATAAATGTGTTAGGGTGGATAGAGAGAGAGGATGATAAGGCCAAATTCATCGATTACGGTCAATCATTACCAACCGCTTAGGGATATCCCGTGGTAACTTTGCGTCTATCACTGCGTATAAATAGCTGGAAACTGGCGCGACGTGGCATTACTGCAAACCCTCCGCGACATGGGCGTATGCGAACAACGATGGTATCGATAATGCTCGAGTCGGCGATCAGCAAGGCAACGGCTGCATGAAATGGCGTAGGAAGAGAATTCGATAAAATATGACTCTTCTTTATGGCTTGAAAATAGCATTAATATTGGGTGGAAGCTGGTAGTGGAGGTTACGGGGAACATCGTACAATGTTACACACCAATTTTAAAGGTGCGACACCCTGTGTAGGTTGCCGAAACTATAGAAGGTAACGTGAGATAAATCAAATTTCTATAAAAATCACTGGAGGAGTAACTAAAATTGACGCAATAGTCCCTAAATACTTTCGAGAGCGGTGTTTAATGGATTCCAATCGCGTAAGGTGAGTCGAAATAATTTGAGCGTATCGCTCAGATTCCGTGATAATCTGTATCATCGATATTCGACCAAAAGGAGGGGATGGGGTCGTGCAATATTAAGAAGAAAGCGGGGGATGAAATGGTCTCGAGGATGAGATTTAAATGCTGCTAGAATACATCGAATCGAAGACTGTCTTGGCTCTTGAATTCGTAAACGGCTTGGCCGTGGATAAGTCCTCTCGAGAATAGAACGAAAGGAGCCTCGACGATTCAGAGGGCGATCCAGATTGTTTGGAAGTCATTCAACAATCAGGCAACCGAGAAGCGAATGTTTTCAAGCAACGACCAACGGTCGATGCAACCTTTCGTGCCTATTTTAGTTTCTACTCGCGACTTCGATTATAAACGCTCAATTGTTCGTCAAATATCGTCAAGTAAAGGAAGATGAGTCTATTCGAAGGAGCGTTTTCCTTCTTTTAAAATATTTCCTATTATGAAAATAAAAAGCTTCGGGTCTTCCATAAGATCCAAGGCTGACGTTTCATCGGTAAATTCATTCCCGCGCATTCATCCGAGAAACTGTGCGAACTTGGCGAACGTTTTACAGCGGAAAGTAAAAGAAAGTTGACGCAATTGATCCACGTCTGCTCTACATTTCAAATTTCCAGCATTTGCGATCGCTGGAACGCCACTCTGTCTCATTACTCGCTTTTTCGACGTCCCGTCCAGAACGCCGCAGTTGCCTATACCGAAACAGGTCAGACACGGTCGAGGTAAACGTAACAAGCCCGTGAATATTTCAAGCACCATTCACCGTTCTCCTTTGTTCTTTCTATATTCAAGCAAACCGGGGATGAACCAAGAACAGGACAGCCGCGAATTCCTCGTTGTTCGCTCGACGCTACCCCCCCCCCCCTCCCATGCTTATGCTACCTCAAATAAGACCGAGACGCGTCAAGAACGACTTAAGGGATGCTAGGTGAAACGGTATGGAAATACGGCGCAGAAATACCAATAACATTCCCGGTAAACTTCCCTCCGTGGCGCAATGAACTTGTATTTGCAATGAACGGAAACGAATTTCGTTTAGAGCTCGCCCGCCGAACGAAATGCTAAACAGCGAGGAAGTAATTCGGTGAGTAGGCGAACTGCGCTTAAATCGCACACCTCGAGGGACCTACATCGCCGTGGGTAAAGTAATTGTTCGATAGAATAGCTAAAACTGTGGAAAATTTGTTTGTTACATCGACACGGGGAAAAACAACAAAGGAAATTTCGTAAATGCGCAGTCGACCCAGTACACTGTATTCAATATACTCTGTTTCCAGCGGTTAGTGATATCAGCACCGGATGGTAATTTCCCCAAATTCACACCCTGTGTCAAACGATGAATCTGTCAAACGTTCCCTATTGATTTCACCTCAATTTTGGACGTTTAATATTTACATGGTCGCAACGGGGTAAAATGCATATATTAACTGAGCTTTAATATTAATATCTCAATAGGTACTTAAAATGAAAAGTTGTGGTGCGATTAGAGAGTGATATGGTAAGATTCGATACAGAATAGTTAGATTTGGGAAAGTGGGTGGAAGTGTCCGTCAGTGAAACGTGAGACTTTCAAAATCTTTTATACAAACTAGTACACAGATTAGTTAAAGCGCTACGGCTTCCTCCTTTCTTCGACGATAAAGTTCCCAATCCCGGATAAGGTTTCCTCTGCTTATCTACCGAGTCGCTCGAAGCCTCTAATCACCTGTTCGAGGCACAAGGGACGAAACGTTAGCGAAAAGTTTTAGACGCGTTGGGGGACTCCTAGCGATAGGATGGGACCGTTTGCAAGCAGATTAAAGGTTTCGACTTGGTCTGCGTGTGGAAAAACAGAGTGAAAAAATAGCTGTCGCTAATTGTGATGCACAGTAACTGCGCGACGTGGCACCGCGTCCCTGACAAATAATTCAGGCGATGTTATAGAAGCAACGATCGATCCCCAAACGAATATCGCGAGGGGAGAGGTGCGTATAAAAACCGAGCGAAAGAGAAAATGAATCGGACGGGGGAAATGCGAGCAGCGGAGCGGCAATAAACCACAAATCATTGTTTTATGAATATTCAGGACTGGCCGCGAAAATAACGTCGCTGCGAGAGATCGATCGGCATTTCCTTCCTTCCTCCATCCTTATGCCGTCGTTTCAAGCTCGCCTTATGCAAATACGTCGTTATATGCCCCTCCGCGACCCCTCCGTCTCCTCGTGACTCCGTCGTTCCTTTCGACTCCTACCACTTTTCAGAGGAAATCCTGTCCAACGTCGGTGCACGCATGCACGCGTGCGATACTTCGCAATCGTCGTGGCACGCGAATGAAGACAAGTTGTCGGCTGAAACTACACGGATAAGACGCTCACTGAAGCTATCCACGCTATGATCCATTCGTGCCAACGTGAAATGTTCGTTGCGAGTAATAGCGAGGTAATCTGCTGCGAACTTGTAATAAGTACTTCAGATAAACGTTGTATGATGGAACTTTTATGGAAAGGATGAGAATGTACGTAGCTTGGACTATCCCCATAAAATAATTCTAATCTTTGTTTGAATTCTAAACTTTGCGAAAGTGTTTACTTCGGGTCCAATGCAGTTCGAAGGAAAGTAATTATCCCACTAATGATCGCACCCTGGAGCTGCTCGCTTCCTTCGATCGAGGTCTGAGAAAAAGGGAACGCGAAATGGAAGAAACGACAGGTAACAATCTTCTTTGTGGCCAGTCGAATGAGACTCGGGTTTTCACTAAGCAGCCCCAGCGTGAGAATAAGAAGGAGAGACGGCTCCTGGCTTTTTCTCGATTTATCCGTCGGCCATGGGGAATGAAATTACGAGACTTCGCCCAGAACTTTATAAGGGTGAAGATAGATTTCGAGTCCGCGCCCCCAAGTGTCTTCGCGCAGTTTTTCCAAGACTCCAACGGTCCTCAGGCTACTCCCGAACGTATCGCTATCGCTGTCGAAATCCCTCGAGAGAGCTACACAGTCTCTTCCAAAAGTTCCTCAACTTATATTAAAATTATACTGTTTCATTGAATAACGAGGTCTTTCATTTATACATTTAATAAGAGAAATGGAAGCTTATCTGTCATTTATCTATTAAAAATTAGAATTACGATTACATATATTCTGCCTATTTCTGGTTCGAAGCGAGATTTCGTCAACATCGATAGCCTTTTTCAATAAATCTCTCGAGACAAACCGTGCATTATTCTCTCCGATTGAAAGTCGAAGGAAAGTTGCGAAGCAATCGGCTCGAAGCCCGTATTCTTCGAGACACGCAACGAATCTTTAGTCACGTTTGACGAGAGAATTATTAGCGGAAAGTTGTTCTGAAACGTTCACCCCGACCGCCGTCCCTTTCCGAGAAATAGAAATTAAATGCTCGGTCACGTAGCGGCTTCGCGAAGAACACTTTTAACAGTTTCGAGGCTTCGAGGAGTTTTAAAGGGTTCGGTCCTGCGGGACTCGCGGGGCTCATCGAACTTCCGCAAATTTTTCAATTCCAACAAAATGTAAATTACCTTCTAAGTATCTCTTTGTGTAAGCCAATTATCTATTAAAATTCATTCCGGAAACTTCTGATCCGATTACCAAAACAATGGCAAAAGACACGGTACAAGAACAACCGAGTCGAAAGGTTGGCGTTGACTAAGTAACAGCCGCTATATCGATGCATAGATCGACGTATCGATTAACGATCGATTAAGCTACTCCTAAAAGTGACACTGGACGAGATTAACTCAAGGGCCATTTTTACGAAGCCTTGCTGGCTTCAAAGTGGTCCGACCTTTGAATCTTAAAAATAAAGCGAAGCGAGAATAAGTAGAAAAATGTTTCCTTGAATCGCCATTATAGAACTCGATTTTTTACCGAATAGATTTCGTTTCCGAATCGAGCATACCTTGCCCCCGATGCGAATTCAAGACGCGAACCTCCGTTTTTCAGTCAGAGCCCGAGAGACGCGCGAAGCAATAGATATTTGTCACAAGTTTATGGTCCCCTTGATCGCGAGAGGATCTTCGTATCAGGACGGCCGCGATCGAACGAACGGGTCGTTCGAGGATCTCCCATGGGCGTCGGAAAAACTTACGATATTCCGTGCTTCCGTAGGGGCTCACGAGTCGAGTAAATAATGCTTCTTATTTTGGACGGATAGAGATAATCTCGTCAGACCCAGCGACTTCATCCGCGTGTCAGCAGATTTTCGACCTGGATGCTAAAAGCGGCAGAACTTTGAAAAAATAATATCGATCACCGTAGCTGAGAATAGAACTGTCGCGAGGTTAACGTATCGAATATCAAATAGTACATTAATTAGACCACTGATTTATTTCCCTCCCTCGGGTTCTGTCTAGAATCCAGCCGTTTTAATATGTCAATTAGTCTATTCGATCAGACATAACGCGATCTTCAACGCTCAGCTAATTCTGATGGCATTGGTAAATAAAGCTCTTCGTCATTCGCCATTTTAATTCTTGATTTATTCCTTGAAGGTCTCTGGTAGCTGTTCTATTGAAATATTAGACTCTGTTCATTTTTGGGCGAAATCAAACATGCTGCGAAAGCTTTCGTTTGACAATTTGCGAAGTTTCATATAGACTGAAATGTATATTAACAATTAATCATTCAGTAATTGGAAACTAATTATTATATATGATGCTTTCCCAAGCATTCTGTTCCGAACGTTTCTGCTATTCACAGTTATGATCCTCTATAACAAAATGCTTGGAATTGTATGTTAATTATACAGATGATTCCGAAATTTGATTGCTAACTTTAGGAACTTGTACAGTTCTATACGCATCGTGTCCCAATTTTCATCTATAGACAACAGAGCGCGTCTCGAAATCTTCGGGCGATGGTGCACGCTGATAAAAATCACCGGAACAAATAGTTCGCTCGCAAAACAGTAAGGACAACAAGGGAGATACGTTTGCGTCAACGACGTCATCTAACCGAACCATATTTTCCCCAAACAATCGCGCTACGAGACCTACGAGCGACGTAATGGGAAAAATAACAACCGCGGGAACGGCGCGAGATGGCGACGCAACATTTGAGGGGGAACGAGACGCTTCGAGTTTGATAAACTGTACCGCCTTATCCGCGCGCTGATATTCCGACTTGCGTCGCTATTGTCAGTAATAACATTATATTACACAATTAACGGCATTTACGTAGCCGTGACGAAGCAATCAGGGGTGGATCGCGAGCGCAGACGAGCGCCAAGTACGTAAGGGACTGCGACAATTTGTGTTTCTCATTATTCAGTTTTTATTCCTTTCTTTTCCTATTATGCATTCGCGTCGCTATGGATGTCTTATTTCCCTTTTAATTTTGTATAATAAGATTTACGATGAAGAACATGAATTCTTGTTCACTGACTTATCTAATAGGTTTCTTGAAGCTCTAATAATCATTTGTACATTTTTAAATATTAAAAGAATTAAATACCATTTTAAAAACTTGGCTCGCGCTTCTTCTGGTTATTCATTTGGCAAGTGCAACAGAGAGGAGCACCTCTGAGGATCGTGGAACGATTTCCCCAGGATGAAAGGTGTGCTGCATGCAGGACATGTTCCGAACACGAAATACCCTCTAATTATACAGCGTCGCAACGCAATTACCCCAGAGATGATGAAGCTATTACCAGCACGGCAGAGTCGGAGAAATAACTTGGCCGTTGATAAAACTCGCTCGTTCTCGCAGGGTTAATTCGACACTGGCTTCGCACGAGCGAAACTTCTTTCGAGTTTCATCGTTGCGAAGACTCTCTCAGCGATTGTCCTCTGTTATCAGCCGCCTCGAAACGAGCATTTGTTCGAGGCTCGTGCCTGGACGCGACGCTCTTTATCGCCGTTCATTGTTCACGGTTTCAGCGACGCCAGCCAACGCTGGACGTCGCCGGGCCATACGAAAGACTCGACGACTTTGCATAACGCAATAAGCGCCCCCGCGTGCACTTTCAGCGTGTGAAAGCTGCGAAACACTTGCATAATAAACAGCCCTCGTAGCGCGGAACGGCGATTAACGAAAGAGCTCCGAAAACAGCAACTTTAATTCCGGTTTCGACAAGATTAAATTCAGAACTTGGAGAATGTCTGTTGTTTAACTGAACGTGGATCTAGATATAGGGCTAATTTCAACCATGAAAAGGGTCATAGGACAATCCTTGACACAATAGCGTGCAGAGTTTATCTTTGAAGAAAGAATTTCTGTTATAATAGAGAAGCAGAGTGTTGAAAGAACCAAGGAGGAACTACAATTGTGCGGGTCAACATTAAAGTTCGTCGACTTTTAGCTTCCAGTTTTCTACGATGATAACTGGTGATAGAGGGTAGCAATTTCAAGGGAATGAGCGCGGATGGTGTCAAATTTTGTGCGATTTGACGCGGAACAGTTGGCTCGCAACGGACCCTCCCAGTCCCGTGTCTCATAAAGAAGCGCCGCGAACTTTTTCGATCAAACTTACATTATATATCACGCGTTGCGTTACGAGCCGAACAGTGACAATGTGATAACCACAGGTTTTACTGCGAAATTGCGTCCGCGAACTTTTCGCTTTACGTCTCGCTTGTTTATAAAACAAGCAGCTCGACCGGTTCCATTTGAACAACGGCTGCAAACTTTTCAGTGAATCCGGCCACAGATTGACGCGACAGTGTATATTTATTATTTTAGAATGTTTAAACGTTCCCGCGCGGGTGTCGTTAACGTTGCGGAAAAAGGAGGGTGGAAAAAGAGCGCAAAAATCAGGCTATGGAAAATACACTATATAGCGTTTCAGGTAGAAAGAGAAAGGAAGTATAAATCAAATTAGAAATCGAGTCTTTTGGAGGCCTCAGTCTAACGAAAGCTTGATCTCCCGAAGGAACTAATAGGCTTGCCTTAAGTACGGCTTCCTTGCTGGACTCTGTCAAAGGATCCCGTTACATTAATTCCTAGGCTTTAGTTTTCGAGCATCTACGACTCACCTGCGAGCTAAAGTAAGTGCACTTAATACGGACTCTAGATCTTTATGAATAAAACAAGTATACAGCAAAATCATACGGCTATACGCCAGGAACAGCTTTTTGCAATAATGTTGTTGCATTTTGTCGGTGGTATCAGTAGTGCTTGACTTCACGATGACGATATAACCTTCAGATTCTCCAAAATACGTGAAAGCCTCGCATACTTCTGTAGAAGATTAATCTCTTAGTATTTTTCCATTCTGATCGCTGGATGCTGCGCAATCGTCTCCTTCGTTTACAATGACATTTTACACCACTGAAATTATATTTAATAATTCCTTCACGTTTACGACAAATTTCATGCAAAAATTAATTTAATATTTGCATAAATAACGATAAAAATCTCTCCAGAAAATTCCGAGTGTTTGCCCATTTTCTGATCTAAAACACGAGGTACCTTTAAAGGATAATAAATTATGACCGCCCGTTAAGAAGAGACTGCTCTCGTTATAAGGAGGAAACAAGGCAGGTTCGAATAACGCGCAAACGCCGAAGAATAATTTTATAAACTGTTCTAGTGCATTAAAGAGTTCTAAAACACTGATTAAGTTTCCTCGTTTTCCTCTGAAACGCGAGCGGCGCAATGATTATCGGGTAATAAAGTTTTCAACAGGAATTTATCAAGACGCTGAACAGTGTAACGAATAAAGCTCGTCTAATTTGAAAATAGCAGCCATTAGCGCGGCGTTAAGCAATTTGCGAAGTTGTCGGGACTTTTCCAAATGCAAACGAAAAATTTATCGCGCGAGTAAGTTTAATAGGATGCGGGTGGAACGCATGCCAACGGAACTGGGAAGCTTGTATTTTTTTTAGACAAGCATGAAGCGTACGTTGCCTCTGGCTCGCGCATTTCGCGCAATTATGCGCGCAAAATAATTATAAGAAGCTGAAGCGACTGAATGAAATCGAGTTATACGTTTTCCTTGCGGCTGTACAGCGCTAATCCGCTTCCGGATAATGTGCGTGCATAAATGAGACAAGAAAACACGGGAAAAAAGTAAGGAACATCTGATATTCATGAAAGCGAATCCGTTCGTCTACACCACGCGCAGCTAAGCTTCATAAGCAGAGAGAAATTGTCGACAAACGTGTAAACGTATTTACCTTCGAAAGGCTCAGAAATGAGGAGAGTCTGAGCGCCAAGTATAAAAGCGCGCATCCTGCAATTCTATAATTTCTCGTTCCCATTAGGTGAGCTTCCCTAGAAATTACCTCTCGAAAACTCTTTAAATCCAAAACTGTGCTCGTAGCCATCCTCGAGAATCATCGCTGTCCTTAAAATTGTATACATGCTAGAAGCTGCCCAGAGGTGGTCAAATTAATTCGACTCCAAAAAAAGAGTTCGTCATTTTGTATTAATTCATTCGTTTTTGTGTGTCTGTCTACAAGTTTTCTCAAACATGCACGTATGATTACATTGCATTATTTGTGAATAAGTTTGAATGTTGCTATGAATCTATCGTGCATTTTTCTTTCAGCGGAGTATGGAGCACTTCCAGCGACCCAGTCTGTCGCGAAAAAAGTACCATGCGTCAAAACTGACACGTGAAGCGTGTCACGGTAGACAACCGTGCGTCAGTTTTGACGTGGGTGACAGAGGAAGGGTTAATTTGGTCAGGTCCGTAAGAACAATGGATCTGCCACAGATTTATGGTCCCGCGAAAGCTCGACTGTAGAATAATATTTGTGTGAATTTAGTATCTCGAAAATTCACTTCAGGCGCAGCATATACTACTTTTATATTTTGCGATCTACCACTATTATTCTCTTGTAGAGCAGTTCATCTTGAAAATACCACCAAATGGAAAGTATCATCTCTTTGAATATTTCTAAATCTTCGATGCCCTAGACGATCAAATACGCAGGAATCGCAGAAGGTCTCAGAAACTCCACAACCGTTGAACGATCTTACCGTTACCGTCCATTCCGTCTGAGAATAGCAGGACAATTCTCAAAAACGGCCATCGAATGGCGTACAGCTCCGTTTCTCGAGATCGCCTCGGGAATTGGGAAAATTAAAAACACCTGGTTCCACGAGACGGCGCGAGAAGAATTCAACCGCTATCGTAGTCTTCACAGATCGAGGAATCGTGGTCGAACGAGGCACCCCATGTTCACCAGACGAGATTCTTAGAGAGCGAAGCTGTGGGAAGCTCGTTTGAAGGGAAGCTGGAGAACCATTAAACGGTGCAAGAGACCGACAATGGCCGTTGGCGAAGCGACAAAGGCGATCGTATACAACGCGACCCGCGCCCCGTCTTCTTCAATCCTCGTGCACACCCCTTTTCCTTCCTTTTTTCGGTCGTCAGAGGGTGAAAAGGGTGGCGGAGGACCGGTGGTCCGTGACGGCCGAGGATGGGTGAGTATCAATTACACCGCGGGTGCCTCCGCGTTAGAGTTTTCCGGAAATTCGCGTAGTAAGTCAAGCCTTGGGACACTGGAACTCCCCTGGAGGGCGAACAATGCCCGGAGGTCGGCCGCTTTTGCATTTGCATATGAATTGGGGGAGCCCCAGGCGACAGCCGTAGGTCGCCACCTCGGCAACCGCTCGCATCAGCCGCAGAGCGCGACCATCCAGCCTCCCCTGCTCGCCTTCTCCGACAGACAGTCTGCCCCCAAGGCGACGAAAGTGGGTGTCCACCACCCACCATGGGTGGCTTAACGGTCGCGCCGCTGGATAGTTCGAATTACCTCGACGACGCTGGCGGATGGATACTTCCCTCAGTCTTAAGGTTTCCTTCCTCGCTTGTTTGTTCGGAGTTCCCGCTTGCCCCGAGGCCAGTGAGGTAACGACGCTGCATTACGTTCGTTTAATTGTCCCACGATTACGCCTCCACCCTTCCCACGCTCGACCATGATAAAACTTTTGTCTCAGATGGAATCTTTCATCTTAATCCGAGCCTGGACAGAAAAGACAGCTGAAGAGTTTCGCTGTAAAATCACGAATCTTAAAACATAAGGAAATACAGGAAATAGCCCACCAATGTTCCATCGTGTACAAAACATTTAGGATCACTTTCTGTATCGAAAAATAATATACACTTTTTGATCGTTCTCTGATATCGATTTAACTCTATTTTGAAGCAGCGCGCGGCGTCAGGTTGTGGCGAACGTTTACACCCGCAGTCTCCGTAACGGAAACCAATTAGTGGCGACGCGAAGGAGTGGAGTCGAAAAGATGGCGGCTTCGGATAGATTTATCGTCAGGACGCGCGCGTACGTCTACGACCACGTAGCGTGGAAACGTCGAACGACGCTGGGATAACCGTGGGCCGCGATTCTGGAGACACTGGAATAGCAACTGGCGACATTAACGTTGCACAGTTTTACTGCGCGGTAAATCTGGTCGTTTGGTAATGGCTGGATCGTTCTTGACAGCTCTGTCGCGGCTACTAAAGCAAATGGATGACGTTTCGTGTTCGGTTCGTTGGCACGAAAACATTCTGGAACGTAACTCTTCGATGCATCGTCTATCGAGAGACGCGAACATTCCTGGAAAAGAAACGTTAAGAATCAGCGTTTTATGAAAGTGTAATGGGGCTGGCTGTGCGTTCTGGCATTGCATGTACCGCGAACTCGTTCCATCGTTTTCTTCAAAGCGAACGACGTCGACTATGTATTGTACTTCACGGCTTGACGAAACTTACACATCCACGTGTTTGGAGTTTCATGCCGAAGAAAAGTTATTCGCAGTTCGTTTCCGGACTGAACGAAAGATTCGTTGAATCCTGTGAGTTATATACTCGGTTAGGGCATCCGCGCAGGAGTGCAAGGCCAACAAGTAAATATGCGAATGGGCGGAGGACGCGCCTAAGCTCCTTCATGCATATGTACTCGTCTCGAGCCCCTCCGAGTTGCGGCAACCACAGCGATGCGCTTTAAAGACGATACACGGGCGTCTCGGGAGACGTACATCCACGGAATATGCAGAGAAGAGTTTATCATTCATTATTCCAACATGCTTCCGCAATACTCCCGCAATCCTGACAGTGATTACAGCTGTGAGCAGCTTTGTGCCTCGTGCCGGATTCAAGTTTACCGTGTTCCCAGATCAAGAACCAGCGTACGCAAACGTAGGACCGGTGTTGTCGATTTGAGGGGGATTTTGTCGTATTTGGGACTACTGAGGCTTTTTAAACAGGAATCTGATAATAGATAAATGCTCCGTCATCGAAATATTTTGTTATAGAATGCTTCCCAGCAACATATGCCTTCTGTCGTTGTAGATACAGTATATATGTAGATAGAGCAGTCACGAACGATCGTTTTGGAGATGTATTCTACGAAGGTCCAGAGCCTCGAGCTCTTAACGAATAAACACTGTATTCCAATTTATTCCAATTCCCCGCTGAGAGCAGCTCTAACACCCACCAACCTATGTAGGCGAAACTATTTAGGTCCTCTAACGTGCTCGATATCTCCCAGGTAATCGCATCTGTCTTTCCTCTACGGGCTCCCAACTTCCGTTTACCTTATCCAAACCCATCCGAATCCCGTATCGAAGTGTCGCGGTCGACGAAAGGTAAACAGGCCAAGCAATTAAGTCCTAACGACGCGAGCCAGATAACGACGAAGATACGAGCACGGATATTTCTTCGAGAACCGGAGCCGCGTTCGCGACCCCTTTCGTGCTGGATCGCGGCGAAACCACTGTTTACAACGGACGGTAATCCGACCAGGGTATCCATAACTTGAGCGCCGCCAGTGAAAACCAATTAACTCGAGAGGCGGCGCCGTGAGCCAGCCACGCTGGCTATCAGGCCGTAATCGGGACACTTGGAAAATTAGCAAGGACCAGGAAAATGTTTCGGCTCGTTAGGGAGACCGATACCATGAGAGGAAGTAGCGAAAATCTCTATCCGTACCCACCACCTGGGGTATTCGTGGGGAAGGGTATCGCTGGAGATCATCCAGCTCCGCAATTACGCTGCAGTTCGCCGGAGTCTTTTGAAATTTTCGACGTCCGACCTTTCACGTTATCGTCACGGTTCAACGCCCGTCGAAGGGGGAAGTTATCGGACGAGTCGCGCGGTAATTAATGTCACGAGTCGATTATCCCGTTACCGTCGTCGTCGCCCAGGATGGATCACCTCGGGGACAGATTAGGGAGAACCGCGACAGAGATTCCAAACTTTCCTTACACCATTTTCTGATACACCGCTACATCCTCGGCGTATCCATTCTTTCTAACATTTTTCTCGCATTCCCACGCGTCGTGATGAAATTCTCAGAGACTTCCCCCTGGCGATTTCCATAGAATCACTCCGAATCCGAGCTCCTGCCTGTAAACGCCTCGCGCCAGACTGCTTCGCAATCCTCGCATCAAAAGTCGGTCCGAAGTTTAGTCACTGTCTTGGAGTGGGTCGTGTGGGTCGCTAAGGGAGTTCGCGAGGGTGTGTCGACTGTTTTGAGATTCCAAGTCTCAGATGGAGGTCAAGGAGGTATCCTGGGTGGCGTGTCGTTGCTCCTCGTCCCTGAATCAGGGACTAGATCGTGACCTATAAACGGAGTCCGGTCGTCGACGCCTTGAGAAGCCAATAGCGACAGGGTTGTCGGCGTTCCTGGCTCTAAAAGAAACGGAGACTGGGACGACGAACGGGAGAGAAGGACAAAGAGGAACGAGCACGGGCTGAATGCACCTTGAAACTCGCGGACAAACAGAACTATTCGTCTTTATCTGGCTGGAGCTATCTCCTTGGAATTTGCCCTGAGAATTCTCGGCGCATAGTCATCCTATGGAGGATTGGTTACAATAGGTTCTCCGTGCAGCCACGGATAAGTGGTTGCTGCGTAACGAGTGCTTTCGATCAAAGATGAGCAGACGAATTTCGGAGGGAGCTCGAGAAAGGGACGAGCAGCTCGAGCAGGAACTTTTCTATGTCATTTCCAGCTTTCTCTGGCTAGGCCTGATATCTTCTTTCCGTTGAGTCGTGAGAAGTCCATCTCTGCGAGCTAGAAGCCTTGACTTCCGTGGGTGGAGTGCGTGGATGTTAGATGAGACTCTGTACACTGTCTATTAGCAAATTCCACTGCCATCTCCACTGCCTTAGATTCCGCCGTGGAGACTGAAGCTAATTTTGGTGGAGAATCTGACATCAAATAATTCAGCTGCGAGGGGACGCAAACAGCTCCCACAAATGTAGTCTAATTTGGAACCATCTGTATAGGGTATAATGGCTTTGTTCTATATCCCCGAAGCCTTTGTTGGCATTTGACGTCTTCTCCATGATTTATTTCAACTTTGGCTCGCTCGAGTTGTACTGTGCAAAGTCATTTCTTCTGTTGCAAATTTTTCATCTGTATAGAAGAGCACAAAAAGATGGAGCGAATACTTTCGCGACTAGTTCCTTTCCTTCTACTCTCTAAACATCGTTTCGAATAGACCCGAAACGTCAACAGTCGTCCAAAGCGCGTTTCTTTTTATGGTCGCTCTAACTAAATTGCTCGAGCAATGTTTTTCAATTACTCGAAACATACCCTGCGCTGGTGCAGCCTTAGGGACTGCAGCACCGCGTTATCTGGACAACAAGAGCACACGACGTTAATCTCGGGATTTACCCCGTGGGGATTCAGAGTCTTCTTGCTTTCTATCTGTGCCTTGTATCGCGATATTACCCGGGAATCATTGGCATACGCGCTGAACAGAGAGCTCTCTCCCGTGTGCTTTGCAGCTAAGCTTCTATTTTGGTTCTCCGTCTCTCGTTTCTCGTTTTCTCTGCGACGCATACATTTTACGACTGAGACTGCATCCCGTGCTACGCTCATAGGACAAAGGACTCGCGCGAACCGTTCGAAGAATTATTGGATACTCGTTTCTTGCGACTCCCTACCTCCAGGACTTTTGATTGCACCTAAAGCCGTCGCGCGGAATTATTCGAAGTGGACCAATCGTTCTCGAATATTAATTAATATTGACTCTCTCGTCGAACCTGGAACGGCCGAGGACCATCGAAGAGCAAACGCTTGAGAAATAAATTGAGCTTTTAGACAAAGTTCGTTTAATTGAAATAGTTCAAACACGTGCGTAGCACCGAGCGGTGGACCACGGAAAAGTTTTCGGATTCTCCTCAAACAAATTATACGACCAGATAGTCCCACTTGGAATTGACTTGTCGGTTAATAAGCTGTCGTTAATGCACGGGGATACACATTCACTTATTCGCAAGGAGAATTTAAAAGTTCCTGAAATGAGTATGCATTTTGCAAATAGCGCGAGGAAGCTAGGCAAATTCACGAGAGGATGTAAGAAAATATCGAAGGACTCCGCGACGTTCGGTATTTAAATTAACCAGTAAAGTTGAAGACCACTGCGCGACAACCTGAAAAATAATTTAGTAAGTCAAGGAAATGAAATCGAAGCAAGGTAAACCGTCCTCGCCACTCGAGCCGTTCTGTTCCTTTTATTTCGCTAGAGTGTCGCCGGCAAATCTTATTTAAGGCAGATTTATCGCCGTCCCCAACCCTGGAAGATCGAGCTGGGATATTACGCTGGACCCGGATGCGCCATTCACAATGCGACTCCTCGACTCAAAAAGTGTCATAACTCAAAAGCCGAGCGCCTCTTCGAGCACTTCCGCCGCTCCAGCACATCGTGTGCCAGAATCCGTCCTCTTCTCGTCTCCTCGTTCCGTTCCTACGGCCACGGGAACCGTTTTCCTTCGCGACAGGCCAAATGGAATCCCGTAGTTTTTGTTAATAACGCAAGGACCACTCGCGGGAATCAAAAATCCGACGATCGTTTCGTGCCCCGGTTACGATATAACGCGCTCGAATCGAACTCCTTGGCGTGGAATCCTCCGAAGGCGATGGACGATTGCTTTTTTGCTCGTTTCCCCCAATTTCTTGCGAGCGATCGTGCCACTGATTCGCTGGGGGTCTTTGCCAGATCAGGTGGCGAAAGCGTTTGTGTACAATTTTCACTCTGGGCTTAAGAAACGAAGGTTAGGCGTTCCTATGAAACTAGGCAATTCGCATGATTTAAGATACCGATAAGCAACAGTAAGATTAATTGATTGTAATCCTGCACATGATCTTTATTCTTGATATTATTATATTATCGACTACTAAACTGATTATTTTTCATGAGAGGGCAAACCTAACCCATTCGTTTGTTACGGCATTAGACATCGAGTGCGCGAGCCAAAGCAAACAAGCTTCGTCGCAACGCCCAGTTACCATAATCTCCTTTTTAACAGTCATCG
Source organism: Hylaeus anthracinus (assembly GCF_026225885.1). Lineage (NCBI taxonomy): Eukaryota > Metazoa > Arthropoda > Insecta > Hymenoptera > Colletidae > Hylaeus > Hylaeus anthracinus. The sequence continues at coordinate 2,597,206 of NW_026534330.1, read as the reverse complement.
CGTTCCAGGATTGCAGCGGAAACGAAGCGTGCGATTAAGACCGAAAGCAGCCTCCGCGAAAGAAAGTCGGAACTCGTAACAAAATCCTATGGATCTATCGTGCGTGACGAGCGACGACGAGTACGATCGAAACGCGTGTGTCACCTCTGCGAAGAAATGGACGACGTTTCCTACGTTCCGTTCCTTCCTTTTTCCATCGTCATCTTTCTCAACGGACTCAATTAGGCTCTTGGATTGCCTAATGCGCGCTCGAGCGAGCACCGCTGCGACGCTTTTTGCGGCGTCGGGCCGCTTGAATAATTGTGTTTTGCAACGTCTGCACCGATGGGAAGTTCCGGGCATGGGTCCAAGGAAAAATTAAGCAGAGGGAAACTTTTAAAGTGGACCTATAAAAGGAACTATACCGTCGCCGGTAGACGGTCAGTTTTGGAGCGATCGCGAGACTAGTATCGATCGATCGATCCAACTGTTTACCAGTAGCGAGCGCGCGACGAGTGATATGGCTTTTAAAGTGAGTGTACATCACGCGATTGACCATTCCTCATTTTTGTCTCACCGGTGTTACGCGGACGCTGATGTTTCCGAACAGCGCTATCGATCACTCGTTTCGCACCATTTAATTATCAGGGATGTTCGAGCGCCGATGGAATCTTTCTCTCCTGGTCCACGGTGGCACCCGTCGATTACGTCTATCATTTCGTCGGATCACGTTTCTAATTCCCGCAGAAAACTTCTCGAACAATAATAGATATCGTCTAAATGATTATCCCAATTATTCAAAGAAACAGTGCATGCATTGCCAACTTGAATACTCGATTTAATTACAAAACGGTACTCGAAGCACACCTTCACGAACGCCTCGGTCACTCACCGTGGACAACCATAACTTGTGATCCAATTACCAGCAGCGCTGGACTCTCGTTCAACTTTCAAACAGACACCGAGCATCGCACCGATGTTGCAAAGTTAATCTCGCAGTCAAACACGCCCATTCGCTCGAAATTCCGCATTCCCTCGAATAACTAATGGCAAATTCAATATTCCCCGCAGTTCATCGCAACGGTTTTGGGCCTGTCGGCTCTGTGCGCCGCGAGGGTCGAGGCTGGACACGCGCACTCTTTCCAACACTTTCACGGGCCTGTGATAGGCGAGGGCAAGGAGGTCACATGGGAGGACAAGCACGGTCACCATCACCACGACTACGTGGCCCATCCGCACTACGAGTTCTCCTACGGGGTGGAGGATCATCACACCGGCGACTACCACGGTCAGAAGGAGCACAGGGATGGTAAGTCGAGCGTAATACGAAAAGAAATTAATCTCTTTCCGTGTCTGTCCCGTCCCAGTGTGGCCGATATGGTCGTGAGGAATGAAAATGACACGGTTATATACGTCCATGGAATCGCGATGCAGCACCTCGGGAACAAACTGACAAACGTACACCAGCCAGAGGGGCCAACTGATTGCAGGAAAAAAACTGGCCACCGGTGATCCCTGTACACGAAGTAACACCGTGGCTGGAATTCCGAATGACCAGACTTGAGTCGCAGAATTCTCGGTATTCCTGATAGCGTTCCGTTGATCTAAATGCGCCAAGTCGTCGACTGGCAATTTATAATTGGCGTATACATTCATTTTCCAGATCGCTTCCGCGAGGCTTCAATAACAGCGGGAAAAGTAAAATTGCTGTCTGTTTTCGCTTGCGTTCATCAAATTTGAAATCATCAAAATTGTAACCTAAACATTCTCTAGTTTTACGTGTCCCACATTACAAGGTTTGCTATATCTCAGAATCATGACTGTGCAATACGAAATCCGTAACTCTGGTATTTTTCGCATCAAGCATCTGTCGGTGTTCTCTCTAAATAGGCGGAAATCTCCCTGTTCCGTGTTCGCTGGCATTTCCGTTAATGCCTCGTCCGCCGTTAGCGAGTCTGTCGTCGAATTAGAGGCAGCTCTCTAATTGACCTAACAAGATCGTAACGTTATCTGGGAGGGAACTAATTACGCGACGCAAATCTTGGTTTTCGCGGGCGCGCGATGATTCAACCGCGGCTGATTGCAGCCCCGCTAGAGGATCCATTCCATGAGCGGAAATCAAAATTGCTGGCCGTTAATGTTCAAAGAAGAGCACTAACAATGCGCGATACGTTTGATGCGGCACAGCGACGCGAAACGCTTCGTGGCTTCGCTAATTATGTACGGCGGGAAATTCCCTTTGGAAATAACTCGTACCACTCTATGGGAGGCCATTCAGACCTCCTTTTACCACGTTAATTCTCTAACCATCTCGCATACCGACTATGAATGTTACTCACAGCTGACTTCGCTACTAGCGACCATCGCGAGTGATCGATAGCATCAAAACGAGATATCAGAGGTGCGGCAGGGATTCCTCGTAATTAGTTACTCCACTCACTCCACCACAGGCACGTAAATCGCTTAACGGACGAAAGGTTTCTCGATAAAACTGTGATTTCATTTCATTTTCTGCGGCTGAAGTTGGAAAATAAAATGATTCCACCGACAGCAATGTATTCGCAAGTACCAAAACGAGAGATTCATTCCAGGTTCGAGTTACAAATTAGTCTCTGTAAACCGTTACGGAAGTCGTCTCTTTACCTGCTTCGCAGAAATTGCAATTTTCTTTTTCAAAAAGTTCCGATTCATGGTTGTTTTCACGATAAAGTATACACGGGATGCAATGTTTTCATTAATTTTGTTCGGCTACTGGAAACAGGAAGCAGATAAACGAATCTCGGAGGTTATTTGCGGGTCTCTATGTTGCACAGTCGAGTGTAATTTTCAGCGTTTGAAGTTTATAAAGAATATATATTTTGCAAAAAACGAATAACCGACTGTTTACTGTTTTATTGCGAGCCGATGTAAAGCCCGAGACAGCGAGTTACGTAAACTGCCGATTCCTTGCAGGTAACGAAGTCGTCGGCGAGTACACAGTGAAAGAACCAGGCGGTAACATCCGAACCGTGAAGTATCACGCTGGAAAGGACGGATTTTTCGCTCACGTCCACAACAGCAATGGGAACAACCACGACGGAGGACACCACGGTTAAAAATCGTCTCGCGACCCTACTCTTTTCCAAAGACACCCTGACGAGGTTCCATTGTTCCTGTTATGCAACGTTGTTTATTTTGTTATAGTTGCACTGATTAATAAAAGTCTCCTGATCGTTCGACTCGTGCCTCATTTGCCTCTGATGTGATTCTTGCTAAAATATTGCATGACTGGAGGGAGCGTGGAACGAAAAGAAAAAAGTCAACAACGAGTAATTAACAATTGCGTGAAACGGGACGAGTATTTTGGAGGAAAATTAATTTCGTCGCAATTCCGTGACAATGAACGCCAGTCCGTGCAGATTCAATTTATTACGCGTGGAACGCGGGACGGATAATGTCCGCCCCCAAATTACTTCCCGCTCAGCCGCGAAGAGATTCGATCGCTGAGGATCCGTAGCCCAAATCGAAAACCGATGCGTGGAATCTGGCGAACGCTACCCGCGACTCCAGGGCGACCGATGTTTTTAACGAAACTGACGTTTACTGATTGACAATTCGATCGTGACCAACGTGTGGATATCTCCCTCGTGATTACGTATCCAGGCACACCAGAAACAACCGCGATGATCTCGCGTTCGGAATCGATCGGTTTTCAGAATTAACGACACCTCTGACTCGAGATACCCGTTCAACCTATTCCCTGTCTCTTCGTTTCGATGAAATACCTATAATAGTTATTAAATAGCCATCTGTGACAGCTTTAACATTTTCGAAGTGCATAAATTTGAAATGTTTTTTAAATGGTAATCCACATCTCAAGTGTCTCGTTAACTATAGGAAAAATTGTGTTGTACAATTTTTAGTGCATTCATTATGCTTCAATTCTTCAAGCGACACTGTGTCTATTTTATCGACATTTGTGGACCACGAAGAAAATCTACGCAGCTTTGCAGTAATCGCATGCATACGCTTTGCCCTCTAGACTTGCACAATCATATGTCCTCTACTTGTAGCCACTTCGAGCGTCGAAAATGCTGTTTTCTCACAAAACGTAGACAACAATGCCATCAAAGACTCCGAGAACAACGACAATGACAATGCCGAGCTTGTATAAGTGGATTGTTCCTAATTTTCTCTGGCTGTGCCTAGTGCTTAAAATTATGACGTTTTGTTACCTCGTACTCCTAATTGTTCTTTCATAGTCATTGTTTCGGATAATACGTGAAAAACGCGAGAACAATGGGTTGTCATCAAATTGAGAATTCGATATTTGATGTACACTATGGAATTAACGATCGCATTCGGAGCACCTTTATTATTCATCTTTGGTTATTTCGCTGTATCGTTTCATTCCGGTGAATGATAGCAGGGGACATTTTACGATAAATCGAAAGGGCGGTGGCAACGCCATAGGGTGATACTGAAACGTTTATTCAAAGAGAAACTGTATTATTATTGCGTTTAATTAAATGTACTGTAAATTGAATCGTGCATGAATCGCATAAACGTGCACGCAAACGACATCCGCTACTGTATCACTGTTTTCCATAACTCGACGCATGAATTTAACGATATCGCGATAGTTTGCATCCCGCTTAACATTAACGTTTAACAGTATTCTGCTTTTTATTAAAATTGTATGTCCGTATCGTTCATGGTATGATCTGTGCAATGATTTAATTGGGTTTTAATATTAATATTATTTCGCGAATATCCTATCGATAACTTCCGAATTGAGAAACAAGGAGATATTCGTGGTACGATGACGTTAATTCAATTTAAAATTCTAAGGACGTATCGGTGACATTGGCATATTAATTGTTCCTTGTAATAATATTCCGTGATTTGAATAAACGCCCTGGAAGACTAATGGACAACTGTTACGGAAAATTAATGACATTTACCCGTACTTGACGATCGTTGAAATTGGTTACCATTGAGCCCTACTACTCCTTTGTCTTATTGCTTCTTCGTGCGCGGAATTTTCTTCGCGAAGTTATCCCAGGGAGCCGAGTTATCGAGGAATCTTTAACGGAGTTCCTGGGTAGGAAGTCAATGAGATGGAAAGCAAGAGAAAACGAAGGAAAATGAATGCCCTTCGTTGCGGTCTTGCGAGCTATTAAAATTGAATATCAGAGAAACTAATTTCTTCTGGGTTAACGGTAGCACTGCTGATACAATTGTCGGTTCTCCTTGCAACTTCTCTGGACCACGGACTCTGCAAACTTTAGCGATGAATCTCGAGAAGTGTCTTAATTTAAACTGCATTTATTCGAAATATTTGTACCAAGTCCTCTTAACACTTGCCGAAGACACGTTCTACCAACGAGTTTTAGACAAATCTCGCCCATGAAAAAGAATATAATGCACGCGATTAGAAATCTTCGCGTTGTAACGTCAGAATGTCACTCTTGGGTGCGAACAAACCCAACAAGGGGTATGCAAATCAGCTCGAACCATGCTACGAACTCGATGCTTCTGGGAACCTTGTTTCCCAGAGTCGAAGTAGCGCGAGCAACGAGACATAAAAGGGATTCGTAATTTATATCTCACAGTGGTTGATTCGAGTATTCGTTAAGACCTGTCCGACGATGACAGTATCCTTTCTTCGCTCGTTGTTTCGACGAACAATGAGGGGAAATAAAATTCGTACCGCCGGACTCGTCGACGTCTCATTCAAAGGCAAACAGTGTCCCCATTTAAATGAATCACGAGATAATTTCGCGAGGGGTTATCGCGCGTTTCTTGTCGCGTGATCGTCGCACAGAAACTCGGATCTTAATCCGTGTCGTGGTGCTCGGTGCTTTCTTGTCGCTTTACAATCCTGTTTATTTAGCGATTCTTCAGCTTCTTTCAGCACAGCCAGTGAACAGCGTGGAACAAAGATTTGTTTATTACGGGTACGAAACGCTTTATTGTCCTCGTGCTACCGTGGAACGACGTAGCTATGAAAGTTACACGCGTTCGTCGTCCCACTTGCACCCGTAATTCCGAGAGCTACCCATTCTAATTCCTGTTTGTTCCATTCTTTTTTCTCGTCGCGGTACACGGCACCTCGCAAAGAAAAAAAAAAGGAAAAATCTCGAGCACCGAGTACCGTCCGTGCAGTTCGAACGTGTCTCTTGCTCGTAAAATACTCCCGTCAGCCATCGAACGGTTCGAGGAAGTACGAGGCGACCCTCCAGCTTCCGCTTTATGAAGTTCCTTTGATCCTCTCTCTACCTTTCGCTGGCAACGGGGCACCATACCCTCGCTGAAAATTTCCGAATGACTTATTGTGAACGGGAGTGTACACCGAGGAAAGCGCAAACTTCTGAAATAAAAATAATACCAAAACAACGCGAAAGAAAAGCGTGCTCCACGACACGAGAGGACGAGGGAGTTTTCTTAAGAAACTCGGCTGCCATGGGGAGCAGAAGGGTGCCTCTAACCCTAGGAACAACTATTTTTATTTACTATTGGTGATTTTACTGACAGTAAAATTAAACGCAATTGCATATCGCGCTTGCATCGTGAAACCGAAAAAAGAGAATCAGAAGTTGCATCATCAAAAGTCCTCGCTGCGGGAGTCGACTTTTTCCTGTACCAATTTTTTGCATCATCGTTTCGAAAAGAGGTACGCAGCTTGTCCTAGTTTCCACGATCACCTTGTTTAGTAGCTACATTTACGGCGTATAAAAGTTAAAAACTCGCAGAACGCACAGCAGTTCTATCCGGCGCAGCAAATTTTAACGAGGCTTCATTCTGTAGCGCTAATTAACCGATAATCAACAGGAAGAACTCACCGATTGAAAATATAAGTCGCCGAAAGCGACCGGCGACGCGAGGCCATTTAATTCTGTCCCATTAATTTACGCGCGTGTATTCGCCGGTCGACGCCGACGTCGGAAGTAAAGAGGCGAAAGAACAACGCCATCGTCTGATATTAACATCGAACTTCAGTTAACGAACGCTTACTGAATCGTTCACGAACACCAGACTGGTTATCACCGATCGGTTTGCCTAGTGGCGAACAAAATTCTCGTCTGAACGAATAATCTTATAATGTAACATTTATTCTTATATCCAAAGATCTCGTTGCTATTTCTCTCCTCGATACACATTATTATTTCTACCTACAATACTATCGGATTTACATCCCTGCCCGTCTCTGCTTTCGGAACGTGAAGCGAAACGTCGTTGTTTGACACGGCTGGATCCTTCCACCAGCCACCGTGGAGTCTAACGAAAGCGTCATCGAGGACGAAGAATGGAAGTATTCCTTCTGCGAGCTATTTAGAATACTTACTACGTCGCATGAACCGAGCGTATAAACACCTGCTCGTAGTCATTCGTTGCAACTCTTTTTCGCGCGTGTTTTTTTTGCTGCGAGGATTCCTTTTCCTGGCGTTTCAGAAATGCTCGTTCGATCGACGCTCGGACGGTATTTTTAGTTGCAGAAACAGGAGCATGTGCGCTCCACTCTCTGCCCAGGCGTTACCCGATGGGTTACATCGAGAAGGAAAATATTTGGAATCGACCGACCGACTGCACGCTCCTCCTATTTCGTTCGTTCATTTTGTACCGTATCGTCCATTGCATTAGAAAAAAAAAAAACATCACAGAAACTTTTTTTAATGACGTGATGTATTTTCAATGACGGCGATGTAACTCGAAAGTAAAACAAGCACGATCACCTATGACATTTTACTGAAAATGTTCAACTAGACTATATTCGCTGCCCCGTTCGACTGACCCCATTGAGCTCGCCCCGTTCCCAGACCGAACTCGCCACACTTGTATCGATAATCGTCAGATTTGGAACATTATGCCACTGTACCACGATAATTAAAAATGCATAGTAGGAACGGGCTTCCTCCCCCCACGTATCGGTATCAAGATCCTTCGCACGAATTCCCGAATGCAGGTAGAACTAATTGCCAGTTGTTCGGCGGAGGTAGAACGCGATCGGGACGGGTATCGATAAATTACGACGCAGAACAGACGGGAAATCGATTCTCGCATAGAACGAAAGCACAGCGGCGGTTTTCGTGCGTTGACTTCGACCAAAACTGCGACACGACGGCTGCCTTTCCGCCGCGAGCAGACGAAGTCGAGGCCGCAGTTGTCGTGATTGCGCGTGCAACTGCAGTTGCAACGGGACTCCTCAGTTTTCGACTTATCGATCCACCAGGCAAGCGGGTTTAATTTTCGCCGTCACGTCTGTCCCGTCTGGCGTGCTGTGGTGTCTGGACAAACCATAAATACCTTACAACCCTCGGCCATATTTTCTTTTTCGGCCGACAAACGTCCATTAATATCTTTAGGAAAAGGCACCTTAGACCAGATGTCGACAAACTATGAATCCCGCCAGTCGCGCGAGCAAAAGCAAATAAATTGCTCGGTTAGGACTATTTAATTACAAACACCGCGTTTCACTTCCTCGTGTTTAATCATTTTTCCTTTCACAGACGCTATTGTTTTCGGTTAGTTTATTCAGGTGAAGTTGGAACAATGCGAACGAAAGTGTTCCTTTTGCAGGAAAACGTACGCGCGTAGGTGTTTGTCCAACGTTTCGAAGCGCGCCTGTTCTCTGAAAAGTTTGCTTGCGTTCCCGCAAGTAATTCAGTAACGTTTGCACGAGGCGAATGTCGAGAAACGAGAACGGAGTCCACTTTGGAAAATTACTCGTAGATCATAAGAATCGTTTGCCCACGGAACGCCTATACGTTTACGTCAGAAACTCGTTCTTCATCCTGTACAATCGCCGTTCAGGGAGCCAATACATTCTTAACGATTCCGTGCGTTAACGGGATTATTTATTAACAAATTCCAGCGTCGTACAACGTGATTTTATGCCCCCTTTATATACTAAACTGTGTTTTAAAATTTTGAAATCGTGTCTCTACCGAAAAATCCTGGAAAACGTCGATTTATTTGAACAAGCTCATATTTTAAATAAAGTTTGAAGTAACAGCTACCGTTTACATAACAAATCAATATTTGTTCGCAATCTGTATTTATTTTTAGCTACAGAGTATTCTAGCAAAATTCGTATAGGAACCTGTTGAACGCTCTGCGCATGTATTTGTTATTTATACAAATTATTGCCATGTCGTGTGTTTGATGCTACCTATGGTGGACCCACCGTAATGGGAATGACCCATCTGTATTTCTTAGCAACGCCAATTCAACGCGAGGGCTGTTCGTTGCAACGGCACTAGCCAAAAAACAAAAAGAGACGTTGTCTTTAGTCGGATCACGAGCAAAGTTTCTCCTAAAGTTCGTATCGGTGTAAGAGAAACGCGACCCGCAGGAATGGCTGCGGAGAGACTACGTGGAACTAATGGCGGGATCCAAGCGGGGTCGCAAAGATTAAACGAGCATCGAAAAGGCGGCGGAAGTGGAACGAGGGTGGAAGTACGCCCGCAAAGTGAAACAAATTGCCGCGAACGAGGCTCAGCCCGGCGACGCAGTCGTTGATTTTTCCTCTAATACCGCCGCAGAAGGGTCCACCGAGTTTTTAAACTCGATCTTTGATTTTTCTCCCGACACGATTCGAACAATCCACCCCCTGCACTCCTATGATAACTCCAAGTTCGGTTTCTTCCTTTGTCAGGAGCGTTCCTAGCATAAACGACGCCCCTTCAAACTATACAATAACATTTCTTCTATAGGAAGACTAATGAGGACAAACAAGAAAATTATTTGTGATGATTCGGTTATCTTCAGTATCAGTCCAAGTGATGTAGCCACAATTTTCACACAAATTAAACATTTGCAATCAATTTTAGAAGAAAAGCTAGCTTATAGATTATTGTACCTGTTGAAAAATTATCTAAATTTTGACTTATTTTTCAGACCGTCAATCTGTCGTATCCCCTTGAACACGAACGCAGGGTATCGAAATCTTGATCGCGAAACAGTTTAATTCTCGTTTTTCCGCTGCTTGGCCGGCGAAAACCTCGAGAAGGCAATTAAAACTTCCGTGCCGTTTCCGCGACGACGTGCAAAAGCAATGAACAGGTAAAATGAGCGACGCGATTTCGAGAGACACGTCTGTTGTGAAATCGTGCCTTAGAAAAACAGACCTCGTTAGCATAGCCATAGAGCTACTAACAGAAATGAACAACATTCTTATGTCGATGCAAATTTAAACCAATGGAAGGAAGATAAGCAACGTTTGATACACTATTTGCTTAATAAAAATTGCAAGTTCAATCGTGAAATGAAATTATGTATCAACAGCGGAGTTCCTATGGACTTTCGTTAATAAATAGTACGTTTACATGAACAGTGTCACGTTGGAATTAATACGACTATAAATAATTAATTGAAAATTGAATACAATCAACGTATGCTTCAATGTTAACGTATAGAAGCTTACTTGAATAACTAATCAATTCAATAGGCTTTGCGAATCAATCACCGCACTCAGTTTTCATGCATCATTTATGAATCGAATAAAATTCAGCCTACCTCTGGCCAATAGCATCGACAAACTGTGGAGCCTCAATGGTCGTGCATGGAGCAACGCTATCGCCAGCCTGGCTCTACCAGTCAGGGATCTTCGATAATAATTTGCAGCAACGGGACCGCAAATTTATAAGCGGTATCGATCGCCAAGAAAGCTTTGCTTGGGAACCCGAAAAATATATCCCGGAATGAATAAATTTCGAGAGCGTTGATATATTCCAAAAGAATCTTCCAAACCCTTCCTTATCTTCAGTCGCCAGGCGATCGTCTGGGATGGTGCGGTTCGAATTTCAAACTGATGAATCGTGTACAGAGGACAGGCTCATCCTGTTGTCTTAAAGATCCCATTCATCTGGCTGGTACAAGGGACGTCCTATTAAACTTGGTAGAGCTCCGAGAGGTCCAACTAATTCTTTGATCGATATGAAGTCTTTTCTCGAGCACGCACTTCCCGAGACTTTCAAATCTAAGAGGATTTATCGAGATTTATCGTTTACAAAAAAAAATATTCTTTTTGGCGATTTCATCTTGTTTTTATTATTCGAGGAACCAGCCCTTGTAAATTAACTAATTCTACGGATATATCCGACTCTTAAATTATCAAAAATATCGAAACGTGTTTCGAACCGTAAATTTTAGAACGAAGATACAAGTTATAAAATATTGTTATTGAGCACTTTTTCTACATCGGAAACAGTAAAACTTTTATTCGAAACAGTTTCCAATATGTTCCTTTGTTTAAAAACTTTGACCAATGAACATTTGCACGAATTTTCATGAGAATCTGTTACTGACAATTCCCAGGACGTACAACGTGACTTTATGAACCAAAAATTAACAAATACACGTCGTTCTAAATGGATCACGTTTCATGAAGGATAACAGTCCTCCAAAGAAGCCATCTGATACCTGGAAGCGTTAACATTCTCGCACGTACGGTTTATGCAGCTGGATTTACCCTACGCCATTCAATGGATCTCGATGTATAATACAGAACGCTCCCTTGACATTACGGTTGAAGCATAGAGATTAATTAATTCTAGAATCTCAGATCAAATTATGCACCAGTTTAGTGCATTGAACCTAACATTATAGGTCACAAGCCAATAATTTTCTAGTGAAATTAGATCGACAAATTTACAGATGAAATCGAAATTATTCTTGTTAAACGAATCGTGGGAATTGTCATTTGGTTGCTTTGAATAATGATGTTTGATTATGCATGGGCAAATTAATTGTCCAACTTCGTTTGGCAACACGAGCTAATCCGTTTGATTGTTAATCCGTTGACAGACTGCTTTCTGATGAAAGTGGAAATAGGAAAAGGGAAAAATCTACCTCGAGATAAGTAGAGAAGAAACTTGTACGGTGGAAACTTGTCCAAACTATTCCACTGCGATATTCGTTCGTTCAGATGAAACTTCCGGGAGACGTCTTGGTCCAATATTGATAGACCGATTCCCACGATCGAGACGAGCCTGTTCGCGATTTCTCTCGCTGAAACACCTTGTCCGTCTTTGAGAACGATTGGGCGATTCACCACCCGTGGGAAGGAATCGAATCTGAGGTCGGAAGCTCCAGATCTTAATCTACTTTTAATATCCTGCGACTGAGAGGTCCTCGCAGCTCGATCGCGGATCAGCGCCGCGGAATGGAAAAGTTTGCTCGTTCGACCTTCCGAGGTAAGATACCGCTCTTTCATTTTCCCACGGAGATTGCAGTGGAAAAGAAAGGAAGACGCGACGACGGAAACCAGATCCAAACTAGTGGAGGTCGCGGCCACACCAAGACGAGGCGAATCTGTTGAAATCCTAGCCGTCGCTCCATTTAGTCCATAGTCGCGCTGCATTTAGAGAAATTCATCGTTCATCGAGGGAACAATTCTTGTTGCCGCTCGCTCCCCACTGGAGTACTCTCATATTTCATCGGTCATTCGAGTAGAGCTCGGAATTCTCGAGATAATTCATGACTCTGTTGTTTCTTGCCACAAAGGCTACCAAGCAGCGACGAAACCCTTGAGTAGGATTTGATAAGTTTACGTCGATTTATCTTCAAGCTTTGTACTCGCGCGTCCTTGTGTCCAATCGCCGCTTAGGTAATATTTCAAAGAATTCTTCGATTCTTCTAAGCATTCAGTTTTTGGCTCTATCGCCAGAAATAGAATTACTCACTGAAACCGATTGCACCCACTGAATTCTTCGAATATTACAGAAACATTTTACACTGCAGTCAAACATTTGGTTATCTCCTTTTCCTTAAGTTTATATTTAATTCCAATATTGTCCTCTTCGTTGATATTCGACAGTTTCACTAAGATTACTTACTGGATAGAGTTTGTCCCGTGAATTGAATGGATTTCTGTAATTTCGAGGGACAAATTAATAAAATTAGCCGCCCTACGTCAACGGGAGAACGCTGATTGTTAACGACATTTCGACCGGTTAGTTGAAATTAAATCCAGCGCGCAATTAAAACAAGGGAATGCGCGATTAGAAGTAGTATGGCGCGAGAGGGAACGATTTATTATATGGTTAATGAGTTTCACGCAAATAGCTGCAATAATGCTGTAACGAGTTCGATTTTACGACCGCAACACCTGGAAACAGTCCGAGCATCGAACAGAAACGCATCGAACGACGATATTTAAATCGATATTCCCCAACGCGTGCGTTCCGATGGATGAAATAAACTAGATGATTAAATATTTTTGATGGCAAACAGATGCATGAATATGCATAATCGGGGACCCGTTAATTCCATTCGAGAATGAGCTTTATTGCATTCATTCGCTTTAACGTCCTCTCTGATAACATTCACGACGCGAAGTTAGAAAACGCGCGAATCGAGCACTCTGGTTGCAACTACGGTCGTTTCGGGGAGTCATTAAAACATTACGTTCAATTCAATATGTTTTCAATGCAATTATTTTCACGTTAGAGACTCGTCTGCGTGCTCGTTGGCTTGGCACGCAGAAAGCTCTCGATTTAGGCAGTTAATTCGTTTTACAGCGTTCTAATGCATTTGATTATTTCATCCGAATGGTACGGAGTATGACTAAATTATGTTAGTACTCGTGTGGAGAAGGAATATTAAGTGCTAACATTATTTGGACGTATGTGGTAAGCGATAAATGAAAACTTTGTAGGATTATGCTTTTACTCGTTCAACGCATGAAGTCTGACTAATGACTGACCAGTAGTACTGTGAAGTCATTCCACCGTCGCTCTTTCTTTCAATATCACGTATCAGATATCACGTTTCTTTCTTTCTTTTTTTTGTTCAATATCAAACAGATACATACTTTCCCATCGGGAAAAAATTGAAAACAGAGGTCATTCGTACAAAATATGTGGAAGCGAATAAGTGAAGCATTTCGAGAACTGTAATTACTTTCCAGCAACTTTCCCTTTGTATTTTGATTAACTGAAACAATAATTTTCATTTTCACAGCAGTTTACAGCGCGGTAACAATTCCTGTCGCATGATTTATAACGTAACCGACACGACAGTTTTGATAGTCCCGTTTCGATGGGACGCGAGCCGGGCGCGTTCGTTAATTTATCATACCGCGAGTTGGGTGTTAACGAAGCGGTGAATGGAATAACAGTAACCGATGTGAATTACAATGATTGTAATTAATAAATCATCGAGTGGGTATTAGTGGTTCGAATGACGGGCTATCTAATGCAGGGGTTTGGTCGCGGGGAAAATCTATCTCTCGCGCGGTTACAACGTACCTCTCGTTAACATAATTCCAGTAACAAGATACCTTCGCTGTATTCGTTCTATATATTATGCTCGGCGTTCGCAGTAACAACGTTAATATTTTCCTATTGTTGGCCATGGTATTATCGACACTCGGAACGTACGGCTTACACTTGTGTTTCGTATTTTTAACAGAACTGCAATTCGCAGAGATCTGTCTCGTTTTGAACAACAAACAGCTGGGTGATTATAAAAAAAGATGGAAATAACATAAAAATAGTATGAATTCACTAAAAAGTTGTAATTCTCGAAAATCTCAAACTTTTCAAATCCAGGCTGCTATCCATTTTATGTCTCTCGTTCTCTGGGACATATAAACGTTACGGTATAGTTTATCGGTCGATGTCAGAAAAAAAATTCAACTCAATGGGATTCAGATTGTCGGTTCATCGAGGAAGCAGCACGAGTTCGATGAGGATGCGTCGAAAGCTGCCGAGGAAATTTGCAACAGAAGGTTTCTATTACGTCGGAAATGTCGATGCGTTCGTGCGAGCACTGGGAACACGATGCTTCCTCGTTTCCGTGTTCAACAGGGTCTGATTGTACTTACGTACACATGTACGCACGCGTGTTCGTTCACATGCGCTGAAACTGGAAGAATACCGACGAAACGAACGCGCTTGCACGCCGAATAAAAGGAACACGTCAAGGAAAGCACGGTCGAGTATTTCCCTGTGGATTATTCGGGCGCGGCAATTCGCGCGAGTAAAAATTAAATTAAGGCACGCGGCGTATCCTGGCAGCAAACGCAAGTTCTCCCTTTTTCTGACCCAGTGTCGATCGTTTAAGGAAACGTTGCCTTCCGTTGCGAGAAAATGTCGCTCGACGAGGAATACGAAGTCGAGACGCGAGATTACATACCTGATATTTCACGCTTCGATAAATTTCGCGCCATCGACTATCTGTTGCTCCGAGTATTTCGACGGTT
The DNA here is from genome assembly GCF_026225885.1 of Hylaeus anthracinus. NCBI lineage: Eukaryota > Metazoa > Arthropoda > Insecta > Hymenoptera > Colletidae > Hylaeus > Hylaeus anthracinus. The sequence goes on along the minus strand of NW_026534330.1, from coordinate 2,582,040 downwards.
ACAAATTTCATTAAGTGGGTGCTTGTAAAGTGCTCTAGGTTTTCTCTCTCTCAGCTTTTTCCTGTTTCATTTCTTTGCTCGGACTCGGTTTTATTAAATTGGTGAAATTATTGATATCGATTCGATGCCAAGGAAAAACAGTTCGCAAACCATTCGATAATTTCTTTAAAGGAGTGATTCCGTCTCCCAGGACGTTCCTTTTTATTCTCTTTCCAACACACAAAGGGAGTGGAAAGACGCGTCTTTGGTTTCCCTTTTTCTTTACATTTTCGCGAACATATACCCGCGAGTTGCATTAAGAACGATACCTATATCGTCGGGCCTTCCGCGGGTTTCCGTTCCATGCATATTCATCCAGGGACAAACTGGATTTTCTTCGCGTCGCGGAAGTTCCCGGCGGCAAAACGGGACAAAACTTTTTTCCCCTGATGAAAGAACGCTCATCGCCTTTATTACGCTCTGATGCAAGACCCATGTACGCGATTTCTCTCCCCGCTGGGTTCGAAACTTCCGCACCTGGTCTCGCGACCTGCCCTCCGCATCGACGTCGTCGTACCGACGACCATTTTCCCCGGATTTTCTCCTCTTTCCATCCGTACCGATAATGAAGATTTCCTGCGACGTCTCTGGAGATGCTGCGGTTTCCTGCAGGAACCACGATATCACCGGCGAATACCCGCGCCGTAGCATCGACGACAATGGGAAAAGAAAACGGGACAAAAAGGAGCGACGAGGGAAGAAATGGAGGTCCCCAGACCGTTTCGTTTATCGATTTCACTTAATCCCGCGTCTCCTTGCCGTTTGTCGATCTCGATATATTACAGATTGTTTCGCCGATTCCCCCGAGGAGAACTGGTGTGTCCAGCAGACGGAGAAATAACCGAGCCTTCTATTCCATAAAATTTGATAAAGTAAAATGTCGCCGTGCGGGACTCCGAGGAGTACGTTGTCACCGCGGATAGAAGGCCCGTCGCGGTGTTAAAAGGTTTAGATATGAAAGTAGATGATACAAATTTAATTTTCTCGAGCTGTCGTAGTAATCCCTTAAATAAACGTCGCAGCTCTGTGACACGCAATGCGGAAGGCCGCGATAAATTGCTCCGGAAGGCGAGGACAACGCACAGAGGATCGTTATCCTGTCGTTAATTTAGTTAGGGATCTGGTTAGCGTTGTGCATGTAGTTTGAAACTTTGTTAAATTGGATATTGCCTGTCACCCCATAACAGATTGCGGATGTCACGCGCGCGGACACCTTCGATTTCTGTGTTCCTTTGTAGCGGACAGCGGCTACTTCCAGTGAAATCCTTTAGGTCAACGAAGAGCTTCATTTTCCCTTGCTTCATCGTAAACGGAGCTGCACTAGAGATTTCTCGGATTCGTCCATTGAAGAATTCTTATCGATTCAAAATAAAGTTGTCTCCTTGCCAACGATAAATCCAATAACAAAACATGCTTCCATCTTTAATTTTCGTTCATCAGGATCGTCTTGAAAATTGAACACCTCGAGAAACAACATTTTATTCATATTTTATTTATCGCTATATGAGCGCGATGTGACGTCGCGGGGCGTTTTCACGAGAAAACGGTGCAAGGTAACACCGTGGCGTGGCTGAGATGAACAGAATCGAGTTGGTCGATTCGTCGGTTATTCCATTAACTTTGGTCAGCGAACGGTAACGAAGCGAAGCTCGGTTCAGGGCGTGATGTAAATTGGCGACGAAATGAAAAAGGAACAGGATCGATGGGTGGGTACCCGGTAGCCGGCGCGCGTATGGAATTTCCGCTGATGTCCTTTGAGCCTGCAGTGGCGGAATGAGAAGCAAAAAGTGCCGGAAACAGGTGTACACCGTGTAGTTCCTGTTTTTCCTCCTCTCGTCTCCGCTCCGTTCCTCTTCATTGGTCTGTGTTTGGTCGATTTTTTTCTTTCTTTTTCATTTCGCGGCGCAGCAGCACGTTTGACGGCATCGACGGGTACGCGCTTCATCGTTAAAAAACGTAGCATATCGCGGTTATAACAGCATTGATACGCCGTTTCGTGGCGAACGATACGTTCAACTTTGAGCCGCGTCGGATGAAACGATAAACATCCGTCGCGTCTTTGACGGAGATCTTCGTTATACGTCCCGTTCGCTGACGTTTCATTTACCAAGGGATTTATGCTCGATCGACGATTACCTGGATAGTTGCTCTAAGAAGATTCCGTGCATTCTTGCAGTATTTCTGATAAAAGTGCCCCTATATCTTACAATGTTGACACAGAAATCGATAGCACAGATTGGTACCGTAAATACCAAGGTACCTTCGAGCTGGAGAATTAAACAGTTCCGAAACTTTGCACGCTGAAATTGCTTGGTACAGAGGTCGTTGAAGCCTCCTCACGATCAAACCTGAAAACAATGACTGTTAGAATCGTTTAGACAGCGTGGTACGTACACGTTTAATATATAAAAAAAGACAGACTTTCTCAAGCATAGTAATGTTACTACCTTAAAGTTGTAACACCTCTACGAGATCGACCTAGACAAAAGCTACATAAATTCTAATTAAATACTAGAATCAACGATGACGCATTAACCGATTCATTCGTCGCGAAGCATTTGTTCGATCTCAATTTCTCGAGAAACAGAACTGAAAAATATTTGCCAGACACTCGACGGAACGAGATTAACCAGAGATCTAATAACCTAATTGCTCTCGAATGAAATGACAGAAGAGCTATGCTATATATGTCCTATTTTCCTCAGTGACAGGTAGCAAAATGATTCAAATTCGAACTGGTTTTCCATGCGCGTGAAAACATTGCGAACTGCTTGTCCGCGCACGTAATAAAAATAGAAGAGGCATAAGAGATTGAGATACCGTTCGTTCGCATTCATGGCCGCGAATACGTTCGCGTTGATTCGCCATTGATTCACGGAAGACTGCACCTGTGACCAAGATGTACCAGGCACGCGTGCACGGCGCATACATAAAATATGTTGTCTGCACCAGATAAGACACCCACCCCACCACGTGCATCGCGAGCGATAAAGTCCGACGTAAAACGACGATCCGTCAATAGACCGTTTTATCGCTGTCGTGAGCCTTCGCGGAAAGATAATAACGCGTGACAGGTAGAGAAATTTTCTGGAGTCGTTTTACGCTCGTCGCGATCGCTGTACGAAAATGTTTCAGCAAACTACGCTTTTTCTCGCGCTTTCCTGGGCTGCGCTCTGCCTAGCGACAAAATTTCAGGTAAGTTCACCATTTCAACCTACGCCTGATTTATGTACATTCAGATAAGATTGCAATAGATAGAGATTAGGTTATCAACAGAATTTTTGTAGTGCTTGAGAGCCTTCAGGATCAAAACTGAAACAAAGCTTGTAATTATAAAGTAATAATGTACAATTTTGTATAATCACGAGCCATTTTCGAGAACGTTGTTTGGGAGATTCTTCGAATTTGCACATCTCATTTTTTTACCTTCCAACTAAATTCAAGATCTCCAATATTTCGACGTCTCGTCGGGCTGTAGCCGGGCTGCCTAAATTTTCAGCAACCGAGGAAACTCGTTGGCTCCTTCAGGCGGTGAACGTCACCGCGGAACTTTAAGCCGGAAGTTCCCTTGTTTTCGCCGAATGCATAACTATCGACTCGTGCGCGCGTGGCGTCGTAAAGTTTCGCGCGCCGAAAGTCCGCCGGATTGTCGTGCGATTAAACTGTTTATGCGGCCGATATTGCGTTTTCAGCTCGAGCGATTCTAACGAGCCAAGTTAAACAATAAGCCGGCCCACGACGGAAGAACCAGCCTGTCCGCGAAACTTTTAATGAGAACCAGAGGACAAGTCGGCCGTCGAGCTCAGGAAATCGTTGCGCTCGATCCCACGCGAGGTCGCCAAAGCTACAAGAAATGAGTGGTCATGAGAAAACAGAGCCAAAGATTGACATTAAAAGATGAGATACGGTTAGATGGTACATGATTTAGAAATCTTAGCTTCTCCGACGTTTTTAAAACATCGTCGGAGGCTCTCGAAACCTTTTTCTGTACACGAAAGTTGTTCTCATTTATTCCATCTCAAGCGTAAAGTGAATTTTTGAATTTCAGTTAGAAGAGAACATTGTGCGATAGCAACGAGAACCGTACCTACCTCATCCTTTTTTTCACGATACAAGGGTAAAGCGCGTTCGAAACGAAAACAGTCTCTCGAGGGATTCGTTCTTCAGAAGTCCCACGGCCGCTGGTGGAAATGGTCCAAGTTTTCTTCGGTTTAATTAATTCGTTGTCCGATTGTTCGCAGGCGAGAATGGGCTAACCGCGGGAATTTTGTTTGTCTCGTTAGTCCTCGTGTTCGGTGAAACAGAACAAAGGGGTGACTGCGCGGCCCAGTGTCAGAAACGAGGGTGAAGGGGAGGATAGAGACGGCGCTCAAGCGAACACGCGTCGAAAACTGGATTAGAAAGTTTCGTTGTGTTATCGCTACTTAAGGGATTAACGCCTTCTTGCGCAACACGCGCGTCGGGAATCCTAATCAGCCCCCGCTACTCTTCGAAACTCGATAGAGGGTGTTTCGGTTCCCGATACAAAAATCCTAACCGAACACGAATGTCAGCTTCGCCTTGTATTTCATTAGTTTGCGTTGACTCGATTTGCTGAAATGAGAAGGATACCGAGGAGGAAACATTCTTGTTGAAAAGCATACGCTAATTCATGTTTCTCTTCATATTTCAGGAAGGTCACCATGAAATCACATCGAAAGCGAGCATAGGGAAGAAAACGACGTTCTCCGAATCGGAAATTCTTTTATCTGTAACAGTATGTGCGGCTGGGGTCGTGCTAATTGTTCTCATTCCAACGATCGTTTACAAGTGAGTATTTTTTAAAACAACAAAAAGATGCTTTACGCGTAATTTGTGTCTAAAGAGTCTATCGCTGCACGCGATAAGCTCGCGTTTCCGTACATTGCCTTCGGTATGTATCGGTCGTAAGTCACGCAACGGACAGTATACTTTGCGCTAATGAAAGACCACCGATTCTGGAAACGATAAGGTTAATCGTGCCGACTAATGAAATCGCTTCGACGTTATCAAGTTAATCTGCGTCGTGTATCAGCCACCGATCTAACGATCAAATTACTTTCACATCGTTCCATCACGATGGTTTCATTTTCAAAATACACAACTGAAAGATTGTCCACAAATTTCGTATTATTAATTATTAATACAACTTGTTTAAAACATGCAAACGTTAACTAGATTACCTTCTTTTCACAGTAAATGCTTCAACAAGGAGGTGGAAATCGAGAAGTACTAGATACTATACAACCGACCAGAATCACCAGGATGTCGCGTCGATCGGAACAGCTGCACGAAATAATCGTCGCCTGATCAATCATCGATCCGTTCGAACAATCCTGAAACAATACACATTCGTGACTGATCACATATCCAAGTTTTCGTGGAATCGATCCCGCGGGATTTAACGTCAAATTCAGCGTAACGAGCGGGGCGAATGCGACCCGGCCGCGATTATCAATTTCATCGGGAGTCTCGTATGCAAAACACAACGATCGACGTCGTTACACAAAAATTTCCGTCCTCGTTACGCGTTCATCGTAAACTGACGCCCCACACGTGCGTCCGTGAGAAGATACTAACCGTAAAATCGGTGAGAATAAACACAGCGGGGCTGTGATCAACTGAGATTTTACGACTCTCGAACAATGAACGCGGACATCGAGTCGACGTATCACTTTATTAGTACTTCACACGTCTATTATTATTGGTATGAATTTGAGGGATTGTTTACTTATTCGAAATAAAAGTAAAAGTTTCTTTGGTAGATCCTATCCACAGGCGCTCTGATCTACGAAGCACCTGTCACCGTGAATCGTCCCATTGTTATTATTTATCAAAATAGCCCAAGTACGATCAACTATTGCCAGTCATTAATTTCAAGCGACTGCATCGCAAATAAACATGAGATCCGGTTCCACCATCAGACAAGATCGTGTTTATTTCCCGAATTTCATAATTACTCATTGTGGCCACGTTTTGGGAATTTTGTTGCATCGAACGCCGTGCGTCGAGCCGATTATTTCAGGCAAACTGAGTACGTCGGTTTGGATAACGGCCGCACACCGAGCCGTGTCCGTTAACGCGGCTACTGAATACGTAATAATTTTCGTCCAGCGTGGAATCGAACCGGGGAAATAAAAACGTCGCCTACCAATCACGATGGCTTTCCGCGTTTGTTTACGCGCGCAGCGTCCCGTTTCGATTAAATGGAATATCCGTGCGGTCGAAGAAAATTGATCGACTGAGTTTATCATATTATTACGGGACGCTGGGAATCTCGACGCTTTCCGATTCGTTTCCCGACTGCTACGTCACTGGGACCGACGAAATTGCCGATAATATGTTTCATCGATTCGTTCACAGCTCACACTGCCGCGCATCCGATTCTATAATCCATTTAAAAATTGAATTCCTAAATTCTTGAATCATTAAATTATTGTCATCGACGAATTAAAAAATCTATAGAAAAAATTGATACAAATTTACGTATTATATTGAACGTTGGATGAGTATGTAGCTCGCGATGGACAGGTCTCAGGCAATTTACGTAACGAAAACCACCCTAACTCGCATTCGACTTTCCCCAAATTTTTCAGAAACCAACCCCATTTACGTGTCCGTGTCGCAAATCAATAGAGACGTCTCCCTGTTTGTGGGCGAGGGAAAAAAAGGATATCACGCGATCGTGGACGACGAAACGTCGGTCGTAAATTGGTGGAGCCCGTGGGTGGGGCCAGGCGTGACAATATAAGCCGTGTACATGAAACCTTTACAGAGCGAATGGTAATATAAAGTTTAATACGGCCTCGAACTTCCGTGGATTATGATCGGGGAGGCCTGTCGCTGCTCGGCGTTTCCTCGTCGCATTGCAAATTTGAAACGTTTCTTTAAGGCATGAGACTGTCCGGGTTTTATACTCCGCGAAAAGCTTACTCAGGAATTTCACAGCCACTCGTCGAGAGTTGTAGGAAGTTGTAACTCTTTCCAAGCGTTCGTATATATGCAAAATTTCTGGGTGTAATTTCACTCGACTGAAGAGAAAATTAAGCGAAAATATTACACCATTCGGCAACTAGAATCCCTGATATTAAGTCAATGCTCGATAGAACTGGCTTGTCGTGAAATCCAATCGTCTGGTACGAAATGCAGAGATGCATAATGCAGAGAAGCAATAGGTGCAGAAATAGAAATGGTACAACTAGTTATACATGTATAGAGTCGTGCAGTTCTGTTTCCGTATGGTACTGACTTGCCATGGTTGGATAACGTTGTACGGTATCGATTGCTGGTACGATACCACCGAACGATAAGCTCAATTTTACTGACAGTCGAGAGAAATAATTTCATAAATTCTATCAATTTTGAATTAGACGTTCGATGAAATTTTTTGTATACGACTCGACTAAAGTCCCAAAACGACTCGAAATGTTTCACACGATAAAAATTTTGTTCATCTCAGCTAGAGGTCGCTTCGATATCACATCCAACGTTATCGAGCCAGAATGGAATGAGACTTCAGCACTATCGCCGGTAAGAATTATTATACAAACATCATTGAAGTAAATTACTATCCCGCAGTAAATTGGGTTTTGCAACATACGAAAGCCTTGCAGAAAAATTCACTTTTGAGATGCAGAATGCTCCTGTAAATTTTGTCACGTAGAAATTTTCATTGGAAAGAAGCGTAGTTGTCTATCTTGGGCAACGTTGCTTTAAACGAAACACTCCATTAGCTTGGACCACTACGCAACATTTTCCACATTTTTATCTAAACCCTTCCCTCGGTAGTTTAAAGAGAACACTTTGTAACAGGCTCTTAAAATCGCTCGGATTCTACTAAATCGGAGAACGTGCAGCATTCTCACGAGACGATAAAATTGTTATAACCAGCAATGAATCTTGATTACACGGCATGCTGGACTGCGCGTAATTTATTAACGTTATCTACCGTTCGATGATGTTCGCGATAGCAACTCCAGGTCGATTATAGCCGGGAATTATCATCCTTTTATGAGAAGAAATTGATTCGAGAAACAAGATTACTTTGTTTCCAAGTTCTACGGGCCTGGCGAAACGCGGGAAAAATTTTCTCTCTCGAAGATTTTCAAAATTGTGCATGAGCAGAGAGATTAGAAAGTAAAGTTCTGTATTCTTCTGTCGCAAAGACATTTAATAGCGATGGGGTTCCACGTGACCCCAGAGAAGGCGATCAGGTTCACGAAATACAGCGTGGCGTTGGTGTTTTCCTGGCCACCTTCGCTTCTGGCGACCAAAGCTCAACTTGCATTCTTCAATATAATGTGGTACGTCTCATTCTTTAGCTCGCTGGTACTGCTCTTGCCACTGTTAGGATCAATTTTTGAGTACGGTAAAGAGCCCATAATTCTTGGAAAAACAGTGAGTCTTTTCTCGGCTGTCGCCCAGGTGGCGATTAAAATGGCAGTTTGCCGCGTGCAGCAGAAACGATTTCAAGTAAGTTTACAGCTTCCTTGATATTCGAGGCTTTCAGAGGCGAGGTTTTAGCTGTTGACACTTTTTGAGGCTTCCAGGTGTCCTTTGAGAAAAGGAAAGTGTTCTGATGCTTAGTTAACTTTTTCAAGGATGAAGAATTATCCAAATGACTCGCGAAACGATAGACACATCTTTTTTGCCAAGGATACCTGGAAATCTTAAACCTTATTATTCCTTTGAAAATGCCGACCCTGAAATTTTGGCAAGTGAAAATTTAGGTGCTTTCAGGCCCTGTTCTTCGACCTGGAGGACTTCTGCAAGCGCGCCACCAAGGAAGAGAGAATCGTCCTTCAACGCTACGTGGACAGATACAAATGCTTCCATGGGGTTTACATATTCTGGTGTTTCATTACCACAGCGTTCGTTATAGCTGGCCCGTTGTACACGCCGCAGACGTTTCCTACGCATGCGAAATACCCGTTCCCGGTGGAACGGCAGCCGCTGAAGAGCATTATATTTCTGCATCAGTCGCTTGTTGGCTTCCAGGCCTCCGCGGGCATGGCGATCGACGCTCAAGTTGCCCTTCTTCTGCGATACGTGTCGGCCAGGTACGAGCTTTTAACGATCCTGTTGCGGGAGGTCAAGTCGGACGGAGAGCTCAACGACTGGATAAGAAAGCACGTTGAACTTTTGAGGTAAGCGATTATAGAATGTTTAAAAAAAATCCGTATCCAAAGCGACACTCTTACATCACTCATCGAATCGCAGGTACACGAAGGAAGTATACAGATCCGTCAGGATATTAGTCTTGGCAACAGTGGCGACGACAAACGTAGCCGTGATTTTTGGCAGTTTGAACTTGGTCACGGTACGTAGTATGGATTAATGTTATGCGACAGCGTGACGCTTAGTTTTCTCAATTTTCTAAAAAACAGAGTCAACCGTTACCTTTGAAAGCTTTGTATGCTCTAGTGGTGTTCAGCGCTAGCGTGGAATTATTCATGTACGCTTGGCCAGCTAATAATCTAATTCAAATGGTGATTAATTAAAATTAAACGTTACTTAATGAATCAACTCAAGTACATATAACGAAACAAGTATGTTGTATTTACAATTCTTTATTTTTCATTTTCGGCAATCCAGAGTGCAAAAACTGCTGTGGCTGCTTACAATACAAATTGGATCGAGAAGGACGTTCGAATGCAGAGAAAGATTGTTTGTATCATTCTGAGATCCCAAATACTGGAAGCCATTCGAATCAGCGGCATTCTTCCGAAGCTTTCGTTGTCGTATTACACGACGGTAATTTTTTAATTTTCATACACAGTAAATTGTATTCATCTACAGTTCCACATACTTGAATCGTTCCTTTGTCTATTTCAGTACCTATACACGTCGTTCTCCTATTTCACCGCAGTGCGTATCATAGTTGAAAACACCAATGTCGATTGAAGCATGACCTAACAGTAATGTAATAACTGAATGCACTTCCTTACTTATGTGGAAATTACCTTAAAAAAATTAGTAGTATCAAATCTCCTTCTGCTCGCGCCATCGAACTGCATAAAGCATAATTTTAACATTCCTTAGAGTAAACGACTTGTATTAAATACATCGTAATAATAATAATCACTTTGTTCTGTCACTACACTTGCAAGTTTCACAAGGAAGCTCTTCTATTTTGGCGCATTGCACCTCGATATGTCAAATTTTCAGTTTTAGCGATAACAGCAAGCAGAAGCACATAGTCGATATCTTGAGAAGGGATTTGAAATGAAACTGTAAGTAACGTTGAGAAGAAAACGGCTCAAAAGCTATGGTTAAACCTACAACAATTGCTATATATTCCTTCGACTAATGAGATATAAACTGTGCTTACTACAAATGCAGAATAACAAAGGTACACCAAGTATTCGAAAGCTAAGTACTATTCGACGAAATAATCTTAACATAAGAAACATCAGGGAATGTGGAGAATAATTCACAAGCTACCATTACAGCGGCAAAATGTATAATATATTGATAGCGCTGGGGTAGCATCTACGCAATGGAATTGACCAATAGTTGGTACCACGTGAAAGTATGCTAACATCCCTCTGCTTTGCATACAGTATTCATTACAGTGCTCTCTTCCGTGTAAATTTTAAATTCATATTCATATTGTTTAGTTACTTTGTTCCAAAAGTGAGAAACGCTTCGAGTCTTAGTTGCTTCTTTGCTGTCTCGAGTTGATCTCGAAATCCTTATTGTTTTTAAATAATTTGCCGTGACAGTCGTGTCCCATTATGATACGAAATATAACTCCAGAGAAGGCGATAGCTTTTACTCGGTTAAGCGTGGCTCTAAATGCTTATTGGCCTCCATCGCCAACTGCCACGAGGATCCAAGTGCTTCGTTTCAAAGTCTATAGATTTATAGCGATGCTTAGCGTCGGGATGCAGCTGTTCCCGCTATCGTACTCGATCTACGTGAACATAAAAGTTGATACGTTTACTGTCACCAAGGTGACTTGCTTCACCTCTGCTGTCGTACACATCTTCGGGCAGTCAATTCTGAGCTACATCCATTACGATAGGATTCAGGTAACGTCTATCGCAACTATGTCGCTATGAACCTTTCCAAGAATTTTACTATATGTTTGAAAACGTGTGCTCCGAAAGTTAACAGACTGTAATTTATAGAGATAATTTTTGGTCTTTCGATAAATCTTTCCATTATTATTTTTATTCGTTCCAAGCACGATAGAAGCAATGAATTTAAATAAAAGAAACGATGTTTTATATATCATTTATATAAGTATCCTTGACTAAAGAAAATTCTTGAAATGGATTACAATTCAGCGAATTCATTTGTCAGATTTTGTAACAGCAACGATGTATTGCAGGCGATAATTGCACAGATGACAGACTTCTGTGCGAAAGCAAAGTCGCAGGAGAGATCTGTCCTGCAACGTTACGTGGATAAATATTCGACGTTTTACATGGTGGCTGTATTCTGGTTTTACATGACATCTGTCCTCTTCGTCTTAGGAACTCTGCTCCTAGATCAGCCCTTTCCAACAGACGCTGCATATCCATTTGACGTCGACTACGAACCATTGAGGACGATAATCTTTTTGCACCAAAGTTACGTATGTATGCAGAATTCTGCAATGACGAGCTCCAACGCCTACGTTGCTCTGTTGGTGTTATTCGCGGCAGCACGACTCGAGACTTTAATGCTGGAGCTACGCGATGTTCATGACTGCGAAGCGTTGATTCGATGCATCAAAAAGTATTACAGTGTGAAAAGGTACAGAACAAGATCAGAATAGAGAACGAGTGAACAACATTGTACAAGGTCGAAACAAAGCACACGACAACTAACAATTTACTCAAGTTTTTGTGAAGTATATTTTCAAAAAAAAACAAAAAAATATATACATGTCGAATTGAGCAACCTCCTCCTTTTCAAAGTCGGTTAAAAAGCTACACGAATCCAAAGTTCGAATTTTAATTGCTATTAACCTTCCAAGAGTAAATTTACTTTCTCTTAAAGCAGTGTTACGTTTGAAAAATATTATCGGTGGTCTCTATAGACCAGAGTACTGATATGTATGCTCTTAAATTGCAAATTACATTTGGAATACCTGTAAAGAAGGTGGTGTCTTTCCAGATACGCACAGGAAGTGGTTGATGTTACTCGATGTACAGCACTTCTTACGGTAATTCTGACCAGTATACCACTTGTGCTCTGCGGTGTGAACATTATCAGTGTAAGTATATTACGCTAGTATCAACGAGTGCTGATTGCGAATTAAGGTACGCAATATTGTTTCCGCAAACAGAAGCAACCGGTTATGATAAAAGTGCAGTTCATATTTATGGCTGGGACTGCGTTTCTGGAGGTTTTCATGTGTGTGTGGCCAGCTGATGTCATGTTGGACGTGGTGAATTGATTTCTCATTTTCTTCGTACAAGTTCTCAATTGCTGTTACTATAAATCTTTTTTACTGTTAGAGTAGTAACGCTATCCAAAAAGTGTACGAATCGACTTGGTACGCACAGATTGCGAAAATGCAGAAAATGGTCCTCCTCGCGTTATTACCTCAGAAGCCATTAACCATCAGTTTGGGGTGTATCGTTCCGGTTCTGTCGCTGAACTTTTATTGCTCGGTACGTGAAAAGTATTTCTAATGTTAATTCGTCGTACGTTGATTGATGATCTGTAATGTTTCAGTACGTTTCAAATGCATTTTCCATATTTACTGTTTTACGGCTGGTATTGAACGAGCACGCCGAAAGTTGAATATGCACAACTAATGTTATTTTATAGACTGCTAGTTGATTAGCAGTAGATTGAAGTATATCTCGATGTTAATGAAATGTATGTTAAAATACATAATTGAAATAGAATTATAGAACCAATCAACACTTTCATCCGTTCTCCAAGATTAAGGCACTGCGTATAACGGTTGAAATTACTATCGATTCAAGCTATATCAGATAATATGTTATTAGAGGGAACGGTAGGCACACACTCTTCACGTATGAGTGTCAACAACGGCGTGGCGGCGTTGCAACAATGATTGATTTGAAGAAATGATTCACACGCCACATGCTGTTCGTATAAATTATATTCACGTTAGAAAAATGAATGCAGGAGTTAGAAGATATAATTAGGATAGCAACCATATTCCAAGGCTTCAATGTAAACTAAATTATTGAAAGGTCAATGAACGTTTCACTGTATTTCCCTTCCCTAAAGTATAGAGTTCCGTAATATTGTACTAATAATTTCACCTTTGAAGTCACGAAAATTTCGTTGCTTTTAGTGTGAAGAGTGTAACGTTTAGATTGTTCATTCTGTTGCTTCTTGACTGTCGTTACTTTTCTTTTATTATGTTCGATAACGTTACCCCAGAGAAGGCTATGGCCTTTACGAAACTAAGCGTAGCTGTAAATTGTTATTATATCTATTTCAGTACCTATACACGTCGTTCTCCTATTTCACCGCAGTGCGTATCATGGTTAAAAACACCAATGTCGATTGAAGCATGACCTAACAGTAATGTAATAACTGAATGCACTTCCTTACTTATGTGGAAATTACCTTAAAAAAATTAGTAGTACCAGATCTCCCTCTGCTCGCGCCATCGAACTGCATAAAGCATAATTTTAACATCCCTTAGAGTAAATGACTTGTATTAAATACATCGTAATAATAATAATCACTTTGTTCTGTCACTACACTTGCAAGTTTCACAAGGAAGCTCTTCTATTTTGGCGCATTGCACCTCGATATGTCAAATTTTCAGTTTTAGCGATAACAGCAAGCAGAAGCACATAGTCGATATCTTGAGAAGGGATTTGAAATGAAACTGTAAGTAACGTTGAGAAGAAAACGGCTCAAAAGCTATGGTTAAACCTACAACAATTGCTACATATTCCTTCGACTAATGAGATATGAACTGTGCTTACTACAAATGCAGAATAACAACGGTACACCAAGTATTCGAAAGCTAAGTACCATTCAACGAAATAATGTTAACATAAGAAACATCAGGGAACGTGGAGAATAATTCACAAGCTACCATTACAGCGGCAAAATGTATAATATATTGATAGCGCTGGGGTATCATCTACGCAATGGAATTGACCAATCGTTGGTACCACGTGAAAGTACGCTAACATCCCTCTGCTTTGCGTACAGTATTCATTACAGTGTTCTCTTCCGTGTAAATTTTAAATTCATATTCGAGTCTATCCCACGATCAGATCGCATAAGAATCGTTTGTTTAGTTACTTTGTTTCAAATGTAAGAAACGCTTCGAATCTTAGTTGCTTCTTTGCTGTCTCGAGTTGATCTCGAAATCCTTATTGTTTTTAAATAATTTGCCGTGACAGTCGTGTCCCATTATGATACGAAATATAACTCCAGAGAAGGCGATAGCTTTTACTCGGTTAAGCGTGGCTCTAAATGCTTATTGGCCTCCATCGCCAACTGCCACGAGGATCCAAGTGCTTTGTTTCAAAGTCTATAGATTTATAGCGATGCTTAGCGTCGGGGTGTTCCTGTTCCCGCTATCGTACTCGATCTACGTGAACATAAAAGTTGATACGTTTACTGTCACCAAGGTGACTTGCTTCACCTCTGCTATCGTACACATCTTCGGGCAGTCAATTCTGAGCTACATCCATTACGATAGGATTCAGGTAAGAATTTTACTATATGTTTGAAAACGTGTGCTCCGAAAGTTAACAGACTGTAATTTATAGAGATAATTTTTGGTCTTTCGATAAATCTTTCCATTATTATTTTTATTCGTTCCAAGCACGATAGAAGCAATGAATTTAAATAAAAGAAACGATGTTTTATATACCATTTATATAAGTATCCTTGACTAAAGAAAATTCTTGAAATGGATTACAATTCAGCGAATTCATTTGTCAGATTTTGTAACAGCAACGATGTATTGCAGGCGATAATTGCACAGATGACAGACTTCTGTGCGAAAGCAAAGTCGCAGGAAAGATCTGTCCTGCAACGTTACGTGGATAAATATTCGACGTTTTACATGGTGGCTGTATCCTGGTTTTACATGACATCTGCCATGTTCGTCTTAGGAACTCTGCTCATAGATCAGCCCTTTCCAACAGACGCTGCATATCCGTTTGACGTCGACTACGAACCATTGAGGACGACAATCTTTTTGCACCAAAGTTACGTCTGTATACAGTGTGCTGCAATGACGAGCTCCAACGCCTACGTTGCTCTGTTGTTGTTGTTCGCAGCAGCACGACTCGAGATTTTAATGCTGGAGCTACGCGATGTTCATGACTTTGAAGCGTTGATTCGATGCATCAAAAAGTATTACAGTGTGAGAAGGTACAGAACAAGATCAGAATAAAGAACGAGTGAACAACGTTGTACAAGGTCGAAATAAAGCACACGACAACTAACAATTTACTCAAGTTTTTGTGAGATATTTTTTCAAAAAAAAAAAAAATATATATACATGTCGAATTGAGCAACCTCCGCCTTTTCAAAGTCGGTTAAAAAGCTACACGAATCCAAAGTTCGAATTTTAATTGCTATTAACCTTCCAAGAGTAAATTTACTTTCTCTTAAAGCAGTGTTACGTTTGAAAAATATTATCGGTGGTCTCTATAGACCAGAGTACTGATGTGTATGCTCTTAAATTGCAAATTACATTTGGAATACCTGTAGAGAAGGTGGTGTCTTTCCAGTTACGCACAGGAAGTGGTTGATGTTACTCAATGTACAGCACTTCTTACGATAATTCTGACCAGTATACCACTTGTGCTCTGCGGTGTGAACATTATCAGTGTAAGTATATTACGCTAGTGTCAACGATTGCTGATTGCGAATTAAGGTACGCAATAATGTTTCCGCAAACAGAAGCAACCGGTTATGATAAAAATGCAGTTCATATTTATGGCTGGGACTGCGTTTCTGGAGGTTTTCATGTGTGTGTGGCCAGCTGATGTCATGTTGGACGTGGTGAATTGATTTCTCATTTTCTTCGTACAAGTTCTCAATTGCTGTTACTATAAATCTTTTTTACTGTTAGAGTAGTAACGCTATCCAAAAAGTGTACGAATCGACTTGGTACGCACAGACTGTGAAAATGCAGAAAATTGTCCTCCTCGCGTTATTACCTCAGAAGCCATTAACCATCAGTTTGGGGTTCATCGTTCCGGTTCTGTCGCTGAACTTTTATTGCTCGGTACGTGAAAAGTATTTCTAATGTTAATTCGTCGTACGTTGATTGATGATCTGTAATGTTTCAGTACGTTTCAAATGCATTCTCCATATTTACTGCTTTACGGCTCGTATTGAACGAGCACGCCGAAAGTTGAATACGTACAAATAATGTTATTTTATAGACTGCTGGTTGATTAGCAGTAGTAGATCGAAGTATATCTCGATGTTAATGAAATGTATGTTAAAATACATAATTGAAATAGAATTATAGAACCAATCAACACTTTCATCCGTTCTCCGAGATTAAAACACTGCGTATAATGGTTGAAATTACTATCGATTCAAGCTATATCAGATAATATGTTATTAGAGGGAACGGTTGGCACACACTCTTCACGTATGAGTGGCAACAGCAGCATATAAATGATTGATTCGAAGAAATGATTCACACGCCACATGCTGTTCGTATAAATTATATTCACATTAGAAAAATGAATGCAGGAGATAGAAGATATAATTAGGATAGCAACCATATTCCAAGGCTTCAATCAAAACTAAAGTATTGAAAGGTTAATGAACGTTTCACTGTATTTCCCTTCCCTAAAGTATAGAGTTCTGTAATATTATACGATTAATTTCACCTTTGAAGTCACGAACATTTCGTTGCTTTAAGTGTGAAGAGTGTAACGTCTAGATTGTTCATTCTGTTGTTTCTTGACTGTCGTTACTTTTCTTTTATTATGTTCGATAACGTTACCCCAGAGAAGGCTATGGCCTTTACGAAACTCAGCGTAGCTGTAAATTGTTATTGGCCACCGCCATCAGATGCCACAACATTTCAAGTGATTCGTTTCAAGTTCTTCAGATATCTAGGGATAATCAGCACAGCGATGCAAATGGTACCGCTAGTATATACGATGTACATCCTCAGAAACGATACGATCACTGTTACTAAACTGGCCTGCTTCGTTATAAGTGTTGCGCACGTCTTGAGCCAGGCGTTCTTCTGTATTGCTCATCACGAACGACTCCAGGTATTTTCCTTTCTTTTCTTTGGGTCAATAAAACTTCTGATTCTACTTCATTTTCTGTACAATGAAGAGTCTAGGGTACACGTATACTTTTCTTTGAACATATTGTAATAGATCAGAATTACTAATTATAGCGCGAATAGAACAAATACCTTTTCAAGAGTTAGTAACTGCGGCAAATTGTTGCAGGTATACCTCGAATATATGGCCGATTTCTGCGCGAAAGCACAATCTTACGAAAGAGAGATTCTACAACGATACGTCGACAAGTATAAGACTTTTTATGCGCTGTCTGCGTTTTGGTTTTACGTTACCGCGACCGCGTTCATCGTTGGAGCTCTCTTGCGTCCAGAACCATTTCCTATAGAGGTAGTATACCCCTTTGACGTCGACTACGAGCCTGTAAAGACAGTGATCTTCCTCCACCAAACCTATTTTGGTATTCAATGTTCTGCGATGACGTGCGGCAATGCATTTGCTACGATGCTGTTAATATTCGTCGCAGCGCAATTTGAGATTGTAACGGTGGAACTGCGGGCCGTTGAAAATGTCGAAATGTTGGTACAATGTATAAAAAAATATTATCGTGTGAGAAGGTACGAGATAAACTTTATCGGATCTGGTGATACGTACATACCAAGTATCTTTAGGAGGGATGTAAAGAAGGTTTTGACTTTTCAGTGAAGCAGAGAAAGTGGTTAACATAACTCAATATACTACACTCTATACGACAATTACGGCCGCTTTGCCACTCGCGCTCTGTGGTCTCAATGTTATCGGTGTAAGTACATTACTCTCCTCTTAGTCAGCTTCAATTGTTTGTCGCAAACGTAAACGTATTTCTGTAAACAGAAAACACCAGTTGGTGTAAAAGCGCAGTTCATATTCATGGCTGGGACTGCATTATTGGAAGTCTTCATATGTTCGTGGCCAGCTGACAACATGGTGGAAGTGGTAAAGTATCTTTCGATACTTCCGTACGAATTGTCAATTGCTATTACGCGAATCCTTTTTATTATCAGAGTACCAACACTATGCAAACCGTGTACGAATCCATGTGGTACAATAAGGATTTGAAAATGCACAAAATGGTCCTCCATTCGTTACTCCCTCAAACGCCAGTGGCTATCAGTTTCCCTTGCATCGTCCCGGTTATGTCATTGAAATTTTTTTGTTCGGTATGGAAATATCTTTTTTGAAGCTATTCGATTGTATTTTTATATCCATTGATATTCTGGTTTTTCAGTACGTCTCGAATGCGTTTAGCCTGTTCACTGCTTTACGAGTTATGTTGAACGATTGACGGTACGATGTTAATTACTCATTGACTAGTAGTAGTTTAAAATATACATTGGTGTTATTTGGGTACGTATTATAGGATTGAAGATACACACTGGATCTTGCATTCAATGTAATATACGTCGCTCGACTTCGTGCTTCTCGAAAGCAACAAAAATAAACAGAAAAATACAATAAATGGTCACGTATAGCTAGTACAAGTAGTTCCTGATTTTGTGAGTTTATTTGACGACCACTCGACATAGAAAGTATTTCCGTTAGTTTATTTAGAGAAACACATCAACGAAACTTAGTAACACAAGAAACATACCCTGTATCGATCCTGACATTATTAGAATGCCATCACAGAAAATCCTATCCAAACATTTTCATTAGTTTGTAAATTTATCAAACATAAACAATTACAATTCTATCACGTTGTAATGTTAATATAGACATATAAATTCAATCGGTACTTTCAGCCGTCTCCTAAGTTTAAAGCACTGCTTACGATGGTTGAAATTACTATCGATTGAAGCTACGTGAGAAAGAACGTTATTAAAAGAAATGGTAAGCACAAAAAGTTCCTAGTACGCACGATTGGTAATAACGGCACATGAATGATTGATTGGAAGGAATAATTGCACGCCACATGCCGGCAGCAGGAATTATCTTCACATAAGAAACTCGAATGCAGGAGTGAGAAGATTTAATTGAAGTGGAAACCGTACTGCATAGCTCCAATTAAAGCTAAATTATAGAATGGTTAATCAAGCCCCACTGTATTTCCTTTGCGCGAAATACTGAATTTAGTAGTAATGCTCCAATAATAGTCACGATCATTTAGTGACTTTAGGTGTAAAGCGGGCAACGTTTTGATCCTTCATTCTGCTGCTCTTTGACTGTCAAAATAATTGACACTATCGTGAAAAGCTGAGCAGATACATGTTCGTGCTTATTTTCTATCATTATGTTCGATAACGTTACCCCAGAGAAAGCTATGGCCTTTACGAAACTCAGCGTAGCTGTAAATTGTTATTGGCCACCGCCATCAGATGCCACAACATTTCAAGTGATTCGTTTCAAGTTCTTCAGATATCTGGGGATGCTAAGCACCGCGTTGCATGGTCTACCCTTAATATATTCGATATACCTGCACAGGAATGATACGATCACTCTTACCAAAGTGATCTGCTTCACTTGCAGTGTGCTTCATATCTTGAGCCAGGCATGTTTTTGTATTGCTCATCACGAACGACTTCAGGTATCGTACAACGCAAGAGCTAGAACAACTACTTCGACAAATTCATCAGAGCCGGTATTCTTTCGAGTCAATAATAGTTCTATTACTATTTTTGGCCCGAATAAAACGAATACCCATTCAAGAGTTAGTAACTGGACTAGAGTGTTGCAGGTGTACCTCGAATACATGGCCGATTTCTGCGCGAAAGCACAATCCTACGAGAGAGAGATCCTACAACGATACGTCGACAAGTATAAGACTTTTTATGCGCTGTCTGCATACTGGTTTTACGTCACTGCGATCTTGTTCATATTAGGAGCTCTCTTCGGGCCTGAAGAGTTTCCAATAGAAGCTGAATACCCTTTCGACGTAGAACACCAGCCTGTCAGAACGATAATCTTCTTGCACCAAACATATTTCTGTATGCAATGCTCTGCGATGACGTGCGCCAACGTGTTTGCCGCGATGCTGTTGATATTCGCTTCAGCGGAATTCGAGATTTTAATGGTGGAACTGCGTGCCGTTGAAAATGTCGAAATGTTGATTGAATGCATAAAAAAATATTATCGTGTGAGAAGGTACGAGAACAAGTGACGCGCACATACCAAGTATATTCAGGAGGGATGTAAAGAAGGTTTTGATTTTCCAGGGATGCAGATGAAGTGGTTGACATGGCTCAATATACAACTCTCTATACAGTAATTATGGCCCTTTTGCCACTTGCACTCTGCGGTCTCAATGTTATCGGTGTAAGTATATTACACTCCTCTTGGTCAGCTTCAATTGTTTGTCGCAAACGTAATCATATTTCTGTAAACAGAAAACACCAACTACTGTAAAAGCGCAGTTCATATTCATGGCTGGGGTTACATTATTGGAAGTATTTATGTGTTCGTGGCCAGCTGACAATATGTTGGAAGTGGTAAAGTAATTTTTCGAAACGTCTGTACGAGTTCTTAATTGCTATTATGTGAGTCCTTTTTATTACTAGAGTACCAACACTATGCAAACTGTGTACGAATCAGTGTGGTACAATCAGGATTTGAAAATGCACAAACTGGTCCTGCATTCGTTACTCCCTCAAACACCAGTTATCATCAGTTTCCCTTGCATCGTTCCGGTTATGTCATTGAAATTTTTTTGTTCGGTATGGAAATATTTTTTTTTAAGCTATTCTACTATTTCTTTACATTTATTGATAATCTATCTATTTCAGTACGTGTCAAATGCGTTTACTCTGTTTACTGCTTTACGAGTTATGTTGAATGACTAATTGAAGGTACATGCCGAATCTTACCACTTGTATAATAGAGGGCTCTCGACTTCATGTTTCTCAAAGCAATAAAGGAGAACCGGAATATGCAATAAATGATCACGCATAGCTGTTGTAAATAGTTCCCGAACTTGTGATTTTATTTGACCACTCAACATAGTCAGTGCTTCTGTTAATTCATTTAGATGAGCAAATAAACAATGTTTAGTAATATCAGAAATATGCGTCATTTGTAATATAATCAGTAGAATAATTATAGCTAGTCTGAATCATTAAACATAAGACAATCTATTTTAATCATTTGCAATTAAAGTAAGTAAGTATTTTGGAAATGAGAAATACAGCTTCTCTGTACCCATTTACTGTTGTTTAATACAGTGCTTACGTTCATTTACAATCATTTGAAGTAAAGGAAACTATCATGCCATTTCTATAGTAAGTACAAACGTTCATTAAATCGGATATTACCTTTCGTGAATAGAATTTGTCATGTAATCCTCTAGATTTGTTCTATTCAGTATATGAATGATTTTTGTGAAATCTCAGGACAAACAGCAGGAAATCGTGCCAAACGTGAGCGAATACTATGTTTAAAGTATGTGGCGTAACATGTATGACAATACGTCCCATATGATGTAAGTAATTTGAATACCTCTTTTGAAGCAATATTCTCGCTTTATATTATAAGATAGTAATATTGCGTTACTGGTGAGTATTATACCAACACTTGTTTGTAATAAGCCGAACGTAAACATTCGCATTACTAACACTTTATGATTTCAATCGTTCTCCAAATTGAAAACAGCATTCCGTGAAAGATTTTTCCTTCAGCTGCTGTTTTACGAAAAGAATACATACTATGAAGATATAGTAAGTGGATACCTTTTCATTACATGTGAACAACAACATTGGTACATGAATGATTTGCATTCCACGTGCCGTTTTGTATAAATTATTTTCCCCTAAGGAAGCCGTATGCAGGAGTAAAGAGATATTATTAGGGCTGGAACGCGCATAATATCGGCAACTTCAACCTCTGTAGTTAAATTGTTAAACGGTACTCCCACGCGAAATCGTGCTAGCATCTCTTTGCACTATTATACTTCTAACTTGTATCGATTTTAAATACGTTCTACCGATTACCTTACCTCTGAAAGCGATATCGTTTAGTTACTTTATTTCGGAATAGCGGAGCGTTTCGATTTTTAATTCCGTTGCTCCTTTGCTATCGCGAGTTAATCTCGAAGGGCTGTTCTTTATGAATACATCGTGCTTAGATTCTTCTATTATGTTCCGAGACGTATCCCCAGAGAAGGCTATAACTTTTACTCGACTCAGCGTAGCTCTAAATTGTTATTGGCCTTTGCCATCTACCGCCACATGGTTTCAGGTCCTACGATTCAAAATCTTCAGAATACTATCGATGCTTAGCACCGCGGCACTCGTTTTTCCGCTGTTATACTCAATGTATGTGCACCGCGACGATACGGTCATTCTCACAAAGGTCGCTTGCTTTACTCTTGCTCTCATTCACATCTTGTGCCAGTCGGTATTCAGTATCGTTCATCACGATCGGATTCAGGTACAGTCTCTCACGATTCTTTAGTCGAAATCAGTCTTTCTCAAGAAGAACAAATGAGTATTTGGAAAAAGAGAGACGAATACTTTCTATACGGTAGATTTAACTTCGTAGTATATTTAACGAAAGCTCACAAGTATTGCCATTTTCGACGCGAGAAAAATGAATGAATCTACTCGATTGAGAGTCAGTAATTGCAGTTACATTTTTCAGGTGTTGGTCGAGGAAATGACAGAGTTTTGCACGAAAGCAGAGACGATCGAAAGATGCGTCCTCCAACGATACGTCGACAAGTACTCGACGTTTTACGGGATGTCTGCCTCTTGGTTTTACGTGACCTCGAGTATCTTTGTCGTAGGAACTTTGTTCATAGATCAGCCCTTTCCAACTGACGCAGCCTATCCGTTCGCCGTCGATTACGAGCCCGTGAAGACGGTGATTTATCTGCACCAAACTTATGTGTTTATGCAATGCTCCGCGATGGTGTGCGTCAACATGTTCGTTGCACTGCTGTTGCTGTTCACCGCGGCACGATTCGAGATACTCATGGAGGAGCTACGCGTTGTTCAGAACGTCGACATGTTGATAGAATGTCTAAAAAAATATTACCACGTGAGAAGGTACGAGACAAGTTTAATCAGAATGAAGATTGTTTTCTCTTTTTAATAAAAATGATAATTTCTTCTCTTGCCGATGTCCTTTATTAATTAATCGACACAGAACGTTGATTTTCGTCTATTTTTTCTTATACAATCGATGCGTTGTGCATGTATTTTAAATTCATATCAATTAAATAATAAAAGGATGTACCCAAAATAGCTGTAACGAAGGTAGTGTCTTTCCAGTTATGCACAGGAAGTGGTCAATGTCCTCCAATATTCAGCCCTCTACACGACAGTGATGGTCACGCTCCCAATCGTGCTGTGCGGCTTGAATATTATTGGTGTAAGTCTATTAATCCGCTATTTTACACATTATGATTGTCTTTAGGAAAGGTTATTGATGCTCGAAAGCTAGCATGGGAACCTCATACTTGACATAAACTTTCTCTGACGATTCCATACTCGTGATATTTAAAAAGTAGCTACAGCTATTATTTTAATCGAAATAATACATGTAAATATATTTTTACAAGCAGCGCCAACCGATTGTGATAAAAGTGCAGTTCATGTTCTTGGCTGGGACTACGTTACTGGAGGTTTTCATGTGTGCGTGGCCTGCCGATACCTTGCTGGAAGTGGTGATGTGTTTTTTTTCCATTGTATCCCCGCGCGTTCACAATTGCTATGACGTAAATCTTTTTTGCTACCAGAGTGAAAAGGCGATGCGAAGCGTATACGAATCGACATGGTACGAGCAGTCTGTGAGAATGCAGAAAATCGTTCTGCTCGCGTTGCTGCCTCAGAAACCAATAACCATCCATTTGGCGTTCATGGTTCCAGTTCTGTCATTGCAATTCTTTTGCTCGGTAAGTGAACACTTATCTTGAGACGGAGGATCGCGATCCTAAATCCTAACGGATGATCTTTGATTTTTTAGTACATTGCAAATGTGTTTTCCATGTTCACTACGTTGCGACTAGTGTTGAATGAAGAGGCCAAAAGTTGATTGCGTCGAATGATGCTGTAGGAATTAGTGATTGACTAATTAATCAAAGTATGTGGCACTAAAATAAAAGATATACGATGAATCTTGTATTCAGGTGGCATGAATTATAATACAAAGATCCTCATCGTTTACATGGTTTCCAGAAACGTCTCCAAAAGGAAAGTCAAGTTTGTAAGCTTTCCTAATAACGCCTACGTAGAGCCAATGCTTTTGCTAATTTACTTGATACACTAACCGTCATCATTCCTTCAAATATAGTATGCTCTGTTCGATTTTAAACATGTTTTATTTAATTAAAGATGCTCTTCACGTGTTCGTGATTTTAAGATTTTCTTGTACGAAACATGACATATTTCAGGATAAAAATGTTATTTTAAATGCCCTTAGCTGTAATGCTTTTCACACAATCATCGCCACAGATTCTCGCGAGAGACGTTAAAACAAATATCGGTTTCAGGCAAGTGACCATTACTACTTCAAAAATTATTTATCGATCTAAAATCACGGTTTAAAATCACCTTACATTACGATATCCATTTTCTCGCATCATGATTGCCTTTCCATATTTATTAAACATTCACTTCGTCACTTTCAGCGTCTGTGCGTGTCAGTCGATAGCTTGAAATCACCGTCAGATGAGGTTCTGTAAAAAGAAATACTAATAGATGCAAGGGGAAACGATAAGCACATGCTTTCTCATTATGTATGAAGGGCAACAAAGGCATGCGAGTTGTTTTCAAGACAAGTAATGTCCCATACAATTATCTTCGCGCAAGGAAAGCATAACTGCATACGGATAGGAAAAAGAATACACGAAAGCACCCATTACAGCGGCAATGGGCATAACATATTAATAGTTTCCAGGCAGTCTGTGCGCAATTGAATCGTCGAAGGGTTGGTACTATGTAAAAGTGTGCTACCACCCCTACTCCAATTTCCATTGCAGGCAGAGTTTGCGTCAATTCACTCTTCAATCGAAACGCCATTACACGTTCGAGTCCAAACGAATCGCTTCATGACAAAAGTGTGAATTGTTTCTCTTCTGAGGGTCCATTTATTCGTTTATCATCGAGTTCTCTTGCTCGTAAAATGCGTAATTGTTTTCATCTTGCTTCGCTATGTTTGGGAACGTAACTCCAGAGAGGGCCATAGAGTTTACTTGGTACAGCGTAGCTTTGAACTACTGTTGGCCACCGCCATCGACAGCCACCAGACCTCGGATGGTTTATTTCAAGATCGTGAGGATCCTAGCGATTCTTAGCGCCTTTGCACTCGTTCTACCTCTTTTGTACTCACTCCACGTGCACCGGAACGATCCAGTCATCTTCACCAAAGCGGCCTGCCTCGCAGCATCTGTTTCACAGATCCCGATGCAATCATTTTTCTGCATTGTTCATTACGATCGCCTCCAGGTAGAATCCTCGAGGATTGTTCTGGCATCGAGTGATCCATGCGTGCCGTGAATCGTAGCATTGGTAACAGAAGTCACGTGTTGCAGGCGTTGACCGAACAGATGGTGGATTACTGCGCGAAAGCGAGGTCGTACGAAAGGTTCGTGCTGCAACGTTACGTCAACAAGTACTCAACGTTCTACGGGGTGTCAGCGACTTGGTTCTACTTGACGGCGACTGTCGTCGTCGTGGGATCATTGTTCGTAGATCAGCCCTTCCCAACGGAAGCAGAGTACCCGTTTCCTGTAAATTTCATGCCTCTGAGGACGACGCTCTTCATCCACCAAGCGTTTGTTGGTTTGCAGTGCGCCGCCATCGTTTGCATGAACATGTTCGCTGCCCTCCTTTTGTTGTTCGCAGCTGCTAGGTTTGAAATTTTAATGCTGGAACTGCGCTCTGTTCAGGACATCGGAACGTTGATACAATGCATACGAAAGTACTACCATGTGAGAAAGTATGGGATAAATTTCAAGTAGAATACAGTAACGTCCTTATTCCCGTCAGTTGTGTGGGATCGAGGAGTACTGTTTAAATAGACATGCTTGCGATTCTGTTCAAAGAATCGAGGGCGAGTGACGATAACTCCATGATCTATCTCAGGCTAGTAGTTCTAGAAACTGTGTGACGCGATTACGGCCTGAAACATTGACGGGAAGAAGAACTGTGTTATAACTCCTCAGTGCTAAGTCAGAGGATCCATAAATATAAAAATTCAACTCGCATGATTACTTTGATCAAAGCTACGTAATCATTTCTAAGCAATACACTACAATGAAATTAAAAACAAGATTTTACGAAAACTTGACCGTTTGTAAGGGAATTATAAACTCATATAAAATTAATTTCTCACATTTATAGGTCTTCCAAAAAGTAGCTTCAAACTGAGAAATCCTCATTTTAACCTGCCCAATGTTCATCCTCGTGTATACACGTACTGCATACTTCTTTCAGATATGCACAGGAAGTGGTTACGTTTGTGCAGTATACAGCACTCTCCACGACGATAGTAGCCAGCGTTCTACTCGTACTCAGTGGTTTTCACATCGTCGGAGTAAGTCTGCAGCCGTACTGTTGTTCTCTTTTAACCGCATTGTGGAAACATGAAAAGACTTTCTTGCTTCACAGCGACAACCGCTTGCAATCAAAGTGCAATTTATATTCCTGGCTTTGACTGCACTGGTAGAGGTTTTCATGTGCGCCTGGCCAGCTGACAACTTGTTGGAGGTGGTGAGTTTTTCCTCGTCATCTTTGTGGATTTTTCATTGGAATCATGTACGTGTTAATTTTTGTCTGTCAGAGCGAAAGTACTATTCGAAGCTTGTACGATATGGGATGGTACGAACAATGTTTGAAAATGCAGAAGACAGTGATGCAAACGTTGCTACCTCAGAAGCCGATAGTAATCAGTATCGCGTGTGTCATTCCAGTCTTGTCGTTGAATTATTATTGTTCGGTACGAGAGTCCTCGCAGTCATGTTTTTTTTATACAATAGCGATGCCAATTGAGTTCATGTAATATTTCAGTACGTGGCGAACGCATTTTCCATATTTACTGCGCTACGTGTCATGCTCAGCGACGAAGACGCAAGTTTGTTGCCAAGAATTAATAATACTTTCCTATCTACTGACTAGAATCGGCTAGGTGTAAGTACATTAATTTGTTTAGTATATCATCTGTACAGATTTTTCATTTGAATTACGTTTAATTTTTTTATTCAATTTTGTGTTACAGGTACACTACTCTACATCTACCAAAGGTTTCAACATTTCTTAATTGTGCATATTAGCTTCCCTTGTAAGACAAAAGTAGTTTAACATTCACCGACCAAGTTATTAGGGATTTTAAATGAACGGATCGAATAGGAAACGATAAGATTATAAATGAACGTTTTGTGTAAAGAATACATACGATTCTATGTACAGAACATGATATGTTACAAAATAAAAAACATTAATGCAAACGCATTTAGTGGCAACGTTCCCCTCATCATTATTGTCACTAGTTGTTACAAAAAGCGTTTACACAAACACTCACTGTATGCAGGTAACAATTACTATTCAAAGAGCTTATTATTTTGTAGTGGAAAAGTCAGCTTAGTAGTCAGATACGTTACTCGCTTAGTAACTACTCACTTGGACGTTTCAGCATCAGACTATCCTGTTTCCAACTCCAACGCACGGCGTATCGCGGTTGAAATGGCCATGGATTCAGACACTGTACAAAGAAATGTTATTAATTGTAAGAGGAAACGGTAAGCATATGTTTTCCATTATGTATAAAGAGTAATAAAGGTATACGAATTATTTACAAGTCAAGTAACGTCCCACGCAGTGATGCATAACTGCAAGGAATGCATAACTGCATCCGGAAATGTAGCGAAATACACAAAAGCTGCCATTACAGCGGCAACGTGCATATAACATATTCATAGTCTCTACGTAGTCTCTATACAATTGAACCGGCCAAGGGGTTGGATACAACGTAAAAATGTGCTAGTCACCCCTACCTTCCTCCCGATTTGCTTTACAATCAGTATTCATTGTTGTTCTCTTGTACCAATCGTCTCTACTTTTAAAACAGTACCGCACACTCGAGTTCCTCGCGCGCAATCCTTCAGCTCCTTCGTAATGAAAGTTTAAAACTTTTCAACACTGAGTATCGCCCTAGTCAATCTTCAAATTCTCATTTTCATCGAATACGCTTCTGCTTTGCTTAACTATGTTTGGAAACGTATCACCAGAGAGGGCTATAGAGTTTACTTGGTTCAGCGTGGCTTTGAACTATTGCTGGCCACCGCCATCGACGGCCACCAAATTTCAGATCACCTTATACAAGTTCATCAAGCTTCTGGTGGTTCTTAGCGCTGCAGGACTCGCTCTTCCTCTCTTGTACTCACTCCACGTGCATCGCAACGACCCAATTATCTTCACCAAAGCAGCTTGTTTATGCGTGGCTGTTACACAAATACCAGTACACTCGTCTTTCTGTCTCGCCCATCACGAGAGGCTTCAGGTAGAAGCTGCGACGATTGATCCAGCATCCCATTCGATGTAAGCGTACCTTGTTCGAAGTATTGGTAACAGCAGTCGCGTGTTGCAGGGGTTGCTCGAACAGATGACAGATTATTGCGCGAAAGCCAAGTCGTACGAACGATTCGTGCTACAACGTTACGTCAACAAATACTCGACGTTTTACGGGGTGTCCGCGACATGGTTCTACGTTACCGCGGCTATTTTCGTCGTTGGAACTCTGTTCGTCGATCAGCCCTTTCCAACAGAAGCGGAGTACCCGTTTAACGTTGATTACGAGCCTCTGAGGACGACGCTTTTCCTTCACCAAACAGTCGTCGGTTTTCAGTGTGCTGCGAACGTGTGCGTGAACGGGTTTGCTGCAATGCTGCTGTTATTCGCAGCTGCTAGATTCGAGATCATAATGATAGAGCTGCGCGCTGTTCAAGATATCCAAATGTTGGTAGAGTGCATACAAAAGTATTACCACGTGAAAAGGTAGGAAACATTTTTTTTTTTTTTTTTTTTTTTTTTAAGAGGAATTTTACTAAACTTGACCATCCTCTGGAAACCAGAATATTAATTAATTTTCATTTTTACGAGTCGTGGACAACTTTGAACCGAGGAACACTTGACTGTCCAACTTTCTTCTTTTTATTTACACATTCAAGTTCCTCTATTTTAGATACGCGCAAGAAGTGGTCACGTTTGCGCAGTACATAGCTCTCACCGCGACGATTGTGGCCAGCTTTCTGCTCGTACTCTGCGGTTTTCATATTGTCGGAGTAAGTATGTAACGACGTTATTATACTGTCCTAATCGCATCTTGGAAACACGGACAGATTTTTCTGTGAACAGCGGCAACCGCTTGCGATAAAATTGCAATTCTTATTCTTGGCTATGACTGCGCTAATGGAAGTTTTCATGTGCGCCTGGCCGGCTGATAACTTGTTGGACGTGGTAAGCTTTTCTCTGGGTTACCTGAGTGGATTTTTATTGTAATAATTTACCTGTCCTATCTTTTTTCTATCAGAGCGAAGGTGCTATTCGAAGCTTGTACGAAGTAGATTGGTACGATCAAGATTTGAACATGCAGAGGACCGTGATGCAAACTTTGGTACCTCAGAAACCGATAGCCATCAGCATTGCGTGCGTCATCCCAGTCATGTCGTTAAACTATTATTGCTCGGTACGAGTGTGCTCATAGCGATGCCCGTTTATCGCGTTACTGTGACAATTAACTTTATGTAACGTTTCAGTACGTGGCGAATGCATTTTCGATATTTACTGCGCTGCGTGTCATGCTTAGCGACGAAGACGAAAGTTTGTTGCCAAGAACTAATAATACTATCCTAACTACTGACTAGAATCGCCTAGGTGTAAGTACATTAATTTGTTTTGTACATCATCTGTACAGATTTTTAATTTGAATTGCGTTTAGTTTTTTATTCAATTTTGTGTTACAGGTACATTACTCTACATCTACCAAAGGTTTTAAAATTTCTTAATTGTGCATATTAACTTCCCTTGTAAGACAAAAGTAGTTTAATATTCACCGACCAAGTTATTAGGGAAGTTAAATGAATGGATCGAATAGGAAACGATAAGATTATAAATGAACGTTTTGTGTAAAGAATACTTACGATTCTGTGTACAAAACATGATATGTTACAAAATAAAAAACATTAATGCAAACGCATTTAGTGGCAACGTTCCCCTCATCATTATTGTCACTAGTTGTTACAAAAAGCGTTTACACAAACACTCACTGTATGCAGGTAACAATTACTATTCAAAGAGCTTATTATTTTGTAGTGGAAAAGTCAGCTTAGTAGTCAGATACGTTACTCGCTTAGTAACTACTCACTTGGACGTTTCAGCATCAGACTATCCTGTTTCCAACTCCAACGCCAGCGTATCGCGGTTGAAATGGCCATGGATTCAGGCACTGTACAAAAAAATGTTATTAATTGTAAGAGGAAACGGTAAGCATATGTTTTCCATTATGTATAAAGAGTAATAAAGGTATACGAATTATTTACAAGTCAAGTAACGTCCCACACAGTGATGCATAACTGCATCCGGAAATGTAGTGAAAGATTCTTAATCGATGACTTTACCTCTGTCTTGAGAGACAATTATTGTAACAGTAAATTTACGTAGACTGTTAAATAAAATTTTGTTACTTATCTTTCAGAGCGAAAATGCAGTTCGAATCTTGCACTAATCGTCATAGTACGAACAGGATTTAAGTATGCAGAAAGTCGTAAGGTAGATATACGTTGTCACCTCAAACACTAATAGTGGTCAGCTCGGGTAATTGTAGCTATGGCGTTGACCGATTATTATTCGGTATGAGAGTAGTCACAGAAAAATTCCGTATGGCCTGGGTAACAGCTCGAAAAATGCTTTTATTTAAATTCATCTACACTACTGTTATTCGCACTGTTATACCCACTATAGTAGGTATTAGAGATCCCTACTTCACGTGTATCGAAATACACGGGTACCCGGATATAGAAATACACGGGTACGCACATTGACTTGAACAGTTATTTTAACTAACAAATAAAGTTTTACAAATCATACTAAAAAATTTATTCTGTTATATTTATTCTTCTTAGGTTTACACTTTTTTCATTTACTTGTTTTATAGCTTATAAATTTCTTCAAAATTAACAAGGATCGTTATTTTAGAATAGAAGCTTTTGTTACGTAAGAGTTTGTATATAAAAATAATTGGATACTGTACCCGTATAATTCGATGTATCCGTATCTGTGTATTTCGATGCACCTGTACGTACCTGGATATCCTTGTATTTCGATATCCGGGTGTCAGCGTATTTCAATACCCGGGTACCCGTGTACTAAAAATACCCGTGTTCTTAATCCCTTGATACACGGTACACGTGTTCCGTGCACCCGTGTATTTGATACCCGTTCAAAACCGTGATCTCTACTAGGTATGTCAAATTTTAGTAGATTTCAGCTGCATTTTTCTCGTTCGCTGTGTTACATCTCCCGATGTACAGATCCACGGTATTTGCGCGATAGTCAATTTTAGTCATCTATGTTTCAATAAAGGATAGCTACGTAGACTGTGTCGTTTTAAACTTTTTTTGATTGTATCCTATTGTAGTGTCCGCGCCTCCCATACCCAACAATAAGGAGTCAAATAAGAACACGAAACGTAGGGTACGGGATTGGTCGCGTAGGTAAAGCGGTCGACTGTGAATCCGAGGATCGTGGGTTTGAATCCCCGTGCCTTATTTTTCGTTTAAACTCCTACACTATTGTTGTTTCATTTGAACGATGTATTATGGAATACATACACGAAATGGTTTACTTGCGTTGGGAGTCTAAATGATTATTGTCAACAGGTGAAATCCAATCTGCTTACACAACTCAAATCTTGTGTCATATAAAATGTAGAATTTTCAAAGAAGATTTACTTTTCGATACGCACTGGGATCTGTAAATGTTCTGAGATTGTCTCAGCAGTAGCATACTCACGCGAAATAATTCGCAGTCTAAGGGAGAGGGAAACCGCGCAATTGCCAACAAAGTCTGTAGAGGTATAACGTGTCATTTTACCCTTCTTCAAATGAAAGAATTGATAGAAGGGTAATTTATACATGCACCCTACCATACATCTGCAATTCAGGTAACGGTTACATTTAGTATTCATTCCAATCTTTGTATACTTATTTATGTATCAAAGTTTCACATTCAGCATGTGTGGGCACTTCAAAGCTTCAAGAACTTCTTCCTGTGAATAGATCTAAGATACAAATCAGAATAGTTACTTTGCTTACAATGGCATGTGTAAAAACAAAAATGTACTTCTTGTGGTTATAAGGAGCAATTTCTGTCTTGGTTACTATTTTTCGTCGGCATGTTCGGCGACGTAACATTAGAAAAGGCGATCGCGTTCACTCGAATCAGCGTGGCTTTGACCTGTTGTTGGCCGCCTCGTTTCGCAGCTACCAAGTCTCAGATAGTCCGTTTCAAAATTCTCAGGTCGGCAGTGATGCTAAACGCATTCGCGCTCTTGTTTCCCCTGCTGTATGCACTTTACGTGGAACGCGATAACCCTAGCAACTTCGTTCAGGCGGCATGCCTAACACTGGCTACTCTCCAGGTTCTCGTGCAAACGATTTTTTGCATTAGCCAGTACGATCGTCTTCGGGTAAGTATCTCCCGAAATTTTAGACGAAGAAGTCCTTGAGTAAAGCTGTGCCTTTGTAACGACACTTTCTCAACTGTGCTCCCAGCTTTCAACTCTGGTCCTTGACATAGGAAATACTCATTGTACCGCAAACATTCGTGCACTGTGTACATTACCGAATTAATCACCACGTAGAGAGATTTAAGAACGAATAATTTTAGTGGCATGTTGTAGCGGTTGATAGAAGAGATGATACTTTACTGCGAGAAAGCGAAATCGTATGAAAGTTACGTGTTCCAACGGTGCGCGCAAACCTATAGCGCGTTTTATGGAGTGTCTGCGATCTGGTTCTACGTGTCAGCGTGTACCGTTGTCGTAGGAAGTGTGTTGATATCTCAGCCTTTTCCGACCAAAGCTGAATATCCGTTCGCTGTGGATTACGAGCCCTTGAGAACGATTATTTTTCTTCATCAAGCTCTAGTTGGTATGCAATGCGCTGCACATGCATGTATCAACATGTTTGGTGCTCTGCTGCTGTTGTTTGCGGCTGCACGGTTCGAGATTCTGATGATGGAGCTGCGAAACATCACCGACGTTCATAGCCTGATCGAGGGAGTAAACAAATATCACTCTGTGAAAAGGTAAGAGACTACTTGTAAATGAGATATATTCTTGAAGGGAGATGAGGGAACAAATTTCGTCCAAGTGGACACTAGAATCTATGAGAAGCCAGTGGGTGTGTCATTACAGATACGCAAAGGAAGTGGTCAAGTGTGTTAAATTAATTGCCCTGAACACGCTAGGACTATGCGGAGTGGCGCTTGTGCTATGCGGCATTAGTTTCATCGGGGTAAGCATTCCGTCGTGCTGTTAGCAGCTTCTAGCTGCAACCTAATACTCTGGTCGTATCGAGAGAAACGATGAAAATTGCATGAATTAGGACACAATGAAATTTCTTAGGAACCACATAAGATATAGTCGTGCATGATACGTCAGAATGTTAGAATGAATATTTTCTATATACTAAACTATTCCCTGTTCTCAAACAGCGCGTGCCGCTCACGATAAAATTGCAATTCTTATGCTTGGGTGGAACTGGATTGTTAGAGGTATTCATGTGCGCCCTGCCAGCGGATCGCTTGATGGACGTAGTGAGTCGATCTTCGGTATCTCCTTGTCTTCGAATTCCAGAATGCCATTGATTTAATTTTTATTACCAATAGAGCCAAAACGCCATCTCAGGTGCGTACGAATCGTCGTGGTACGAGGAAACATTGAGAATGCAGAAGAACGTGCTTCATATGCTGATACCACAGAAGGAGGTAGCCATCAGGATCAAGGCTATCGTTCCAGTTCTCTCTTTGAACTACTACTGCTTGGTATGATTGCGTTCAAACTACCTATTATGCTATTCATATCGCAGTGATTTTTAGGACCTGCAATGTTTCAGTATGTCTCCAATGTGATATCCCTGTTCACTGCTCTACGGGTCACAATGATGAAGCATGACGATAAAAGTTGAGTATTCTATATCGACAACACTTGAACTGGATTATTCTTATGGCAAATATGAATTTTTTTAATGTTACTTATCTTAATTATAAAATGAATAAATATATATTTGAAATGTATAGTATCAATGACGTGCATGGACTTATCCACAAATGTTTCGTTACACACAAAGTGTATTTAAATAAAGGAGTCTTGGCTCAATAATGAAAGGATTGGTGTTCTTTGAGTACTACTTTTCATTATCGAAGCGAAATTGTACTTAAATTTACGTTATTTACGGAAACTGAAAACAGAACTTTTTATACCAGTGGGCAGATATCTAGAGACGCGGTAGCGTCTCGACGCCAAATACGTGAAAAATTATACGCCACCGTGTATACACCGTGTATATCTGGCGCTAGCGCTACCGTCTATCTTTTACTCATATCTAAATATACTTAGATTATTTCACAGGTACTACTATCCATCCGTATTTCTTCATCGGTGTATTAATTTACCTAGGAAATAAGTGCGCACGCGGTACTTCACACATGGAGAGAAACACCTCCCGCAGTTGCTTTCCCACATGAACCTACCAATTATTGGTGGGAGCGAGAACAATCAAAGTACAAAGCCTTGCAACAGCCACGAAACTTGTAACAGCTGTTACAAGTACAACATACAATTCCGTCCCTCTCGAATCTAAATAATTGATCTAAGTATGGCTTATGCATGGAACCTAGCATCCCTCCGCAATTCACCTGATACTTTCATTTGCTATTCGTTCGAATTGTTGCATAATCATTTTGCATCAAATCCTCGAGTTTAAGATATGTCTGCACATCAACGCTTCAAAAATCTTTCCTTGTAAACCGGCTTAAAAATACAAATCAAGATAGCGTATTGTACTTACAATGACATGTGCGAGAACGTAAATGCATTTTTGGTGGTTATAAGGAGCAATTCTTAAGATTCGATTGTCACCGTTCGAGAATTTAGTCGCTACACTCGTTTGTCATGTTTGGAAACGTAACATTCAAAAAAGCTATCGCGTTCACTCGTATCAGCGTGGCTTTGACCTTCTGTTGGCCGCCTCGTTCCAAAGCTACCAAGTCTCAGGTACTCCGTTTCAAGGTCCTCAGATTAGGAGTAATTCTAAGCGCATTCGGGCTCTTTTTCCCCTTGACGTATGCACTGTACGTGCAACGCGATGACTTCACCAATTTTGCTCAGGCGGGATGTATGTTACTGGCTATTATCCAGGTTATCTTGCAGACGTTTTTCTGCATCAACCAGTACGATCGTCTTCGGGTAAGTGTCTCCTAAAGTTTTGACATGAAGAATTCCTTGAGAAAAGAAGCTCTGTTTTCGTATCAACATTATCTCGTCTCTGAGCGAATTCTCAGGTTTCAACTGTGGTTCCTCACACAGCGAATACACCGTGTATCGCAAAGATTCGTGGACTGTGTTTATAGCAGGTCCAATCAAACATAGAGAGATATGTGAATCAGTAATTTCAGCGACGTGTTTTAGCGGGTGATAGAAGAGATGATACTTTACTGCGAGAACGCGAAGTCGTATGAAAATGTCGTGTTCCAACGATACGTGGAGAGATATAGCACGTTTTACGGAGCGGCTGCAATCTGGTTCTACGCGGCAGCGTTTACCGTTGTCGTGGGGAGCGTATTGATTCACCAGCCCTTCCCGACCAACGCTGAATATCCGTTCCCTGTCGACTACGAACCTTTGAGGACCATTATTTTCCTGCACCAAGGTCTAGTTGGTCTACAATGCGCTGCCCATGTGTCTATTAGCATGCTTGGCGCCATGCTGCTGCTTTTTGCTGCTGCACGATTCGAGATTTTGATGATGGAGCTGCGAAACATCACCGACCTTCATAGTCTGATCAAAGGTGTCGCCAAATACCGCTTTGTGAGAAGGTGAGAGACTACTTTTAGATGGGATATATTCTTACATGGACGACACAACCTCAGTGAAGTGGACACAAGAGTCTATGGTAAGCCAGTGGAAATGTATACGGTGTAAGCCAACGTATTCTTACAGATACGCTGAGGAAGTGGCCAAGTGTGTTAAATTAATTGCCCTGTCTACATTAGCGATATGCGGAGGGGTACTTGTGCTCTGCGGAATTAATTGCATAGGGGTAAGCACTCTGTTTCGTTGTTAGGAGTTTCTTGTTTCAGCTTAACACTCTAGCTGCATCTAAAGAAACGATAATAATTGCAAGGATTAGGATACATTGAAAATTGTTGGGAAACTTTGGTAAGACATAAGATTTCTCATCTAGAAATTGTCACGATACGAAATGGGCCAGAACATGAACATAAATTGAACGAATATGTATGATATGTTGAAATGATTATTTTCTATATACTAAACTATTGTCTGTTCTCAAACAGCAAGTGCCATTCACGATAAAATTGCAATTCTTTTTCTTGGGTGGAGCTGGATTGTTAAAAGTATTCATGTGCGCGCTGCCAGCGGATCACTTGATGGACATAGTGAGTCGGTTTCCGATATCTCCTTGTTTTCGAATTCCTGAATGCCATTGATTCAGTTCCTATTGCCACAAGAGCCAGAACGCCATCCAAGGTGCGTACGAATCGACGTGGTACGAGCATCCATTGACTCTGCAGAAGAGCGTGCTGTATATGCTGATGCCACAGAAGGAGGTAGCTATCAGTATCAAGGGAATCGTTCCAGCTCTGTCTTTGAATTACTACTGTTCGGTACGATTAGATTCAAACTATCTATTGTGCTGTTCGTTTAACAGTAATGTCTGGGACTTGACAATGTTTTAGTATGTCTCCAATGTGTTCACCATTTTTACTGCTCTACGGATGGTGATGTTGGAGGAAGACGATGAAAGCTGAGTATTCGATGTTGATAACACTTGAGCTCGATCGTTTGTACCGTAAATTGTACTAATTTCACTCATCTCGGTTGTGGAATAAAGAAATATATCTTTAAAATATTCGACCTCATTGATATACATCCACTCTTCCACAAAAGATCCTTTATACTCTCTCCTAAGTGTCTTAAAATGAAGAAATGATCAACATCCTCGATGAAAAACATATCATGAATATAAAAAAATGTCAGATTTTTTCAGATGTGCGAATTTTATTTCTTCCTTCGTATACACTTTAACTCCATATACCCTTTAAACATTTCTCCATAGGAAGACTAATTTACCTAGGAAGAATGTGCACAGACGTAACTGCACACATGAAAAGAACCCCCCACAACAGTTGCTTTCCTACACGAAACTAACAATTGACGATTGAAGCGGAAAAGAATGCCTTCCACCTGCTGCGAAGCCCTCGACAGGTATAACATACTATTTCGCCGCTTTGAATCAAATGCACGGATCATTGGGTTATAATATTCCACTGCAATTCCGTGGTTCAACGCACAGCCACGAGTACGCAAGATTGCGCTAATAACGATCAACATGTGCCAGAAGCCCACCATAATTCACACAGGTCGATTTCTAACACCATGGTCTTTGAGATTTTGCGGTCATGTAAGATCTTGTTGCCTTAAAAGAATCAGCGTTTAAACATACAACAATGAATCGTCAAATTTTCCTTTCCAGGTTCTGTACACCGCCTACGCTTTCTTTTCAACGATGAGAGCGATACTACACGTATGAACTATGTCATATATCGTAATAACGTTATTTTATTATTTGATAAAGTGAATATTTAACGAAACTGAGCATTAAATTACAGTTATTGTTACCTACGACGCTCTTAGTGTAATTCCTACCGCCTTCTATACATTAACTTAGCAACGAAGTAAGCTCTGTTTGTGAAATGGGGTGCCGAAAGCTCTGCTTCTATCGACCATCAGCCTCCTCATCGTTTAAATCCTGTCGACGAAACGGAAGCGAAGCGGTTTATTGGGCACGTTCACCATCATGAATCTGCTCTTGATATCAGCGTAATCGTACTCGATTCTGAATTGCCGCACAAGCTGAAAATAGGAGGCGAGGAATTCGAACGTTGAAGGCGCGTATAAATCCAATTAGTAGCTTACTTAGATATTTAATAAATTTGTAATAGTAGCAACTCCGTTCCACTAACCTTTGCAGTAAGCAACATCATCGTTGTTTCAGCCATATTCTTCCCCAAACATGACCTAGCTCCGTAGCCAAATGGCAGACAGCTGAAGTCTGTGTTACCTTCTGAAAAGCTTGTTAGCCATCTCTCTGGTCGAAATTTCTCTGGATCCTCGTAATTTTCCTCTCGTTGAGAGGTTATTTGGTTTGCCATGATGACAAACGTCTGAAGATGGAGAAAAATAATGGGTAAACAAAATAATTTTCCTATTCATTTCACTCACCCCTTTTGGTATCACGTATCCATGAAGCGAAATAGTCTTCGGCAGGAGCCTAGTGAAATACGGGAACGCAGGTCTCAACCTTCAAATCAAATTGTCGATTTTATAGTTAACACACTTTATATCGATATTAATAACTTACCTCAAACTTTCTTGGAGGCAAGCCTTCAAGTATCGCATACTCTTCAACGTTTTCTCTGTTATGGGTGAGTCTCTACTTGGCAAAACGTTCATGATTTCGTCGTAGACTTTTCTTTGAGTCCTTGGGTTCTTCGCCAGGTGATACAATAAAAATGCTTCGCAGTTTGCCGTCTGAAAATGAGCAGAACATTCAACTGAACAAAATTCATTGTGTTTTCAGATCGTTACCGCCTGTACACCCAGGATGATCATGTCCATCAGCAGCGTAGAAACGTCGTCTGGATGAATGCCCTCGTTAAGAAGAAACTTCTCCAAAACTGGCGATCCTTCCTCGATCCCCTCATTCCTTCCTCCAGCGGATGATCGACTTCGAAGTTTACTTTGAGCCTGGCGAACGTACTTTCCTACGACACTTTTCAACATGGAATCGATCAATCCAAAAGTGCTTTTATTTTTTTTAGAAAGTAGAACAATTACTTCAAGCCAACATTTTGAAGCTGACTTACCCATCCAGAACGTCGCAGGCTTCGAACAGATTCTTGGCAAACGGCGTCATGAAGAATCTCCAAACCTGGAAGCCAGTTTCGCAGCGACTCATGTACTTGTGAGCCGTTGCCAAGGCGCTGATTATCCTCGCTGGCTCAGAAGTCGAATTATAGCCTGCTGACTCCAGAAATCCAACATGTTTATTAAACACGGTGGTGAAGAAACACTCCATCGCCCATCGCGTGATGTCCTCGTGAAAATTGCGAGGTACCTGTCGATCCACGATTAAAAAGTCCCTATTTACTTTAAATTAAGGCCTCTAGAGACTCACCTCATCTTGCTGGTTGCGTATTTTGTGCATCCTGTTGATCATCTCGTCGCAAGCCATGTCTATCTTGCAGAAGAAACTAGAAGTCATCTCGTTGAACTCATTCTTCACTTTCTCTCTCATCTCCAGCCACTCCGCACCTTGCCTGAAGAACTCTCGATATGGAGCATGGCAATTAACCGCAAGAAATTAACTTAATGTATTTTAGGAGGCTCAGAATGATATACAAACAGATAGATGTCTACTAACAGCGAAAACGGCCCAGCGAGGCGGTACTTGCGATAGTGCAAACGATAGTGCTGCAGAATATCAATGCCACTGCGAATGGGAGCATCCCCTTCTTGTTTTAAGACCTCAGCTATGTGTTCAGGCCTGTGAAAATCGAGGAATACATCAAGGTCCTTTGGAAAACGTTACTCGAGAAAATCTTACCTATGGATCATAACGATATCTCCGGAGAGAGGTCCATTGATCCTCACGATGCAACCGTACTCGTTGAATAAATACTTTAATGGCGTGACGTTGCGGTTCCACGTCAATCGACCTGAAAACGAGTCATTTCGGGTATAATGAAACCATCTCCCTTCGTGGGAACAGTGATACATTCTACGTGGTTCGTTTCAAAGAATCTGCTAATGTCGATTTACGCGCGACTCTATTTTCGTTACAATATCATGACGTATCGGGGAGCGCGTGATCAGAAACCCGAAGACTCAGCAACGCCTCGTGTCCAGTACGTTTATCCATGATTCGCTTCGTAATAATACTAATAATAGTATGATGTGTAAGCGTTTTTGGTACTTCAAGCCAATGCTTTGCATTCATTGTTTCATTTCCAACATTAATACGAGCCTTTCAGTTACCAATAAAGGTTACACTTCGTTTACTTCAAAAAACAAATCTTCTAACGAGAGGGTCTTTGAGTTTCGACCTATTGGTACTTCAACAGATCGTACCCTGAGTGAATCTGTTGATTAGCAGACTGGAAAACAGTTGCGTACCGAGGAGCGGCACGTATTTCCAATACTTCTCCCAGATCTTCAGAAAGGCGGGTCCAGGAACCTCTTCGAAGGGTAATGGCGACCTTTCAGCGACGATCTGCTGTTCGATCTTCGCCGTGGACACCTCGAAGGCGGATGAAACATCCGTGGAATCCGTATCCAACAGGGGAATCGAGTCCGCGCGCGTCAAAGGCTCGGCGATGACGGATGCTTGGCTTTGAGTCATGGACGCGGCTGAAATATTATTAAAAATTCAATCCTTCTATCATCAACCGTCACTTTTCTTTCGATATAAAAGATTAATTGGCCACTACTTCGCTAAAGCATTTTCTATAACTTCGCAAAATAAATTGATGGACACGTCAGAGGAAATGCTTTGGTGACTTTTACTCCGAACTTTACTTTTGAATTGTACTCACAGATTATGTCCGAGGCATTGATATTGAGGCATTTCTGGCTCTCTGTTGTCGACAGAGGCTTCGTCGCCTTTATCACCGAGTACCGACGGGAGAACGACGAGATTTTTGGCAGCAAACGATGCATCGCTACTGAAGTTAATTATTATCTAGTCCTCGACTGTGAGTCATTAGTGCCAATGAATTTATATTTCACGCAGTTTTTGTTCGTAAAAGAGTAAATGTCGAGTCAGTTATTCAGTTGCCTTGGTAGCAGATGGAAACATTTGAAGGAGCGCATTCAAATTCACGTCGTAACGTATATTATACGAAGATCTGCTATATACTATATAGAAAGTTTATTTATCGTACAAACTTATCCTCGTAAATTACAAACTAGACCCGTATCGGTTATCGTTAATGTACACTCCAGAGTTCACACGTCGACTTCGATCTCGACGTCCTCTTCGTCCGAAACAACCTTCTCTGTGGTCGTGTTCCTTAAATTATCCTTCGTTATTTTTTTAGACAACTCCTTCACCTCAGGATTCGTCGAGGAAGCGTTCTCGCTCTCCTTCGTGTGCCGCCACTTCATTCGTCGGTTTTGAAACCAAACCTTCACCTGAAACAGTTGGAAAGCTTTTATGAAAAATGATAATTCATTTATAATTACTTTGAATTGTTACCTGTGCATCTGTCAGACCCAGAGTAGCAGCGAGCTGCCTCCTGTCTGGCTTGGTTATGTATTTTTGCAAGGAGAATCTTCTCTCCAACCCTTTTCGCTGCAAGGAACTGAATACTGCCCTCGACCACGACCTTTTTCTTCTAGTATTGGGTTCCGGTTGGCTGGTTGGTGTCGTTGTGGAAGTTATAGGAGCTTTATTGAAAGAATATATCTGTTCGAGCGTTTAATTAGATAAAAATGTAGCTATTAAATTGCTATATCGTCGTTTTATATATATCAACCATTCGAATAAAATTTCTCCCATCTCTCAGTTGATACATGGGTTTTGTCTATAAAGCATAACCCAAGGGTATACGTCGCGATGCACGGGGTGGAGATCATAAATCAGAGGGAGACGTGACATGATGTAAACGGTAGTCGAAACTCTTAAGCCGGACGGGTGTCTGTTTCAACAGATCCTAGCACGAACAAGAGGCCCCCGCGATTGGGTACTTCTGGCTGATTTACAACCCTACAGAATGTATACAACATGTGTACGAATTTAAACAGTGCGGTTCTCTCTCCGGTTGGTACGGTCCTCCGAATGAATTGGACGACCAGTAGG
Organism: Hylaeus anthracinus; assembly: GCF_026225885.1. Taxonomy (NCBI): domain Eukaryota; kingdom Metazoa; phylum Arthropoda; class Insecta; order Hymenoptera; family Colletidae; genus Hylaeus; species Hylaeus anthracinus. Next base: position 2,539,689 of record NW_026534330.1, on the reverse strand, counting down.
ATCATAGTTATTTCGGGAACACTATGCTGCTCTTTGAAGGTGCAACTTCGATTGGCGAATCCTTGCGTTCTTCGCCAACTAAATCAATTCTAGGCTCGCGTTGAATTATGACGATCGATCCAAAAGAGGCCTCGAAATGTTTATAAGAGCTGCGTGTGAAAAATAACGTTGGAATCTGAATTATTTGAAATAATTTTTAAAACAATTGACAATTGACTTCATATATCATTTGTTATACACGTTTGAGTAACGGAACTATACAACTGGTCAGTTGTACGAATTCTATTATCGAGAGTTGTTTCGGAATTCTCTGTGGAAGATCATTAAGGACATTTAATTCTCGTAATTGATATTTTATAGCATCTGGGGGTTTCACGAGCCATGTTGAAACGGTAGTCGAAGTTTCCGACTTTTAACTAACGGGGGAAGGGTCGCGACGAAACCGCTGTTTAGATCGCGCGTAAACGAATGGTGGCACTTAAGATGTCGTTTAAACACGGACAGGAAACACGAGAATACACTGGCGCGTAAATATTTTGCCCTACTTGCTGCCGAGTATTCGAGAGACAAGACAGTGGCCCATATGGTCGCATTTGTTAATGACGCAACGTTCGTTTCACCAGCGTAGCTTCTCGCGATGATTTCCGCTAAAGAGATCTAAACGCTCTCGAACTGGGGGGTCTCTAAATTATCGATTAGACCGAACGATGAAACGATCTGTCTACGAAGCAAAGAACAGCTTCCTCCAGCAGTGAATCCGTAGATACGAATTATGTGTACCGTTTCTCATTCTTGAATCGTTACTAAACGAACCGATCCGTGATATTTTTTTCATTAGTGGGCTATTACTCGTTTAAATAAAAGTCGAAGTCTTACCTCGAGGGACAGGTCGTAGAGGTGCTGGTCGATAGATGTTTCCATAATTTTCGATGATTCCGTTTCCGTGATTGTTGTTACCATAATTGCCGAGAATCGTCGTTTGACCGTACAGAGGTCTAGGGCACATTCGAAGGCCTTCACACCTGACGCAACCTCCGGGGCAGGGACACCGTACGGTAGAAAATTGAACAGGAAGTGGCCTGAGCACATCTTTGGAACGCACGATCTTACTCAAAAGTCGTCCATAAGAATGAGAAATACAGAGTGTCCCACTGGAAACTAGCCAACTAATTATAGAGCAAGTATTACCTTTCTATATCATTTCTACGGTAAGCAATGAAATAATTAAACGGTCTGTTTAAAGTGGTACATTCTGTATAAAAAATATCCTAAGCACGTTTTATTATTTGGTTTTCTTTGCACTCTTTAACGTTTTTTTTTTTTTTTTTTTGAATGCTAACAAGTCAGGGATTTAAACAATCGATTCCAACGTCCTCACCTGTCTTCTTCGAAGAAATTTCGTCCGAAAGAATGCGTTCCACTCCGAACTTCAATTGCTTCGAATAGTTTATTCCATCCACAACACGGGTTTTGATTTCGTTCATTTTTGACACTTAATCAAATTCACTTCTAATTATTCTAATCTTGTTAAATTAGACTTCGTCTGTTTCACCAGACAATTTTAAACGATCACAACATTTTAACAGATCAATTTCTCACGAGCACGTATCACTCGTTCTCACTGTTTGTTGCATGATCAAAACCAACAACTATCCGCCAAAAGTAGACACGGTATTTTCGATGAAAATTTTATAGTCGACCGTCATCGAACTAGAGATAACGAGGACGTAAGTCACCGAAGTCGACGAAGATAATTAGCTGCTGTAGAATGACTTTCACGGAAGTGCATAAGGATGAATGAGCGAAGGTATTCCTGCCATCTTCAGAGCAGATTTTGGTTTAAAAAAAAATCATCGGAGCTGCTTGCTATTTCGACCGTAGGATTGGTCCGCCCAGATGCTGTAGGCGTGTCTCTCAGAAGATTGGTCCCTGAAGGATGATGTGTCTAATGCCAAGCTTGCCTGCCACCATGGAGCGTACTAAACATTCCACTCCCCGAGTTTTTTTATTAAGTAAATATTATAAAACGTACCCAACCGCGTAAAACATTATGAAATCAAATAAACACTCGTTAAATTTATGTCCAAATTTATACACGAGAACCTTGGCAAATATCGCGTGGACGAAAAATAAGTACAATCCAATTTTAATTTACTAAATTTTAATGTAATCGATTCTTACTTTTTTTTACGTACTCGTTTCTTTTTGTTGTACTACGCGTTAGTCGATTTAAAGCGAAAATAATAAGCTTCCTGTAAGTTTCTTTATATTTTATTGTATCGTGTAACGTTTAAATACTCCGTCACCTCGCAGGTAATGCATTAAATGTATTATTTAGAGACAATTTCATTCTGGTAACCATTAAAAGTGTTTATACAGAATAAGCATCACCGCGGAACTTGCGAGTCCATCTTTGAATTAGCAACGATACGAGTTAACGAAAAAGGCGGTATAAGGATGAAGTTTGAGAAAAAATGCTACTCAGGCTATACATATCCGTAGAATAATAGCATAGAGACGTATGGCCGATGATATCTCTGGAAGCCATATGGTTATCTTTGCATGCAGACTTTCGGAGTATACAGTCACTTAGGTGTTTATTTGGACAGCCATGTTTGAAGCAGCCTCTCTACCCACACGCTAAGAATATTCTTCGGGATATGTACACACCGCGATCCTCTATTCGATTTTATTAGGTTTTAGGATTTTCGAGAGTCCGCTGGATCATGATAATCGAACTTCTAATTGAGTCCGACGATCGCGACTCGGCATTTTTTGTCGCGGCCATTTTCGGATCACGCGCTGATCGATTTACAAATTCTCTTCGTTCCTCCAGTACGGCAAAGAAATAAGACTTATGTTAAAATTATTTCATGCCGTTATGGATTAATTAATTTCAGTATCGACATGAAATCAAACTTTATTTGATCATTTGTTAAGATAAACTTTGCCTAGGGGTGTAATAATAATATCTGTGAGCATTGTCGACGATTTGGCTACGCTTCAGCTCTGGTCAGAATTTAGAACCAAAGTATTTTAGTTTTTAAATCACGAATACGTTACAATCGTGCTGGTAAATCTTATCGACTAAGTCTGATTCGATTCCAATATTGAAATTAATTATCGACAATCATCAATTCCTAAACAAAATAATTAATTATACAACGCGTAAGTTCGCGACAGCATGATCATTCCCTGATAAAGTTTCTCGATCTCGAAGTCGTTCTCCGCTGGATCGAAGATCAGGACGCTCCTCTTGGGACGATTGTAGGCCTGCAGAGCTTGCAGGTTCTGAAACACAGACGCGTGGGATTCGATAACGATCCGATTACCTCGAATCCTGGCATTCTCGCGATTTCGAGAAAACGACGTAATTTTGGACGCGATCCCAGCGGCGCCGCTCGTCTCGATTCGGGTTTGTTTTACTTTCTCGGCTGTTATTGAACGCAGTGGAGGGGAAGCATCGCTGTCGGTCAAAATTTTGCGTATCACGACGTTTTGAAAGACAGCGAGCTCAGAAATTTGAAAATAGAGTTTACTGAATTGTAGGGGTATGCATTTGTTTATGTGGAGGTTTAGTAGAAAATTCGGATCGCACATTTTCCAATCGACTCACCGAGAGCACTATGACGTTTCCATTGCCGGTATTTCCTGAGTTTCGACGAATAGCTGTTATTATGAGAGTGAGCAAATAGCCGCCGAAAGCCAGGAACGAAAGCGCCGTGACTGCCAGCTGAAAGATCTTCGAGATCTTCGTGTCCTTTCCCTTCTCTTCCCAGTACTCCTCGTATCGCCTCATTGGCTTTTTATTCAACCCCTTCAAGGGAAGGGCCATTGGCAGCGACAAGGACAATGTCCTGCTCGACACGTCGAATGACTCTTCGTCATCCTCCATGAAATCTGTGCATTATAAATGCAATTTGTGTGATGCACAATTGATTCAAAATTGATTCAATGTTGAATCAACTAAAATAATCTCAGAAACATTATTTTTCTACCTTTCTCGTCCACGAAGGAAGACTTTATTCGGATCAATTCGGTCATCGGCAGTTCGCTCAGACCGCGAATCTCGTCTGCGTATAAAAATGTCTGATTTCCAGACGCAGCTTCCAAACACGAAAACAGCAATAAAATAGAAGTAACGGCAACAAGCGCGTTGAAGTTCCTGAAACCGAAGCGTCGGAAGCGTTCCGTAAACCTATCATTGGAACGAAAGATTCTTCATACTATGCAATCCTTTCCTTAATATTTTACATGTATTACAATGCTTGTATGCTAATGCTTGTATTACATATTGTTTATGTTATTTTAAAATTTTTACAAACAAGAGGATACCGATTAGATTTATGTAATACGTATATTGCTACTTACTCGGTCGCCATGATCGACAGTGCTTCACCGATCACCAAAAACAATCTTAACGTAGATTCGCTAAACTCGTCGGTGAATACTGTAATTATGATTGTGGTAAAGTACAAGAAGCGTTTCTTGTCTGGACAAAAGTTCGTTTTGTACTAATTCAGGGTACAACTGTCCCCCGAATCACAAGATCTCGGTTCTCGTGCTTGGTCGACAAAGCGAGAAGAGTCGCGATCGTCGACCAGTCACCACGCTGTGAATCAGGAGCGGAAACATTAGAACTCAGCAGGGTGGAAATATGCAATTAACATCCGTTACGAGCAACTCGAGTGCGATTTTTCAGTGTTACTCTATAGTTTGTCGTGTCATCATGCAGAAATCTCTGTGCATCATCTGCGTCTACGTTGTAGCGAGTTGTGCTGCAACCTTGCCGGAGAAAAACGATGGTGGGTCAGAGGAAAATAATAATAATTCAAGTATCATCGTGCTTGTATTTAAATAATGATCATTCAGGTGTCCTGGACAAGATTAAGGTGGGCCTGGAGTACGCCACGAATTATTTGGAGACTGCGAAAGACATCGCCGATTTGGTAGCCAGGAGTTTGGGTCGTAAGCAGAAAGAGAAGCTTGGAGAAGACAGCGACACGAAGGAGAAAGGAAGTTTCTTGCCCTCTGGCATCATGTCAGCGTTTTTCCGGCTGGTTGGGCTCGACTCGCAGAAAGTTACAGCGATCGCCGTGAACAGTGTCATATTCCTCGCGCAAATGGCGAGTACATGCTTGAAAATGTATGCGTAACGAACTATATTTATTTTCTTCGTGCACGTTTATAGATAAGTTCGATGTTCGGGTTGAATCCTCCAAAGGGAAACATCGCGAGGGATTTAGACGACGAGGACGAAGCTTCGTCCTGGAATCCTGCAAACATAATCATGGAGAGCAAGAACGAGAGAGTGAGTTATAGACAAAATAAGATACTTGATTCGATTAGAAGATATTTGAGTAAATCGAAGTAGTTTGGTATTCGATAATGAGATCTTTTGATGTTTCAAGATACAAAAGTTGATCGAGCAGGCGCACGACGAGAATCTGCCCAGCGAGTTGATCGAAAGGGTGGACGGTGTCGATTCTGCCTGCATCAGATTGTTGCTGTGCAAAACATCGCCGGTGATTAGAGCAGCCCAGAGCTTCCTGAAGAACAAAACTCGTAGCAAATCTCGACGAATGACATCATGGCTGCCCAGCAGAGACGAATTCGAGGAAAACAGCGATCACTGCGAAAACACGCACACTGATTGCAGTTTATTTGCGTAGGGCCATGGTTTATTTAACATTATTCGCTGGCAGGTTGTCAAGTACGTGTCAACGATGTTCGAGAAACATCTGAGGAGAGTTAAAATTAATCTATATAATTACTTTCATTGCTTTGTCTGTCGGAAATGTGACAAATAAGAGGCAGAGCACTCGTTTGTATAGCATATATATATTTGCATCCATACAAATATATACTACATATATTACAGAATATACAAGGTACATACTCCAAAAATTAATTTACTGAATCTCGAATGTCGTAATACCTCCCGTATAGTGCGCGTACGCGTCGACGAACGAAAAAAGAAAAAGCAGAGTGAATCGCGATGCAAATCCTCTCAAAGTATGTATCGTTCATTTAAATAAATTCCGCCGAATGAAGTTTGGCCGTACGCTTCACGCTTCCGCCATCGCCAGGATGGCTGCACGAGTTTTTCGAATAAAATTATTTCGCTCCTTGTCAGACAAACCTCACAAACAATGTGTCACCCATCTTCGCCATCGTGTTCCGCGAAACTCGTTGTGCGAGGAACTTGATATCAAGTGACGTAACAAAACAACGCAATCGAGTCGTAAAATGGATTCTCGCTATTGCACTATGCGCGAAGCACCATTCGAACAGTCGACGAAACAAACGGAGGGAATGTCGAACGTAACACCCTAATCGGAAATGGGCAATATTCTTAGCTAGATAAAAACTCTGATAACAAGAGAAAGGTAAACGACATCTTACGCGTTACTGCTTCCATAAAAATTGGAACGAATAAAAACTTATTTAATTAACACTTCAATTAAATGCGCTACGTTCGATTGCATTCGTCGATATATCAATCGAATAAAATTCTGCTCAGCCTCGATCGTGATACGTCGATACGTCGAACGACAAGCGTTGGCGGTACAATCGTTCACGAGGAAGATACTTGTACGATTCGCAAAGGACGGTACTAATATAAAATCTCTACGCTCTGGAACCTTCGTAGGGATTGTCGAGGACGTTCGCGAGCTCGAACGTCTCGGGGAGAGACTCTACGATTCCAAATATCGACCCAACGACTCTATTGATACATATTACTTTTTAACGGTACGATTATCGTCCTGTCCGAACATCGATCAACGTCAGGATGATCGCTAAACGGAACGTAGTCGAATGAAGTATCAAAGAGGACAGTAACAAGAAAGAAGGAACCGTTTACTTAACAACTACGTGGAAACAAGGTACATCGCAAAAGTTGCTTCGGGGGAACTTCTAGGGTATAGTTACCCGTCAAAAATTCAGTTAATTATGCGCGAGTCACAAGGGATGGAGTCCCTGACCGCCCTATACTATACATCTAGTGAGATCAGGATTATTGCGAGCTAAATGCACCGGGGTCGAAGATCGATTGAACCTCTAAAATCGTCTGGAATTGGTACGGTGGATTAATTAGTCGCCTCTGGGGAATATCGATCGAACCAGAAGCGTTTGGCATACACCGCCTGTCTACTTTCCCTGTAAATATCGTAGTACGCGTAATACGATTAAGAATGTCGATAATTATGAAATTTTGGCATTCGAGAGACATCATATCGTGGTGATCCAGAGATGGGGAAAAGTCACATCCTGATCAAGGTTTCTATTCGTATTCGAAGTATTTTGATATTATTATACTTTCTTCCATCAATGCACGTCGCGAGTAAATCCCTGTACTCTGGTTTCATTCGTTGTCTGTCGTCGAACGAAATTTTCCCCATCTCTGGTAGAGCATCGCACGCGCGCAGGAGCTTCGAGTCCCGATCAAGTGGCCGAGAAATCATCCCGTTACCTCCATCGTTCTATGCGATTGTAAAACGCGTTCAATGGCTCGCGACGATGAGTATACAAAAGCTAAGACACTCTATTTAATAAGTTTGATTCGGATTATCACATGCGTTCTGTCAAGTCGTGAGAAATGCGTGTCGTCCACTTCTCGAACCTCGAAGATCGCGCTATCGGTTTACGTCGTAGATCCCCTGCCTCAAACGTGATTCACCTTCACGCGAAATGACTCCGAGTATCTGGTAAATGTATATTATCGGTAAGTGTATAGAATATAGAGATACGTACAATTACATTCTCGTTACACTCGCGGAAAAATCGATCTCGAAAATATATATAAAGGATCAACAGACTGTCGGGGAAAGGAATCAGCGAACCGTACCGAGCCGCTTACGGACATCGAGAAAATTCGTTATTTACAGGAGAACTCTGTCGCGCCCGAAAGTTCCTTGCGTTTTCGCGCGGAATACGCGTTCCCTCGTCAATTTACATACTTTGCCATTTTCCTTAAGCCTCGTACTTCTCGACGTCAACCAGTTAGGTTAACTACGAAATCACAAAACGAGGAGTTGCTGTCCGGTACAACTCTGGAAATTCGAGGGCGAAGTTAATCACGAGAAACGCCCCTGGATTCGTTCCATGTCGAATAGATCACCCTATTCGGGATAATCGTTTCCATTGCAAGTTTCCAATTTGTTTAAAAAGTATAAAACGACAAGGTTCGCGAACATCTATTTTGTGAATAAATCCTAAAGTCATGACTTAAAATCTCTCTGTATTTGGTAAGAATTCTGAGTTTCGATTAGGCGTGGAACGGCCGAACGTTTCATCGTCGAGGAGGTTGCTCTTCCAGTGAAAGATTCAAGGAACGCCTGTGCGCGTCGCAGTCGTCGCGCCTCGACGCCCATACTTGTTCGTAAACCGGGTAACGAGACGTCGACTCTGCGCGCGTTGCAGTCTTGGTTGATGATTCAGCAAAGAGACGAACTGAACTCGTTAGGAACAAACGGAGACGAAGTTTGAGACCGGCGCAGCGGACTCTTTGGGAGCGGGTGCGCGCTTCCAGACTTATTCTAACGACGAACGTCGGAAAACTCGCTTCCAAATGATACTTCTTACAGAAACGAGCAAAATTGATGATAGAATCCAATGAACTCTATCGATAAATCACTTTTCATTTCATTTATCGATCATCCGAGTCGAACTTTGCTCGTCTCTGACTTCTAATGCGATCAATCGATCCTAGGAAAACTAATAAAGTAACGAGCTAACGTGTAACTACAAATCTACAGAATGAAAACATGACGAATATTCTACTAGTCTCATACAAAACGCATTGCTTCGAATCGTTAATGGAACGAGTCGTCAGATTTCTTCGCAAGCAGAGTCTTCAACGATGCGATACCAGTTGAGGAAGGATCGTTTGGTTGAATGATATTTGGAAACGAATTTTTCGATAGACAACGGATTGCTCTTCAGAGGGTCGCTTGGCCTGGATTGATCAGGTCGGTGTTCTCGACGCGAGCCTGTCGCAGCCAGTCTCTAAGATTCCACGTTCTCTCCATCAGATTCGAGGAGGTCTTTTCGACGGTTCCAACGCTGGTCGTGAAACCACTATTGGGTCCGTACTGGGCGATGATGTTCTGCGTGGTGGTCGTCGGTGGTTGCGCGGCTGTCAACTGGGACAGGATGTTCGACTGGATATTCGGAGTACCAAATGTCCCTGAAAGAAAGACGAACAACGTTAAGTTTAGATAGAACGATGGATCAGACACTGTTTGTCTATCTAACAATTTATACGGTTTCGAACGATCCGTTAATGAATCCTAACGACGTATGTGACATTTTCGTTTTACTAACAAAATTTGCATGGGAACCTGTTGGGTATCCAGCACATTTGCGATTTACATAAATCGTTACCTCGTAGATCAATACGTCGAGTATTTGAAACTATAAATACGTATCATGATCTATGGATATGTAAAATATCAATGAAGCATACTGTTTACGCTAATTTCCACTTGTGGAACGTGTATGATCTTCCAAGAGCATTTCGTTATTTTAAACATAGAAATACTATTATGAAATTTATTTCATGAAATAAGATAACGCAGGTGTGATTCGAAAATGAAATAATCGTAAAGTATGATAAAATGTTGTTTGAAATAGTATATTAAATAATATCGAGGAAGAAGCTTGCACGTACGGATGAAAGGAAGACGATTAAAGAATTAAGGTCTTGAACAAACGATTCGTTTGTGTTTCTACGTGCTTTCTAAATTTTTATACGAAGACGACTCGTAGTACGCGATTTAATCGAAACGCGAATGAATCGTTTGTTTCAGATTGCACTATAATGTTATTATAGATGTGCTCAGGTGTGGATGGGACCTGGAAGATTCGCAAAACCGATTTGCACCGACCTTGCACGTTGTGCGGCTGCGCAGATAGATGGTGTAAACGTAGCCATCGCAGATAGGAGTACATCAAAGTCGGCGGAGGCGGCACGTTATTGTCCTGCCGTTTATTCAGTACGCCCCAAATTTCACGTATTTCCGAGTTTAGATTTTCCAGGCTTGCGATGATTTCCGTCGACTCCTGGTAGTGATCCGGTTTGTCTGAATACGGGGGATCATGACACAAAACCGAAAATAAATACTCGAGTGAAAGGAAACTAAGGCGAACGACCGTCTTTCGCAGCCATTTCGACGAAAGCTGCGATAATCCAAAGAAACATAGAAATTCAATCTGCATAGAATACCTATACGAGCATCGTTTAAATCGATACATTTTGATTTTAGTCCTTTTCGACAAACACACGTGTTCTTGTTGTTCTGTGCAAAATATAGGGAATGCTACAAAGGACTGACTTTTGTTTTATATTACTTGTACTCATTAAATGATGTTCCTCCAAGCATTCTATCAAAAATATCTATATATCTATTATATGGGCTCAATCTAGATAAAAGATTGGAACACCTTACAACAAGAACATGTACACGATCAAAGAGAGGTAAAATCTGTTATTAAACAAATGAATTTAAACGATGTTCGCGTAGCCATTTTAGGATGATTGATTTTTCATAATAAGAAGCAGTATTCACCATTAGAATCAGAAATCAATTAGCAAGGAGTAAAATTAGGAAGCGATGAATGATTAACGAAAAAGAACGATGAGACAGCGGGTGATTCTAAGTGAGTGTGGGTTTACCGGTTCCATAGCTCACCTATGAACGTATCCGTTCCCAGATCGGTGGAGCTGAAACCGCTGCTGGCGCTGGACAGGTCGCTCAGCGTCATTTCATCGTTCTTTGTACAAGTCGCGTCGTTCTCGTTCCTTTTGGCGCTGGCCACTCTCTCTAGAGTCTGCTCCAGGTGTCTCAGGTGGATCACTTTCTCACCTAGAAGACTCCTAGTGCGGTGCAAACTCACCTCCATGTCTGACAGTTCGCGTTCCTCCTAGGAGAAATCAATCGGAACCATAAACATTGCTTTTCAAAAAATTCAATGAATCTTATACGTTAAAGAATTAAGGAATCATGGAAAAGTGTACCTAGGTATCCTAGAGTTAAAACAAATTTTCCCTCTTTTATTCTCCTTTGAACGACAGGATCCTGCCTTTAGGATCGATTGAAACCCACCCAGTATGAAATTGCTGAAGGCTGCCGTACCTGAACCAATTGCTCGAGGGTTGCCCTGGCGCTACGTTGCTTCCAAGCCCTCTGTCGCCCCTGAAAAGCGTTCTCCTGGTGTCTGAGCGCCTCCTGAGCCCTTCTCACGGAATCCCTCTCGACGTGAATTCGGTGCCGGAAGAACTCCAGCTCCGATGAGGCGTTCGCCGGTGCTAAAAAATCGAGCAGAATCCTTTTCGGTGTCATCCGACGAGCTCGCGCTCGGACTGGTCGTGGTAGCGGCGTGCGAGAAAAGAAACAACGGAAAAGGAACGAAACGGAAGAGAAGAACAGAAGCGTACGGGTTGACGGAACGAGAACGAAAAATCTGGTAGGTGCACTTACGAGCGTGTCGAGGAGCATAAGCCGTTTAGCCAAAGTAAAGTCTATAGACGCCTGGGGAATAAATGAAAAGAAACACTTTTTCAGAGTTCCAGAAAACGCTCGGAAAAAAGAAAAACTTTCGTTTCGCATCGAAAAGTATTCGGTAGCATAATCGAAGCGTTCAAGCTGTAGATATTTGACTTGTACGTTGTTGGAGTGTGTCGAAAACTACAAAGTAAACATGTGTACTCTCTTCATAACATCAACACTACGAGAAATAAATAAATTAAGAAACTGCCTGAAGACTCTCTTCAACAGTCACCTTTGTCTTGGAAAGGATAACGCAATGTGTAGGCCGTTTCGTTGCTGGGCAACTGGTCACCGAGATCTTCCAGCTTCTTCAGCTGCTTCCTGATGTTCTCGACCGGGTTCTCAGGGTTGTTGTTGTTATTGTTCCCAGCATTCGAGCTGGCGCTGGCCCGAGCAGCGCTGGTGGTCTTTTTGCTGAAATTCTTCTTCTTCTTCATCATGTTGGCGTTCGTCTCGCTGGCGGTTGTCGTGTCGTCGGACTCGAATCGAGCTGCGGTCTTCGCGACAGCCGCGACGGCGGTCTTCTGAAACTCCGAGCTGACCTTCGGAGGGTTCGAGTCCTCTAGCTCGCGATGGCTCTCCGGTTGCTCGCTCCCAGACTGAGCCTCGTGCCCCTTGGCGTTCGTCGTCACTGAGCTCGAGCGCGTGTTCCTCACCGGGGTGCTGCGAGCACGATTTAAGGCCTATAGCCAGACATTAAGGCGAATCGCATGAGCGTGAGGGAGTACCTTCACAGTTTACTCTTCCATGATTTTACGAGTAACGTTGGGGACGATTTCATTTCAAAGGCTACTCGAACACTGGAGCATCCTCAGGTTTGTGTTTCTTTAGATTTATAAAAAAAAAATGTGAAAGGAACGCGGTGTGTGTATGTAATATTTTTGGAAAATTTGTATCCCTAAGGTGTTCTCGATATGGAGGACATCACAAGTGCATGGAAGGTGTTCCGAAGAAGCTAGGAATAATGTGTTTGCGATAACGTGTGAGTTTGAGAAAATTTCAGGACTGAATTGCTTAGTTCGATGGGGTTGAAAAGTACCCGACTCTGGTCGTGAGGAAACACAGATTACACAATGGTACACAATTCGCGTGCTCGGTTCAGTTACGGAGTGTCACCGACTGTGAAGGTACTTGGGATTGTGACGAAGTAAATGAGTGTGCAAGAACTTAACGTTAGTACATTTAACACGAAAATAAAGGCATGCTTCCACTTCGTTCAAAAGGATCGTGTTCAAGTACACACGAATGCAATTCAGCGTGTCAACCATTTGCAATTTGAAACTCGTTCAAGGTTCGACGAAGAAGCTAGACAATGTGTCTGTTGCACAAAATTGCAAACGGTTGACAGCGATAAGAACTCGAAGAAACAAGAAGATGAGGCTGGACTCACTTTTGTTCCGATGACTCGGTCCTGTCGGTTCTCGTCCTCGTGGACGTCGACCTCTCGGTCTCCGAGGCCGTGGTGTATCCCGCCTTCCTCCTGATCCTCCTCTCGACAACTAGACGAACTTCGCCCTTCAGCTTCCTGTACTTCTCTTTCAGCGCCGTATACTTGTCCTGCAGCAGTCGGTTCTCGGACCTCATCTTCTCGATGTCCACGCTCTCTTGCTGAACCGTTTGTTCCACCAGTTTCTGCGCCTTTTTCTCCGCGTCCCTCGAGAAGTCAGATCGAATCTCCTCTAAACGCTGCTTGTACATCTGCCGCGTGAGACCCTCCTGAAATGCCAGCAGACAAATTCCCTTCAGGGCTTACGCAACCTTGACGGCGGCGAAACACATCATACATTTACGAATTTTTCTTGGTAACGCTACACGCCTGACCAAGCTTTGACAAAATATTTTTTGTGCTGATATTGCGTTGCTCCTGATCTGGATGAAGCAATAATTATTTATGGTACCTCCTATTGTATGTACAACCCCTCGTACATCGACACCTGCATACAGACTATCACTCTAGGCGCCATGTATATTTCATAAATGCAAATTTTATAACAACACCATTTTAAAATCATTTTTTAGGTTACTATCGTTTCAAATAAAATAAGATTTTGATTTTTTTTCGCCGCAAAGGTGGCATAACCCCTTCAGGAGCCTCTGCCTGGATCGCGTTTGGTCCCTCCGATCCTCTTCCACGAGACAATCCAACATAACGAACCTCGTAAATACTAGTCTAAGCAGTCTACGTGTATCGTGTGTGTCGAGGAAGAAGTATACATGTACTGATGCATTTTGTGACGTTTCGCAGTGACGATTTATTGTTCTTAAAATATAATCGCTTAGAGTACAACAATTCCAGGAGTAACTCTCTTAAAGCTATTCCGCTAAGGCGATCGTCTGGACGGCATTACACAATCGTGAACGAAACCGAGAAAACGAATGACGAATCTATTAACACCCGGAGGAACTTGGCCTGCAGTTTTATTGCGTTCGCTGAAAGAAATCGCGCTTGACGCGATATGGCTGGAAGCTTGCGATAGAACGCCTCGGGTGCGAGTTAACTACGAGTAGTTATTGCGTAACGCCAATCGCTCGTGTCGCGCACGTAACCTAGTTTCCTTAAACAACGGTGGACATTGAATTGGAGGTAGGATTTTAAACAGAATTGGAAACGTGTTGAAAATGATCTGGTAACCTGGATCAATAAAACCTCTACGATAATCGTTGTTCATTCGCAATCAACATTCCAGGCGTCGAGAAGTTTCGTTGATCGAGATTAGCAAACGATTCGCGACATATTTCCAACTTCCATTGGTAGACAGAACTGCAAAATAAGAAAAAACGACTACCCACTGTGTTTATTTCAAACAGAATGTTGTCAGATTCGATGTGGAATCGACTGTTGGGCAACAATCTCGTACGCAGTCTCGGGTACTCAAAGTAATAGGCATCGTCAGGTACTCACGTCCATTCTAAAATCGCGTAGAATCTCTGCCAAACATTTCTCGTGATCTTCCGTAATTTTCGTTATTTTCTCCCTCTGCTGGGTCCGCAGCTCGGCACGCAGTTCGTCGAACTCCTTTTCCAGTTCCTTTTTCAAGGCCTCGATCTTCTCCGTGTGCTGCTTGGTCAGCTCCAGCTCGCTCAGTTTCGCCAGCTTTTCCTCCCCCAAGTCGCGCTCGTGCTCGTTCTCCAATTTACCCATTTCCTGGTTCCTCAGCTCCAGCAACTCCCTCTTCCTCTCGTCGAGTTCCGTTTTTAAGTTCGCCAAGATTTCCTGCCTCTCTTTCTCGTAGCAGATTTCCAGCTCGGCTTTCACCTTCTTCAGGTTCTCCAACCTCGCCTCGTCCATTTCAGCGATCAGCCTCTGAATCTCTCGTTCCTCCTGGAAAACGATCAAGGATTCAGTTAAACGCGAAAAGCACCTCAACGAGCACGTAAAGCCTAACGTGGAGTACTACCTTCTCAGCCATTTCGCGTTTCAGGTCTTCCAGTCTGTCGTTCAGGTTCTCCTCCAGCAGTTTCTTCTGCTCCAAGAAGTTCTCCTCCAACTCCTTCCTCGTCAGCTCCAGCTTGTCGTCGAACTCCCTCTTCAGCACCTCGATGTCCTCCTGATGCTCTTTGCTGAGCTTCGCCTTCACTTCGTTCATATTCGTCGTTTCGCAGTTGTGCCTCCTCAGAAGCTCCAGCTCTTGCTGGATCCTGGACAAGTCGGAGGTGTCGTCGTCGACCGTTTGCCTCTCCTTGGAGAAACGTATCGCCGATTTTTTAGGTTTCTCCATCCTCGACTTGTTCCTCCGAAACTCGTCGGAATCGCTACTCCTGGCGACGCTGCAGTCGGTCTCGCTCTTTGAAACCAGGTCGATGTTTTTCACCTTGTCGAACTTGCTGGGCGGTACGAAGTCCAAGCTGCTCTCCCTCGACACGCTATCTCTGGCCATTTGGGTGCGATGCTCGCTTTCGGAGACGTTCTGCACGACGAAACGCCTTCCAACGACCTTGCCGTTACTTTTCGACGGCTCTGCCTTGTCCGACGACGAACTCTTCCGAGTGTCTTCTTCGACCTTGCTCTCAGAGTCCTCTTTGTTCTCATCGTCGAGGCTTTGGGAACTCGACCTCTGGGAGGATAGAATCGAAGCGACTTTGCTCAACATCGTCGAGGACATTTGTACGTTTTGCTCCTCCGATTCGGACTCCCACTCATCCTCGGACCCTGAGTAGGTGAACTTGATGTCCGCTTCTTTTTCTATGTCGAACCGAACGCTTTTCCGCTCTTCGTCCGCTGGCCTGTCGTCTGTTAGGAAGTAATGAAAGTTAATAAATTGGGGGTTTCTATACAATAATTAAAATGCTTAAGTACCGAGGTGGTCGTGCCAGGGTTCGTTACTTTTGTATTAGACATTTCTATAATTTAATTCCTTCGAAGATGGCCTTAGGCAAAAGTACAAATAAGCTGCTTGCTAGGACTACGGACTAATTAAGTAATGAAAAATTATTCGTTAAAACGATGAGATATATTCCAACTAAGCCCTACTCAGCACAGTGACCTTAATCCTCTTACCATCTTCCGATTGTTTCTCCCTGAGGATCGATTTCAACCTGTCCCCGCCAACGCTGACGATCTCGTCAGGAATCGCCACGGTTTTGAAATCTTCCAGTTTGCCGGTCTCCTGGATAGGAGTGGTGTCTCTGCTCTTGTTGCTCTTCAGAAACATAGTTCCCCCGCCGCTGAGCGTGAGTTCTTTTTGTTGGCCAAACTGACTGGGATGCTTTTCCTTGTCGAACTTATCCGACTTCTCTGACCTGGCTAACGTGGTAACGCTGAGCTTGTCGATGTCGATAATATTCTCCTCGGAGCTAAACTTGCTGGATAGCTGTTCCCAGTCTTTCTCGTGACGCGGACTGAGGGATTCCGATCTCTTCAACACCTCTTTCAGATCGAGCTCGTCCACTGGAGTCGTAGGCGTGGTTGTCGGCGTGGCTGACACAGGTGGCACCGTTTCCAACAGCTTCGGGCACTCGTAGAAACGAGGATCTTGGAACCTGAGGTTGGTGTAGTCTCTGGCGGCTCTGTCTGTCGCCAGAGGATTGTCTAACTTGAAATGTTGCCTCTCCTGGCTATGGTGGTCCTTCCTCCTGGCACCCTCGCCTTTATCTAGTTTCTTCAAGGGAGTTAACTTGGTGGGAATTCTAGTGGGAGGTGGAATCGCCTTGGTAGCTTTGCTCGCGTCCTTCGAGGATGTTTCCTTGGGCAGAGTCGCCTCCTCGTGGGACTCGAGATCCTTGGCTGTCGTTTTCGAGTCCTCCTCTGGAGATGAAAAAGCAAAGTGTAGCTGTCGATCGAGATTGGGGGATTCGAAAGAGGGGAAGCGTCGACGCTTGCTCGGGGGATCAGAGCATTGCACGCTAAACTTTTCCTCGTCGAACCGTCGAGCG
Organism: Hylaeus anthracinus; assembly: GCF_026225885.1. Lineage (NCBI taxonomy): Eukaryota > Metazoa > Arthropoda > Insecta > Hymenoptera > Colletidae > Hylaeus > Hylaeus anthracinus. Next base: position 2,522,764 of record NW_026534330.1, on the reverse strand, counting down.
AAAAGAGGTGTCAACGTTCCCTCGAGTGCAAGTCAACGACTGTTTTCCTCTCCTTTCCTCTTTTTCGTTTTTTTCTTATACTACAGATACGAGCGAGACGGCAATGAAACGGATAAGAAAACACGCTTAGAAGACTGGGAAAACGCGATACCGATTATTGTACGTATCAGCGACGAGGAGCTCTTCACGTCGCGTATAAAACTGTGTTTCTTCTTTTTCGAAACGCCTTTCACAACCACAGCACTCGAGACCCTCTTTCAATTCTTTTCACGATCGAACGTTTCTGCAACTAAATTGTTATTCCTGGATTCGTTGATTCGTCAAAGCCTCTCCTAAAAAAAGTGATTTCTATCGTACGAATAACCGGATGCAATACCGATGTATTATAGCGTATAATAAGCTCTTCATAAGGCTAGGTCCATTTATAAAAAGATAAATAGAACAGGTTCTCGACCTTAACGGTTATCTTCAGATAGAACGTGAGTTATTTGTCTATCTGTAAAAAGTAATACGGTCGTCGAATTTGTACAAATAATATTTCTGTTATACGTGGCAAGTCTGTTAGAAACAGTATCTGAACTGGCAAATTTAGTCGGAGACAGGAAGTTCCCGAGATGCAAAGTTGCCAAAGATATTCTTTGCTAGATAAAAGGACTACAGAAACGTTTCAAAGTCGTCGAAATCTGGCGAGGACCACCACCGATGTTTATCTACGCGAAGAAATCCTCAAAAACTATACTCTAGCAAAAACAACCAAGAAACATTGTATCTTCGAGATCGTGGAATTTCATCCGATTTTGTAATAACTCTCCGATGCACATGACTCTTATACTTAGCGCCAAAATTCCGAGTAACAAATCTTCGATTATTATTACACGCGTTCTCGCGTGGTGCCAAATATGAAATGGAATATAGAATTGTATCCTTCATATTTCATTCTGAAAGTTTACCGTATATCCCTCGTTCTGAGAATTTGCAGATCCCAGCTCGAGAAGGATTGGTCAAAGCGATTTTCACACGAGCTCGTTACGGTTTCAGTGCCAAAAGGTCGTCGAGACGTTTCCGCGTGGTTCGTAATCAGGTGAAAACACCGATGCGGTCGCGTGATTATTGATTCATCGCTCCATTTTCATTTAAATCGCGTCATCAACGTCGGAGTTGGACCGACGAAGAACGTCGCTTCATCAACGATTCGCATTCGATACGACGACGCGATAATTGGACGGATCCTCGTTTCGAGCGACTATTACGTACTTTCACGAGCGAGTGCACTGGCACGTGAGTGCCTTAACGAATGTGTCGCACGCTGGCGAGCGGCACGAAAGTGTTTCAAGGGCTCTCAGACGAGCGCCGTCCACGCGTCGGTGTATCCGATCGAGGAAATTGACCGACAAATTCGACGGTGTGTAACTTCGTTGCACTCGAAACGCGTTCAACGAGCGTGTTCTTCAATCCTTTCGATAGGACAGAGGTCGAGTGAAAAACGTCTATGCAGCACGGGGTCTACAAGCACGGAGCTGCGCGAACGCCACGGGGCGTCCTCGTGTTCAGCCAGGGACTCGATGTTCCTTTGAGGATTGAAGCACCCTTCCATCTTTATAGAAGTAGAGCCTACGCAAATATATTTACTTCGTTAAAGTTTTAGTTATGCTGAAAATATACGTCTGACGTCCATACTGCTTATCGAATGTATTCATGAATGAGTGTATCAAAATACTGACACGTGGTCGTATCGATTTAGAAAAATATCGGTTTTGCCGATACTATTATCGGTACGCATACTCTTTTACGACCCACTGTTTCTCCAGTGTATTTATAAACACTGTGACTATGCGATATTAGTATGCGTGTACATTCACGATGTTGGCTTTGGGGCTGTGTGTCACTCAGGGTATTTCAGAAATAAATGGCCTAACTTTTGAAATTTTCTACTCAACTTGAGGTCAGAAAAAAAGTGAGTAAGAAGTCAGATAAAAAGTGGAAATAGTTCTAGTTCAAGTTAGAGTAGAATTTTGTAAAACTGTGTAAAAAGTTTATAAAGGTTCTTGGCATGTACGCTACCCTGTCACCTTTTACATTTGGATACATTCGACTACATCTACTGCAACTATATGCCTTCTATTTTTGCATGCGTTTGACTACAAATAGAGTAACTGTTTGCCTTTTATTTTTAGGTCCATACGATCACAGGTACTGCAACCACTCGCTACAAACGAAGATTAACCGAGTCGTATTTATCGCGCAAATATGCACTAATAACAGAACAGAGTAACGAGAAATCCCGTGAAATTAGCGTTAATGGAAATGCAAAGGTCGCCGCTCAACGATGAAAAAAAAAATGCTAGCATTAAATTTAACCTTGCGAAACGTAAACTAGTATTACACTTATATGCAGTGGACAATACAGCACTTTAAAAAAACACGCAGAACAACCCAGCAATCGAGAGGAACGTTGCAATGCGATAACAATGGTTATGGAAATGCGCAGCAGAATTTGAATGAGGTGTCTAAAAGTGCTCCGCATATCAAAGAGAAAATTTATTTCGCGTTCAAGGCGAGTAGAGTTCCCAAAGTTTGACCAATATAGTTCTGCGGAACAATTGGTACAATGCAATTTATTGCAATGCTATGCATCGCTTTATCGGATTAAAACGATCGATGGTGATTACAACCAGATTGATCTTGTTCGTTTTGATTTGTTTTTAGAAACAATCGATCACTTCAACAAAAATATCTCAGAATTAAATTGGGATGGTATTTTTCAAAGTTCGTCGTATTTGTTGGGCAAAAGCGTCTCCCGCGCGAGATAAGGTTGACATTATCGTAATCGGTGCACGTTCGCGTAAATAACAATACGGCCGCTTTCGATATTCTTCATGGATCGTTTCACGTGAAAGCAGACACAATTTGAAGCAACATACTATGACCAGAACCTACTAAAAATTCTCAAAGATCATTCTTTTGAAATAGATATCATTCAGTTTCTAATTCGTCAATTATTAAAATATTTGAAAATCCTTTAAAATTACGTTCAATTATCGCAATGGTCTTCAACGTATTTTAATTTCAGAAAAATCCAGGAAGTTGCATTCATTGGGTTCCGATTTTCCGGTGGAAATGACCCTTGTCAATTTGCAGGCACGCGAGCGGATCGAAAGGTTGCGGAAAACCTGAATGCAGAGGTTCGCGTGGCATTACGTGTCGTTACGTAAAAAAAAAACCGAGCCAATAAGTGGAGGCCGTCTCGTTGTCGGCGGTCTGCGGTCATTGGAAAAGAAAACGAAGCGTGCTGTAATTGCACGAACTCGATGCTCCAAGGTCAAGCGCGAAAGAATATTTCCACTTTACGTAACCGATACGGAATCGGTCGCTGCGAGTGCGCGAGCTCCAACGATGTACGGTCGATTCCGCGACTGAAAGTATCAAAGAAACCGAGGGAGAAGGGGAAACGACTCAGTAAACAAGAAACGAGAACCTGCGCGAAATTTATTAACTATTTTTATCTCCTTTTTTCAAAACGAATCGAAACTTCCATCTCGGAGCTTCTCGACTTTGACATCATTTTGAGAAAACAATGTTAGAACCATGTTTATAGCATAGATTCTTCTACTTTGAATTTCATGCAAAGATGCTGCGAGGTTTTATAGGTTTCTTCATACGAATGAACATACGCAGAACAATTTCTTCTATCAATTAAAAGAAACGTGGAAGTCGCGCGACGCGCGAACGCAGGTGAAATTGGAAGACAGCGGCCAGAGTTTCGCTGAACGACCTAAAAATATAATTCATCGTTGACGAAAAGCCAGGCCGTGATTCGATTGCCAAGGGAGTCCTTGGAGTCGGTGGATCGAAGCGTGAACGCGCTAACCAGACGAGACATTAGCGTAAAACGATGCAACGCTGATGACGATCGTCGAAATTTTTGGCAATGGAGCTAGCGTTAGTAAACAGGTGTTTTCTTTAACGACGCTTGGAATAATAATTCGTGAAATTCCGAAGATTGTCATTTGTAGGATCTAGGTCCAATGGAACAATGCGCATTAGCGTGATCTGGTACAAGCATGTGCTCGTCGATTAAATGCTTCGAGCTGATGTTTGGTTTCTCCTCAGTGAAATGCTGAAAGTTAACGGATAGCGTTGATAAATTCTGCTTAGTTGAAACATATAATGAAAACGGTTACAGAGATGCTTGCACCAGACTGTAACGTTGTTCTGAATGATAACCAATGGTTTCATCGACACTTGTTTTTCTACTCGACGTACATTTCGTCGAGATAAGAATCGGGGGAAGAATTTGCGGTTGATTGACAAGATTACGATTATCTTATCTTATTTACAAACACCTGTGTCGAGAAATCACGTGGACGAAAACGAATGTTGGTCTAAATTGTTATCGAGTGAAAGCATGACGACGAGATGTCAGGCGTTGCACGTTGAAACCTAACTCGGTTCGATTCTGATGCAGAAATCGATAAAAATGTTCAACTGTTGCAAATGATAAGGCGTCAAGAAAATATTTGCGAGTCTTAACCCTTTGCACGAAACCAAGAAAAAACGAACAAAATAATAATCATGCCATTACGATTCGAGAATTCACATGTTTGTGCTTTATTTACATACAATATTCTTTACATGCATGTACAACACGCGGAAATGCGACTGCTAATAAATAGCCTGCTGCGCCAAGATAAGAAAATACTCGAAACACGTGTTACACTGCTTTCGATCTATTTACTATATTTAAAACCTATCTAGGGCAAAGTCAGTCTTTATCACGGTATTCTCTCTTACAATGACTCACAAAATTGATCAAATTCCCAAAGCAGAATTCGCTGCAGCGTCGGTGCATTCATTTGTATACATACTCTGTCGTCATAGAAGCGCCATTAAAATTATTCCCTTGACATTCATCGCAACCTACGATGTAATTGCTGGCCATTAAAAGATATGCAGTCGATTTCAGTGTACCTACCATAATTCATGCATACCGTTAGACAAGGAATCGCAAAAATGAAATGAGATCTGCTTAGCAAGAATTTTATAGAAATTCCTATAAGAGTAAAGTTTGTTACCTATGCAAGAGACAAGTATACAAAACATTTAAATATTTCTATCTATGACTTATATTTGGACCACATGCATACGTATAGATATAGCCTAACTATTTCCCTGAATAAATGTTTCTTCTATCAGTTTCTAAAATATCACAAACTCTCGACTAAGGAGGATATACAGGGTGACAGACTGATTAATATAAACATTTATCGAGGTCATTCGATAAAACGTATTTCGCACCATGATTATCCTCCTTACCACGTGACTGTCACGCTGTGCTCTTAAAAAATCCTACTATGCTTATTCGATCATCGCATGACAGGATAGCACGCACTTCGAAACAGTCGGACGAGCATTAGAACAATTCTTATCTATTTTTTATCTCTCCTACCTACTCAATCTATCAACGGACGACTATAACGACTAATCTACTGTGCAATTAACCAGTGAACCGTGTAGTAAAAATGGTAGCTCGTGCTTCTCCGTTATGTTTCACACATTTTGGTTACCGATAGCACTAGACAAGAAATTTGTATCAGTGTTTGCGAAGATTGCAAAGTGATAACGAAGAGGAATTCGTTTCGAGAAGATAGCGTATAAATAAATAGAATTATATCACATGATTCTAAATCGGATATCGACGATGTAGACACGAGTAGGTTATCGAAGAAAGCATCAGAAGTACATACTCGTATCACTCGTAAATGAGAGTAAATAAGAACGTCACTCTTATTACAGCAGTGATTCTTAACCACTGTGAAGACGAATAAATTTTGAATTTAATACCTTTCGAAACGATTACTAGAATTTAGTAGTAGAGAAAATCTCGCCTAGAACAAGCGTCGATCTAATCCTCGAGACCACCACCAAGTCACTCCCCCTTTAACCCATGTAATTCAGATCTGGTTTCATACCCACGAGCTCGACAAGGTTAAGAACCACTGTACTAGAATGACGCGACCCCCTCTAAACTACACCTCTGTCACTGGAACACGAGTGACACTGGTCGAAAAAAAAAAAATTGCTGACGGGGGAAAGTCTAACTGATCAATTTCGTGAGTCGCTGTACACGCACGTCACGACGAGAATAAACTCACGGTCCATCCGTTCGCTACACAGCAATCAAACGAAAGAAAAATGTCGATCCATCATCGTAGTTTCTATCGCAATTCCCTATCTAGCGCGTGGCGCATCATGCGAACCAAGCGCAAAGGGTTAATCCTATATTTTCCATTCAGCCGTAATGACGAGGCAATCCGTACCGACGCTCATTTGTCTGGCGTTGCCAGCCCTGGCCTGCTCGACCAGCTCCTTGTAGACGGCATCCAGGGGATGTTCCCAGGTGGTGGTTTTGGTGGAAGCCTGGTAATAATACCAGGAGCCGCTGGTCTCGTGGAAACACGGCAGCCAGCCCTTGGGCAGCGCCGCCATGAGGCCCTCGCGGGCCAAATCCAGGAGGTGCGGTTCCGCATCAGGGTCGATTCCCAACCGCCTGGCGTAGTCGAGCACCTCTGGAAAAAAGCACGCGTGCACTCCATTAGCTAATTGGAAATCGGATCTATCACGGAGGTGTTCATGGGACTAGGCTGGGTATTAATTTCCCTGGAACACGCACCGTTCGCTTCGGATGCGTGCGCGACGCTTTCACGAAGCTGCGAAACGAGGTCAAGGGTTCAACGACGAACAAAGAAATTGTCATTAGGAAAGGTTAGAGTAGGCACAAGTCCTTACTTTTACTTCAAAAGGTTTCCACTCCGCAATTAAGATCCACATCCGAGGGTAATCGATAACTCTTGTTAAATAATCATGATTTGGAGCGGAACGGTTGCTTCGGATGAAATAATTTTGCGCTCTGGTTTTGGAAAGAGTGGTAATTTTCTATTGGTGTAGAATTTTATGGGAGTGATTCAGAGTAGCTTCGGGGTAGAATTCTACCAACCATGGCATTCCCTGATGATTATTTCCATCAAGAATTCGCTTGAATTATTCCGAACAAAAGAATTCCCGACGCTTCTTGGAATTATTCTTAATCAGCGCGCGGGCCTCGTTTCGTCTTCGTTTTGCGGATCAGGGTGGCATTTTTAAATGATTCCACGGTATAAATACACCCGTCGATGAGTAACGCGAGACGATATTAATAAACTCTTGAAACAAGTGATTTCAAGGTTCCCAGCTCGGTCGTGTGTGCGATGTGTAACGATGTCTATCGATTATAGGCCAGGTGGAGCGTACACGTGGCAACGCGGAACTGTCGTTCCGGAAGAATGAGGGACGACTAGATGTCTTTACGGGCAGCTAGCATTGTACCGAGTAACAGGAAACGCGTCACGGTGCCGAGAAGAAAATCGAAATTAATTTTCTGACTCTGAGTAAATGGGAAATTTATTCGCGTGCTTCGTCACGTTAATGGATGCAGTGGCGAATGACGTGTTCTTTCATTTGCAAAAACGGGGAACCACTGACGCAGCACTATAGTTTTCCTGTTCGCTCGTGGAATCGATCTAGCTCGAGTGAAAATTATTTTTAAGTAAATCTTAAATAGTGGGAGACTATGATCAAACGTTGGAAACGAGCAGGCATCGAAGCGGTAACTCGTCGCGAAGTTTATCGGCTTTCGTGCATGCTTAATTAATTTTTCATTACCCCAACCGCTAGGGCGTACTTCGCGGACAAAGGTCCGAAAATTAGGTGCTCGAAAAGGTAACGAGAGTCAGCAATTTATCGCGACATCGATCTCGCCATTTCGTTTAATCAGCCACAACCAAAAATGATTAACGAGCTCCGACAAGTCTACGTCACGTCAGTCGTCGACGTTCCACGTACTCGTTAGAAATAATTCATTAGCCACCGAAGCTAGGAACGCGGTTTAACGATACGCGTATTTTCCGATTAACCGCGACAAGAGCTCCCATTGCCTGGGAACACGTCCGTCACGATCATCTTCGAGATATCGTTCTCAAAGTTTCTTCGCACGGAAACGACTGGAATAACGCGTAAGGTGGAGAGTTCAGTTTAAACGGGCGTTCGAATTTAGTTTCTTCGTCTCCAGTCGAAAAATGGGCAATACTTATAATTTCTTGTGATAGGAAAATTAACAAAAATTGAGATATTTAATTATTTTTACAGTGAGACTTCTTTGCATCCCGATCTCATACTTTCTACGTTGATTCTTTGAACGTCGACTTACTATCTTAAATGCGTCCTTTCGAGGCCTAAACCTTAAGAAAACTAAAAAATCGACTGTCTCCACCAAAGACACGGGGAAACCGCTTTAACGGTACGATTAACGACAAAGTAAACAGTCGCCTGGAGTCACGGAGGAGAGAGCTGAATGCTTCATGGATTCTTTGAGGAGACAACGGTCGCGTCGACAGCGCTGAAAGCAGGGGCGATTTAAAATTCCATCATGGAAGTCTTTGACAGGTGGCTCGGCGTATGGGGGTTACCCGCCACAACATCTGTCTTTCCCCTCGGTGGAGAAAATTTAGCAGCCAGTCAAAGCGTCGCGATTCAAGATTTTTGGGACACGCGATAGACTTTTGCGATGGATGATCACGCAGGATCGTAGTCCACTCTCGATTTATCACGTGACAGATTCCGTCTGCGGAATCTCAACGCTGACATGCCACCACGGGGGTGGGTTCTCGGGGCTTATGACAAAACTTTCGCCGCACTGCGGATCCTATTGATTTTCCTCGGCGCGCTAGGCTACGAGCTCACTGCTCCCGACCGAGCACGGTGTAAATAAACAAGGAAACTCACCACCGAAACCGTTCAACCCTCTGTCGCTTTATTTATAACTTTCTGTGTCCTAACACTTCCTACGTGACCACCCAATCGCCATTCACAGATCGGAATGAACTTGGCCGAGGTTGTAGTCATTTTTCTGAACTGTCACATTTATCTCGTCATCGTGAAATCAACAAACTTATTTAGTAAAATAGATTTATCTGAAATGAAACCTAGTAATCTCTCTACCACAGTTGAAAAATTAATTTCGCGGAAAAGTGACTTTTAACTCTTATTTAAGTACACCCTTCTCCTTATCTCGGCCATCATTAAAGCGTACAATCGATACGACTGCTCGTATTGCCAAACAAACTTCATTCGACTCGTTCTGTTCATCTACTGGATACACAGTTGTGTACTTATCGTTATTCGAAACATAATGCAGGTGTGTTCCTAGGACTCGGTCATCGAGAAGGAACGTCTTATTGTAGGGTGCCTGCCCGCGCCATTACCAACTCTTCCAGGTGCATGCACTTTGGCGTCAGTTGCGTTGCGCAACCGAATGCGTCCCAGTGTGACGTTTAGGAAACTCTTTCCTGAAATTACGTCAGCCTGGAATCGCTACGCTGATCTCCACTGTCACCGTATGCGTTGGACAGCCAGCACGGCGGCTGGTGACGTATCACCGAATGATCATCGATTAGCTGGTCCGTGATCCGTGCTCAGCCACCGAGGAGCACACCAAACGGAAGCGATTGACTACGGATGGTCAAGGCCACGACCTCAGGAATCACCGATAGCTCCCGAGAATCAACCCTTCGAGGAATTTCGACGCCTACGTCACGTCTTAGCCTGTGGCAGTGGTAGATTCGCGTTTCACAGGGGTAGGATGACTTTATGGTAATAGCGTTTGCTCGAAGGGTGAAAAAGGACATCAGAAGATGACAGGAAAATGGATAATGGATGGAAATTAAACAATCGTCGGTGCGTTGCTCGCGGAAAGAGAATTGTATATAGATTATAACTTTAGTAGAGAAACGGAATCGTAAGTGACGTTGGACAAGGAGTAAAGGTCACTCGAGCCTCTCAGAAACCAACTATCTACACTCTTAAAATTAATAGAAAAATTTAGCTAAAGACTATTCTTGGTTACTTCGAATCTATCATGTGTGGCTTCTAAAAGGCTCGATCTGTCATCGAGGTGAACGTTGGCCGTCTCCAATTGACAGTCGGTGCCAAGCGAAGAAAACCTCCCCGTGCTGCATCGATCGAGAGGAGGGGGGTTGGACGAAGGGTTTCGCGGCGGCCTGGAATCGAACAACTAACGGGTTCTGTCCACGTACCTTCGTTGGAGGGATGCGACGTCTCGTCGAAGACCTCCCTGCAGACGATGGTAGCAGCGCTGTCCTGAGAAATGCTCATGCTAGCGCGGGCGAGGTCGGACAGCCGTGTCCTGGCCGCAGGACCTTCACGTAACGGGTGTCACGAGGACGCGCCAGCACACGGGAGAATCGCGCGGGCCTGTGCCCGTCATTTTCCGTCACCGACGACGCGTGCACGCGAGAGAGTTTCGCCCCGGCGACGAGGCCCGTCCGTCGACGGTCAATGTTGAAATTCGACTTGAACGCGAGCGGCGGAACTAGGAGAGACCAGGCGTCGCGACGCGTGCAGCGCCCCCGGTAGCCCGACCTCGAACTAGGCCATTGATAAGGAAACCAGCGACGAAGCCGCCGGCAACTGTCCTATCGATTAATCGAAAGCCCCGCCGCGGCCGGCCTCGTTGCCGCCCGGCGGGAAATACGCAATCGCCGAAGGAACCGACCGAGCTTTCTACAACGTTCCCTTCCGGTCATTTTTTGTTGTTACGCTGACCCAGAAAATTCACCAGGAAATTTATGGGATACTTCGTAAACTGCTGGGAACACGTTGAATTTCGCGGTCGCGAGACACTTTCCTGGAGTTTAGTGGAAGCTGGTAGGAGGTTAATTGAAGACTGGGTCGCTTAGCTGTTGACCTCTTTAGTTGATTTTATGTGAGTCGCCCAAGAGGGTAAAATTGGTGTTGAAAAGAGGGCTGGTTAATTGTACGAGTTTTTTTATGTTTAACAAGTGCTGGCTTGCGTATACGAAGGATGTTTTAATTCTGACGGAGAGCACCGGGAAGTTTGATCGTTTTTTTGTATAAAATAAACAAAACCACGGTAAAAAAGGATGATTTTTAACGAAGTCATCGGCTGTACGGTCTTGCATATACAAAATCTTCACATATCTATGTTTGATGTCGTCATCGTCGATGATTCACGTCCTGCTCAAAAGAATGCGGCGCTGGTCGAAAGAAGTGATCCAAAGTCCGCGATACTATACTGGGTGAATTATTATTTTAATTGCAAAACCATTCTTTTATCTCGAATAATGGACAAAAATTGCGAACTTTGCTTTTGTTTGCATCTCTCTGCGCTGAGAGCAATTAAGACATTATTATTCTATTCTGAAATGAGTGGTGTATTGTGCACGTAGATATGTATCGTAAAAGAAAACGTCGTTTCGCTATGATACACCTGATATATTTCGGTGTAGATACTGCATTTAAATAATTGACGAGCATATAACATTAATACATGTTCAGGTCAGAGTAAATAGCGAATATCGTGAATTTATCGGACTGTCCTTGACGGTGACAGTCCACGGCATTCTTTGACATACAGTTATCAATGCAACAATGACTTGCATACAATTGTTTATTTATTTAAGCCTACTGTGCATGACAGAATAATTTTTTTAAATTTTCGTGTCCACACTTGCGACGTCCTCGTCGTTTCGAAATTTCTGTACTCTGAAAATGTATCAACCATCGTTCGAAAAGAGGAAGACAAGATCGCAGCGCTACTGTAACTAAACTCGAATCGCGTATCGGTAATATCGATATCGTCGCAAAGCTCGTCTGCGATATATGTAGGGAACTGTACCTCGCTTGCGATATCCCTATGCGATACTATAGGTTTCTTTCGTATCGACAGTCTAGGGTTATTTTTACCAACGGGTAAGGAAGTTTCCCCTGTTTCCTGACGTTAGACAATTCTATCAAATTTCGGAACCTAGTGAAAATGTGTTCGCAGAGTTCACTTCTTGAGGTTAGAAGCTGGTATTATATGATTGCTAATTTTGGAATTAATAAAAAAAGATCATCTCGTTTAGCCATCGATGATACAGATGGCGCCAATGTGTGCGTAACCACCCCTAAAGTTAACCTCGTTTGCAATATGCTACTAACAACCCCCTGATAAAGTATTTTATCGCTAAATGCACAAACTCGCTGAATTCCAGCGACTAGTAATCACTTTCATTCAATAAAATGTCATATTTCCGCGCTTTAAACGTTTAATTATTTAGATTTATGCAGTATGCGCCGGAATTGCGGGACGCATTGTAAATTAGTTTTCGTTCCCACGGTGCGCTTTCTACTTTCAACGTGAGAACTAAAAACTGTTTTAATTTACAAATATATACTTTCGATGAACTCTTCTCGAGTTCTTGAGTGAACATCTTTTAGAGTGTTTTTTTTTATTAATACTTTTTCTACAATGATCTTGATTACTTTCCAGAACAAAATGAACGTGATAAATTAGAAAAATCGTAGAGTAATCAGTAGTATAAGTGTCATTAAAAACTATTGTCTCAAATTTCTAATTTGTTTGTTGAACGAGCACTATTATTATCGAATACGCGCCAGTTACGTGAGTTACTTTCACTCTGTATTCTTTCATTCTGTTTTATAATTATTCAATACAATTTTGCGAAAGCACTCCGCGGTACAATGTCTGGCATTCGTTCCTGTGGCTTGATTTTCATAAGATATTCCTGGACCATTGTTCAGAATGATTCCCAGTCAACACATACGAGCGAAACGTAAAAAATTCCAGATTAACGAATCGCAGCGTCACGATCAACGTTACGACAGCGAGGCTCGTCTTACGGTGGAATAAGAAACGAGCACGAGGAGTTTCTCGAGGCGTGGATCGTTTCGAGGAAATCCTTACGAGCTCCTCGGGCTGGATGGAACGCTTCGAAGAAGGAGGATTCGTATTTTCGACATTTCTCCAACCCCCTTCAGCCGCGGTACCAGTTACCGGTCGCGTTTCCCACCGATACAGCGAGAATAATGATCGGGCATCGATTGGGACATTTAAATTTCACGCTCTATAGAAAACAACGAGAGGACCGACCAAATAACGATGTTAACGTTAACGACGCCAGGATTTGGGAGCCGTTTCGTCGAACGCGAAAATTAAATGATAATGATATCCTACATCGGCCCTGCACGAAATACTTGCGGCCTCAAGCCCTGGAACATTTATTTTTTTCCCTTCTTTCCACACTCTCTCCCTCCGAACTCCTAAGCACCTCTTCGTTGGTGCACTCTCCGTCTCTGTTCGCCCTTCGTTCCTTTCCTTCGTGCGTTTTTTGTTCTATAAAAATCCTCGTTAACTCGAATCACGGACCCCGCATATTATACGACCGCGGTACCGACTTTCCACTTTTCCACGGGGGCTAAATAAATCGTTAAAGGTGGCTCGGTGGTCGTGCTGCGGGCTAATGGCGCTCCGCTTATTATTCTTCCTCGTCGTTCGTCATCGAATCGCTGGCTCAATCTACCACTCGAAGGACAGAGAATCATAGGCGACATGACACACCTTAATTGAAGGGATCCCGCGAAACAGACTCTCAGAGATGGTGTCCGCCGCCTGCGAGCACGAACGGAGAACGGACAAAATGGCTGAACGCGGCTGGGTAATATTTGCGTGGCGTGGAGGATAGCGACGCTTTTCGTACGATTACTCGATGCAGGCTGAGAAACTAGACTCTGTTTTGGTCATATCTTGAAGATGGAGCAGTTGCGTGCATCCTAATTTTGTTTGAATATCATGTATCGATAAGACCATGGGGTGAATCGTCTTCAGAGCATAACGAGGACTTGATAGCACCAACAATGTACAAAAATTGTTGTAAAGTAGAGATAGGTAGAGGTAACAGTTGGATTTTTCATGCTTTTGGTTCCTCTTTATTTTATCGTGAGTGGAAAATCTTCTTACGAGGAATATATTGTTTGAGGTGCAATTTGATATGCGTCTGTTCTTATTAATGATGATTACGTTTAATTAAATTACCAAGTAGTCCTTTCGGAAGAATGATATTATTTGACGTTCTTTTTAAACGATTCAGAAAAATCTAGATCTACATCGTCGTTTAAAAGTGCACCCTTTCCTCAAACCCTCTTATATAGAAAAGCAACATAATAGGAAGATCGTTAAGATCCTCGAAATCAGGGTTCGATGCGATCTGCAAAAAAGAAGAATATACAATGAAACCAGCAGCCCGACGGAGGTAGAGAAAATCCGTTACGTAGCCATCATGGGAGAACGTAACGACCGAGAAATCACGTACATTGCCCGGAACAATAAATTCTATTGGTCGTTAGACCCTCGAATTCACGCCAGGGGATCCCCTAATCTGACCTAACGCGGTAATGTCGTTACCTTGTTAAATAAATGTCACAGCAGGAGGGTCGCTCGGGGCTGGCCAGTCGATCTACAAAAGACCAACCCCTAAAAATTGGGCCAACGTCCGTGTCGCTCAAAATGGTGGACCTACGCGCCGATTGAGACAGAAGAATGGCACACAAAAGGAGTGACGTTTCGGCCGACTGCAATCTTCCTCGGGAATGGCCGATTGCAGCCTAAACCAGGCGGCTCGTTTGTCAAAAGTCCAGAGATAATCGGGTGTTGACGAAGTGGAATCGCTCGATCCTCCTCGCGACAGCTTTCATGGTTCACATTTCATGGACCTTCGTGGAGAACGCGGCTCATCCTAAGCGAAAAAAGCTCTCGAAGCGGGTAGAATATTTCAAATTATGATAATTCGTTAATTTTGTGGATGATCGTCCAGGAAGGATATCAGAAATAGGTAGACTACTACGTCACCCTCAGTTTTCTATTCAAACTTTAAGGAAATTCATTATGAATATTTTAGAAATAGCTGAAATTAAATATTTTCGTGAAATATTAAATATTTATTTTAATGCGGAAGTAATGAGGTACTTGTTGGGTAGGCTAGGTAGATTTGTAATTGTTTTCTGGTCTGTTTTAAACATTACGCCGTTACTAACCAACTCCAAATTGGTTTCTGAAAGTTTCTCAGCATTAGTTAACTATTTAAAAATAAGATTAAACCAATGTTTATTGCACGAATTTTCTCTACTACCTATTTCGTGTAGTTAATCGAGTTAGTTCCTGGAAAGCTCGTGTGCTGTGACTGTCCCAGTTGTAATTTATTGCCCTGTCTGTTGCACACTCTCTGCAACAGTCTCGATCGAAATTGCACACCCTTCTGTCGTAGAAAACTTGTGGAAAACCGCACGTAAATGTTTGGCGGAAGGCCTAAAAGTACCGAGGAAATACGCCATTGCGACGGCAAGCATCTTCCGTGACTGTCTCATCGCGAAAGGTATGTATTTCGTCGTTCCATATCGACGTTCGATCTCTCCATCAAATTTAACTGATTTTTATATTAAATGCACAAAAACTAATTGTCTGGACCAAGCAAAATCCTATCGAAGCACGAATACCATTCCTCGGACTTCTGATCAAAGTTTTATCAACAATTAGCATGAGTTGAATATTAAATTTAAAGGAACAAATCCATGAATAGTTCAGACCATTATAATTCATCTTCTTAAAACCATTATTCTCTAAAAGAGAACGTAAAAGGCATCGAGCGAATAAAAATATTTCCAAGCTCACCCGAGACTGCACTCCACGACCGAAAAATATAAACTCCAGCGAGAATATTAGATTATTCGAATATAATCTGAGGTCTCGAGCTCGTAGGCGGTGAGAAATTTCGAGGTTAAATTAAATCTCCAGTTGGCTCGTTTACCCGACACTCCGTTTCGCGATACACGGATATTCCACGCGAAGTTTTCATCTCGTCTCGTTTGTTGCGCCGAGGCTTTTCACTCTGTGAAAAGCAACGCGAAAAATAGTGCTGTTTTGCAACTCCATTGAGCGCGTGTTTTCAGTCAGCGACACTCGCCCGCGTCGATGGTTATCGGCGTCAACAGTTTCCACGGTTTCGAATAATAAACGCAATTCTTCGTCATCCGGTGAAGATGTTTATCCAAAATCTACGCAGCACCTGGTAACAGATGTCCGTTTCTGGTGCCAATGACAATCGAGATCCCTATCAGCGTCCTTTTTCCGGCTCCACGATTGATTCTCATTAGGTTTCGACTGGAGGAACGCTCTGGCGATGCCTAAACATTTATCGCTTCACACTCTAAAATAGCAAAGTGTTCTGGTGAGAGATTCATCAAACTCGAATGTTTCCAAGGGCCTCGTTTCACTAATTTTTCCATAGCAATCGCAGTGGACTCAAGAATCCTCGAATGCTTACTCCATTCACACCTCAGCCCCATCGCCATTCGAAGCTACGAAACGCCTAATGCGCGAGGCCTCGGTAGGACAATGTCCCCGCGACTTCCAGAGACCCCATCTTTATCGCGAAGCCCAGTCGCCGATCTCTATCGTTATTAATCGCTTCTAAGGGGCCCATTCCATCGCAACGAGCTTCGAATGGACGCGAAAGCGCCGCGGCAATTACGATAGTCAGGTGCGAACAGGGACACAATGAGGGCCGAAAGCCTGAGGTGGCTGACGGAAAGAAGACACAGGGTCCTCCTCGGAGTCGACAGGACGAGCTCAGCCCGCAGGAAAGCCATTAGCACCCGTATCGTTGCTCCTCGGAGTGGGTCTAGCCTTTAAGCGCCATTTTGCTTTTCAATTTTCAGCAATGCGCGGCCACCCCCGTCGCGAAAAGAATCGTCGGGGCCGCCACTGTCACTAATTCACCTCAGTGTTCTTTTCTGCGGGGTCTAATGCTACCTGGAGGCTACGCGGCCGTCAAAGCCAGGATATAATGCGCGAGCAGGGGCAGGGAAACAGGGAGGAGGACCGAGGGAAACGTGGAAGCCTACGCGCGACGCTCGGAAAAAACGACGCGGTTCACTCAACGCTGGATTAAGATATTATAGACCCCTGGGCTATACCCTGATTATTTATCACGGTATATATGCATCTAGGACCCCCTGTAACACAAGGAAAAAATTGCGACTGCGTTCGTAAAGCATAGCAAAAAGGGAATGAGAGTAATACTCCTCGAAGATATGGTTGTTGAGTTGAATGCCTTCGTCGTACTAAATTATGTTTTCGTTAACGTAAATTCAATGACTACTGTAATGGTTGATAACATAGGCGGTTGCTACTCGCGCGGGAGGTCTTGCTCCATTATTATAAATTTAAACGCAACCCATGAGCTGTGTCGCGAAAATTGTATTCACTGTACACTGACTACTGAACATATTAAAGAATGTTCACTTGAACTTGCATGTCTTATTTTACCATATTTACAAGATATACCGAGATTTGCATTGTAGTACTGCTCTCAACAAGAGATGCAGGCACTACTCTTTCTCCTGATTAAAAGCATACACTAAGCCTTCGATTCGACGCAGACTACTCGAGCTTTGACTCAGCACCGCCAATTTAGGATACTCCATCCAGCATACACAATTTAGGGTCCTCGTACTCCGAGTATTCGCGAATGAAATAACGTTTCCCTCGATCTCTGGGAGTCCTTCATCCGTCGAAGGCTCCTAAGGCTGTAGCCCCTGGAGGCCCACGCTTTAATCCGCCCCTGCGTTCACCCACACACGAGAAGCGTGACGCACGAGAGCGATAGAGTGAGATAGAACGAGCGAGAGGGCGGCGGGAAGAAATTTTTACAGCGCGACAATCCACAAGGTACGAGAAAATAATTGCAAGTTCCGTCAGCGACGACGGTGAGGGACGAGACGCGCGCTGAGGGACAGAGACGGACGGAGTTTCGAGCGGTTTTCTTGCCGCAGGAAGAAGCAGCCGAAGGGAAGGCGTGGGCGAGACAGAGACGGAGAGATCCAATTAAAAATATTACACATTACCCGCTACACCGCTAAAATGTATTTACTGTTTAAAAGCGGGAGAGACAGAGGGGGCCCACCCGCCCACGCACACGCGTAAACACACGCCGCGAGTCTCTCGCCGTGCAGAAACGCATTATGTGTGCACTCGCGTGTTACGGTCTTACTGCCTCCGGTGATGTGTGCACGCGCGTAGAATTACGCGACAGGCGATACCGAAAATATTATTAGGGGTGGCCCAAAAAATATCGCGCGTTTCCAATCCTTCGTACCATGAGAAGCTGACCACGCCACGAACAAGGTCCTTTTCGGTGATATAGTCTATCAAGGGGGAGTATTTTCTATCCAATTGACAACTTAGGCCGTCTGACGATGACTTCACGACAACATTGCGTTTCGCACATAGTCAGAAATAAGGGAACTGCCAATTTTCCTATCCCTGCGCCATCAATCGCGTTTCATTCACCAATTTTGGCGATTCTTAGCACTTCAACACGTTTTTTTTTAGAGAAATTTCGTGCTATCCGCCAATAAAAGTAATGGTATTTTCTATAAAGGCCCAATGAATGATCCGTTATTTTTCATTGAAAGAGTGGAACCATTTTGGTAGCGCGAACGCAATTAGGATAGCGAACGAAGGCGATCGCAGATCTTGTTTGACCAGAAGTGATTTCGTTTAATTGCTCGCAGGTGTCAGTTTTGAAAGGTTATCGTGTAGGTGCGCTTTCGTCGAGGTTGTGGTCGAAAGTAATGAAAACCCAAGCCGCGTACACAGTCGCCATTAATCCAATCCGAAGTAAAGTGAACTGGGAATACGATCCTCCTCGGAATCACGCTGCTTTAGAATTGTTTTCGTTCCTTTCCCGATATTGTATCGCGCGTACCGATGCGCATATGATAAATAATTCTTCTGGCTTTGTAGATTTATAGTGTCGTTGTTTTTTGTTCCCATTCGATCGCCAACTTTTGAGATATTTAAAATATCTAATGTAACGATGTCATTTTTATTTTCCTTTCCTTGGCTACAGGAACGTATTCAGTTTACTTTAAAAAATTAATGCTGATTAGTGCTCGAATTACAACATTCGTTACACGAAACAGTTCCTATCGCAACATTATGATACGCTCCCCAATCGATTCAAATGGTCCACGCATGAATCGCTAGATCGTGGCATCCGCGCATGGACACGCACGAATTCGCATTTACGTGGCTTGTAACGTCTCGTTAATGATGCAGAACATCAATCGAAGTGAGAATTAGACTGACCGTAATCGATAGTAGATTATACGTACCATTCGAGCATTAGGAAGTCGAAACAGCAGATACCAAACCGTGCAGCCATAATCTATTCACGGGTCGCAAACAGTGAAACGGCAAATTTCAGTGAAGAAAAATGAAGATTTTAGAATAGAAGACAAAGAATAAGAATGATTTTTTACGCGTTGTTCGTGGAATCAAAGTTGGAGCTTGAATTATAGAAGGGAATTCATCTGGGAAAAAGTTTGACTGCTCGAAGAAACAAATCTCTGGTTTTATTTGTTATCTATTACTCGGATAAAATATTGCCCATCTCCGAAGGAAGATGGAATTTGAAATTCTTCATTTTTCGCGACCCAATGTCCACGCGTACACGGTCTCGTGCTGCGGTGAACGCATGAGCCCGCATTTCACGTTCAAATGAGATTCCATTAACGGACACACGAGACAAATTAGGAAGATCAACTGGTCGACGCCGTAATTGATCACTGGGTATATTAATTACACCATTGGCGATGATATGAAGACGAAGAATCCTGCAGTAGTCAGTGATAGAGGAGGATCATCCCTCGCTGGAAAATTAATAGCAGAACACATTTTTCATTTTATTTACTTA
The DNA here is from genome assembly GCF_026225885.1 of Hylaeus anthracinus. Classification (NCBI taxonomy): domain Eukaryota; kingdom Metazoa; phylum Arthropoda; class Insecta; order Hymenoptera; family Colletidae; genus Hylaeus; species Hylaeus anthracinus. Next base: position 2,503,097 of record NW_026534330.1, on the reverse strand, counting down.
TTATTCCAACCAAATTTTCATCTCTCTCCTAAATTCTAAGAAGACAATATCGAAGCACAATTTTCCTCACAATTAAGCAACAGGATATCCAAACATCCGCCTAGGAATCGAGCTTTTTTACTGAGCGAAGAGATCGAGGAACCGCGCCGGAAGAGAGAGCGTGAGCAGGAAGACAGGATCACCGCGAGGAACCGAGGAATTAATCGCAAACCGAGTTGAGCTAATAAATCGATCCCGTTTTTTACCTCTCGGCGTCGAGCAGCTCGCGAGCCATTAAACGCCGAAACCGGAAGGACAGAAACAAACAACAGGAGCTGAATTTCAACATCAGGACTGTCAAAGAAAGAGGAACAAATCGAATCCGACGAAGCCAACGCGAACGATGGAGATTTCTGATGGTGGTTCGAAGGGACCTCGCCTCTGTTGTTTCACGACGTCGAGAGGATGGAATCGAGGACGAGTTCTCGATACGATCCTCGAAAGGGAACACCGTACCCTTCGTCCAGCCTGGTATCGGATCGATGGCCAGCGCCGATATTGAAGGTGACATGTTTTGAAACACACCCCTTTCACGGTTTCTATGAGCGTATTTAGGAGGCGGTTTCTTCCCACGTGCTGGCCCAAGAAGGGATATACGTGTCGTGTTACCCCCGGTATTCTCTTGCACCGCGAACCCTGGCTACCGGAAGAAATTTTGACCGCCGGAAACCCGAAACTTCGACGGATCCTTGATTCTCGATTTTCGTTTGGATCATCACCAATCGAAACCAAGCTCCACGATGACTGGAGGACCAGACAGTGAATTTCTCATGTAGAAACCTTGTGTTTTTTGCTGCTCGAACACAAAAGTGTCGATTGAACGAAATATATTAGCAGAAATAAATGATGCTAGTTATATAATTTCGAGAATTGTAATAAGTTTCAGTTAAATTTTTTAGACAGACAAGAAAAGACGAATTATTCACTCGTACAAAAAAATAAATGTTTGAATAATGGTTAATTAAGATACACTTACGCGTAGACACCAACTTGTTGTTTTTAAATAACAAACCAAACAATATTCTTCAATGGAAAAGATTGAGAAGTCGATGATTTCCTTGCAATGACAAATACGTCGATAGAAAGTGAAATAGTGATGCAGTTAGTCGAACCTCTGGATTTTCTCACTTGTTCGAAGCACACGTTCGCCTTCGAATCACAATGGTGTCCAAGAGCGGGGCCAATGAAACGCTATAGTGACATTTCGTCCGTTCCAATACGCTTCACGATGGTCGTGTGACCTGCCATGTATCTGAAGAGGTCCATTTAAACGTCCCTCGCATGTCCTTCGTCGTTGACATTACATATCCGGCCAGGTATCGTTTGAATAAGTTAATTAAAACAGGTACGGCTTTCAGTTTGGGCCAAAACAAAGGCGCTCACTGTCAAACCGAACCAAAATAAGAACCATTCAGGCGGCCGTGCTGCTTCGTGACACCCACACTTCGTTTCGAAGGGAAAGAGCCGCTTTTTGTCGGTGCGTGTCGACATTTATTATTTCCTTTAGTGTACAATCATCGAACTTGACGCGTGCAAGGACGTCTTTTCGACGATTTCTCCAGAAATCCTTTGTCCGTCTATATCGATTATTTCTAATAATTTAAATAATAACCACAGTTATTGCTTGATATTTGGGATAAACGAATCAATAACTACTCGTGGTCATTGCGAGCAATAAATTTAAGTAGAGGACATATTGTACACCGTACCTCTAGATTAAACATCAATCAATTCCTGCACGTTTCTTTAACAAATTAGCCAACCTGTCGACAGATTCATGGTCGAAACAGTATTTTCACCCACTGAGACAGCAATTGCCCGAAAGAAACTGTAGATTCGCACGTTTCCCTTGTCATCATCGTGATCAGAGCGGGTTCCAAGGCGCGCTTTCAATAGGAAACGCGTCTCTTCTGGCACACGCACGCCATTTTTGAAAGCGAGGTGAAGTGTTCCATGGGGTGTCGGCTTAAGACACTCCTTTTTGCATTAATTGAAAAAGCCTATGCCACGAGACGCGGCGACACATCAAAGAGAATGTTTTCGTTGCACCGTGGCGCTGTGCAAACGAAATAATAAACAACATCTCGTGCCCGTTTCTAATGGGATGGCTGTGGCTTGCCGCAAGAAACAAGTCGTCAAAGATTCCATCAGAGCGGAAAGTTTGTTTCGCGAACGCACGCCTTGAATCGACTATGTTTTTTACAGTTTCGTATGGATAATTGCAAAGTTACAGGAAATGCTACGTAAGCAGCCAGTTTTTTTTTAGAATTTATTTCACATTTTCCAGCAAGGCAGAGGTTCCTTCTAATATAGTTAATTAATTTTTGTACTGCATCAGAAATTCTTATCCCGAGTGTTTTTTACCTGACCGAATTCGTTTCTACAACCAAACCTTAAACAGCGAGGGATTTAATGGCATTGCTTGCCAAACAAGGGTGCTTTTATTACATTCCGTTCTAAATGAATAAATATTTTGATCTAGGATCGAGCACAGGCAAGCGTTAAACGCTCGAATGTTGACGAGAGCGTGCCTCGCCACGATTCTCATTATTTTTCTTGAGGCGTTTGCACCGCGTGTGTGTTTGAATTTTAATAGTTTTCCCGCTCCTCGGGTCGTGAGATTGAAGAATTGCGAACAACTTAAAAATTCCGGACTCCCAATAACTTTTGCGCTATGCGCACGAAAAATACACGTTGCTTGTTTTAGAAAATAGCTTCTCGAGATGTTGCCGGCACATTACACTGCGAGTAAATTAAAACAACTTATTCCAGAGAAGTTTTACGGAAACAACGCAATCCTCACGATTTTAGGTCTGTTTGTAATTAAGGCTTCGAATGATTGAATCGATCGATATCACTCTGCCCATAAATTAGATCCAAACAGGGGATATCAAACGCAATATCCAAAGTGGATTTTGGCAATCCTCCCCCTGTACCGAAGTATACTCGAGCAAGAGCGTTAAGCGTTTAAATCCATATCGCTCAGAAATCCTCCCCATCGTTAAGGGTGGACGATTAGAAAATTTCCGAAACCGCGTTCACCCGTCGTCGTGCCTCACCTGCCAGAAATTCGATAGGGACGAGGAATTTCTGGTCGGTAAACTGCCACGTTGGACAATAATCATCGAGAAAGCACAGAGGCTGTCGAGTGGGGTGGCAACAGGAGGAACGAATCGCGGCCCCGTGTGTCCGTCGGCGAAGAAAATTCGCGGGAGCACTTAGGACGTTGTCGAGGCTGCATCGGCGGGCAGCGTTCACAGCGAACCGTGAAGACAAGAGTGCGCGGAGTGGTAACGTGCAATCGAGATTCCTGGGTGTTTCGTCGTCTACGGGTGTCGCACACCCACGCAGCCAACGATGGGTGCACGTACACGCTTACACACGGTGACAGGCGTATATCCACATGTTTCAACGTGTCTCTGCATACATTATCTTTCCGTGGGGGTGACGGAGCGCGCCTCGCCAACCCCCTCGGCAGCGATCCGCAGCGCTGCCAAGCCTCCCCCTCCGTCGCGAGCCCCTTTTTCGCGGGGCGAGCACAGAAAAATGCGCGATATAAAAGGAAAAATTTTTCTTTGCCCTCTGATTGGCGGTTGCCGTGGCAACACCCGGGCCACCTCGGCCTCTAATTATTTCCAGACACTGAGAATCGAACGAGCTCTCCCACGAGCTGCCGGAATAGCCCGGCGCACACATTTTTCCGCCCGTATCCACCGTCACCGTTACCATCACCATCGCCACGTTGCTCCGCGGGGTGGTGGAGGGCGCGACCGCCGCCACCTCCCGTCGCCTCGCCCCTACGCCGCATCCCTCTCGCCCTCGTTGCTCTCGAGGGTGTTGATTGTTGATAGTCGTGCCACCACACCACCGGAAACGAGAGACAGAGGACGCGAAACCGAGGAAAAATCGGAACGGGGGCGGGTGGCCCAGCGAGCTGGTAGACGGGATAGAAGACGGTTAGGCGAAGGGGTTAGGTGGTCTTTAGCCGCGAATTAGGGAAAACAATCGGTAAGAGCAGCGAGATACGCGGCAGATGCGGATAATGGAACTTGGAACGCGTTAACAGAGCTGGACTTTCATGTTTGACGAGGTGGGTTAGTTGGACTTGGCTGGAATATCAGCGGTGACCATAGGGAGAAATTGGGAACACGTTACTTTTACTACTTTTCTGGAATTCGACGTGGTATAGACCTGAGCTCACGTTTACACAAACAAGGATAATTAAAAGTTGATGATACTAATCATTTTACTACGAAGAGCAAATTGCTGTCTTTCGCTCCTCATCATCGGTAAAGCTCATCAAACAGATCCAGTCTTGGACGTGAGGCTATTAATCGTTTGAATAATCTGTTCATTTAATTATGTACTTGGAGACTGTCCAAGCGATTAATAGCTTTGCGTCTGAAGCAAGATAATCCTCGCTGAAGGAGTCGATCTAGTTGATCCAAGACGCAACGCAGTAGTATTACTCTATGTACCAGAAAATTACTCACTGTACAACCACTACGTTTTTTATGATTTCTACTGTTTCCTTACTTCTCTTCTATCTTTCGCTCGAAAGACGATCCAAATTAATCCTCCGTTGCATAATCTGCCCATTAGGGAACTCGATGGAAACAACCTCTCTGTAAGGTAATTTCACCGAACCTGCGCATATTTCCTTACGAGAATGCCGCCTAATAGCTGTACAGACTCAGCCACACATTCGTTAACCCGTGACGATATAAATATTCACAAACAGAACGTGTTTGCGCAAACTTCCTTCAGCGCCAACAGGTCACTGACATGCGCTATTAAGCAACCGCGAACGTCGATGCGGAGAATGCCCAAAAAAGCAGACGAAGTAAGAAATTCAACGATTCCACCGATCCCATTTCTACTCGCGAATGTAGCAGAGACGAGGCTAGTGAACTGAAATTGAAACGTTCCGAGGCAACAACGAATTTCAATTCAGCAACAGCAACAACCACGCCCTCTAATCAAACGCAATTTCCCTCAGCCTCGGTATCGCGTCAAAGCGAGGCGGTTAAAAGTCCGCGTGCAGCATAGACGACTCGTAAGTGACAGAGAACTTTACACGCTGCATTTCCCGGTTCAAACATCAAAGCCTCGTCTCGTCGTCGGTCAAGTTGCAAACGCGGATGCAACGCTCGCTGCTGGAAAGTGTGATCGGGGAAACTCGTATTCCCCATATAAAAGGGACAACAAACCGAGGCTTTAATCGGTGGCAGATCTCGGGGAAGAAACGTACACTCGAACCACAAAATTGTCCTAGGAAAAGTCGACACGAAGGATTTCTGATCTTCGAGGAAAATGTATCTCGGGCTTGATTTACTTCGAGAGCAGGTTAAGGTACTGTATTTCGATGGTAGGAAGGATTGTTGGGTTCGATTGAAATTTGTACGTGTTGTTATCAAGTTGAGTACCTATAGAGATCTTGATATAAATAAACACCGTTGATTAATCCTAGAGTTCTGAAGCTGACCTGATATGATCTCAGACCAAGTTATTCTAGGGTCGAAAAATGTCCTTGCGTTTTCGTGGAGCGATTATGCGAGCTTCTTCCGTGTTTGCGAATCGCTTCGCTCTCCCAATATTCCCCTCGAGCGGCAACGAGGTAAACACCGTCAGTGAGTAAACGAAGTGCAACAACGACGTCGTTGTTTTCCTCGTGGCGTGTTCGATCGCTCCTACTCGAAACTGAAGAGAACACGAGTGCTAGAATTTGCAACGCAAGACGAACAGAAGAAGGAAAGTAGACAATGCAATTTTTCGAGACCTAGCGACGCAAAGTACGCTCATTGTGAATTGTGAAACTGGCGAATGGACGCGTCGCGATGCATCGCGAAATTCGCATCCAGGTAATTTCAGTCGTCCCTCGCAGCCAGAGCCACCCCGAAGCCACATTGTGCTGGAAGAATGTCGAAACGCGCGAATACGCGTTCCTCTTGCCGCGGGAAGCGTGGAAGAAAAGGCTTCTCGGCTTCTGGAAACGCGAGGACGATGGTTTTCATAGGCGACGCTAGTTAGGGTGCTTCTTTCTAGAGGGTGACGAGCACCCCCGACGTCTGACGGTCCCTGTTCTAAGGCTGGAGTCGCGGAACTTGCGGTTAGGTGAAAGATGTTGGCGGAAAATGATAAACGAGGCAGGATGTTGAATGAAAGAAACGTTAGGGGTTGAAATGACGCCTTGACGAGTTAACGTCGATCGACCTCAACAGTTGTAGCTTCGATCGTTTCGCGGGAGCCGGAAAACTTACTCTATGAAATTTCGAAAAAATTTTAGTGAAAATTTAAATGCTACTGAGTAGATACTACTTGTTGCGGTATGTACCACAACAATAAAAATAATGTCTGCTTTTGTAACATCGCGGTTGCAGCAGCAAAACACGAGATACCCATCGCTGCTAGCAGGTATCGAGTGTACCTACTATCCGTACGCGACACAACTATGGATTTTATTTTTTCCTGTCGCCTCATTCAGAAGATTTCACGCACAATAGGAACGATATAAACGTCCGATAACTCGAACAGGAGACCATAAATTCAGCGAACGATCCAACGCATTGTGTCCATGTCGCGCGTTTCCGTCGACTCGCGAGGAACCGCCGTGAAAAAACACGCGACTCGACACCGTCGCCAGAGACAATTTCGAATTCGAAAAGTATCCTGCAAACACGGCGGGTCAAGCCCACAATGAGCGTAGGCGTATGGGGTAGAGAAAGAGCAGGAGCCGGGAATTGAAGGGACGGTGAAAAGGCTGACAAGTCCAAGAGGCGCGGAGAGGCTCCGTTGCCTCGGGTTCTTCTCAAATTTCCAAACTCGATTCTTCGACAAATTAGCCCTGGGACATTGAGGAGGTGGCTGGCCCCGCTGACGGACCCGTTTTCAATTCGATTATTCGCGCCCGTGGGACGCTGGTCCCGCGTTTTTACGCGTCGGGACGCGTATGGCTCTCGAGTGGATCGATTGAAAGCGAACAGAGGGGGACGACGTGTCTCGAGCTTTTACCTGAGACAGTATCTTTGTGCATTTTGATGTGGACTCAATGGACTCCGAACACGGCAAACTCGAAGAATTTGGACACTCGAGATCGCGGTTTTCTGGTAGACTTGGGGACTGTTTTCTCAGCGAATCGTTTAGCGAGGGTTCAAGATGGGGACGGAATCTATTTAAAATACAATTTTAAGAACTATCGTGTCTCGGGTATTTTGATCCGTTACAGGGCGGTCTTGAATGACAAAATACAATGAAATGATTCTCTAATTATCTTATATATTTGAAGGTGTACAATGTCACTATTACAAACGACCACGTTAATAAATCGATCAACCATCGACTTGAAGATCGAAGTTTCATTTTACAATACAATCCAGACGAAATCTGGGAGTTATCCATAACTGGTTTCTGCGTTTCGTCCAGTCACAACGACACTCGATTCGACTAACGATCTTCGTCGCGACGAGAATTCTTTCGAGACGAATCGCTGAAGAAAGAAACGCGAAGCACCATCGTCGACGAAATCTACTCCTCAAAAATTGATAGAGAGCTTGGCACCGACGATGGAAATTTATAGGAATGCGCGTCGCGTCGACTCGATGTGTCGATGAGAAAATTGAGAAATTGGATTCCGACGCGCGACGTCGCTCGAAGGATACCTAAGCCATTTTCGGAGCCTCGCTAGAGCGGCCTCCTTTTATCAGATTTCTCGTTGCTCCATTACTTCGAGCTGGCTCGCAATTTATGTTTCTTTCCAGAGAAAAAACGATGATTTTGAACGAGAACGACGTTTAAGCCCAGAATACTCTTCCAATGATGCTACATTAACCTAGACGATATAACTGAAACCATTTTTTATAAAATGTTGTTGTTCTCGCGTCTTTCCCCGGAACTTCCTCCCCTGTTTTAGGACCTCTTCAAGTCTTCTCTTTCGCTTCCCGCATTAGTACCTTAGATACACATGTTTCTGAATTCTTAGTCATGTCTCAATCTCCAATTTTCCTAGGAATTCTTAGACGAAGCACCGCTACGCGTCGTGACAAGAATACGTAACGCGATAGCGTTAACGAAGCTGAAAGGCTCGGAGTCAAGCCGTTAATTGCAGTATCAAACTGTCCCTCTAACTGGCAATCCCGTTAAATCGAGTCCAGGAGGAAGTCGAGCGTTATCGGTAGTTGGCACGGCGAATACAATTAACAACCGAACGTTTCTGTAATCGTCCATGTAGCCAAGCGGAATCGGAATAAATTCGGCGGCGTCGAGCACTCCGAGTGCCTTCGCTAATGATTCCTCGACAGTCTGCTCCTTTTCGTGGGCTAAATATTCCCTCGCAGCGGTGAAAGTCTCCACGCGTTTCGCAATCGGTCGAAACGACACCAAAACAGGACGAAAATCGACGGCGGAAATCAAAGAAATTTGACCCAACGCAAAATCAACGCGATTAATTTGACGCCGTGTAACGAAGCGGGTTGTGCGTGTACAGTGTGGTTTTTTTTTCCTATATCTTTTATAATTTGTTCGTTTTAATTAATTTCCATGCAGCAAGACGACGCGACTATATACAATTCGTTACACTCGCCCGCATTATGCGACTCAAATAAGCATATAAATAATGAAGCCGTCGACGCGCGACAATTTAATTACAACGTTCGCGCAGATTTCTTCCCCCGAACTTACGTGTTCCTGGGCTGGAACCGTGCAGGTTCCATCAGTAATTACGACAAAGACGCACAAGTGCCGCTAATGAACTCTTCATTCCAGGCCCGGACTACAAAATGATTTACATCCTCGGCCGGAGGAGACGTAATTTTCTATCGAGATAAAGCTTCTCGTCTCCACGAGGACTCGAACGGCTCCGTTTGCACGCGAATCGCGACTCGCCCCTGAATAAACATCTTCGGATGAAACGATATTTACAGGAACGCGTTTGCGCGACGGGTTGTCCAATCATTCGTCCAGATTTTTCATTGTTTCGGGAGAAATTTTGACATAAATCTCTACGATTTTCACGTATTTCTTTACGAAATCGCATCGAGAGCAGTAGACGTTCTACGATATTTATATGATTGGAGGCTTCAAAAGTTGTACAGTATGAGACTTTGCTCAGAGATCGATGACTTGTTCGTAACGAGAAGAATAAAAATGAATTGTAGGAGTCTGTGATTATAGATCCTTGCGATTTTTAAGTGTGATGGCTGGAGTCACTCTGCTTTTGTTTATTTGATTTCATAGAGAGTAGTGTCGAATTGTTAATAATAAAATTAAAGTATTAATTCAAAATTATTATTTAGCCAGACGTCGAATACTACTTAAACTGCTGGCAGCCTGAGTGAACGAGTAGGCCTACCTGCCGACGGATCGCGGCTCCCGTCGCGCGGCAAACGATTCATCGGGCAAACTTTATTTCCTCCTTTCCAAACGCGGTACATCAAATTTATTCAAATTCGATTTCAAGATCGCGCCACGAAGAGCCTGGAATGTAACAGTGTTGGGAAAATCCTCGTTGAGAATTAAACGAACAAATGAAATTTTCCGATCGCAGCAACTCGAACGAAGGTACGCTCAACACTTCTTGTCCAAAAGTTTTTTATCTGTTCTGTTTGACAATTACACGATACAACAATCCTGAATTGCTCTTGAATTGTTGTTAGGAGAGAGCGAGTCTAACTTGATCGAAGGCTTGCGTTGAACAAACTGGAATTGGTGAGATATGATACGAGCTCTTATATTCATAAATTAAGTAATATTCAAGCTAAACAATAAGTGGTTGAATATTTAGAACTACAGACGTAACAAAATTTAATCGTTTAAGATACATGGTCGTTTCTACGATGATACTAAGTAACTTGTTTATAAACTAATATACGAATAAATTACTGGACTCACTCTGGTCCAGCCTGGTTCCACATTACTTCCAGCTACCTCGACAACAAGAAAATTTGTTTTTCCCCATCAGAACCTGTCCACGGAGTCGCACTTAACGATTCCCAGGATACGTTCGAGCGCGAATCGAGTTTCTAAAGTTCCCTGGCGCTCGATGGCAGACCCTTTTCCAAGCTGTTCGAAAAATTTTCATATTTACGACACATTCCATTATGTGTCATTGGAGAGTTCGGGCGGAGGCGTCCGCATTGAAGTCCCGGTGGACAAAAGTTGTGTGTCGTCGCGGACGTGTCCAAACATTGTCGAGCGCAGATGTCCTGCTCGGCTTTTTACAATAAGAACGACCATTCAGGCCGTTCGTAATGCGCCAACTTTTCGAAACGTCCAGAAAAATGTTTTACCCCTAGCGAAAAGGAGCGAGAGGAACCGAGTTCCAACGCGATTTGCCCAACATCGAGTTTACTTTGAACGAAACTATTGCTGCAATTGTAAACCAGATCTTTTAACGAAACACCGAAGACGAGTGACATTCTATTCGGAATAATTGACGACGAGTGAAGGTAACGCATAAGAATTTATTTGCTATGTTTGTTCGATGGAGCTGACGAATTTTTCGTTGATTAGTTCGAAATAATTCGGTGTATTAATGAAACTTTAATTTTTATTATCATTCGTTACTGAAAATTTCTATCTAGGTAAGAGTTTTGTTCCCCATTCGAAGAGAGGAAAAAAGAATAAGACCACCGAATAAAGAAAAAATCGTTAATGACGATTTCAAGGCGTGGTTTCCGATGCATTAAACTTCACTGGGAGTGTAGATCGAAATTTTATAATTCAGCATTAAGAGCTTGAAATAAATCAGTCTCGTAATTGTACTACAAATGGTTAACATACTTTAGATGATAAGAACTTTAAATAATCGATGCATCTTTATCGTGAGAAAGATGTTCGAAACTCGCGAGCCATCTAGAAACCCCCCTAACTCTGGAGTTACATGCTCGTATGAATTTTCATGTTCGGTTTAACGCTATAATCAGTATGAATCTATTGTGGATTTAACTATGTTTTACAAACAATCTGATTGCTCTGAATACTTGACAGTTTCTCACACCAGGGTGGGTACGTTAGGCAGTCTGTGATTTAGAAATTTGCCATTCAATTTGTACCTTATTGTTAGGGTACTTCAATGGTCATATCGTATGGTTATCTTCACCCGCAAAACATAATACTTACAAGTAGTATCGAGATCTAAGAAAAGCAAACAAGGCATGCTCCAACACTCGGAAGCTATTTTCAAAAGTTTCTTTGGCGACGAGACTTACTGCAGCCTTCGTGAACTGAACAAAGCATATTATCGTGAACGAATCAATTCGTAACGTTTATTAACCGAGGACTAAACATGTCCTCTCCAAACTGACTTCATCTTTGGACCTCTTCGTGTAATTCTCGTCTTACCGTGTAAGTTAAAAACAGATCTATACTTTAGTCGAGCACATTTCATGAGACATAATATGCTTCAGCTAACAAAGCCTACAGTCTGCCTCATTTCCCCCGAGATATTCCTAAAGCGAGTAAGATGCACAATGACTTTTTATTCCCCAAATCCCGTGAGAAAAGTATCCTGCGCGAAACACACCCCTTGAGAAAAAAAAAAAGACAAAACAAGAAGGAGAAGAGCAAACAGATGCCCAAAAACCAACCAGAAAACCAAAACAAAAAAAAAAAAAACAGAAAGACATACCGATGGAAGGATCCTCGTATCAGCCGTCGATCGATCTGACCCGTTCCCCCCTCGCGTGCTTCGTCCGTGCAAAGAAAAGAGATAAAGAGGGGCAGGGGGTAAGGAGGAAACGAGGCGATCGGTAGGAAGAAAAAAGCGAATAATCCCGCGTGTAAACTGCGTAACCTGACGCCACGCGCTGGTGGCAAAAAACTAAACGCAGAAAAGGCCCGAACTATTTCGAAAACCATGGCCAAGCGCGATCCCCAGCCTCCCTCTCTAACCGTCGCTCCATCTTCGTTAGGCGAGCGTCCCCCTCGTCGGTCGCGTCGTCTCGAATTGGTATTATACACCGCTGCACCCCTCTCGAACCGCGGCGATGCAGTTCGATTCACGTGTGTTTGCAGCGGCGTGCGTGCGCGCATCGATACAGATGCGTTAATGCAACGCAAGAGTGCGACGGGACGGAGGGCGAAGGGGATGGATGGAAGTGGTAAATTTCGACAGAAACGGAGGGGGCTGTGAGTTTGGGTGGTTGCAAAGGCAGAGAGGAGAGAAAGAACCGCGCTAAAAGTAGGCGGTGGGAGAGATTCTGGGCTCGTTGCGAGGGGGTAGGGAGGAGGGCAGAGAGCGGAAAAGAGAGAAGGATACGCGCGTCTGCAAAGGAGAAATCATTAAAAAAATCGGAAAACAAAGGAGAGGGGGCGTGCCTCCAGCCAAGATGGCCGTGCTGCCTGCCAGCCCGGAGGCAGGAGCTTTTAATTAATGCAAAAAAAGCGAGGGGTGCGGCGCGACGGGCGGGGGGCTGTGGCAGGCACAAGGGAGCCGGGAGAGTTCAGGAGCGCCTCCCGATTTCTCCAGCCCTCTCGCCCTACCCTCCTTTGGCCGCCCATTGGGCGAAAACCGCATCGGTTTTCGAGCCGAAAGTCGAAAGTACCGATCACTCTCGATGCTTCAAGTTCGACTCCGATACACACCTTGGAAGCGATCGACCGAGGACACCACGGCTCGCCAATAATAGTCACGGTTGGAAAGGGCTGGCCCTTTTTGCGCAGACTGTACCGTAATGGGGTAGATGTGTGCTTTGTGTGCACCAGCCCTTCGGGAGCGTTACATCGGGTGGGGATATACAAACAGGAGGTGGGGACAGTCGTAATAACTCTGGATAGAGACCCTGCGATGCCAGGGACTATCGTAGATTGGCGCCAGATTTTGGATAGAGGTTCCATCTTTTCTAAATGCCATCCCCCGATCGTCCAAAGATCGTCGATCATGCAGCCGTCGCGGGTTGGAGCTGCACCCTCTCGAGGATCGGAAGAATCGTTGCTTTGGATGCTGAGATAGTAGTATCCAAACTTTTTGGAAATTCTTAAAATAAGAAAATATGTCTGAGATACCTGAGAGTAGAGTTTGGCATATCGTAGGAAAAGTATACACTTCCACGGTTGTGGATCATGACCGTACACTTCTATCATCGCCTACACTTCTACCATTCGGTCACCCTGGGGTTTCCATGGAAATAGGGGGTTCTCCATTATAGAATTTTCTCGGGATCTCAAGGACTCGTAACCGAAAGAGTCTCGAAAGTGTGATGCTTCGATTATGTGTCAAACTGGATGTGTCTTCTATGTGGAAAACAGTTTTCCCAAAAATCTACAGATGCGTAACAGAGCGATATAATATTGTTTATAATATTTTTCTTATTATAATGAAGGAGAACGACAGGTTCCGCGCGTAGGTCGCGTCTCTTCGTATACAGGCACCCCGACGCCCGCGCAAAAATCAACATGGCAGGGAGGACGCAGAGATGGCGGCTCGCGGGCCGACTCTCTTCTCGTTTCGGTCTCCCTCGCGACCCTTCTGCGGCTGGCAAACCTGATTATCCGATTTAAATGCGAAATCGCGGATTTAAAGGGCCGAAAACTATGCACGGGTGCGAGTCGGAACGTAAATCGCCCCTAAATAACCACCTAACGAGCCGACTTACGCTTATTCTTCGTCGTCCACGGCTACGGTGACTTCGTCGGAGCCGGATGTCGCGAAACGACGCATTTCCATGGAGTTCGTTGGCCTAATACCACCGAGGGTGACATCTTCCGCTTCCAGGGAATGAAATTCAGAGATTATCCTTCGGTGAGGCTTTTTTCTTATGTATGAGTCGGAGATAAACGTTCTCCAGGTCGAGGGGGAGAATGTTTACCGCGGAGGGTGACGATGCAAAGAGGCTGGATACTTCAGGGATCGTGGCACGCCGTTTAGAAGCGATCATCTGAGCATAAACAATTCTCTATTGAGTCACGTGAGTGTTGTATTTTTTTTAAATTAAAGGTTGTTCTTTTGTGGAACAATAATAAAAGATAATCTGTTTAGGAAGATATTGTAAAATTTTTCAGTGAACTTCGCAGTGATTAATTCTGCAAATATCTGTATATTATCTGTAGTCTAATATCTGCAATGACGTGTTGTCTATGTATGCGTGCAAAGAAATGCAAAAGAATACAACTTTATTGTATCACTGAGAGATCTACAAACTAATCAGTGAATTTAATGCAGTTATTCTGTCAAGAAGTCTTATTTGAAAGCTCGCAAATTGTCAAGCGTAACAAATCGCCATCTCTTATCTTCCAGAATATATACCATCTATAGAAACTCGAAGAAGTTTAGTGCCATTTTTCTATGAATTAAAATGTTCAGGCTTCTCGGGAAAAAAGGTACATCGTTTACTAGGAAAAGAGTCTTTCGAAATGATCTCGAGATATGCCGAAATTGTTCTCGCAGTATCGACAAAAGTGCGTTTCTGCGAGAACCATGTCTCCCTCGGAGGCGTTCCGCCGTCCTCCATCTTTCTTTCCTTCCGGAGGAGAACGGAGCGTTCGCCGAATTGCGACCCTCGATTCTTGCATTTACCGTGGAACGCGCGGGGGTTGTTTTCACGTGACCATGTTCAATTACTTACCGAGCGTACGTCGGGTTCGACAAGGGAAAGGCAAGACTTCGCAAGGAAGGCGGCTGCGTCGAGGGTTGGTAGACCGGGGCCATTAGTAGAAAAATATTTTCCAAGGGGCCATTTCGAGTGCCACCAGCGTAAACCCTTTAGGGCTGCAACGGAACGAAGGGGGTCATAAATGACTTATGTGTTTCGATTTAAAGCTTAATGACAAAATGGCGACGACGAGGAAAACGTTGGGTAAACAATCGCAGCACTATCTTCTTCGGTACTCGGTACACGGTATTTTTGTACAGTGATAGTCTGTGGAAAATAGTTATTAAATTGACCAGAAAGTCTTTTCGTAAGATCTACAAAGCTACAGCAAACACTGAAAAAGTTTGTTCGCACCTTTTTCAAAATGCCGCAGTAAAAGCTAGACGATTCTTAAGTGATGTTCCTGTGCGTAAAGTTAACACCCTGCCAGCACTTAGAATATTATTTCTAATATAAATCTCTTTACAGTCATCGATGCATTTGATGTTGAAATAACAGTACCATCAAATTCTCTAAGTCTGAATATAGTGCGATAACGAAGGGATTGAAATAGACAAACCCACGTTGCCCTTGATAAATACCACCCATCCAAAAATCCCAGAAGACATTCGTCCAACTCAAAACGCAAACCAATCCTCAGAAAACAAATGATGGCCCATGCAAGAAACAGTATCCACACCCTCAGAAGTTCCCTATTCGCCAGAAGCACCGCTACTCGGATCTGTATTTATACCGCTTTATTCGCCCTCGACACCCCCGAGAAAGAAAGCACCAAGGCACCCTCTCTAAATTCTATTTTCCCGAAGAAGACCAATTTTAATATCGCCCAGAGCGTCAAGAAAACGCCTCAAAGCAAGTTGCTCGCGCGCTGCGAAAGTCGCGCGTTCTCAAGATGGCGACCACCGAGGCCTCGTCGCGGAGGGTGCAGAGCGACACCCACGGGGGTGGATAATCGAATGCGAAAACAGGGTGCTCGCGGTCGTTTCCGTACCGATGAAACTTTCAATAGTATCCACAATTGTCGCAGATACCATTAAACCTTAAACCCGTGAGTTCTGGCGACTCCCTCCACGACCCCAGTCACGGAAATAATAACGACCGGCGTACTTAACATATGCGCATAAATCTATTATGAAAATTCGCGTCCTTTGTACGAGCGTGTCTCGACATTTTTTATTTCGGACCCTAGCGTACATATGGAGCGTTCGTGGAATCCGAGGAGCGCATTAAACCACCGCGCCATCCATATGCCGTTGCGACTCTAATCGTAGCTATTATCGCGAACACGCCACGACAACCCCCTGATGCCACCCCTCCTTTTAACCCGCCATTCCATTCTTCTCGCGACGTATAACGTTAATGACCCGAGGCGCGCTACCACGGGGTAGAGAAATCATGACCGATGGAGGTTCTCGATATACATATACCCTCTCCCCGTTTATTTTTGTCTTTTTTCTCCCGTGTTTCACGCCCGATATCGCAGAGGTCGGTGATTCGCAGAGGGTGGGGAAGAATCCGCGGTCGAGGATCTTCCAGAGCAGTATTTCTTCGATTTTTCTGAGACTGACTCGTTTTATCATCCAGCACGTCAGAACCATACCGTGAGAATGCAATATTGCCCATTTAAATGTCACGAAATGGTCTTACGCGACCCCAAACCGAATCGAAATACCCAGATCTCCGCAGTTTCATTGAGTCTTCCATGTAACATCGTTCTACTTTTCTTCAAAGCTTTCCCTAGAACCACGATATCACCGAAGAAGGGCAGCGTCATTCCTGAAATTGCGTATCACCGCTGAATCGACGAAGAATCCTGTGACGTCGTCACGAGAAATCCGCAGGGGAGGACAACAAGGCGAAGGACGAGACGGATGAAGAGGTGGAGGAAGTGTTCGTTCGCGGGATATCGAAGAGTACAACACACAATTTTCTTCGAACCACTAGCTCGCTACAAAAGATGTCTTCTGGTTGTGACAAGCATTCAGTCGAAAGGTTGCCAGGGAAAAGCGTGCGGGAGGTAGTTCCTTGCGGAAGCGAAAGGACATCGGGAGGACAGCGCCGTTAGGATCCTCGGACGAGGGCACTTGACAATGGCCAGGACGAAACGACTTTTCCGCGTCGGACCTTTGACAACGGCTGGTTCTCGTTCGTATATATACCGCATCCCCCCGCCCATTTTATTCGCCCCGTCCGCCCTCATCGGGCTTTTATTCCAGCAGCGGGACTCGTTCGTGAAATTGCTGATAGAAATTTTAGCAATTTCCCAAATGGTTCCTTTCTTGTCGAGAAATCGAGCGGTCAATTAAGAGGGACGAGGCTTCCTACCCCAAAACTGAGCTGGGGAGCTTTCCGTAATTTTCCAGGAGCTGGAAGTTACATTCCAAGTATTTATATTCGTCTTCTATTCAAATCACTGGGATTTCGTCGATGCGACAAGTCATATCTGTTGATCCAGGAAACTAAAGACTACTCTCCTACCGATCACGTAATTGGATGTAGTATATTACTCGAGGAAATAAAATTGAGAAGTGCCAGGATCTAAAATATCGGGAATGGTAAATTCAAAGTGATCAGCTGATGGATATCGGCAACAGTAAGAAAATAATATTCTTACCAGTACCTAACAATAATATTTCATAATCGTTTACTACAAATTCCTCGCTACTTCGACCAATTTCGATGTGTACATGAAAAAAAACCATCATCAAAGAAGAGTATCCTATCCCAATTTGCGTTACGATTGCGTGTACGAAGCCAAGGAACTGTCGACGTCTAAGGAAGAAGATCGGCGTCGTCAAAAGCGTGGCGAAGAAAAATTGCCAGGGGGGGGAGGAGAGAAGGGAACTGTAATGGCTTTACTGTTTGCAGCCAACGGAGCATACAGCCATTTTCTATCAAGAGTTAGCTCGTTAGCGTTTAAGCGTAATTGCATCACTCGTAACCGGTGTGCCCTGAAGGGGCCCCAGGGTCGCCAGCAACGTCGCGTGAGTCATTTTGATTGGATCCAGAAATTAAGGGTGGCTAAAATGGCGGCCGCACGAAACTGCCGTTGGGGAGCATCCGGGCCACGACAATGCCCGTGAAATATTACGAACGTCTTGCAATTTTTATAATTGCAACGAGCTAACGAGTGAGCTAGCGACCCGTCGAAGACACGGTCTCATCGTTTTTAATTTATAATTGTCGCTGATTCCGACGACACCGTTTCACCCGTTATTTTCGCAGTCCCGATACGGCCCGCCGGGAATAATTATGCAACAATTATGGATTTCAAGGACGAACGACCGTTTCCCAAAGTCGAATAATCGAAACACGATAGCTGGCCGATCGATCATTTTATTATGAATTCAGTTTAGACTTACCAGTTTTGGGACAACTCGATGGGACCGTGAAATCGCCGATACTAGACAATACTAACGGTTAGCGAAACTCGTTAAAAGACGTACATTCAAAGGAATATATTATTGCCCATTCTCGACTCGTTCTCTGAACCCCTAACATCTTATCCACCCTTACAAACCGAAAGAAGAAACGATTTTTACGATAACGACGCGCTATACCGACAATTTTAACCTGAAAAACGAAGATGGAAGTTGACAACGAATTTTCCTGTAATATATCCCCAAGGAAGAAAGAAGCCAACGAAGCAGGTCACAAATGAATTTAATACAGTCCGAGAGCTTGTCCCGCTGGCGGATAATCGTGTTCCCGAGTAATTCTCGAATTCAATAAGGAAATCGATCGATGATTGTTAATCAAATGAACGTTAAGTTAAGAAGCAACGAGAGGGGAAGGGCAGGGAATAGAGCGAAAGAAGACAAGACGTCGAGGATTCCAGAGCTACCAACAAGATATCCTGGTATTTTATCTCATTCGATTATCGGCACACGGACTCCTGGCATTATCGAATTTATTATCAATTTTCAGGGACGGCAATTTCCCGCGGCAACCAAGCCACGGCGGCTGCCAGTGATTCCCACCCTTTTTCAACCGGGGGACTCCATTTCTATCTCCAGTCGACCGGAAGTCTCGCGCGAATGGCTGCTCAGCCATTTCCGCACGAAGAAGAAATCAAATGAGCGAACGATGGAACCCGCCGGGTATCGGGTAGGGGGTGTTAGGGTGATGTACTAAAAAGATAGGCCCGAAGGAAGGGATAAGGGTTCCCTTCGGCGCTCTCACCGTACCCTTCCAATAATTTTAGAGAATGTTTCACCGTTTCTACTCCCTCCGTCTCGTCTTTTTCTTCTTCCCTTACTTTTGCACTTACCCCTTCCTCGGTCCACGTGACGCGTTACGTGTCCGTTAAAGCGAGAAATCCTTTTCCTGGTCGTTAAGGATAAACGCCTACGCTCCGTCTCGTCCTTTCCCTGCTCGACGTGACGTTCTCCATGCGGCGGTGTCGTCGAAGAAGAAAGGAATCTTCAGGATCATCCTGTAACTTCGATTTGGGGTGTGTTTTCAGTTTGCCGGATTTTAATTTGATGCTTCGAGCAACTTTATTCTCAGAGCGAATCGATTTCTGCTAATATCCACGTGCAATTTCCATTTATAGACTAGAAAAGGAACGCGTTTGTATTATTTCACCAATGCTTAATCTGTGAACTCCCTGCATTAACTTGTGAACACGCGAATAACCAGAAAATAATTTCTTAAAACTAGCAAATAAAGGTAAATTAGTGAAATTCATTCATTTGGAAAACGAAATGCAACAGTGACGTGGAAATATTTGTCTTTTCGTTTCCTTGCTCCTTTTTGCTGACCAAAAGTCCAGTGGAACGTGCTTCGGTAATTTCCTCGTTCCACGTCGAGCACGATACGAACATAGTTGTCCAACTAGGATATCCTCGTCTAACAACAAGCTGGAATAAGCTACTCCCAACTAACTTTAACGAGAATATCACGCGAACGCGTTTAATAAAAGTCATTAGAGCAGACCGAAGTTAAGTTGCTCCTCGTTTATTGTCGCTTAAATACAATTAAGGAACTTCACGTAGCGCGAAGTTGGAGTAAAATTGCTTTATTTGCTACGAGTGTCATTTATCTGCAGAGGGCTCTCCGCTAGTTCATATCGTTAGAAATGAAGAATAAACTCTATTTAGAGACGGATAAACGAGAAACAGTTCAACCCGATGTTGTACCAGTAAATTGCGAAGACAGTTACATTTACTTTCTGTAGAAAACGTAAGAGTTAATTTCCAATCAATTGTTTTCTAAAACTTGTGCTACCGTTATAACTGATGATTGGCGAATGTTCACTATATCGTATCTTAGTTATATATCAATGCTGTTGCAAGGTTTATCAACAAAGTCGGTGCTGATTTTTTCTTTCCATTAATGCTTCGTGTATTAGAAACAATTTTATTCACTTCGCACAGCCAGACTCAACGCAAGTTTTACAGTAGTACTCGCTCGACTAGAAATTCAGGTCCTGATATAAGAAACTTACCCCGACAGTAAAGAATAACATCTCGAGAGGTAGGACACGTTGCAGCCGCGAAATTTATGTGCATCGCGAGACAGGGAGGGAGAGGATATCAAGAAAAGGCAAAAGTGAAGCTCACCGCGATCATTGAACTCAATCACAATCGATGCTATCACCCCGGAGCAACCCGTTGAATAACGATCCGTCACGATTCCGCGACAGACCGAAAAAAGCCCCGAACAAAATACCTTCCTAATCCATTACCGTGCATAGCGTCTCGCTTCAGTCGTAGCCGTCAGATAGGCCAGGGCCTATCGTTTGCTCGCTCGCGTCCTCTGTGCATCTCTCATCGTCGACGGTATTATCGGAAACCGTCAGGAAGAAGCTCGTCTCCCTTCCACCGTCTTCCTTCCTCCCTATCTAGTCGAGTTACGAACTACCATGAGAGGAAAATGAGAATGCGAATGGTCGACGCACGGTACCCGCGTACACAGGTGGATAAGTGCGCGTGAATGACACACGTGCGCGGAAAAAGGGGGTGGGTTTTCGCGTAATGCCTCGCGAAGAGGAAACAGGAGGGGTAGGTTGATCGCGGGAAAGGACGACACACGGGAGGGCCAAGGGGGAGAATGAAAAAGGCCTAGTCGGAGCGAGATAGCGCGAGGGGTGGGGGGTTGGACGAGATGTGTGCGTTGCAGCAGGAATAGGGAATAGGAATATGAATATTCCCGGTGTTGGCACAGCCCGCGGGATGATATATTCAGGGGCGAGTCACCCCGCCCGCGGAAAAAAAGTCGACAATCCACCGAGGGGTTGCGATTTAAATGCAGTCCGCGGCGATTGGCGAAGCCGCGGGGTGGTGGGCGTGGCCGACGTGCCTTATGATTTTATATGTAGCCTCTTGATAGCTCCAGCTGCCCTCCCTCGCCCCTCTACCATCGACTATCCGGCACCCGTTCACCCCATCCCCTCACCCCTCACGGCAGGCCTCTTCCTCCCCCCACGACGAAACGGGCTGCATCCGCGTTCGAATGCATAAAATACACGTAAGTGCGAACTCTTTCTCTCTCGCTCGCTCCATCCCGACTCGAGTGTAACGCGCATAATAGACGAAGAAAAGACCGTGAGCCTCCCTCTGTACGTCCACGAGAGGGAAAATGGAAAAATGTTTTTCCATTTCACCCTCGCGATGGTACGCTTCTTCCTTGACGGCGCTTCGAGGAACACGTGACTTAACACCCCACCCCTTCGCCCCGAGGGTCAGTTCTTTTCGGACGTCCATGCAGACGGACTTCGATTTTATGGTTCTTTCGATGAATCCGCGTTACGAGATATTGGGTGTAAAGTCAAGGCTCTGTCTTAGTCCTGAGAAGACAGGAAAAGGATCTAAGAAACCACGAAGAAGGAGACCGACAGAAATGGTGAAAAACAAGAGACTAACGATTTACAAGGATCATTGGACGTTGTCACTCTTAATCAAAATATTCAATTTCAAACGTTCAGTTTTAATGTAGTCCTGCTGCCTGGTTAGACTTATTGTTAACATAATAATAAGCGAAACGGTCTGTGTCGATCGTTGTAGTAGGCGATTCGATCGTTCAATCAAGAAACCAAGAAGGTTGTTTTCTGCTTGAAAAATCAATCTACCATTTTTAAGAGGCTTTTCTATTAATACCATCGTTGACACCAAAATGGTAATCGAGCTTCGCGATCTCCTTCCAACGAGACACATTCAAGAGTTCCGTTCGCCAATCGTTCGAGCCACATCCTGGCCATTAACAAACGTATAATCACTCGACCAGAGAACGATGTAATACCGTAATGAATTTTCCATCGCGGAGGGCTTCTCTTTCACCTCAGTACCAGCGATGTAATCTCGTTCCAGATAACACGGAGGAAGCCTCGTCCACGTGGCTTCGTCGCCCGATGCAGATTGCAGGCTGAGGATTAATAGATAGCAGGCGTCGAAGGGCCCTCTTGCTTCTTGCGTTTAGCTGTTTCAGCACATTAATATTCATACGGCCCTGCGTTCCCTGCACCGATCTTCCTCGGGCCGCCCGACCCTCTCCGGATCTCCTCTCTCCTTCAGCCCTGGCAACGCCCCGAGAAACCCACACCGTACGACTGTCGATGCAACTGCATTTTTTGAAATTCAAGGGAATACGATGGTCGATCATGCGAGGTGTACAAACATTTTTCCCTCCTAGGTCGCGATACGCAAAATCGCTGGTCTGTCGAAAATAGGGGCTGCGCGAGGACGAATCTCGAGGACCTTCCAACGCTCGCGGGATCGAGCGATCGTTTCAAGGATCCGAAGCGGGGATAGACACCGTTCCTGTATGGAGAAAGGATTTCAGAAGAACGCGATACTCATCGAATAGAAGTTTGAATTAAAAATCTAAGGAAATTTAAGGAAATCCAAAGGTATATCGTGTTTATTTGTTCGAGTCCATACTCAAAATATAAAATGTAGAGATTAGCAATAGTTTCCTAATTTTTCGAGATTGCAGGAAAGACTCTTTCGGTGAACCGAAAAAAAGATCCACGTTATTTCATGTATGATTAACTTCGACACACGTCTACGTTTGAAAGACAATTTTAGAGTAACTACAGTTACCTAGGGGGTCGAGTAGATAAGTTTGGAGCAGAGCGAAGACTATGACAGGCCGAACGTGTCCTAAGAAACACTGAAGCCACTATAGCAAGCGTTCGGAGGAAAGGTCCGTAACCGCGGAAACTTCCCTCCTTTGCATTCTTCAGACACCACCTCTTGGCGAGTGAGGGGAAGCAGGGTCGAAAGGAGTGATACTAGCTTAACTAGCGTGCTTTCATGTATGGCACTACATGTGTCGAGGCCACTAGAGCAGAAGTGCCAGAAGATTCTCCGGGTTTGTTAGCAGAGGCCTGTTGCATCTTGGCTAGCCTCGGGCCACGCTGAAAAATCTCTGGAAAGCAGGGCTCGCAAGGGGCGAAGAAAATGCCGAGAAGTGCCAAAAGCGACAGACTACTTCCTTCCCACTCGAGACACGTGTCGTCCAAGATTTTAAACCGCGATACTAACGGATGTTGAACGACCTGGCCTGCCTCGTTTCTTACTGGGGTTCTGGAAAGCTGATACGGCACTCTTTTGTTGAGCAATTGTCACGACGAACGGGAAAACGAAATGTTTAGTTTCGTCTGTGATTGTTTTGCGAAACGAAAAGTTGATCTTCTGTATGGGGGAGACATTCCCCCAATCAAACTTAAGGGAACACTTCCATTTCCTCTAACAGTTACCGCATTGCTTCAACGACCACAGCGAAGAAGCTTCCAGGCTTCCAATAAAGAAAAGCAAGTCACGAATTTTTTCGCGAGTCCTTAAACAAACCTCCCGTGCCCTTGCAGTGATATCGAAGTGTCGTATTGTTCTAACGATACGCCATCGCACAAAGGCGTCTTTCAGCGAGTGCCTCGGACAATTTGCTCATCGAC
The DNA here is from genome assembly GCF_026225885.1 of Hylaeus anthracinus. Classification (NCBI taxonomy): domain Eukaryota; kingdom Metazoa; phylum Arthropoda; class Insecta; order Hymenoptera; family Colletidae; genus Hylaeus; species Hylaeus anthracinus. The sequence goes on along the minus strand of NW_026534330.1, from coordinate 2,479,577 downwards.
CGAATAATAAAAAAGCTGTATCATGCGGCAATGCACGAAACTTCTCTTCGTTCCGTGGGACTATTCAAACGTCTTCCACTTTCTAATCCTCCGTCGAGAGTCGAAGAATCCTTCGAAGATTGGAAACAGGAAGAGAGGATCGGTTGGCTGGCAACTCCCGCTCTCTTTCAAATGACCAATCAAGTAGTCAGCCGTAATGATGTCTAGCCAGACTTGTTATGAGCCATCGGCGCTGCTCTCACGCCTTCATCGCGTCGGGGATCGATCAGATTCGAACGCTCCTCGATTCTGAGACGTTCATTCGCCTTCCATATGTCTTCGACGACGAACTTGACGAGACGTTGACAGTGGAAATTACAATTATAACAGAATTGACTGTGAGATTTTAGAACTACCTTCCAACAATCGAATCATCGGCCATTTTAAATGCCCTTACTTCTTTCCAAAGCCAACGTACCAACAAAGTCCTTACCAGCTCTCTTCTTTCAAATTTCTCAATTCTAAGCAATAAAACCTTCGACATTCACCTACACTAAAAAAATGGAACAAATTTACGCAGTAACTGATCACCCACCAGAGGCATCGTTTCATCCACCTCGACGTCTCGGGATCAGTCATCAAAGGGTTAAACGACGTTCACCGAAAACTCGTTGCGAAGGGATGACGGGGGTCAAGGGAGGGGTGGTGGGTGACGAAACGAGGGTGGAATCGAGGAAAACGAGGATCGTTTCGGTGCACTCGCGCGTCTTTTTCCTCGACGAACGAGCCCCGAACGAGTGGTGGCTTGCTGGATCGCACCTGGCCCTGGAACTTTGATCTTTGGACAAACATGGCTGCTGTAATTTCGTCGTTAAGGGGGCGTGGCACGTGTGATACCATCGTGACGTCGACCGGGGGTCGCGCAAACAAGAAACGCCGACTCCTCGGGGGTTCCCTACACCCCTGAAGAGGAGGAACGGTTTCGTGCACAGGGGCGAAACAGACGTCCCCGTTGTGTTGGTGGAATGAAGCAGTGGCTGGACGGGGGCGTAGGTTGGTACCTGCTCGCGGGCGAGCATAATTATTTCTTAGCGGTGGCGCGCAGGGCCCATTGCTGCAATTAAAATGCCGAAGAGAAAAGAACGAGATGCGATAATGAGAGCGTTCCGGGGTGGCGCGCGACGTCCCATTAGATATTTCGATGTGTAGCCACGGGAAAATAAACCGAAATCGTTACGCGAATCATTATGGCCGGTTCTTTTTATGGGCAACCCGTTGCTGTGTGTTTGTGTGTGTATGTGCGTGGGTTCGATGGGCGCAATGAGAATAATATCGCGGCTTCGGGACGCCGGGCTCCTTCCCTTCTCGCTCGACGGTTCGTGAAATGCCCGAAACGAGAACTAAATGCGTTACTCTTTTTCTATTTTTCTTCACCGCTTAGGTTTCCCTGTTTTTATTCTTTTCCCTTGGCCACCTAGTGGGCGTGGCAGGGGGTTGTCGATTACTCTCGGTTGTTTGCAACAAATGTAACGAGGAAGCGATCGAAGGACTGGAAATGACGTTTTTGTCGTGTGGCACGGATTGAGTATTTATCAACCTGAAATGAGACATGGATCAACTGCGAAAATTATTCTTTAACGTGTACGAATCTCATATATATGGATAATTGATCAATTGCTATACGTTCTTTGGAGTTGAATATTCATTGCTATCATTTCATTATTAATACTCAAGTGACCAGTAGTCTACGCGAGATGTGACTTATTGTTACGTTTTGGTATTAATTCAGAGCTTCTTCTACTGAACTGTAATTTAAAACAAATCTGACAGCTCGATCAATACAGTTCATACTGTCGCGAGTAAAGTTTCGACGACACATTTATTAAAAGGACATCAATAGTCTGAAGTTAGAGGGATGAAACGAATACTTCGGCGACTCGGTGTACGTAAGGGAAGAGGTCATGGTCATCGTACAGAATTATTCGCATTCTGATTTCCGCGTGGATTTCGCGCTGTCTGCAAGCGACTGGCGCATTTCGAGGGACGAATTTGCGCACAAACGAGGGCGATGGTTTAATAAACGAAGAATCGTGACTGTCGAGGAATCAGGCATCGAATGATTCGAACGTATCCGAGCCCGGAGGCGCTTATGGGAACGCGTTGTCTCCGAATAGGGCCAATCGCGTGGACGGAAGGACTGCGACTGTTGCCGTATCGCAGTCGAGCCTTAATTGGATCGTATAATGAGCGAATGACGTGACGACCTATGGCCAATGCAGGACGTGCTCAGACCGAGATTTGACACGGATGGCAAATCAGGCCAATTTGCGGGCGGATTTTCACCCCTGTCGAGCGGAAAACTCGTCGACGCACTAGTATTCGAGTTGAAAAATTCTTGATGCATGTTGTGTTCTGGAATAAGCCCTAAAAATACTCGAATAAGAAGAAGAATGTTGACTGACTCGTGGGGACATAATTGTGATTTGATTTCTCTGTAGTTGAAGTGGACATATCATTCAACAATCGATGTAAGGAAAGTTAGCAGGATTATACATATTTTTGAATGTTCGGGCGAATCACTGGACACCAACTTTCGTACATTTTGAATTGAAAGCAGCTCTAGACTTCAGGAACTGCGTAAGTCCAAAGAGGGTTGAAATTTCGAGCCACAGGAATGCTTCCGTCCCTTGTATTCAATCCCAGCCAAAGGTAAAAAGGACGTCGGGACTCGCGGGCAGAAACTCATAAGTATTTCGTCCCCAGGGTGGTTTACACACCGAATTGGCATAATCTCTCAAATGTCTCGTTTCCAAGGATCGCGCGATGTCGTTACGAGGAGGAACGCGAAGACGCGCGCGGATGCGGAGGCGTTCGCTCGGCTGCGCGCGTGAAAATCCCTGTCTTCCACGTACACCAAAACGTCTCCCTGTGCGCGAGAGGGTTTCCCTGTGACGGTGTGCAAAGTCGACGAAGCTCCGTGGAAAAGCGATCCTTAAAGTTTAATATTTAACGAGGGCTCGCTCTCTCCTTTCGTCGGCGTAGTCGTCGGTCGCGCTACTCCGCGATCAGCCCGTCGAAAAAGTCGTATTACGTAATTCCTTTTGAAGGCGTATCCGGTGCACCATTAAGGGCAGCCTCCTCGAACTTTGATAGAACTCCAGAATATATTCACCTTTGGTGCCGCGCGTTAAAGGGCCGATTCTACCCGCGAGCCTGCACCGCCGATCAAAGGATTAACCCGCTCCGATTTCACCTGGCGCGGTCCAACGCGTGTTTTTTCACGGAAAAACGGAAGGAAAACTCGCCTCCGCGACCTGAAACGAACCTCGAGCGCGGGGGAACACGGGGATGGTTTTATTGCGCCTCGAGGAATGGTTTTCTAAACGAAGGCGTGTACACAGAGAGTCCCAGGACGGTGGAGACCCCTATTACGCAGAGTTCTTGCCGTGGATTCGTGGAACGCGAAGACAAAATTGAGCCAAGGTTCGTAGAGTACGGTAAAAGGGATTCTGTGTCACACTGTGTGCTTGGGTTCGAAAAATAGAGATCTTTGGACGTGTGGAATTTATTGTAAATGTGTTAGCTACGCTAGAGTTGTTTGTTACTTAATGTAAATCCAAAAATAAAGTTACATTTGAAGAGATTCTATGTTATTATTTGTAAATCATCGCTGAAGCATTAATAGAGATCATTAAGAAGGAAGATACAGACGCGAAGATTGGAAAGAATAAAATAGGAAGACATGCGAATAGAATTTGAAAACGTATATCTCATTCGTACGACAAAAGAAAATTAGAGTTCGTCACCTTTTAAACTATTTCCGTGTCTACCATTTAACAAAGCGCGTTACGTCTAGTAATTTCGCGTTTTAAATCGCGAGAAAATTCGGCGCACGGTCATCTCTATGCGCAACTGTTAAAAGCGAGCTATTAAAGCAATTTCACGTTCATTCTCGTGAAAAAGCGCGCGCTAAAGTGTTTATAATAACTCGATAATTCCAGCCGAACGTGATGGATGATCGATGCGACAGGGAGTTGTCTTGTTTTTTCAGCGTATTATATTTTTCCCGTTGTTCTTTACTTATTCTTACGTGAAAAGACTTGAATTCATAGCAAAATTATTTCCTCACCCATATGACAACAATGTACAAATTACAAAAATACCGAGAGTGATTTCAACGATGTTCCAAACACTGAAAATATTTAAAAATATGTCCTATTAACGAGGAGGCGTGTTAAAATAAATAAAATTAAATATTCGTTTGCCAATTCATAGAAAGGCTGCGATCGTAATTTTTATTTCAGTGGTGGTTTGCGCTCGCGATGCGGAAGCGTGTGTCCTGCGAGTGCTTCCGGGCACAAAGGGTGTGCCTGTAATTTGACGTGTATTGTAAAGCCCCGTGCAACGGCGTCGCGGCGCCGATCTTCGCGACGCGACGAGTGCAGACCTAGAGTGCGCAAAATGGAGAGAAAGCTCGCGAGGACCTCGGGGAATATTATTCTCCTCTGCAGGGGTGGAAAAAGAATTGACCGGAGTTCAGTTCGATCCCCGACGCGCAGACGGCAGCACGTTCAGAATTACCGACTAGACGCATGCTGCCATCTATTGCTCGACTCGTGAACCTCGAAATTCACTAGAGATTTTGGAAAAAAGAACTAGATTTTCGAAACTAACGCTCGCCATTGACAGACAGCCATTATTAAAGGATAGATCTGACCCAAGGTCAAGTTTGGGGGGTTGTTCGAGGCTTTGTAAACGTGTCCAATGACTCCCGTCAAGATGGTTCTCTGGTTAAAGTAGTCGGGATACTTTAGGTATAGGTAAACAGAGAATAGAATGTCTAGGTACTCGCTGTCCACCAAGTACACCAAGATACGGTCGCCTAAACTACTCCCCAGATTCAACAGTTGGAAGCAGACAATCCAAAATGTAGGTTTTCGCGTTACTTTGTCCAACCTCTGCACATTCTTGCCACGGCCCTCCCTGAATCATCCTATTTCTCACTCCCCCGAAGAGAATGCGCTTCCTCGGGTCATTTAGATGCATTTAACGCGACGCATCTATCCAGAGAACTAGAATGAGATACCATGGCGCCGGTCACAGCATTGTGAGAAGCTCGAGTGGCCGTGGATACTCGAGGGCTCATGGAACGGAGATTAAGAGAAGGACTACCAGTTAGAGGCGATGACTGGCTGACTTTTTTGAGAGCCAGAAATTATCTTGTCGTCTTCCTGACGAGCCCTGGGTGGTCCACGTTCCTTAATTCCGAACAGCCACGAAACACTGCTAACCGTTAATAAATGTTTAAATTGTTGTGCACGGATTATAGTTACTTCCGTCGAGCATCGAGGACATAAATTAACCTGAATAGTTTTCGCGAGAGAGATCTTTTTCTCAAACATTCAACATCGACGCGGGGATTTTCTTCTTGGCTCAATATTCGATTTACTCGGAACGTTTACCTCGCAGCTTTTCAAAACAATTCGAAGTCTTGATTACGCGAGAAACAAAGTGGAGAACGAATTGATGCTTCAGTTAACAGGTCGAGCGAGGACCGAAGTCAACTGACAACACGTTGCAATGAAGTTTTCGATCATCGTTTTAGCTCGGTCTAATTGCTTTCTCGCGATAATCGCCTTTCAATACTGGTTATTTCGGTACTGTGTAAATCCAGCGTCGAATTTTCAATGTTTTAAGCACTGTTGCGGCTGCAACACTGTCTACGTTTAAATTTCAGACCTGATAGAAGAAGAATTCTATTATTTTCGTGAAGCTTAGTTGCCCACCTGGAAGAAGACATTCTTCGATCTTCTATTTAAAATTACAGTTAAGATTCTAATACGTGGTATCAGAGTTTCCTCTAGTTTCCAAAACAAATATAATATTATTACCTACATAAGTCTAAAAGTATTTTCCTTTTTCTTAATCTTAAAGGTTCAGTTTCGTGGTCGATCAGTTTATTGGCGAATTCGTTAGGATGACAAACAGCTTTCGTATTTTGTTTGAGAATATTCGACGATTCTCAGCGTACCTTAATAAAGAAGGAATTTGAATCGTCGATTTCTGGCCTGGAAAATAATGACGGAACTCGGAGAAGGACCAGTAGCCCGATTTCGTGAAGAACCTTCTTCGAAAAAGGGAAGGAGAGTTTCAGATCCCGTCTAATTCAAGGCTTCATTTAATTTCCTCGCCCGCCAGGTCATTTGACATCGAGGAGACGAACGATCCAGCGATAGATCCCACCGTGATATCCAATTTCGAAATATAAGCTGAGCGAAATTAGACAACAAAGAAACGCTTCGCAATTCGAAATCAGCCTATTACTTTCGCTTAGATTCGCGCGGAAATTGTTACCACTTCGCGAGCAAATTTGTCACTAATTTAACTTCCATCGAGGCGAGATCACCGTGACGCAATTCCACAGCTGGCAATCGAGTTTTCGTTGCATCATAGTTGCGCAAAGCGACACGAACGGGAAGAGAACTAATCGCCGAGCGTTGTAGAAGTTGCGACTGCTCCAAATTCGTCTTTGTTTGATAAACACGTGCACAGAGAGATAGCACAATGGCAAGAGGAACTTCGTTTGACCTGAAACACGTGAACCATCCTCGTTTCGAGTAGAGATAGGAAAAATTTGCATCTGGATACAGTTCGTACAATGAATTACAGATAAACAATTAAGGACTGGACGTAAATTGGATTGAAATAAATTTTGGAGTATTACAGTGTTTTACAGTCCACATTCTTCACATTTTTTTATGAAATAATTTCACACTTCTAGAATTCTATTACAGATCCTGCTACTGTTCTAAACACTGTTACACTATATATATATATATCTCAAGTCCTGCATTCGTTAATATTCATCCGGTATTGGTAATCGACGAAGGTTTTCTCGCGTATCAGCAGGAGCTTTCGTGTCCAGCGATGGTAATCCTGGCGATCGTGTAGGTCCGACGTCCATTGCGGACCAGGAGGATCCGGATCAGCAGATTTTAATGGCGTCATATCGTTCGCAACAGTTATTCAACTTAAGGACCGGGGTTAAGCCGAAAGAGATCCAGCTCGTTCGAAGGAGCTCGCGGAGGGAGTAGTCGATGGGAGGAGAGCGAGTCGTTCTTCCTTCGGAAAAGGATACTTAGGATTAATCAGGAATGCTGTAATTGAATTTAACGTCCGAATTGAGTATTTTCGCTTACAAAGAGCCGAAAGAGAGAGCGAGAGGGGACCAGGGCGGAGCGGCGAGGGGGACACGGTTGAAGGAGCGACCGAGAACGAGAACCGTGTAATTGGAAAAGCTTCGGATTAACAATTTTGCAGGACTCGGCGAAAATGTTCGCGAAAAGAGGATTGCCAGAGCAATGAGATCCTTTCGTTGAAGTTTGCAGCCAGAGAATACGGACGGACTAAGGGGTACAGTTTATCGACGTCGGGAAGTGGGCCTCTTCGGTGAGATCGGGTTTGAGAAATTAATTTACGGGCATTGTGCATCGATCGGGCTCACCGCTGTGGCGTGTTTCGTGCTCCTTCGACGACGGAGAATGCGATTTTTGGGACACCGTGTCCTCTTGATCTCTTCTGACGTAAATCGCGTCGCTGGAGGCTGATCTTCGGCCTCTCGGCACGTTCACTGCCAACTGGATTTTATAAAAAATAATTTTAGCACCGGTACAAGCTTCCATATTATTTAAACTTCCAATTCGATGTCTTTGCTTCGAAGGATTTAACGCTTCCATCGTGCCATTCGCAGTTTTGAAAATCGTCGCAGGAAAAAGGACGCTCGCGTTATTTCGGAAAATATCCCAGCAACGAAACGAGAAGTTTCGGACGGTAGTTACACGGTAATATCACGATATTCCGAGGTACCCGGAGCATTGCGACCAATTTCATATTTCCTGGCAGCGCTCGTCTCAAATTTCCTCTCGTACGGGATAAATGATCTCGACTACTACTACCGTAATTAGATAAATTAACAGAGCGTGAGTTGAGGCAGCGTGTTCGCGCGCGAAACACATGCACGCACGGTTACGAGAGTGGTTTGAGGTCTAGTTATCCGGAACTAGGATCCCTGCATAGTGCATCGACTAATTGTAAATAGCGCTGCCCGCGAAATAAATGCTCGTTAGGGTGCCGACGAAAGGAATTTAATTTGTTTGCGACCCTCGAGTAGGTGACACGATATTACTTTCGTTTCGTTTTTCATCGATTTAATTTTGTTCTCTCTGGTAATCGTCGTTTTGAAAACTACCCAGAAGATTTTTCAACAAATGAAGAAAAAAAGTCCGCAACGGCCATTTCTATGCAAAGCTCCTAAATTAAGTTTCCTCTATATAATTTTCAGAAAGAGCCTTTCTCACAATAGCCGAGGAGGGTCGAAGCATTAAGATCGCGACGTTTTGATAAATAAAACTCGACATCCAGACAAATTTTAATCGAAATTAAACGTAACCGGAGACGCACATTTCATATTCCATCCGGTCTCGAAAAGATCACAAGGGTAAAGGGTCTACCTTGCCCGCTTCAATAAACATGTCAGAACCTCGCATTTCCAATTAAATCGCGCCAAACCTTCCTGCAACCAGTTGCAAAAAACATTTTTGACGCAACGTTTTCGGTTCCCAGGAGCATTAACGAGCGGCAATCTCTGTCGATCCGCGAACTGACGAAGAAGCTGATCGCTCCCGTGTCCCGGGGTTTTTCCCTAACACGGCTCGAATATTGCAAATTATCGCGACGATGTTGGCCCCCCACCCCTTGTAAAAGGGAGAAAAATCATATCGCGTGCGTTGGCAAAAAACTGCGACTCACGCGGAAGCGTGGCAGGTCGCCACGGCTGGAATCCTGCTGAAGGAGGCTTAAACTTGCGGAGAGTGCAGCGATCCGACCCGATGAAGATATTTGCGGTGTGGCGCGGCTGATGCTCGCGCCCTTACGCGACACCGACCAGCACAATGCTCTGAATTTAGTGAAGTACATATATACAAGTACAATAATCCGTTAAGTTAAGAAGCTGGCGAGGACTTAATCTGGACTCTCGCGCGAACCCGAGATGCAGCTCCCCTTTTCTCGCTCGTCTGCTCGCCCTACGCGACTGGATTCTCGAGTTGAAGCATTTTTTTCGAATCCTTGGCAATTCCCCAAGCGACGCCAGTAATTGCAATTTCAGGGAACCGCGAGGCTTTCCAGTGACGCGCTATTTAACGCACCGGAAACGCTCGTCCGCGTGTTACGCGATCGGGAATCGCTGTTGCGTCGCACAGTGGGTTCCTGTCACGGAAACGTGGCGTTAATTGTGAGCAAGAGTTTTTTTAACGGTTCGCGTTGTATTTAGATGTGTTGAGTATAATGTAACGCAGTCGTACACGAACAAACGAATGAATCTGACTTTTTTTTAGAACTGAGTACAACGTATTTGTATTCCTCAGCGTTGCTCGCGAGTGGACTATATTCCATCTTTTCACTTAACTTGAAGTACCTGTGTTATATACATTCTCGAGTTTGCTATCAAGAAAATACTTGGAAAGAGTGTGCAACGAGAGTGGCTTACACTTTGTCACATTTTTAAATGGTCCAATCAGCTTTTTGACTGCTACAAAATCAAATGCGGTAACCAACATTTTAAGATCTGCTTAAGGTAACCCACATGGAAATAATGTAAGCTATCAGATAGACTTGATCTTCGAGTATTATATGTACAATACAACATTTCTCTTATTCCAACTGCGATATCATTCACTCTCCAATACATAGTCCTGTTGTCAAGAAATTACATCCTATGAAAACTTGATAAATTCATCCACAATTTAGTCTATGGATTCCATACAGAAACGGATATTATTTTACATCTGAGATCGGTGTTTGTCCCGCGAAGCAGCACGCCTCGAAACATACAATAATTTCTTGATGCAAGTAGCAAACAAGAGAGAGTTGGAACCGAAGGGGCTGCCTTACACTTTTCCTTAGCCGAGAAGATGAACGCAGGGAGCTCCGAGATATTTTACCGAAACAAAGCTCGCTACACAAAACCTCCCGCCTCCTCGGTCCCCTATTTCTTCTGCAGCGAAAAGGTGCGCGAGTTTTTTGCCGATAAAAGGACTATCTCAGCTTCGGTATTATGCTTCTTTGGAGTTATTGCTGGCAAATGTTGGAGAGGCGTAAATGTACACGTATCGTGACGCTTTTCATCTGGAAATGCGAATGATAAATGCACGCGACAGTTCCTTTCCGGGAGAAAAATCGTTGAGCAAGCTTCAGAGCGAAACTTCGGTCGAGTTCTTAATTTCTGCATCGCTTTGCGATTTTGCTTTGCCATTTTTTCGCGCATTCAATCCTTGTTCCTTTCGACATCTGTATGCTCCAGACGGCGCGTAACGAATCAATTCGTTTGATTATTAATTTATGAGATTTCAGGGCTACTGTAAAATCAGGCCTAAAATCATACTACTTCGTGCCTGCGTGGAGAGATATACACAGCTTGAGAAGAATAGATTTGGTAGAAGAATTTGGTGAATATAAACGCTTCTGGAATATGACACTAACAATGACGCAATAATAAGTGATTAAACTCCATGTTCGAAAGGGTTAATTATAACGCAATCTCCGCAGACGACCTAGGTAATCGGGTACTTGAGAAGAATCCCCAGAACTTCTTCGCCAAATCACAGAAGTCTAACCATCGTTTGCCAAAGAGTAGGCAAAGCGCCAGCAAGTTGGACTCTGAATTATCATGAAACATGAGACGCCTCGAGCTACCCCTGGCGTCCTCTTGCTCGAAGATGTTCCAAGTCCTCCGTTGGGAGTTCTCGAAGAAGACAACAGACTCGAAGAAGAGGGATCGCGGAGACGAAGCGATGTACGTCGTCTAGAATCGGGAAAGGAATCGTAGAGGAAGACGAATAGTTGGATAGACAGAGAATGGGGTGAGAGGGGGCGAAGAAAAAGCCTCGTTCCCGAAAACTGGCTCAATTTCGAACCGTGGATCCGACCACGGGGCTCGGGTGTCTTTCGAAAAATTCCCTCCGACACTGTCAAGAGACCCGCCGCCGGAGATCATGAGTTTCCACACCCTTTCCGTCTTCGTTCGGCCCGAGCCACCCCCGCCACTGGGCCCGCCACCACCATCGACGCCGCCACCACCCTTCTCAAGTGGAATTGGCGGTGTTGAGCGTCGCGAGAGGCATCCGAGGAGAGTCGACCTTAAGCCGGACGGCCTTAAGGGCGTGTTTCCCCTGTCCGCCGCAGTTGGGTTGAGTGATAAATCGATTTACGCCTTGGCCAATGAGGGTTGAAAGTGGCGCTTTCTGATTGGCCCGCGGATAAGCCACGCCCACAGCATTAATAAAGGTTCTGGGCGAAAGCCGGTTTCACTATGCCACAATTCCTGCAGAACGTACCCTCGCTCCAACTTGGAGACCACGGGAACACCGAAACATTCGTGACGATTTTGGAGCCTGTATTTCGAGATAATAATATATTATTCCAGATGATCATTTGGAGCAGATTTGGAGAAATAGTGGACCTTGTAAATCTTTAATTTTTCCAGGTGTGAAAAGGTGATAAATAGAGTTGCTCCAAATCTTCGCGTGTTGCAGCCCCTAATATTTCAAGCAATCCCTGTTCAAGTTCTATTAATCTCTAATCGCTTAGATCGAGAGTTCCAGCTGAACTGCTTCAGCCAGAATCCTGATTCCGGTTCTGACATATTCTCCTATAGCCAGTTTCATTCCAGAGAATTCTATAAGCCTAGACCCTTATCAAATTTGCATGTCCACAGTTGATCATCCCCTACTTTATGCTATCAATCTCCTCTGTACAATCTCCTCCCAAAATGTTGGCCCAGCTGTACCAAAACACTCGGTACACTTCGCCCAAGTGAATCGCATAAAAATTGCATCAAATAATGGACGTTATTCGACTATCTGATGGGAGGAAGTTTGAAAAGTGACCAAAAGCCCCATGAGCTTTCCGCACGGTGCAGGCAGACACACAACAGCGTTGTATACCAGCTACGAGAGGATCGGAGTGGAGATCCAAGATCTTTTCCCCGTGGTAAACCGGTCTGTCGTAGGCGTATCTGTTCGAGGCGTCGACATTTGTAGATCCCACCTTCTCTCTGGTAACTAGGGCTATGTCTACCCGGCTGGCCGTCTCAAAAAACCGACCAATCCGCGATGCGAGACGGCCACTGTTGGCGCGCAAAGTAGCGGAGGCGCCTTTGTCGCGAGGGTTCGACGAGCGCGAAAAAGAAGGGCAGAGAGTGGGGTTGTGTGCATGCATCGGGCAAAAAGGGCGGCGGGCGGTGACGCAGGGGAGGGGAGTCGTGGGGGAGGAGGTGTATGGGTCTGGTAAACGCCACCCTCCACGGTCCATCGCGTGTGTGTGGGTGCGTGTGCGGCGCACAGCCGCCCCCGGGGGTTTCCCTTCTTCGTTGGTCGTCGCGCAGTCGAGCAACCCTGTGCTTCTCGACAGCTCAGTTGCCCATCGCCGCGACGACGACGCGGTTGCGCCACGACGACAGACAGACATACGCACACGTCACCGTACCGGGACACTACCCCGTGAGAGCAGCCACACACGCTGCTCCCTTCTGCCACTTTCCGTTTTCGGCCAGCTCGAGAGTGTTCGACCCCACACCTGCTCGCGGGAGCCTGTGCTACGCTCGCGGTGTCCTCACCGTTCAGTATCATTCTGATCTTTGAACAGCCGCGATGACGGCGACCAGTAGTTCGCTCTCGTGAGTCCCGACGGACCTCGCGACACGCACGACTCTCTGGAGCAACGTACCCGGAAGAGGAAAGAGTTTCTAAAGTGTCGAGGATCGACGAGCAGCATGGGAAGGAAATCGCAGTGATACCTGGACCTGCTGAAGAAGCACGATTAACTGGCGTGGATCTAGGCTCTCGGGTCCAGCGTAGGAAATAGCAGAGGCGAGGAAGACTCCGTTGTCCCTGTAATTCAATCTCTGTCGCGACGAGAATGAAAGGAAGCAGTTCCACGAATCTCCGTGCGTATCGCTGAGGTCCCAGGGAGAGTTTTGTTCGGTGAATGAGCCCGTCACGTGCTATCGCGAGCGTTGAATAGAATCCCCAGGACGAAGATAAGGTTCGAGTTGTCTTTGAACGAGTTCGAGGGAGAACAGCCCCGTTACTCCAACGACGAACACGGGAACCCTGTACCTGATCACAACGAAAACAACCATTCAACGAAGAGACTGGACGATAGTGCGACGTTAGACGCGTAGTTCGTAGACATTAGATGTGTTAAAGTGCGAAACGGAACACGGGATACTCGATTCCTCGAGGAAGAGGAGCCGCTGGGGTTTGCCGTCGCACGCCGAACGTCCGCGCTGCCCGGAGTTCCTTCGCTCAACGGACCGCAGACTTCTGCACTTACAACGAAGATAAGTCGAAAACACAACACAGTAAGCTCTCAATTAATCCCAGACGGTTAACGTAATTCGATCTCGCAACGTTTTCGATTATGGAGATCTATGAGAACACTTAGGACCGCCGACGGGGTCCACCAGCCTGTTTCGGGATTTTTACCGCGCGAAGTTGTCGATAGAATTTCATACTCTACTGGATCGTTTAGTTAACGATCGTTCCGTGGCGGGCCTACACTAGAAATTCAATCCCCGAGCGATCCTAGAGTCGACGGAAACACTGGAAGCGATGCGATCGCTCGTCGCAAACCGTCGGACGCCGAGCACTCGCTATGCCAGGGCCTAGCCGCGACAGCAGCTAAGCTCCATCGCGTTTCATCGTTCATTTCCCTGTCTTTTACCGTCTACGAGCATCGAATCAGTCCCACGTACGGTCCAACGAATCACGATACTCGCTGTTCGAGGATTGCCAGCGACTCACGACGAATGTTCCTAAGAATCGAGGCGTGATCTTCCAACCTGAATAGTAGATAGAAGACCCCAATCGAAAAACAACGATATCCCTCGAATCCTGTTCTCTCAACGCGTCGAATCGGAGTGCTCCTCCGAGACAGAGGTGGGTGGATTTTGAGAGATAAAACGAAGTCACTAACGAGGATCCGCGAGAGGATGTCATTTTGAGCCCGGATTGTTGACAAACAGCTCGAAGATGCCGCAGCGATCGCCGTTCGCGATCCAGGAGCTGCTGGGCCTGAACGGCGCCGGAAACGGAAGCGGAACCGATCGCGGTTCACCCCAAGCGTCGCCGCCGGCTGGCGTCTCGGCGGTCTCGTACGCGCCAACGGCGCCTCATCACAAACTATGGGACTATATGCCCAGCCTGACGAACCATCTGGGCAATCTCGGCAATCTTGGAAATCTGGGCAACCTCACGGCCTCGCGGATGGCCTACCTGAACGCGCAGGCGGCCGTCGCGGCTGCCTTCCTGCCGCCTCCACACCCCCACCCCGCTCACCACGTACCCCATCATCAGGTACATCAGCCGGGACAGCTTCCTGCATCGCCGGCCGGCGTCAACGTGCATCCGGCTGCACACGCGCAGCACGTACTTCCGGGAACCGCCGTCACCGCGAATCATCATCAGCACAGTCCAAGTCAGCACACGCCACCCCATGGTGAGTCGATACCTAGATCATTTCTTTGCTAGATGCTTAACGAGGAGACCTAGAAGAGTCTAAACGGGGGTGTAGGTAGTTGTCACTTAGAGAGGTTGTTTAAGTTGCATCACTTAAGGGGATATATTCACCTGGAAGAGTCAAAGATAGAACTATGTTTATTTAAATTACTTGGTAATTAACCTTCGTGGTTCATTTGATGAATAATTGTCACCTAGAATGCACATATACCTGCACATATCATATACAGGGCAATGTTTGTAATTTAGTTTTAATCGACCCCCTAGAAATTCAAAACAATTGTACGGTGTGCATGATGTATTAAAAGCTCGGGGATTTGAGCGAATGTCATTCGAAGGCACAGGATGTAGAAGGCCGTAGTATGTAGAAGACTATGAACTTGATAATTCCACCTTTGCGAAATGATTAAATTTATGTAAATTAATAAATTCTCTATGTCCCAATTCGTTCATTCATTTGTAATCGAATCTCCAAGTGATATTTCTAACGCTATGCACTCGAGAGATGATAATTCTTGAGGATCGATAAATACACCGAAGTTTGATAATTAGAAACTTGATTTTATCACGCTACAGCGTCTATCCTCGGGAAAGGCTGCGTCCCGAGAATTCCGTTTCTTCCAATTAACACGTTCAGAAACTATCGAAACGGGTCCCGTTTATACTGAAATTTCTCCGTGAAACGCAAACGCGTTAAACCGTAATTAACGTTCTTCTTGGAAGAAAAGGCGGGTCCTTTCATAAGGGGAAACGGTTCTGTCGCAAATTTCTCGCCGCTTATTTCCAACGAATGGCATTTTGCCACGCGCGAAACGTAACGCCGTCATTATCATTAAACCCCGCCCCGTTTATTTATAGATGACGATTAAGATGACATTGTTTCCACCGTCACATCGTTCCACTCGCGAGGCGTGGCCCCCCATTGTGCCTGGACAATTATAACCGTACCATTTATTCCGCGAACTGGGAGCCTCTAACTGCTTCTTTCACTCGGTGGCCAGTGCGAAGAATTAATAATTAATTTTACACAAACCGCCAGCCGCGTATTGTCACCGAGTAACGAGCAACCACTTCATTCAATCTTACACGTTCGTTAAGACCTACATCTTGGGGGCGGAGGGGGTGGACCACGCTCGTAGAAAACGGGCCTGTTGGAGGGAACAAGGATCCGCCGTCTGCAGGAGTCGTTAACTGCTCGCATCTAGACGAGAAATTTACAATTAAAAAGTGATCCGAACTTCTCAACAGAAGGGGCAACGTGCTCGCTACGCCACTGTGTACTATAGCGCGGCCGCGCAATGGCCTTTTACTCGCGCTCCTTGCGCGACCAGAGCCGAAGAATGGCCCGAGAAACCAATTAAGGAGGTCTGGGCTTTTCGGCTGAAAATCGAGGCTCTCTACAATTTTTCTTCACGGAGGAATAACTTTGATCAGAAAGAGAATTAGTAAACACACGCCTCGTGAAATGTGATTTAACGAGGTATATTTTACTCCTCGGACAGAATCTGGTTCTTTTCTAAATTCAAAACGTGAGTGACAGAAAAATCTGCCTGTTGATCTATCAGATAAAAATCGAGACTATTCAGAGAAGAAGTTTCTTTCTAAAGAGGTAACTAACATTTCGGAATCGATTTTCTGGAGACCTCGTAGCTTTACTACCCCCTAAACGCGCCACAAGTTGCGTAGGCGGTGAAAACGATTCGGTGGGCACGCGGAACATCGATACATCGCAATGAAGCATTGATCGGCAATCACCGGGATTGCGTTTCAATCTTCAGACGAGGCTGAACCCACGACCCTCGGCGTCAGGGAACGCGTTGAAGTAAATTAATAGGCGTATCGTGTCGTCCCGGCGTGAAACGAGCACTTAACGTGCCACTTACGGCTATCGCTTAACGGAGAGCCACTCAAGATCAAGTTACCGAAAATCGACGCTCACCTTTGTCGCGTGTACGCGAAAACTCTATTGTGCGTGGCGCGTTTTGGGGCCGTTTTTGGGGAAAGTTTCGCAGGCAGATGCCGCCAGCTGACCCAGCGCCGCGTGAAATCATACGGACGATTTGTGTGCAAATAACTTCTGTTTGCTCGGCTGTAACGCGATATCGAGCCTCGAGAGGCCCAGGCCGTTGGTCGACAAGGGGTTACACCAGGTTGGAGATGGATGGTTTACAAGTTAACCGCGATGGAACCATGCGTATATTTTGATTTGTTCTGAGAATCGATTTGTATCGAAAGTTATGGGATTGATGAAATTGGTGTTTTCGTTAGAAAATTATTTGTTGTTCTCTGATGTATGAACACTGCGATTCTATCAATTTTTTATTTTATTAGTTTGTTTCCTCGTTTTTTTAAAGCTTCCAACGTGATGTAGTGACGTAATTGTCGATGAGGTTTTCTTACAAACGATCTAGCTCGAGTACAGGAGAAGAAAATCGCCTGGACGATTTGGTCGAGCAATGTTAGCGTCGGATACGTTAGATTGGACGGAGAAAACGAATCGGGCAAAGAAAGAGGGTAGCTCTCTGGGGTGAGTGCACTGTGGGAATTGAATATTTTTGTCAGAATAATCCCCAACGTTATGAATAATTAGTGGTATAATGAGTTGAGTGTTGGGCAGACCTGCAATGTCTCACCAAAACACAAAGAGCCTCGACAAAACGTAAAAATGGCCGCACTCCGACAAAGTGTTCTCAACTCGAACGGACTAACCCCCGCGATATCGTTCTCGTGAGAATCCAATCGACTTTGCTCGTCAACCGATGTTTATAGAATTGCAGAACTTTAACGATCCTTGTTTCCAGAATTGTACAAAGGGAAATGTACGTTCCATGTATACTAATTGACTTTGTCCTTGTTCTTGTAAAGAAAAGACGGATGTATTACGCAGAAACCACCCCTGTTTACTTTTATAGGTATAAACAGATTCAAACTATTGAAAATTAAATACATGCACCTATTGAATTTTTTATTTTACGTAAAATAAGCTCCTCGAACATAATTTATCTTCAGCTAATTAATTAATTGGACCACCTCAAATTGAAACGTAAGAAGTAGGAATATCCTGATCGATAGGGTATTGAAATCGCCCAGGAAAAGGCGAATCGAGTTTTGGTAAAGTGGCATAAACGTCGTTATATCGCGACCAGGAGCTTGTTGTCCTGTATAACGAATTTTGAGAACGATTTTCGGGTGTCGGGTTCCCGGTGCAGCACAAAGGATCTGCCCTTCCATTCAAACGTCACTCTGGCACCTCGTCTTACAGTAGAGCATTTATTTGGCGCGCTTCGTTCGTTCCTTTTTGTCTTAAATCTTAGCCAGACTTAAAGACGAGGGCACAGGGCAGCCAACTGCTCGATTTCTCCCCGATAATAAATTATATCGATCGCGGTAGGATCGATGGGCGAGTCGTCGCGACCAAAAATTCGACGGATCCGCTTCGTTCAGTCGAGCCCGAAGGCTGTCTGGGTCGTTCGTCGATCACGAGTCTTTTGTTCCAAGCGCATAATGGACCCTCGCGCACGGAAATTCGGAGCGAGAGGCTTTGGAACTTGTTTGCACACTTCACGGGGATCGTGGATTTCGGACATTCGCGCACGAGCCAATTAAAATTGATTTCTGGGAACGTCGAGGGACCTTCTCGAGCGAGAGAGCTATTGGAATTTTCAATGGGAAAAGCCTGCGCTCCGTTTGCCATCGGGAAACGTGGCGAACGCTCGCAAGAAACGCGCGTTTAACTGCACTTGAGTGTATCTCGCGTGCAGGGTGAAAAGGTTTAAAGCTGGGATTCGGATTATTAACTGTCGATGGTTGAAGAGATTTTTGTAAGCTACATACGTTGTCAACAGAAACAGGAGTCTAATAATACGGCTACTTCTGCCTGTAGCGTCTTGGAAAATGATGTCATTGTTCCACTATAGATGACAAAACGATTCTTTGATAAATATTCAATAGCTAAGAACACGAATCATGATGTTCCCCTCTTCACAAGAGACCTCGATAGACAAATATTCATTCGAATGATCTAGAATTAGGGAGATTATTCTTCTACGTTTAATTTCATGTCGTAGAGTTCTGGTGAAAATTGAACCAGGACAGTCCCGCAACAACCTTGCCAAGCTTTCTTCGTCAAAATCCATAGCACGTAACTGAAGAGTCCACATGTCAGCATCCCTCGCACCGCCGCTCACGAAACTCGCCAAAGGGTTGTAACTACCTTATAAGAAACGAAAGTGCCCCGAAAAAAGCCATTGCAACAAACGAATTGAATACGAACTCCAGTGCGAAAATCGATGACAATGAATGCTGAGGGTAAATGGCGAATCGTCCATTTGCCTAGCAGCGCGTTAATCGGCAAGAGGAGAAGAGGAGGATGGCCGGAATGCAGGAACTGCGGAGATCGCATTGTCTAAAAATTCCGAGATTCGCTGCGGTTCGATGTCGGGCCTTCGCCTTTCGAATGGCTTGTGTATTGCGTCTCGCTCTATCTCCCGCGTGCGAGCAGCTTTTTCGGTTCGTTTGAAGTTGGCAATCAACTAGATTGCCTATCAACGCCTGAGAAGTCTCCTTGCGCACTCCCGTCGGTCCAGTCCTTTTCTTGCTCCCGCGTTCTCTCCCTCTCCTTCTCTATTACACCCTCACACACGGCCACGCGACAACGTTGTTCCACGTTTATATTCCCTCCTCGCCCAGGCTTGGTCGTTTCCTCTCGCAGCGATTTTGTGTACGTACGCCTCCCTCCTTTCCCAACCCCACGATTTCACGTACCCCCTTCTCCTATTTCTCGCACTTTCTCTCACCCTCTGCCGCCTCGTTCCCGCTTCTTTCTCCGCCAGTTGATATCGTCCTGGTAACACATCTCTGCAAACGATTCCGTAAAACGTGCCACAATCGGCCCGCCATTGTTCCCGCATACCCCTTTCATTCGAAGAACAGGGAAAGTGCAAATACGCGATCTTGGAGACTCCGCAGCAGACGTGCGCCAGACTTTCTGATCGTTGACCAGTATTTTAGCTGAATTTAGATGATTAAATTGTAGTAATTATTCTAGAGATCAAAGTGCGACCTGACGTGCCAAACACGCGTAGATTCGGCCGGCTACTCGAAAGATGACGCCCTGAAATAATGTTTACACAGGTCTCGTAACATGCTATAATCTCCATAATCCATGTGGAAGGAGGGACACTTTCGAGTATTTCTTTTCCAGAACGACTACATGTTATATTTCTTTCTCAGCATCTAGCTAGATTGCTTCATCTCGTTGCTTATCTTTCAGAGGAAAACTTATTTCTCCATCATCTCAACTAACCACCCCTTCCTCGACAACCTGCACGTGCACTACATCTTCTCGTCCGCCTTCCCAATCAGACACCCTTTGCAAAAGAAAATCAACTATATCCGCTGCTCCGCTGTAAAGCATCGAGAAACGATTCCGTCAGCTCTCAGCGAACGTCGTGATGACGGGAATAGTAGCGAAAGGGTTAAAGCAGGGCCGATAACTGCGAGGAACGACACGATTCGCGCCTCGATCCGTCACGCCCCTGGCGGAATGGTTTCTGGCGGAAAGTCGAGGAACGAAAGCGAAAAAAGGGAGAAATTACTCGCCACCCCGCAGATGGTAGGAGGGGGTGGGAGGCGGGTGGCGATGGTGGAAGCACGGATAAGGGGTGCGGCCTGTAGGCGCAGGTCGATACTGATTAGTACTTCAAAGCGGCTTGAACGCGAGCCCCCACGCGCGCTCAGCTTCGACGATGGATTCGCGACAAAGCAAGCGCCGGCACTCGAGCGAGAAATCTTGAACAAATTAGCGGATTATGCATTCGCCCGGCTTTGTTTCCGGGAAAGTGGCTGCGGACGCGTGTAAGAGTCTCGCGACACAAGCACGCCAGCCACCCGCGGCCCTCGATTCAGCTTGTGTTTTCGCGCCTTACGCGCTCCTGTCCTCTCGCGCGCGCACAACCACGATCTTCAGCGATCATGTGTGCGTGGGGAGTAGCTGAAATTCAAATTAGCCTACCGATACCGCCGATGGAGACGAGGACCGCTCGATGGAAGCGTCGGAACGAGGGCACATGCCCTTGATTTCTGTTTCGCTTCATATTCGCGGCTACAATAACTTAGATGAAGTAGTATCCAGTCTGAATTATCGCAAAATTGATGGAAAAGAGGTAGGCAGCAAGCAAAAATTGATACCT
This sequence comes from Hylaeus anthracinus, assembly GCF_026225885.1. Classification (NCBI taxonomy): domain Eukaryota; kingdom Metazoa; phylum Arthropoda; class Insecta; order Hymenoptera; family Colletidae; genus Hylaeus; species Hylaeus anthracinus. The sequence goes on along the minus strand of NW_026534330.1, from coordinate 2,458,831 downwards.
CTTCGAACTCGGGACGAATCTCAACGAGATTCGTGTATTTCTGGAAACTTCGACTTTGCATTCGCGGCAGTTAATTGAGTCGTTTCGAATATCGTCGGCTGGCTAGCTGGTTCTGCGGCTTATGCAATTGCGAATGCAAATTAAACGAAATTAAACAGTTAATTAAAGTACCGGCACCTCCGGGGAGAAGTTAATTGAGATTCTTGGGAGATTTGTCGCGCGGAATGTCTTAATTTAGTCCCTTAAGCGCCCTAACTCGCCTTAACAACTTAGAATAATTGGATAACACTGCCAGGGCGTGCTCACCGTCAGAAGTAGGAAAATTCAGTCTCTCGTCGCGGAGAGACGCCACTCTAATTTTTTTTTCCTGTTTTCTTTTTTTAAAGCGTCACGATTCACCCGCTCTGCTTGCTCACAGCAATATTCTCCCGGTGTCCTCGTGCAGTATCTTGACTTCGTTTACGTCGTCTCGTCTAACGCTGTTCTACGCCCAAGAGGAACAGGATTTATTAACTAAAGGTGACGGAATGAGTCAAACATTGATTAAAAATATTTGCTATCGCAAAGAAAGAGACGTGTTTGTTAGGTACCAACGAACTCGGCACCGAAATGTCTGCGTGCGAAAGGGACAGGTCCTATCTTCTCATCGATCATCCGACCACGAATTTTCCCGGCTCGGTCAGAAATGATTTTCTCTCATTACGCTGTGGTCGCGGTGTCAATCATACAACCCTCCACCGACTAATCGCCTAATCGTGTGATCCGCTCGAACAAACCAATCCGGGAATACGAGGTAAATCTCCGCTGCGCACCCTTCGCCCCATTGCCGATGGAAAATACCAAATAGATCGCGCGATGCGAGTAATAAAGTTCGGAAAATCGGTATTGGAATTTCAGGCCCATTACGCATTTTATTCGATAATGATATCTATTCTCAAAAAGTCTAGTCTCGGTAAAGAAAAATGAACATATCTGAGAGAAGGGCGAAGAATCCAGCACAGAATGGATTCAAACGACGAGTAACAAGACGCGGAGAACGAAAGCCGCGTTTCTATCGCCCAGGTGTGATCGTTGCTCAATTATTTAATTTCGCGGAGCGCTGCACCACGAGGAGCGGAAAATCCGTCGACAGGCACGATTATCGACAGACAAACGGTATCGATCTACCTCCCCCGGTAGAAGTCATGCGCGCTAACAGGCTGGGTAAGCATGTTTCACCATAGCGTAAACTCGCGCGGCATTAGTCGAAGGCGGCGTGTGCGCGTACATGCGTAGGTAGGCGACTATCAATCGGCCTTTTCGCGCCTGCTACTCACCTCGTAAATTTTCACCCTTTGACACGCGCCTAATACAAGCCCCTTCGGGAGCCACGCTCGAACCCGACCGCCGTTGTAGCTGGTGGTGCTGCGTTACGGCAATGGTGGCGGCCGACGTGGCTGCCTAACCCCTCGGGAGCCTGCGGGACGTTAATGAAATAACACGGGAATTAGTCTCGGACATTACCGGCAAACTATGTCCATTACCGCGGCCCCGTGCGCGCGTACAGTGCACCCTGAAAGTTTCTGCTAGGTACACCAGTGTCCCTCGAGCTGACACTCGTTCCAACCCCTCAGGGCTCCAAACACTGGGCCAACTCGAAGAACGGAAGTAGTTTTACTACTTAACGTTACCCTATTCCTCAGAGTCTCTGAGCTTTGGCGGTATCTGAGGATTTGTGAAATCAATGGGAAATTGAGCGTAATCGAAGTTGTCGATGATACGCGGGGGACGGTGACTCGCAGTTGGATCGAATGTCAGGGACATCGGAGAATTAATTGCAGGATTGTATCGAGGCTCGACGGTGGTTAGGTTCGAGCGACGCAGTGCGTCAGTGGGTCAGAGTAAATTGAAAATACGGTGCGGCCTCTTCAGCTTGGAGTCGCTTACGCGGACTCCGCTCTATGCTGCATCACGTTCCTTTCCTCCTCCGTGCATGCAACTAATTTCACACTCCGGGTGGAAAGTAGGAGGCGAATACAGTGCTCCTCGACGAGCCCCTTTTGTCACCCGCGGAGGTCCCTTTAGGAATTCCAGTGCAAATCTAGCAACGTCACGGTGGTACTCTGTAATTCTTCCCCATTCTCTAGTATCGATTCACGGCGACCGGTTGAATTTACAGCGAGAATATAAATAAATCCTTGATGGCTATTTGCCTGCGGAATTACGGAATGAAAGTTTAAAACTCAAACGCTAAATGGAGGTTTAAAGAAACGCAAGTCGTAAATGGGACGTGTGAATCGCGAATGGGACGTTGATGCATCCTCGACACCCTTTTTATACACTGGCTTTGCTTGCGCTTCGCTCGAGGATGACGATAATGTGTTTATTCATCTGGATTGGTCGCGAGATTTTATGCTGAACACGGTTGGGCCGAAACTGTCTTCGACGTTAACCGAACGTGACGTCAAATGAGTTGCCATAGAAAAAAAACTTATAGCTGAACAAGCATAGTCGAGGGATCATTGAAAACGAGCCTCCACATTAACTCCTCAACTATCAACGAGAAATGATAAGCAATCTTTGACTCTGCTAAGCACAGTTGGATCCCTCGAAAGTCTCCAAATCATTATCATCCCAAATCAAACCAAAAATGACCTAGGCTCACGTATCCTATCGCGCTCAGGCCTGGCAGCGCGCGTAAACGCGCGCGTGTAGACGTGACTCGCGTATCGTCGTGCGAGTGCGCGACGCGCGTGTGTACCGTCGGTGGCGTGTACAGGGCTTTCAAGCGAACGACCGTAAGTCGCTTAAATTGGTATGGATTTCCAGTCCAACACCTCGATTGTCCCCTGTGAAGAGTGCTTCGCGAGCATACATGAATTCACGCCTCAAACACACGGTACGCGCGCCGTAGTCCTCCGTTTTCCCTCTCCCTCTCTCTCTGCCTCATACACACAAACACATACACACACCACGTTCTGCACTCCCCGGTTTCTTGCTCTACTCTCCCTTGCCACCGTCACCCTGCGCCTCGCTCCGTTTCGCTCTTTCCCTAGGTGCCGCGAATCGCGTCGGCTTCCTCGCTCCGAAGAGGTGTCGCGAAGCAAATCTTGCCCGTCGCTGTATGAATGGGCACCGGCGCGGGTTCACACGCGTGTGCACGCGTGTGTATACGCGCGGAGCCGCGGCGGCAGCCCACGAGGAGCCTTGATTGCGTGCCGGTGAATGCGTTTCCACCCGTTCTCTCTAAGTAGCAGCTCATTCCGCGATGCTTGCTCTCGCGACTTGGAAAACGAAGGTAGTAGCTTTCTCTCATGCCCGGAGCGCTTCTCGAAGCCACGAGTGCGTGCGTGCGCGCTCTCCCACACCTCCACCCACCGACGTTTTACACGAGCATCTTCTTCGACCCCCTGGGCGACGCCGATCTACGGATGGAGCTTGTTTTTTAGCCAACCGTCGACCTACCCCTTTCATCGCGGCTCGTCCTTTTCGCTAGTTTGTTCAAGTAGTAACATTCTATTTATATGGGTTGCGTGGAAATACAGGTCTTGCGGACGGTGGCACGAGGAATATAGTATAGTATAGTAATTTTAGGAGAGGATGGATGCCAGAGCTGACTCGACTTGGCGTCGAAGAAAATTGCTCGTCGAGCTCAGGACACTTTCGTGGCGTGTCCTGAATGGACCGAGCGTTTGGTTTCAGGGGCAAGAAAAAGGTCGGCGAGGGAGGGGGCAGGCAAGGACGTCTTTCAAGGAGTAACCACAAATCCTAGTATAATACTAATAGGGCCATAATGGAGTCAATAGGGCTTAGCCGCGCGACGACAATGAGATCTTGTCAAAATACGCCGGGTAACACGAGACCTAGGAAGTGGATTTTTCTCAATGGTAGGCCCCTGTCTTGTCACCAGTGGCGCGGGCCAACAGCCTTATTGTCGGGTTTTCAAAAAATCTGAAACCTTTTCACCCGTGTGCGCGATTGGGGTTTAAGTTTCACCGTAAGGACGGACACGGGATTTCGTGAAAGGCGGAACCAGCCCCAGGAAAAGCGGAATAATACCGGAATATAATGCCCCGTGACACGCGTTCCCTTTGCACCTCCAAGTGAACAGCGCTCCGATCGCGATTATGCTTAACCTTAACGCGATCTCTGCAGCTTTCTTTCATTTTTCATAACCGATACGGTCTTCAACGTTTAACCGTTTGAGGTCTGCTAAATTACTGAAAGTAATTAGGAAATTATATATCGGTTCCTTATTAGATACTTTTCGATTAGGTAAAATAAATTCAGTTGCAGTTGTAGGGGGGTATAAATGTGTAAAATCTACTATCTCGAGTGAGTCAAGTTAATCAGAAAATGATGGCAAAACGACTATCCAACTCTCGGGCAAAGATCTGCATGCCCGAGCGACCGTTAATCTCCGACTGGAGTATCAACGAATCCCTGCTCCAGATTTGCCACGGCCTCGGTGCTTCTAAGGCTTGTTAAGTGTTCCGACGGCGGAGCGCACTTTTCTGGGTTAATTTATCAAACAAACGCGCAAACTCGGCACAAGCCGGCATCCCCATTTTAAGACGGCGGCTCGTTAAAGTCGTTTGAGGGTGGAGTTCCGCCGCCCCCGGTGGCCGCCAGCCGCTCAGCTACAACTACAACGTCGCAGCCAGGGCCTGGTCGCGTTCCTGAAAACGCGAGCCAACTCAGCTTCTCTCTTCCTCCCTCTTCGTCGCCCCGTCGACCGGGAACGAGCCCCTAACTTCCTTCTTAGGAACGCGGGAATCTTTTTCAACCCCTGTTTTTCAGCCCCCGCCGCGGCGCGTCCTCCTCGCCAGTTCTCGTTGGACGACTTTATTAGAAAGAGGCCGCCGCTGAAACGTCTTAATAGGCGAACTTATTTTCATCCCAGGGTCGTGCAGAGCCACGAAAGGAAACGCGTACCTGACTGGCTGCCGCGTTGGCCTTTCAGGAAATGGCGTTGACGGTTTGGTTATTAAGGGCGTAGTCGAGCCACAGAATTTTAAATATCGACCTTTCTTTTGACCTTACAATCCTAGGAAACGAGTTACTGCAATTGCTTCTAATTTAGCTGCTTCATTCTTCGTAGCCCGTTGAATGCTTTGTGGAAATTTCGTGAAAGAGGGAACAGAATTTATTTTTAACGAAAATTTTCGCCTACATTTCGCTTAACACCGCAACTACGATGTTCGATCCAGCATCGATTCGCAGCCAGAAAGAATCTCGATTTCGTCTGATAATCATTCTAACGAGGCGACTCGGGTCACGTCTAGTCCCGCGCGAAAGAGGCCGGTGTGAGTATTTTTTTTTTCCGCGAGATTTTAATTAATTAAATTACAGTTAATTCTCGTCGAGTCATTAAGGGTAGCGCATTCGAGCCGTGCTATACCGCCCATATATACGCGTGTCTCTCTCTCTAGATCCCAACGGCCATTGAGACTGGATGAAAAATGTCTTACTAGGCGCTAATGAAATAATCGTCGAGTTAATTTCGCGGAGTCGTTAATCAGGGTCGAGCGTCGAGGCAGGCCGCGCACTGCATGCCACCCCCTCCGGAGCGGGTTTCATAGAATTCTAGTTAATTTTTAGATGAAATTTCATTTCGCGAATGTACGCTCTCCCTGTCCCTCCACCTTTTCCTCACTCTTTTCCTTCGACGTCCTTCGGTCCTGGCATTCGTTATAAACTCGCGACGGATAATTATTGCAATGAATATTTGCGCGCGCAATTTACGACCGCGGAATGCCAACCAAGAATAAGCCGCAATGTTTTCGTGGTCAATTACAAATTTCAATTCCAACGCGATCCGTTTTTACGTCTTTTTACGATTATTTTATTTTTTTATTCATTTTGTAAAAGTTCCATTTCCTCTAGCACGTAATCTTTAGAAAGTCATTTTATTGATCGATGCGTTCTCTGTTTCAGGATTCTCTCAGTCCAAGAGTTCGTTCTCAAACCCCAGTCCAGGTAAGAATCTATCCTTTAATAGAGTGTAGTTCTCGTAAAAAAAATGCTCCCTCGAAAATTTGCCACAAACAAAGCAATTTCGTTGGTTTCAAAAGAGAAGAGAGTCTCTCGATTCTGTCTATTTTCATCGAAGCGAAAGATCACTTTTTACAATTTTACGGGAAGGATCCATAAAGTCGCGCAAACGACCGTGCTGGGGGTTACGACGCTTTTCGCTCGAACTCTTCGACGCAGTCTACTCTTGCCATGCTTGATATTTATCGCAGACCTCGGTTCTTCTGCGAACGATCATGCACTTCTGAGAAATGCTGGTAAAGTTGCCAAGTTAGCGAACTGCGAACCGAAAATGTCTATCGATGGGAAAATCCGAGAAAACCAACTGCTTTCGCGTTTTCAGTTATTTGGATTTGGAGTTCCTGTTAGAGTATCAACCGATACGGTCGAATTCAACTGATTGGATCTCCTTCGTTGGATCAGATTTTTCGAAGTAGTTTACATCGACGTGAAATTTGAACAATTTTATTTGAAACTTAAATCGTATTGCTGTTCCATCGAGCGTTTGCCAAAGTAGAAGGAGTAGAGATTCCCATTGCGATTCATAAGGCGCGCTCAGTCAGTCATGACGATGCTATAGCGCTCTGGATGACGTCATGCGGCGAAGGATGAGAGGAAAAACTGATTACGTATTCATTCCCGCGATGATTCCGATTTTTCCAGGCCATTAAGCGCCGCTGGCCTGACCCGCAAAGCGATGTCGCTCGAAACAAGAGACGACAGGTTGAAAATGATTACTGTGGATGACCTTCGCGTCTAATGGGGCTGCGTTTGTATTTCGTTACGTGTTCTGGAGAGCAGTTTCGTCCCGCATCTTTATCGTTCTGGGGCATTAAAATTTCAATGTACCATTACACGCTAGTGTAAATAATTGTAGGGTGGAAGCGACGTTGAATACTGCCCGGAGAATAAGCAACTTTCGTGCAAAAGATAAAAGTAATAACATCAGGGGAGCCAGGAAGGATCATTACAAGCGATCGTGTATAATTTCGCGTGGTCTCGAGTTTTCCGGGGTCGACCCGAAAGGTGATATTAAATTTCTTGTCAAAATATTTCAAGAAATCGAGGGTGCCCACCACAACCTCCCCTATTCGAACGCTAATCGGTAACGGGAGACTTTCTTTTCCCGAAACTCGATTCCGCCTCCACGCCCACCGTTAAATTTTAAATTGCTGCTCCTCGTCCCGGACACGTTTCTATAGAACTCCTCTTCGACGCGGACGAGATACCAGTCAATTATGGCGGAAAATTTCCGTCGGGGACACGCAATCTCTTCCTACCTGCAGTTAGCCTCTGAAAACTGACAACAATCGCGGACAGGAAAGGTGAAGACGATATAAATTTCTTTGGTTGTAGAAAAAATATTTAATTCTTTCGAACCAGTACCTGACCTATGTCAGAAAAAATATAAAGAGATGATCTTTTCATTTCCTGACGATCTATGCGTCTTCGACGATGGAAGTCTCCGAGGTTAATTTACAAAGACATTATTCCACTGAACGAATAATCGGAATAACAAAAAGAGCTTTCCAAGATCTTCACAAAAAATGCGTGCTGAGTCCTACAGGGAGACACAGATTTTATTGGCCAGGGTTTCCGTTGCGTCAGCAGGAAACCGAACCGTTTGCCATCAGGATTACGAAGGATCCCCAGGACCAGGGCGAGAGGCGTCGGTAACGAGCAGCTTTCCGACAGAATTGGTTGTTTTAACAACTGCGCGCCACTTTGAGCCGCTAGGTAAGAGGACCTGTGTCGAGGGACGTGGAAAAGGTTACGGAGGAACCGACGGACGAGCACGGGAAGAGGGAGGGACAGACGAAAGAGAGAAAATACGCGGTTTTCGCGAGAACACGGCTGCAGAGGTACGGAGACGCCCTGTCGTAATAGTCCAATTTGCCAGCAAAGGAAAATACCGGAGGATTCTGGGAGTAAAAGGAGACTGGCATGGCCCCCGGGGTGGCACTAGCGTCGTTCAGAAAAGCTGGCTGGAAAATTGGAGACGCGGCGAAACACGGGCATGGGGAGCCTTCCCGTGGAGGAGCTGTTTTCCGCGAGGAGGGTATATACCCGCTACTGTCCTTCAGCCTCAGTTTACGGACTGACGCGATGTCAATTACACTGGGTATTCCTCCGAAAGATGGTCTCTCTCTAAGGATAAGGATAGTAAAATGGAGCCCAAAGCACAGTGTCACGCGTAGCGTCGAAGATGTATGTTTAAAGAAAGGCCGCCGACTAAAGCTGCTACTACTACCAACTAGCAATTCATAATTTTACGTTGATAAATCTGAAAATAATTTGATCGTCAGGTATTGATAATTTAAATAAAATTACAATACTGTCCTTGCTTCGTCGAGCAAATTTCAAGTTACCTGAAAACGTGAGCACGTGGATGAGAGAACGGTGGATTGCGGGAATTGAGTTACAGAGGTGCGAGTAATTGGGAAGGAACCGATTGATCAACGTAATCAATTTACTCGTTGAAAATCTGACCTGTTACCGTTACTTCTCTCTGTCGAATCGCTTCGGGAATCGAGTTATCGGTGGAAAGTGTCCTAGCGGAGTGAAAACGGATCCTAATTAACGGAAGTCCATCGGGGAAAATTCCAAAGGTACGAAGAAAACAATTTATCCGTTCGATATACGCGAAAATACTTGGCCCAGATTTTGTTAACGTTACGCGTTAACACGTGCAGGTGTCCAAATACTGTTGACTTATCGACGACTTGCTCGTTTCAATGACTTCTCATTAGGAGGCGTCATAGCTGGTATCAGATGTCTTTATTTTCACTTGCAAAGCTTTCGAGCTTACAATCCAGGCCCTCCTCGGTGGCAATCGATAACGTCTGTTAATATATAATGATAATAGATACACGAATACGGCACCTGTGCTTTCCAATGTTCATCAGATATCAGAGAACAAACAAGTCCTTAATAATTTGATAAAAGAATCAGTATTTAGGTGGTTCTTCTTTCTATAAAACCAAGGAGGCCACTAGCGTAGATATAAAAACCCTCAGTCATCGACGTGGTCGCGTCTCCCGTGGCCTTCTGAATCCTTCAGCCTTTAGCCTTTACGAGGTATCCCCCAGTGTCCGATCCAATCATCTCATTTCCCGCGGTATCGATTTCACCAGCCGTTGGAAACTTCCTCCGTGAAAAGAAGCGCCCGAGACAAGCCTGTCGTCAACGGAGCAAGAGGGAATCACGAAATCGAAGGAGACGGTGGAAAGAGGAGGAAAGCTTGACTCCTGTAAACGCCTTAAATCGCTCTGCGTTAGGGCATATTGCCTCCACTCGTTTACCAACCCCCGTACACTAGGTACCCGCTTACCAGCATTCCTTCGATCGATCGGACTAATTAATTTAATTATCTCACATGAATTTGTCTCATTCTGAATTCCTTTAGCCTTTCACCTAACACTCGAGACTATTGTTGCACGGACAATTCTAAATTTAATTTGCACTAATAACAAACAGGTTTTAGGAGAAATTATCAGTGTGCGCAATTATCCTAAGTTCAAAGTCCGCACAAGAGGCCATATACGGCATATATAATTTGCTCCGTCAAACTCTGCGCTAGACGGAAAGAAATGATTACGAGAAAAGACGAGGGAACAACAAATAAAAGGGGGATGGAAATCGAAGCTAAAGAGTAAGGTAGGGAAAACCAAGAGAGTATTTTTCCGCCGTGAAAACCAAAGTGCATTGAAGCAGGAAGGAACCGGTGGTTGATTAATACAGCCGCTCGAGCCGGGAGCTTTATAGACATTTTCGTCGTAAAGGGCTCCGTTTCAAAGAGCGCCAACGCTCAATGCCAAGCCGAACGTTGTTGACTATTCGCAAAATAGTGCGCGCGAGCCTCGCCTCGAGATCTCGAGGGTCCCCGCTGGTTATTACGATTGAAGAGTATTTGACGGTGAAATCCCTCGTCGAACGGAAAAAAGTTTTCCAAGCGCAAATCAGTTCCAAAAACGGTTCTCGTCGACTGATGTAAACGAGAGTTTACGCAACGTTTCGTGGTGGTCAACGCGATAAAGCGGAAACTTCTACTTCTCAAACCTGCCAGGAGTGCAAAAGGATTATGGATCCTTCTCTAAATTGTGCGGGGAGCGTGGAGAGGTTAAGAACCACTGGTCCTGAGGTCAATGAAAACGTTAAATAGATGGAAACAATTTGACAGATCGTACGGAGGTGGGAGAAGAGAAGCAAAGAGTGGCACGAGGGTTAACGGAGACAAAGGGGGTAACCAGCTCGATTCCTCGACTCATCGCGAAAGAGATTCTCTCGGTTGAAACGGACGAGTGGTAAATCGGAGGAACGGCTCTTCCTCCGCCGGAATCCTTTCTTGCTTCTTCTTTCGTCACTCGTGACCGATTGTACCTATCATAGTGGCTGGAGATGCGCGTGTGTTCCCATACATCTCCTTTCATTCGAGAGACTCCAGAAGAGAAGTGGGTGGACGGTGGTGTGCTGGGGTGTCGCTAAAGAGCAACGAAGAGGGTGGGTTGGTAGCGGGCTGAGGAGGACGGCGAGGATGAGACGGAAATAAAAGCGAGAACACGGCGGTAGAGTTTGGCTGGTTGAAGCAGGAGAGCGAAAAAAAAAGCGGGGGGCACGAGAAAAGGACAGGAGAGAGGGCGAACGAGCGAGAAATGAGTGCCGAGGGCTGCCACGTCGGAGGAGGCGACAAAGATATTAATTAAGAATTAACACGCGTACTGAAACCGCCCTTAATTAGTAACAGTCAGTGCCTGAAGCAGCGGTTTGTCTGCACGAGCCTGTACCAGGCGGGCGCAGGGTAAACACGGGGAATGAATTGTAATCAAAAAAACATGCCAGCGGATAACGCGGCCGATTCGACCGGGAAGATGGAAAAAACTCTGTTCGAAAATATTCCAACGCGAATCGAAACGAAATGTAAAGCTTTCCCGTCGATCGACCGATCGAACGAATCTGCACGACTATGGCGACGAATAAAACCAGCGCGGAGCAATGTTTACTTAATTGGAAATTACAAATTTTAATTGGGAATTAAAAGTGTAACTCCGGGTTGCCTCGAAATGAACCGAAACAATCGTGATAAAACATTGGTACTCTGATTAAAATATTTGATATATTGTTTGCAACGAGTAGTTGAAATGAAACTAGCACCTGCAAAGGATTAACATTATTGAATTGATCAGTTTGGCTTCCAAATTTCTCATGGTTCAGGAACGATGACGGAAATAGAGGCGCGCGCCGCGGGGAAAAACGCGCGCACGTCGAACGAAGGCCAAACGGCATAAAGGAAAAGCCTTCAAACGGTTCTCGCTCGTGTCATGAAACATTTGCTTTGATTACTTGGTGGAGCTCATTAGCACCGTAATTAACGTGAAACGCGTGTGAACCAAGGAAAACCTTAGAAACCCCGTAATTCGATCAAGAAGAATTTCACTCTAAAGTCTTTACTGGAAAAGAATTCTTTGGATCGACTTATCCCACATAGCCTACATTTTCCTTTCATAGTTGAGAAAAGAGCGCGAAATCAAAAAAATTCTATGTTGCGGATAATCGATGCTCTTTCAAATTCCACACTCTTTAAATAGCGAAACGCCTAACTGACTTAATTTCGAAACTAAATCAAGTGAATTTATAAGATAAAAAGGAATGTCTGACGTGTCCGCGTCGTGCAATCGTCGACAACCAGGAGCTCGTCATTCTTTCGAGGTACCGATTGGCCAACCCTCGAAGTACTCGGGATCGATGCGTGTACCTATTGCGTGCTCCGCACGTGAAATCGTGACGTCACCGACTGGAGGCCATTTTGACTCAGCTGGTTCCGACAAAAAGCGGCTCGAATGGCAGGACGCCATGTCCTGCGAGCCTGGCAATACAATGAACAATGATCTCTGCCTCGCCACGTACACACGGAGATCCCCCTCACCGATTAACACGCTCGCAAATTTATCGAAGCGCGCGCCACGTTGTCGAGCGTTGAAACCTGGAACCCTTTGGAAGGGATGACCGAGTCGCGAGCGTACCTGAAGGGAAAGAAGTATCCACCAGGATGTAGACGAAGGAGCAGCGAGCGTAGCAGAAACGGGGGGTTGATTTCTTTCTCAGGAAATATTTTGACAGGGATGGGCGTGGTGGTGGTTCCCGTTTCGCCCTCCGTCGTTGTAGAAATTTTTCTTTTTTTACCCCTCGATCCAGAGGGTTTTCGGTTTCACCGTTGCCACTTTAAAGCGATACACAACTCGCGGACGAATAAATATTATGCGGCTGAAAAATGTGCTTTCGAGCACATCCAGGCATCCTCGACTCCTTGCGGCAGGATTGTGCCGATGAAAAGGGGGCAGGGTCGCGGGGGTGGCGCGCGAGGAGAGAGGCCCTCTCGCTGCCGTTGGTTCGTCCGCCCGTTCGTGCAGATACAGTGGCTACATTGTGGGTTTAGAGGCTCATTGTGCGACGCCAGCACCGGGCATTGTCGTCCTTTTTCGAGGGCCGGAGATTCACACCTTTTCACCGGTGCGATTTTCCACGATGGGCGCGCGTTTCATTGAGCGGAAGAGGGCGAACCAGCTCGTGGAAGGGACGACGAATCGTGGGAGGGGGGTGATGGTGAGAGCTCCACAGATACGGAGAACAGATAAGGACTAACCCTGAGGAACGTGGAAACCTGTAATATCACGTGGCTTTACAGGGATGGTTTAAATTGGACACGTTGCGCGAAGGATTCCGAGTGAAAACACTCGTTCGACGAAGCCGGTGGGTTCGTACGGTGTACGTTGAATGGTGAGAGACAATGGTGGCTATTTAAGGAGGAGGTGTCGTGGATGTGAGCTCTTCCGGATTAAATTTCCTATAGGTCCAGATTTCAAAGACGAGCCTAGGTCGTTCACGCGTTCCTTCAATTAATGAAAGAGATGGCCTATCAGGTATTGCTGAAACGATCGGGCCATATTACCTGCAAGGTCGAACCTTATACCTTTTCGATATTTAAATCCCCCTTTCCGTGTAGAAAGTGGTCCCATATCGGTTGTGCGAAGAGGCTGAAGGTCCAGAATAATATTCTGTAAAGTATACTCTCATTACCAAATTGCCTCTTCGATTCACAATCAGGTGCAGGTTTTTCTTAAAGACAAAAGCTCGTTCGCAAAAGCTTATTCTTCCCCGAAGAACCAGCCACTCGGGCCACCAACAACAGACCACTCGGTATATTTGATTTACGACCATGTCTTTGCCCGACTGAACAGTACAGTGGCATTAATTCGAACGAGCAGCTATCGAATTCGATCCCATCGTTAGTATTACCGTAATCGATGCACGGATCGATAACACGAGCCGTCGCCAGCCGTTTCCTCCTTCCTGGATCCCCCGCTAATTGCACTAATTTCAATGAATCTCCTTCGAGAAGGTGTATTTCCCGGGCACCTTATGAATTTGTAAGCAAAGAAATTTGAAAGGCTGCCAAGTCTCTCTTCTCGAAGGGACAATTAGACTCTTCTCGTCGACCTTGAGGGGAGTCAACGAGACGTTGAGGAGTTTGTCCGACCGATCGTTAAGTTACCTCGTCCCTTCGTTCGTCCTTTGTCAAGATTAGAGAACTTCCCGGTACTTCAAATAATGCCTCCATTTACCAATCTTCGAACTTCGCGCAACACGCTATGTCGAGGAATCATCCTCTCTCTTGGCCCTCATTTGCATACAATGTGCCCGGAACACACGTCTCCCGCAATTTAACAGTCCATCATACCTTCGTCGACGAATCGTTCTTGCAACTATTTTAATTTGGCTTAGTTCTGTGTTTTTACGCTTTAAATCCTAACTCGCTATTATTAAGTGTGCCTTTGAGACCCTAAGCATCGATCTAACGCGGAGGAAATCAACTCTTTTTGTCTTCCAAAAATGATTTTCTGCTTTCTTATTTATTTCTTGCAAAAGCTGTCCCATTCAACGATACCTTTGCCTCCAAAGCAATTTCAGCGATACACGATTTTACTGTCGCACAACAGGGCATTCGGTGTTCTCGACATAGCGAACTCGGCAACAAAAGTTTCGCGGTGACAGCCGAGACAGGGGCGATGAGAGTGGTTCGAGGACTAAATTTAGGTCGCCATGTGCGGACGTGAGTTTGTCTGGCGCCAAGGAACAAAATATGTAGTTCGGCTACAAAAATATTGGGTTACTTCGAAAACAGCCGGCAGTCAACACTTTCCTGAAGCGTTGCATGTGTTTCGCTGGCTGGCTCGCTCAAGACGAGATTCTCAGGAGTTTGCATGGGAACACCGTGATTTATCGATGTCATTTTCATCGATTCGCAAATAAGGAACCATCTCTGGATCATAAGAAAGGAGTAGATAAATCACTCTTTGGTTCTAGGCTTCTATCGTGATTTTATCGTGAAAAAGATTGTACACACATACTTTTGCAAGAATGAAATCGGTGAAAAAAAGCGCAGAATCCGCGGAAGATCGACAAAGTGTGCGCATCTCTGGGACAAATAATTACGTCATTGAGCGAACCGTATCATCGGTATTGTCGAATCGAACATAGCCTGCCACTCGGAGAATAATTATGAAATCATTCACTCGTGGAACAATTCCAAGCTGTAGCTACGCTTTTCATTTAATTCCCGATGCTTAGTCGCTCTATTTTCAAAGGGTGCCTCCACGGGCATTGTTAATCCGCGTCACTGAATCGATTCCAACAAGAGAGCCTCACTCTAAACACGGAATTATGCAAATTATTAAAACTGATGTTCGATTGCCGTCAGACCAAGCGCCCCTTCGATTTTCCAGCGCGTTTTCCAATCAGTCAATCTCGTTTAAGCGTCACTTTTCAATGGTAATGAAAGCACGTAACACGGGATATATTGAGTGATTGCGTATTTTAGTAGTAGACGTTTCAGTCATCTATTTATTGGTCGATTAACATCTTCAAATCAATCGTGATCAGTGAAATCAAATTTTTAAAAAACCTTTCGTACCTTTCTCGAAACAAATGCTCTCAAATTGCATTATCGATTACCCTTCCCCAATATTCTATCTTCGAATCCTCGAGGGTGCCAAAAATCGTGCGAAACAGTCTTAACGAGATATCAATGGCGGATGGCGCGTATCGTTCTTCGATAAGTTATCGTATTTTTGTCCAGGAGTGACGGAACGCTGGCTCCGCGCTCTCCAATTATTAGAACCCCAAGCAGTGCTGTAACAAGTTTGCGACCCTCGCGTCTCCAACGAGCGCGGATTTGGAAGGGGTTGCTCAGCGAACGCTGCCACAAGCCGCGTACTACATGATCGCGCGACTCTTATGAATACCGTAAATTTTACTCGATGCTAGCGACAATTTCGCCCGGTCATCAGCATAAAATCTATTCGCGTCAGGCTACCGTTTCCGTTGAAAATGAAACTCGGAGAACGCCCGCGAGGAGTTCATGCCAGCTGAGACAGACTCCCTGAAATTGTCAAAATTCAAATAACGAGTGTAATTAATTATTAAATCGTGGACGATTCATGCATCGAAACACGTCGACTTTCGTGTGGTCGTTCACTAAGGAATTACAAAAATTAACTGTAAAGGCGAGGTGTCAAAAAATATAAATCTGGTAAAAGTAGGTTTTCCAAGATTTTTCAGAAGTTCATTTTATAAATTTTAGAATTGAATATTTTGCTCGCGTTTGGGGGATTTTCGCGATCCCTTTCGCAGACATCGGTCGAGTTTATACGCGAATTTACTGACGGACAATTATTCAGCGGCTTTAGCCACTTAGCCCGCAGCGCGCGTGCGCTCTCTTAACGAGTGAGTTTTGTTCCATCGTGTCTGGGATTCTTTCGCGATTCTCTAATTAAAAGCCTGCGTTGGCGTGTTCGTTGCGAGCGTTTCAGGAACGTTTTGTAACACACTAATAGTCGCGGCTAGTGTGGGTCGAATTTAGGGGGTTCGCGTCTGTTGGCGAGAAATCGGAGACATTCGAAATTCTTTCTGTGAAAAGCGCACGATGATCCAAACCCAAACTTTTTGTTTCGTAAAATGACTACTTTCAAAAAGGATTTATAGACTCGTCAGAGATTTGAAGACTGGATTTAAATAAGAGGAGTTGCCTCGACCATGTATTTTGTCGCAAAAGTTTCGTCCGTATTGGAGAGTTCCTCGATCTCGGCTGAAACACTCTCCATCCCCTTTGTCTGGGAAAATAAACTCCGAATAACGGGTTCCCTCTGAATCGACGTCACGGGTACGTCCGTGGCCGTAGCGACGCTAAATTTTCCACGACGCCGGCGGCAATTTCAGCCGGTCATCGGCGTAAAGTCGATGCTCATTGTGAGCCCTGGCGGGTTCACGAGGATGCTGGCAGACAAGAGGGAGGACACCGTCGGTGGGTGGACAGGATAGCTGTAGGGCTGGATAGGTCGCCAGAGGGAGTGTGAGAGAGAGAGGACTTAATGGGGACGAACTGTAGAAGTGGCTATAGTCTAGAGCCGTGTTAGGGCCAGGGCCATTAAGCTTAATGACATAATGAAGTAAATGGCTGTGCATGCCATGCCACGCCGGAGACTATAGCTTATAACCGCCGGGCCTCCACCCCCGCGCAATATACCGCGTGCCAGGAATTCCTGACTTATGCCGGCACTGCCCAGTCGAAAGGGGTAGCTAGCTATGGGGTGTCCCTTCTCTCTCCGTTCGTCCATCCACCGCTGGTTCCTTCTCTCTTTTAAGCCTTTCGCGAGCGCTGGTGTGTGCGTGACACTTTCCGAGTCTCCCTTCGCTGTATCTCTCGCTACACGGACGTCTCTGTTCATCTATGTCCCGGGTCCCGTTCTCTATTCATCTATGCCCCCAGTTACGTTCCCTGTTCATCCATCCCCCCCTGTTCTCAGTTCATACATGTCTCGAAGTAACGCTCCGTGTTCGTCTATGTCTCGGAGTCTTGTTCTCCGTTCGCATGTGCTGCGGAGTCTTCTTCTCTCTTCATCACCAAGAGTTGAACGAAGTAGCATGAACATCTACACTATGGTATTCAACTGATGACTGCTCAGAGACCTTCGCAGGTGCTCGCACTATTTCGTCCACCCATGCCTTAAACTATGTTTCTGAAAGTGAATTTATTTCGGGGATTGCCAAGTCGTCGCCCTTCCCCCCACCCCTCCGTCCCTGTCCGGGTCCCTTTCCGCGAAACTATTCGCTAAAAACCGGCGTAAATCCTCTTGAATTTCCTGCGAAGGACTCGTAATTATGCGTTTCGTACGCCGCGTTGCGACGGAAGGTCGCCCGGCGCGTTCAAGTATTTAATGTGATTTAGCAAAGGCAGCAAACAGCGCGAAACGCGAAGCGAGCGGTTGTCGTCCGCGGGTGAAGTCGCGCGACTCGTCTCTCTTGTTTGCGCCGCCACTATGCCTTCCTTTCATCGGATTCGCGTCTTTTCTGCGTCGAGACTTTGAAAGCCGCGCGAGCGCTCGCGTTAATCACACGGAAGTGCCTAATGCGCCGCTTGATAGCTGTAATTTCAGTATTAATTGGACGCGTGAATGGCACCGCGACGCTCCGCCATCCGACGTTCCGCGCTGAATCCAGCTCCGCTGCCCGATGCTGCGAACCCTCCGCCAGATAGTGTCGCGGGAACGCTGGGCGGACAGGTTAAATAGAAGGAGTTCCCTTTACGCTAATAACAATGAGCGTACTCAGAACTGATTACAGTACACTAGACGCACTCGTGTACGCTCTCAAAACTCTCTCTCTCTTGGCTCTAATTTTAACTCTTAAATACAACTCGTTGCACGGAGCTCTTCGCTTTTTGCTCTCCACGGAACCCTTTGCCTCTCCAGCTCACGACTATCTTGGCTGTTGGTCTCCCAGTGGGTCTGGGTTAGGTCGAATACCTCGGTTGATGAAAGTTGACTATGGCTGATTTGTCCTGCGGTGATGTGTCTGATCTGATGAACATCTGCACGTGTTGGAAAGAAGTTGACCACTTGACTGTGGACATTGGATTACTCTTTCCTTTTCTATCGACTTAACACCGAATCCTTGCATTAGCTTCACCATCCCTTTACGTTATATTCTCTGCCACGGTTCATACCCTTGGAAGACTCACCCCCAGAGCATACAGCAGACAAGTTCCTCCCTTCCTCCCCCACTTGCTAGCAGCAGTAAAGATGGAAAACGATCGTTTCTCGTCCAGCGTGTGTTTCTTTCGATCACGACGCGTTCTGGAAGAAACGGGCTCGTGCAATCGATGGAAGGATTCGTTGGAGAAGCGACGAGTCCTTGAACATCCTGCGACAGGAGGTCTGGCTCACGGGGGCAGGGTGGAACAAAGTAAGCGCGGACTCGATGGTGAAAAAACGCGTTGTTTTCGGGCAATCAACACTTTGCTCATTGTGCACGGCTGGCACCTGAATGCGTGGCCATCATAATATTCACACCATTCGTAGAGGGGTCGAATTTCGAGCATGGCCACCGCGGTCCAGGAGAATGGTTCGAGACGCGCGTGAAAACACGTTTCTGACCACGAGGTGTGAAGCCCTCGCAGTAGCAAAAAGAAGCGTAGAGAAACCAGGGTAGCCGAGGGTAAAAGAGTCGAGAAG
Source organism: Hylaeus anthracinus (assembly GCF_026225885.1). Classification (NCBI taxonomy): domain Eukaryota; kingdom Metazoa; phylum Arthropoda; class Insecta; order Hymenoptera; family Colletidae; genus Hylaeus; species Hylaeus anthracinus. The sequence continues at coordinate 2,440,253 of NW_026534330.1, read as the reverse complement.
CGCTTCCGAGAAATTCCGCCCACGAATTCGTTATTCCTTTTTATTTTTACTTTTTCTTATACATCGTTTTCTCTTTCTCTCTAGGTCTCTCCTTCGACCACGTCCTATTCATTAATTATCGTCATTCAAGGAGACCACAGGGCCTCCGATTGTGAGATCCGGGATCGATGAAACGCGTTTCGCGTGTAACCGTGATTAAGCCGTCGAGTTTTCGCGAAGTAACCGGTGACGGGAACTGCTTTCACTTGAGAACTTAATTACTAGGCTGTATTATATGCGCGCGCCCGATGCACGAATCGATGGTTCGAGAAACAACGTAATTCCTGCTGCTTAGAAGAAATCCCGTCCCGTCTATCGCGAGGATCTGCCCGTGGCACGTTAATTACTCGTTCTTCGTTATTATTGTCGGTGCTGGAAGACTGTGTCCAAAATAATTATCGTCCTCTGCTGGTCCATCGTGCGATTCGTCGATTTCGAGAAGCCAAGATATCGATCTTATATACATTTATATAATCGGCATCGTAAAAAAAAACCCGTAGATAAACGTTTTCATCCTTATCTTACTTTAATAATTTTATTATACGTAAACGAGGGCTCACGTTCCGGTACAACCTATTATACAAATTAATATTTCCTGCAGAGGACCAGCAAAATTGAGGTCGAAACGTCGATAGATAATTAATACAGCTAATTTTATATTAAGCTGCTCTATACGGCTGAATAAATACCTACTCATCTAATAACGCATTATTTGTGATAGCCAGGCGGCCAACGAATTAATTGCATTCATTTCTTGGGGTAAATTTTGGAAATATCCTATTTATACGAAGATCATCATTTATGGGTTTCAACGCAACGAAGACGGTAGAGAAAAAGAAGATGAAACGCGTGGAGCGAATCGAGGAACTCTCCAGAGGGTAAACGATCGGACCAGCGAAATTAATTCGACCCCGAGAACATCGCGGAAGCATTAGCAGCTTACCCCTAAGCTGCTGTCGGTCTGTTACAAGTGTTTTACAGCGTGTTACATGGTGCAGCAAAACTACCCCTGGGTTGAGGGTCCCTAATCTACCGAAACATCCCCCGGGATGTATCCAAGCATCGGCTGCACTCGGATACGCTCCATTCGCCCTTTCGGCTATGTAAACGACCGCGTTACATGTTTCACGCGCTCGATAAATAATTCTCGGCCTGATGCATTTTTCAAGTGCGTTGGCATTTCGTGTTGTGTCCAGGGGACCATCTAGGGACGGTAGAGGTCGTCGTCCAGTAGCAAACCAGTGTGAACTCCACGTTTTCGTTGATTGCTTATTTAAGGGAAAATAATTCTAACGAAGAACTCGGATATCTTCGACTATTACGATATTTAAATCCTTGCTCGACTGTTCACCTTCTCCTATACTAGAAAGTGCAAATGGGGTTTATCATTTCTTTTTCTAGCAAACAGAGTCGGACCTAGCGTATCAAATTGAAGCGTAACGTCGTTTTCGTGGGGAAAAGGGCTGCTACGTAATTTCTCGCGAACCAGTTACGGGTGACCTACGAACACCGAGAAGCAATCGATTACGTTCCATGGGAAGCTTCCAAAAGGAACGGTGGTTTATTAAAAAATTCAGAAATTTATCATCGCGAATTCTACATATGTATACGTGCCCTAAATTTTTTGAAAAGTTTCGACAAGGTGATGCAAAGGTATCAGGTCATTTTTTCTTAGCAGCGAAACTAGCATCTGTCTCGTTAATCACCCGCATTCACCGGCTTCCTCGCATTTACGTATTTCTTATAAAATGGCAGCCAGTGAGGAAACGGGCGTCTCGCGAGGCAGGGGTCTCGTCCTGGAGTCGTCTCATTCATCGCGCGACGAGGTAATTTCTCGATGAATCCACGAAAGGGCATTTATCCGTTCGTCCTCCGTACCGCGAGTAGGGGACGGACACAAATTTTCAATTACGACGCACAAAGGCACGGTTAATTCCCTGGGTTTGAAACGTCTTCGCGGTGCATAGCCTCTGGCGAGAGAGATGGCTCGAGGAAGACGAGAGAAACGGAGAGAGACGGAGGGACCATGAAAAGATTTTCAAATTAAATTTCGGGATTAGTACCCTGGTTTAATACGGACAAGTGACGGCAGAAGACGTCCCAGGGGTGTGCTACGTGCTACCTTCGCCCTCCCCTTGGGACACCATACACACGGGCCACTGTGTTACAACGTGACGACGTCCCAGACGACCCTCCAGCTCGTAACACTTCGCGCGTTTCCATTTGCTCGATGTAAACTCCTCGTGTTCCGCTCGGTCCCTTCCGTCAGCAGAGTCTTCCAGCGAGCATCCGCCTCGTTCCACGTCCGGTGTCCAGCTGGACGCAATTTCGATTCGCGGGTCGCAGGGCCAGATGCGAAGGGTGTCGAGGACACCGAGCAAACAGACGCGAAAAATTTGCTACGCGATTAAGAGTGGTGTTGGTGTATCCTGCGCAAATTGCTCGGTGTTTTCTGCGTCGCCTTTCGATAACGATTAGCTGGAAGAATTCTTTTAGGGTTGGACCAGATTATTTTAGAGTCAGGTGGAAAGTCAGGAGGGAGGAAGTTTTAATTACCTTGTAGAATTATTATTACCGAGTTCAAAATACGAAAATAAAGGAAGGAGTATAGAAGACAACGTTTACATTCATTTGAAATACACGAATAAGTAATTGCAGGAAGTAGAATGAACCAGGTATTGGTCAGACAAAGGGAAAAATTACTTTCACTCCGCAAGGATATGGATCTTTCCGCAAGGAAACAACCAAGTAGACTTCTCATAGACACCCTAGCCCCTATTCCATCCTTCTTCTTTTTCATCTCATGGACCTATATCATCGCGTCAGTCCAAATCTGCCCAAGACGAGTCGAATCGAAGAATCGACACTTCTGGCAGCGTTAAAGTGATTCTTCGTGAGGTCCTCGCAGCGTTCAGGATTAGAATATCAATTATCGAAGAAACACGAAGCTGGCGGATACTCTAAGAGGTTCTATTAGGTGCAAGCAGTCTGGCGTAAGGCAGCCAGTCAAGCAGGGCCACGGGTTTAAGGTCTTAACAGCTACTAAAGCAAAAGCTCCTTCTGTCTCGCTCTTAAGCACGGAAAACAAGCCGTGTTAGACGAAGGGGTGTACTGAGAGCCGCCATTGGCTATCCACGCTCCTTTATTGCCGGTTGCCTGGTAACCAGCCTGCCACCAACACACACCGATGGCAACCACCCCGTGTAACCACCCTGAAACCCGACAGCGGCGTGCACACCCTCGCTTAGGAACAGCAACTCGCAACCACCACCACCGCCGCCGCCAGCACCGTCTATCCCTAGCCCACCCTCTCCTGGATGCTCCACGAGTCGCACACACCGCGAACACGCTCGCGTTTTCACGCACACGCGTCCACCAGTCGTGTCGCGGCGGGGATGTGCGATGGAATCCTCGTGTAATCGTGCTGGGGGGGGTGTTGGTGGTGTGCGAGCGAGAAACAACCCCGCACGGTCTCCGAGTGTACGTACGCATGGCGTGAATATATTTAGCGAGGAAACTACCACTGTTTTCGCGCGGGAGGGTGTTTCGAGAGCCGCCTGCCACTCCGGCTGCCTCTGTGGGTGCAGAAAGTCTGTCGCTCCTGGCCGAGTGGACCGCGAAGTTTTCTCTGAAGTTGCCTTGGATTTCTTCCTTTTATCGGCGATCCCTGCCGCGCGGGGAGGGAAGACACTTTGCGCGAATGATTGCGGCCCGCTGTGTCGTATTCGCGATGGTGCGCGCGGCTCGTGGCTTTGAGCCCTGCAAGGACCATCCGCGAAGTGTCCTTCCCCTGTTTTCATGAAACGGTGCAGGCTTGTAGACTGGCCAAAAATACGAGATAAGCGTCTGTTCGTTTTTCAGCAGCGGTAAGTCAAGATCGAGGGGTGGGTCTACCCTCCAGAGTTTTAGGCTGCTGATCCTGCTACTTGATGCGCGAGTCTTTGAAGGTATCTCTGTGGGATCTTTAGTGGAAAGTAACGTAGAGGGTCGGGGGAAAAATTAATGAAAAGATAATTAGTGGTAAGACCAGCAGGAGTCGCAGAAGAAGAGGGATGATTAATCGTTCTGTATTTTTCTGATTAATCGTGAACTCGAGATGAAAGCTGTTTACTGTTTTTTTCTTTTAACAAAATTTGAGAATGTTATCTAAGGGGTGACGTCTCGAAATTGGTGTACTCCCCCGTGCGTGAACTTCGCTCGCGGGATGATATCCAGGGGAGAATTGTGGGCGAGAAGAGACATTGAAACTTCTCAATTTCGACCTGTCCGTTTGCTTTCGCCTCCTTTCGTGCATTCCCCAGAGACGTCGACCATCAACCTCCCAACGTCTTGGGCTAGCTCGTAATGTCTTCTCAGATCACATGTTTTATTATACAACATATTCTGCAACAATCTTTTAAAAAAGAAACGATACTTTAAATAAGAGCGAAGCGAAGGATCCGCGAAACAGTCGAAAACGCCTGCAGAATCAGGACGACCAAGACACTCCTTTTTCATTGGGACCAATCGAGCTCCTCGGAAGTCCCGCATCAAATCCAATAAAAACGTTCCAGCAACTTCGAATCGTCGGAACGGCGACGGGCAGGAGCACGCTCGAGCGAGCATAATCTTACGGGTTCTCTCTCGTCGAGGAGATTAAAAACAATTGCTTCTGAAGTGGCTGCATGCGCAAATACGGCGCGTCTCACCCTAGCCAAGGTCTCGAGGGAGGTCGCGACATCCCACGATATTCGAGGGCACTACGAACGGATTAGATCCAGGACAAATTAGAGGAGAGAGACGGGCCCGCCTCGTCCGGGCGCCCCGAATTCATCCTGCTCGAGGGCAAACACGTTCCCGCTGGTCCCGTAATAGCTAACTGGATTTGATTAATCGATTCGGTTACAGTCTCCTACTTAGCCCGCCGTGACGCTTCCTGCCGCGCGTAATATCGATCATTCGCCCAGGACGAAAACAAGCCTGGGTGAATTACGATGTTTTGCGACCTGGCTGCTAGATATTCTTTCCCGCGATTACACGCGACGATATCGTTCCGTACGCGTCTGGGGGTTGCTGTATTTCATTTCGCGACGAGGGGAAAAATATTGCCTGGCGACTCTCCGAGGGTATGGAATACGAAGTTCTTTCACGCTGAAGGTGCTCGAGAAGAAGATATTAAGTAAGATGGCTGCGGGAAAACGCGTTCTTGGTTTAACGTTTCAAGATAAAACGATGATTACGCGGTATCTGCCAATGCTGTATTAATAAGAGACTTCCCTTGAGAGCAACGGTTTTAAAAAAAAAATTAATTCTATTCGCGTTTCTAACTAGATCCTAACACGAAGCCAAATGTTGGCCCACGCAACGAGAACAGTTGGGAAACACCGTCCCAGCTCTGATACTGCTATTCATAGGAATCGAATTAGCTCGAGGAACGAAATTAGACGTGCTCCGGCTGGCGCGTTTCGTTTAATTCTCAACGCGAAGGTGACATGCGAATTATCGGCGGTTCGATTTTCGCGTCGTTATTAGCATCTCAGCCACCCAGCCATTCGCGACTACGAACGCGACGCGGCGGCGCCGATTGGTTCGACGGTTCACGGTAAATAAGCGTACTTAAAAAGTCGGGTGCAGGAAACAACGCGTAGCCGGGGTGGCGTAAAAAGGCCTCTCTACGATCTTGTGAAACAATGCATCGCGCGAGCACCCGTACGCGGTGTCTTAAGCCGCGCGTGTTCGCGCCTCAAATATTTATTTTTCATCCAGCTACCTCTCTTTTCCTCCCGAGCGCGCGGAGGGAAATCACTTTTCGCCGACTGCCCGGAAAATGATAGCACAGAGAGGGAAGAAATTCGTTTATCGCGTGCTCTGGGACGAGGTCTCCTTAGAGCATTTAGCATTTAGCTATGCGATACGTAAATGTGAATATTGTAGACCTTACCAAATTTTTTAAATTTTAATTCTTTCCTTCTTAACAGTAACATAAGTTTTTAAATTATGAGGAAATGGTAAAAAAAAAAAATAAAATAGAAGACAAAGTTAAATACAATATTCTCGATACCCTCAGCGAGTTCCAACTGATACATTTTTAACAAAGTTTGTTAATTTTCACAAATGGAGTAAATAGATAATCCCAGCCCTAGTTCGAGGGTATTCAACCGCATTGGGGTTGCTGGATTGATAGAGACCGTGACGTAAATAGAGCAAAATTTATTTAATTCGTGAAAGGACGCGCCTCGTCAACGACGCAGAGTGTATGCCGCGGGAAGAAATGTTGGATAAAATTAAGTCAGATGTTTCCCTGAATCGGTTGAATGCCGCGACGCTTGCTCATTAAGTTCTTCGTCTTCGCGACGAGCGAGGAGGGACAGTTTCTCCGCCCTGGAGCCCATGGAGACGAGAGTAACGCGGACGATAGTTTTCGTTAAATAACCGCGAGCTTGGAAGCGTTTCACGGCTCGAGAGTTTCAGGGAGAAACATTCGGTTAATATAGTTCGTTTGGGCAATTAGACAAAAGTTCTTTGACACGGGAACAACCTTGCTAGCGTGGCACCACTGTTCCCTAGAGCAGCGTTTCCCAAACACTTTCAGCCACAAAACACTTTTCACCTCACAATATGTTCACAATATACTTGTTTTGTGGCTGTGTAAATTTTTGAGTAAAAAAGAATGGATGCAATTACTGCTCGACAGCGGTACACTTTTTAGAAGAAAATTAAAATAACAACGCAGCTTATATAATTACGATTTTTAAAGAAATATACTAGTAAACTTTATATAAACGACCTTCAAATAGATTTTTCGGTTTGATTATCGACTTAGGCTAAAAGTAACGAAAAAACGCAGTTTGGGAAACGGTGTTGTGGGACCGAAAACCGCGCGTTTCCCATTTTTCCTCGTTTCAGTGTCACCGATAGTTACAGCGTCGTTTCTTCCTTTGACTTTGAGGAAGCGTTTTCAGAAAGCTGTAAAATGCGACGCAAACGAACGCGAGGGAACACAACGCGAACCCGAGAAGAATAAGAAAAGGTTAACAATGCTTTTTAAAAGCAGCCTTCGCTATTTTCGCGAGCTGTGTATTCTGCGTCGCCGCCACGAAACTGCTCGGCTCGAAATTCGTTGGAATTCTTCTTTCTTCGAGCTTCTCCACTTTTTTCAACGCCAACGCACTCGGAAAACTAGCTTTCACCGCATTTTTCTCTCGCTGGATCTATTTCCCTTGTTGGAGAACATTTATCTATCTTAGCCACGCGAGCAATCGTTTACTAATTAACGTAGACGCGAGGCTTTTTGAATTGTTTGACCAACGAACATAATTTTATTCGCCAACATTAAGATATATTGACTCGCGTTTAAATCCCCACGAGATGGTTTTTTTCAAACACAATAAAACGTAGGTAGAAACTTCAAAGTGTTTCTCAGAAGACATCAAAGAGAAATCATCGTAAACGGGCGACCCTTCGCTCGTCCAAAAACACAAAAAGCACGCGTGAAAAATTCCTAAGAGCCATCTCTCTAATTGCACGCATACCAGTCACCATGAATTCTCAAAATTTCTGAAAGCGTTCCTTCAAATGGCTCCGTACCGAATCGTCTCCCGTTTCGTTTAAATGTGGCAGCGAGCTTCTGGCTTCTCCCTCGCGTTCAACTAACCGCGAGCCCCGTTAAGGTGCGTTTGCATTTGCAGATCAGAGATGTGCAAAATTCATACTCGTGGACAAATGCTTTGAAAAACTTTCGTCACTTTTGCACTTAAATTGGAAGCTTTTTGCCATGCGGGGTCCCCTTTAACTTTAGTTTATCATTTTATCTAAATTTTTACTCAGGGAGATACGACAGAGATGAAAATGAGAAAAATTCCTCTTATTACTGGGACAGTTGATGCACTTTGGTATTTCATAATTAAAATAAATTTGTTCAAATAGAGTACATATATTTCCACTTATTTACAGAAATAAAAGTGAATAAATCCACTCATCTACTGGCCCAAAAGTTCCATACCAATCCTGCCAAATTCTCTGTCATATCGTAATTGCTAAATCACATTTACGATGGTAGTCACGCAGTCACAGCACCTAGGGATGCCGTGTACCAGCGTGCAGCGCCTGATTCAGGTGGAAATAATTTCCCAGAAGAAGTAGGACGACGGGGTGGAAAGGTTCGCGCGCGTAGCCGTACGCGCGTGACGTCAGCAATGCGTTTCGGGGTCCAATTAGTCGAAGGACACGTATAATTGGAATTAAGCTCTTAATTAATAGTTAATTAGCCGCCGGTAGTGGCAGCACCAGCGGCTGGCACCGACAGCAACAACTGTAGTAACGAGTTAGCCTCAGGGGGAGGACTTCATTGTGGAGCGGCGCGCGCCACGGAGCAGGCTTTCGCTCGTTAATTCGAAATTAATTTATAATTGATAATTATTTTCGGGCCACGGGTCCTGCCCGCTCGACGAACTTTTCTAATTCCCCGCCTCTCGTTGCTCGCGGAAAATTGCCATTTACACGCAGCACGCGCGCGTACGCACGCACGGCTGGTCGAGTCGCGAGCAACGTGTTCTGAAAAAAGTAAAACGAGTAAACGGGAAAAATGTTACCCTTCCCCTCCCTCTGCGTCTGCCTGCTAATTGGCGAGCACGGTTTTTTCGCTGAAATTGACAGTTTTTATTTCTGGACAAGTAATAGACGAGGAAAAAAGTGGAGTACCACGATTTGATACTATATCAGTAACATTTTCATACTCTTATTAACGGAAGAGAGGTTTCTTTAATAGGAAGAGCAGTAGCATTCATTTGTTATTAAGAACGTTCACCTGGATAATTTTAACTCGACTTTGCCTGCAACCAGCCACCAACAGAGTCCCGTGGCTCGTTATTCCTCCCTGTAGAATGTTTCTTCTCTATTTTCCGAGCGGTTGGACGGGTGCTACATCGACCAACACTAAATTTCGTTACCAGTGATCAATTTTCCACGAATTTTCCACGGAATATCGAGCGTCAAGTCCACGTTACGACAGTCGATCTCAACCACCGGATATTACGTACCGAACTACGCCAACTTTTTCTAATCGCACTTTCTGTCGAAAGTTGACTACATTTCTCATAAAAAAATTAATTATATAAAATATTATATTAGTTCTAATAAATAGAACCGAAAGTCAAGTTACCTTACACGTTCACCTCGAATTTAAACAATTTCAAAGACAACTCTCGGTCGTCAAGACGTATAAACTTGTTCAAGTAATTGCAGAAGGAGCATCTACGAATACTTCTGTCTTTAATTACACAACGAGGTTTGCGAAAAGAGTAATTAAAGAAGAGTAGTTTCGCGAGCAGGTAGGAAATACTCTAATCAACGTTAAATATTCACGAAGGGAGATCAACGAAACCAGCGGCTGGACCAACGAAACACTCGTTGGACGTAATTTGCGCGGATATACGCGTGGTTTCAATTCATTGGCAAGTCAGGTATAATGGGTAATTTGATCCGCGAGGTACGCGCGCGGTTCGAACAAAGCGGCGTGTATAATTATCACTTACAGCCAGTGCTATGAAATAATGAGCTACGAGCCCAATGCGAACGCTGCCGTTCCCTAACCAACTAAATTTTTGATGGAAGAAAATACGCTGGAGCATTGAAACCCGTTAGTTAACGCAGAAGTTGCCCCCAAAACGTAGAACAAAAATGAGGAACGACTCGGAATAATATTTTACAAGCGACAGAAAGATAAAATCGAACTTTGGAAACGTAGATATAAGACAGAGTTAGACGAGGTTGGAGAAGATTAATTACACGTTATATATCACAAGAGTTATGATTAAAATTAAATGAGTAAAGCGAAGGAAGAAGATTCATTCTTTTCTAAGACGTAGATAATAGAGACATGAAAGATTGAACCAAAAGAATAGATGCTGAGGGTTGAATGCCTGTCAAATTTAAATAAAACTCACTGTGTCATGGAGTGCCATTAACTTTGATGGTTCTGTTGCAGGTGTCGGGCACAACATAGATTCAGGAAAGGACTTCACGGTCGACGGTCTCTCTGGCTTCAGCAAAAAGAAAAAGAAGAAGCGCCGTCATAGGTGAGTATCTCACGCGAACCACAGCAATGAATCATTTAGTTCACCATCCTCTGTTGCGCGTGTCTCTTGCTGCACCCGTGGCCGCCATTGATTTTCATTTCGCGTCCCCGCCAAAAATTCGTGGCTAAAATCAGTTCTACAGCGAGGCCCGCGAATAATTGATAATCGTCCATAAAATTTTGGATGAAGCCCCAAACGCTATTCTTCCGCATTCTGGATTAATTATCGTGTCCGGGAAACAATTGTAATCGTTTCGGTGAATTTTCGTTTTCGATAATGATAAATTTATCCCTCGGACCGACTGTATCGTTTTAAACTTTTCATCGTGCAATCTACGAGTCCCCTGGTAACGAGTTTTCGGCCATTTTCAAATGACAGACAATCCGAATGCAATCATCGTTCGATAATTGCACGTTGGACGGACGATTTTCGGCTCAAACTGCTCGTTAAAAAATTATAAAATAAAATTTGCTTCATTTTGCCACTCAAGTGTTTACAATTTTTCGTCATTCTTCCGAGTACTCCGAATGTCACGTTCGACGAGTACCTAACTTCTGGAATATATTAACGCAAGAATCAAAGGATTAAACATTATTGCTGTCACGCTAGGAAACGAAGAATTATCGTTTTTCCAGTGAACGTGGTCGAATGAATGTTTGTCGCAGTGCGGATTTTTCGTTGTAAAATGCGTAGCTCCATTGGCGTTTATTCGTCCAATGCAAGCCCCACTTTAAAAAATATATGGAATTTTATGTTTGCCGTGATCGATGAATTTATTTCTCGACGTATTTCGAACTTCCACATTTCAATTTCTGCTATGATTTCCGGTTCCTATAAGCTATTTGCTATACCTTGTGTACGCTGTATATAGTTCTCGATAATTTATTTTTCAACAGCCTGTCGACAAGTCTTCCTAATTTTTTTGTTTTAGGTGATTAAAAATTTGAACGCTCTTCGATACGTTAATGTCTATCATAAGCTGTATATTATTAGCATAACTATTTCCTCTTATCTCGCACGTTAACGTACCGAATAGTGCTGAAATTTCAGACAGAAACACATCGTAAAGTTTGTCAATAGCGACCAATTCGTGTACAGTTTTTTCTAAAATATAATAGTCGATGTAGATTGCACATTCAGTAGTATAAATGCGAAATTGAGACGTACGAGCGCGATTACCGATTCTTGGGTTGTTTTGGCATCGTGTGTAGGCTAGCTTTAAGGGAAAAGCTGTAATGGCATATAACTAGGTTCATACGGTTGTTGCTCCAGGACGATCTTCACGTCGCAACAGCTGGAGGAGCTGGAGGCAGCCTTCAAGGAAGCCCATTATCCCGACGTCTATGCTCGCGAGATGCTCAGCCTCCGAACCGATCTGCCCGAAGACAGGATACAGGTGAGCGAAAATCAAAAGACCTATGAAATCCGACCACGCGACCTACGAATCAGGGAGCCTCGATACACCAACGACCCCCTTGTGAAATTCGCGACTCAGAGCTATCGAGTTTCTTCGTCTCGATACCCGTGAACCCATCGAGCCTGTCAAAGGATACCATTCTTCTTCGCCGTTGACTTCTTTGCGAATCGATTTACCCGCTGGGTCGATGATTCCAAAAAGAAGTCTTTACGAAAAGTATTTGTATTTGGAATGAATTCACGAGTGAATCGCGATGGGGCGGAGCAAACGTAAAATCGTGAAGTAGATGCCACTAAATTGGTCCATTTTCCGCTCTGAGTTGGCAGTGTGCGAAACAAAAGTGCTCGTTTTGAATGAGAGAAAAACGTTTCCATCGTTCACCTATTAAATCGCCGCACAATGCGATTTCTTTCTCAATTGTTGGCAGCACGAAATTTCGAAAGACGCGTAACGCGAATTTTCCAAGCTCATTTGCCAGCACGTCGAGAGCTTTTGTTCTCGTATAGTCAGGGGGACACTTTGCCTCCACGTGGGTTTAAGTATAACTCGCTGTTAAAACCGCAGCGCACTGTTGTCGGTAATTTTGTCCTTAACGAGAATTAACAACGTTACACGCTCTTTTGAAAATTAATCACGCTGTACGGGATAATAATACGAAAATATAAAGCTGCGATATATGTTTTTACGCAATTAAAATGTCCGTCGTTCTGTCGTTGATAATTCGGTCCTAGAATTACACTGGCGAAGAGGCTTTTGCAAGCAGATTTAACACTGCGTTTATTCGTCAAAGAGAATTATTATCAATTAGCACGCATTTGATATTGGTTGCGTTCGTGTAAATTGCCGAGCAATTAATTTTATACCTTCATACATCGTCAATATAATGAGCGCGGAAAAGCTGCTCATTTTCAACGTTGTAATACATTAATTCACTTCCTGATTGCGATGCATCAATCGATAGTGCGCCGACTCGATTTTCTTCCTACAATATCTCCGTACAGCAACTAATTATGCAATATCGTGCAAATAATTAACGAATTAAGACTTTACGAGACGTCAAAGAGGGCCAACTCTTAAATCGACAAGTGCCAGAAAGGATAGCTCAACGTTTCAGCGATAGCGTCGCGAACATCCAAGTCTCTTTCCCAACCCGAGTGGCAGCTCAACGACTCGTTCCTCCGACGCGAATCTTACCAATGCAATCTTGTTTCCAACGCAACAAGCGACGACACAACGACCCATTGCTCCTCCTCCAACTACTAGCGAATCGCAACTCAGCCGATCTCGCGACGATATCGCGCAGAATTATCGACGCTCGGCATAAAGCGGCGAAAGAACAGTCGCAAATGAAAGGGGCAGGGGTACGGCGGTTCGTTCTCGGGGGTGGAGAGTGGCAGGACCAAAAGGCGCGACCATAAAGGGAGAATTTTCCCGGGCTGACGGTTAGTTACCGCGAACTCGTAGAGTACTACATAGCCCGAGATAGGTTTCCGCATGGCGGACCCGGGACAAGCTTCCCTCTCTCTCCTGTTCCTCATTTCTCTTCCTCTCATCGCGAATTCGACCCTCCGCCCCCGCAGCGTTCACTCTGCCTCTATTCCTCTTTGGTATTTCGCGCCAGTGCCTCCTTCCTCGAGCGACATGCGTGCGGTCCGAGCGTGTCCTGTTAAAGAGGGCGATGGATAGATGAATTCATTGGCCTTGGAAAGGTTCATGGCATGGATAACAATTTTAAGGACGTGCTGGTAGGCAGAGTGAGCTAGGAGTGATACTAATAGAGGAGCTGAGCGTCATGGTGGAGCAAGTGCTGGAGAAATAAAAATTGTACATGATTCGCACCTCTTTGGAGCTTGAATGTAAAACGATGGTGCTCAGTACTCCAAAATCTTTACATGCATTCCAGGAATCCGTTCCTTCTAAACATTCACTCGATTTCGTCCAGTCTGTTCCAAACACATGTCAATCACCCCCTCGCGAGACCACGAACTATCAGAAGCCTACACTAACGCTAAAATTATATAATTATAGTGGGATAAAGTGCAAGCAAGGTATAGAGAACCAAGAAAAATATTTGAAAATAATTTGAAGAGTGAGGGCAAAGGAGGACCGCGTGACGTCGAGGGTGGCGAAGAATCGAGGGTTGAACCAGAGGTTAACTCTAGCCTAATAGCTATCTATTTACCTCCCGTTTTGAGTCTTCTACTTCTACCCCTCCTACAACCAGAAATTCGAAACTCGATTCTTGAAATTAGTGAGACAAAGATACTCCGGCTGATTATTTAAAGTAACTCGTTGAACTCGCACCAACAATCGCGACATAGGGCCGTGCACGTATGTCGTTGATTAGATTTTGATATAATTCGAGGGTTGGCGGTGGTGGTCCGCGAAGCAAAGGTGGCAAAGGAACCGCTGGAGGAGTCGACGCTAGGGGTGGCGAAGAAACGCTCGGGGGTGAGCGTGTCGAAGACGCGTCGGTTAGGCGGAGAAAGAGGGATGAAACGTGCGAAAGAGAGACTCGTATAACAGAGTAGGGGAAGGGGTACGGTCGAGTCGCGCTTCACGGGGTTGTTGAAGCTTCGCGGCTGAAGCGTGCAGGCGCGTATACACAGAGAGGAAGAGCGAGAGAGAGAAGTGGCGGCGTGAAACGACAAAGCGGCCATTGCAGGATGGGTGCGGTCCCGCGGGCCAATCAGAGACACGAGTCGCGGACCGGTCGGCCAATCAGACCGCGCCTTCCACCCGTCTTTTGTTTCTAAATTTGCGCGCGCGGCGGGGACACAATATAACGAGCGCGGGACGAAAAGAGGGGTTGGTAATCGTTAACGGTGATATTTTTGTGTGGGAGTGCCAGGGCTTTCTTCCTCTTTTCTCTACCTCTTCTTTCACTCCCCCCTCTCCCATCGACACCCACGCCAACCTCCTACTCCTTCGTCCCTCCGCCACTCCGACGTTTACTCTCTTCGTCTCGCTTCGTCTCGCGAATCTCCTTCCGCTTCTCGATCCAACTCGCTCGCACCGCGAGTTCCTTCGTCCCTTGCTCTGTTACTGCCTGTTCCCCGACGACTTCGAGCCCCCTTTTTTCTTTTCTAATTTCTTTGTAGCTCCTTTCTGCCCCTTTGTTCCGCGCGCGCCTTTTTTTGTTTCGGAGCGCGCTCGTGTGCGCGCACGCCCACGCGTGTCTCGGGGCTACGACGCGAGGACGAGCGCCGCGGCGGCCAGTTTTCGTATCGATTAGGGCCATTTTCTGACGGTTGATGCGCTCTACGCGAGTTCAGACCGCGATCGAGCTATCGCTGACACCTTCAGAAATTTTGTCGATAAACTCGGGAAAGAGTAGCCAAATCGTAAATTTAATTTATGTTGATCCGAGAGTCAAGGCAAAGAGAAATACGTTACTCTATGAATATAAAATTATGGAAAGTGGCTTTTTAAATATTTCAATTGTACGCACATTCTCTATTCTCCAATTGTCTACGCTATGAAAATTCCGTTCTAACGGCTTCACCATTCGTTGAGTCGTAACGCGCTGTTGACTCTGAAATTTTTGAAGAGTAGACCGGAAAGGGCTGTTTCCGCTATCAGGCGATATTACCGTCTCCAACGGTTAATTTCACAGTACGCCAACTGTCAGGTCTGTCACGTTGAAGGGTTATTAATTGAAATACCTAGAATCATGGCGGTGTGAGTCAGAAAAGTAAAAGGTATATCTACAGTATATCGTCGCTTTTTCAAAGCCGCTTCATTCGATAAGAGTCTGTTCGATCGAAAAAAAAAAAATTGAAAGGGAGCTGGCAGATCTCTGTGACGAGACGATTGTTGATTTTTTATATCAAGAGGCTTTCTCATTTCGAAGGGGACAATGGCATGGCAGACGAAACGTCCACGGAAGGGAAAGAAGAAAGGAAAACGTCTTCTTCCAAGAACAGAGAGGACACAAAGGATATTTCTTCGTCTTCGGGTCGCGACAAAATGAGAAACTTTCAGACGTCTGAAAGCATAGTAGACTTCGTAATGTTCGTTGTCGGAACTCCTCGGGTACATAAAAAAGATTAGATTCTAACTCCGGCATTTCGATGAAGTTTGAAGCTCGAAGAGGATGGCATCTGTTGCCCTCGATTCGGTTTCCATCTTTTCGATCCAACGTCTAATTTTGCAGGACTCGTCGGGACGAGTTGTTCGCACCGGATGCTGACTATTCGTAGAAAGAAAGGTCGGAACGCTCCCGCGGCGAAGTTAATCGAAATGTCTTCGACAGACCTCCGTCCCGGTTGTTCGCGTAATTGTGCATGCGAATCTCCTATGCGACGATATAATTGCTCGTTCCCGCAACTCGGTCCACGGGTCCTGTCGCTTTTCCCGTCAAAATGATCAATCTCCAAGCACATCCCTTCCCAGACGAGATTGAGAACCGAAGCCCCATTCAGCAGCGCGTTACGTTTGTACGAGGATAAACATGAAATGAAATTTGGAGTTCTCGTGTAGGGGAGAACGAGAATTCGTAGTTTCCATTTTCTTGCGTTATACTTGGACAATATTTTCACAAAATTCTAATTAATTTCAACAGGGGTGCAAAGTGGGTTAAGGTATATAATAATACTCATTATTTCGAGTATAAACATAAATTAATCGAAGGGGGTTCCAATCGTTTTATACTTGCTAACAAATACGTTAAATTATAAAATAAATAACAAGCATGAAACCAGGTCCTTTTTAGAGATCGTTGACTCTAATAACGTCTGCGAGCCTCCTCGCGAAAGAAGTTCGACGCAAAGGGTGAGATTGATTCCCGAATTCACCCCATACAAGAGGCTCAATAGGAAACAGCACCGGCCGATCGACTTGACTACTCGTTATCGCGATCGCTCTCGTGCTCGGAAAATGAGGCTGCGTCTGATTGGCGCGCGGAATCGCGCACAAACGGACGTAATTTCGGCGACAGGAGGGTTACCAGCTTCTTACGGGGGTGCGAAAATTACAGCCCGCCGCACGTCCTTTCAACGTGATCGATATATACACGCAGAGGGGGGTCCCACTTCGCGAATGTGTTTCGGACAAAATGACACCACGAATCACTGTTCGATTATTGTTTAATTTTACCGGCTGACACGCGCGCGAGACGCTTGATAAATTGTGGGCTGCATTCAGAATGGACCTCTGTCCCTTCCTGACGCTAATTCCATTTGCGATATACGATTTTAATTCGACAATACGCGCGTTAGGTTTGCCGAATGTCTACGGTTCCCTTTATGTTCGCGATATCGGAAAGGAACAGACTGCCATCACTGAACACGAGTCCCATCCAAACTTCAACACTCTATCTTCCTCTTTCTCGACCAAAGTGAAACTCTCCACCGGTTTGTATCCGCAAATTCGAAGATTCCTCAAAACCCTGGCATCACGGACCAGTTGTTCGAGCCAATAATTACACGCCTACGAGTCGTATCGAGCAGTGGGCCGACGATGATCGTGCACGATCGAAGGGACCCGTCGACGACGCGAGGTGGCTCGCGCGTTACCTGGCAGGCAGTTCTAACGAATCCTCAATGGCGCCTCGACTGAAACGGGGACTGACAATGGAGCCCTGTTGTCAGAAAGGGGGCTTCCTTCAGAGAAACCTTTGTCAAGGAACGTACGTGGAAGCAGGCTGAGAACCCTCCAGAGGGCCCCGTGGATGACTTGCGTCTAGCGAGCCGTTCGTCGCTACTTGAAGTCAATTTTTTCTCGTATAAGCGCGGTCGGCTAGCTTTCCATCCTCTCTCGCGAACGATTGTGCGAGCCACGTCAAAATTCTTCGCTAATGGGCCGCTTACGGCTGAGATACGCGTGTTGTTTTTTCGAACGAGCCCGTGGGAGTCTCGGGCCCTCATTACCCGGATAGCTTCGACCAGGAAAACGTTCGACTGATGAACGAGGATGATTCCCTGTCCTCGAACCATGGCCAATGAACTGTTTGTTGGTGGAGCGTTACGACAGAGTCCCGTTAGTCACTCGTAATCACGTTGTACAGGAAGAGAAGATACTTATCTGGCACCGAGGATTTGTTACAATATTTGTAGAGGACGGATTTGTAATTCTATGAGCAGTTGCTAAGGAATGGTCCAAAGGAGGTTGTTCGTCGGGCAAGTTAGAAGAGTGTTGATCGTTGGAATATTTGGAGTTGAACTTTGCTGAAAAACTTCAGATTATATACGTTTGTTATTTAATAAATAGGTAACAATTTCATTTGTTATCCAAAACTCGCGTAAAAATTTGCTTTTTTCTGGGTTAAGGTGCAATAAAAAAATAAGGCGAATGAATGATTCAGCCTCTCGTGTGCTCGTTCATTAATACGTGAGTCGAAGCGGCGTTTGATCCCCGACAGAACAACTCGTTACGCTCAACAAAATGGCGTTCCTTTCGAGAACTTCCGAGGAGGAACGCTGCGAGCCGCGCGCATAAAGCATCGCTCGTAAAACCGGATAAGAGGTTCGTTTCGAACTCGATCTAGCTCGGCAAAGATCCTCGATTCCTCGATTGTTCTCGTCCAATGGCTCCACGAGAAAGGGAACGCTGCCTTCTACTAAATTATGTGAAAGATTGACCCGATCGTAAACGGGCTGGCCCTTTTTCTTACGATACGAAGACAAATGCGGCAGCTGCCAGCAATAGAATGGAAAACAAAGATGCCTCGATAACTTTACCATCCCCTATTCCAGCACATTTTCAAGTATTCCAAACTTCTCTGTTTGATTACTTTCACATGACTTAAGAGTAGCGGTGGTAAAAGCCTTTTACAGTTGTTTTTATCTAACACATATTTACATTAAAACGAAGAATTATTGAAGTATCCCCAAAGGATGTTGTTCTAGGTAACGAGATCCTAGATTCTAGATAATTGTTCTAGAGGAGGAAAAAAGAAAAGGATTAAGTTAAGCTCGTCCTGAATGATACTCAATGAAATATCACTGGCAAATAATAATGAACGTAGAACAAGATGGAAGTAATCCTTCATAGTCCGTAGAATCTTGTAACTCTTTCGCTTCGTCGTGAGTTCACATTAGGAGAAAATGATCGAGCTCCCCGCATTTAGATTGCTCGCGCCATCAAAAGCGAGTGAAAGGCGTCCAGAAGTTCGCAAAAGAAGTCTCCCCGACGCGAATGTCTTCGGGCGACGCGGGACGCTCCGCAAGGACAAGCAGAAAATTAAGCGCTCGGTATTCAAGGAGGAAAGTAATCGCTGAAAATGAAGCATAATCCCCGCCGGCATATTACGAATTTTCATTTTTAATTCTCTCGTTTCCGCGTGCAATTCGTTGTCGCGGGAGTGGCGCATTAACCAGCGAGAACGAACAAAACCGTTTCTCCTCCCTCTCGGCTGCTACCAAAATGGCTCGCAACCAGGGACGGCTTTAGGATAGCTCAGGCGAGGTTTAAGGGCGCTCGTAACTTTATTCGAACAGACGACGAATGGAAACACTATATTTATTCCATTAAAGTGATGAGCTTCTTCGTCCATCGTTCGTTTGATACTCGAAATTGAAGTAACTCATGAAACATTTGTTTAGAATAATAACATTCTCTAGCATCACTTTAACGTTTTCAAACAAAAATTATCGTTATAATACATACGATATTCAGATTTCAGATAAGTTAAGAAAATCACTAGCTGATTAACTAAAGTAACGAAAGAAAGAAAGCGCAAATGTTTTACCTTCGAACACTGATTCAGCAGTGAAAAGACTAACCGACGCGACTCAAGGGGCGACGGGTATTCTCGAGCCAGTCCTGTTTGTGACAATGATGCTGAAGACGTGCAGGAAGAGCGTAAATACGAGCGAGCAACGCGATCCATCGTGCTCGCACCGAATGAAATCGGTGAATTCAAGGGTCCTGGGCCGGTCGTTTAGACCGATGAACAGGAAGAAAGGGAGGAAAGCTGAAAGTTTGGCTCGTTTCGAGGATATAATCTACCCGTAGAGAAGAAAGTAACGAGGAATCGAGTTACGTTCTCCATCCCCCCGGTCCCACGGACCCGTTCCTCTTCAACCCTCTTACGCTCGACTTCGATCTCTCTTCGGGGCTCCTCGTCCTCCGTCCTCCGTCCACCTAAGCTCGCAAAGAAGCCAGGCTAAGAAAGGGTAATGGCGCGGAAACGGCTCAAATGACCCGCGAATTTTCAACGGACGAGACTTTCCACTGCTTGTGTTTATGTTTAATAGGCGGCCAACGTCGTAAGTCGACGTAAATTATGCCGGGATATTACCATTCGCACGGCGAATTTATGGTAATTTTCGGCTCGACTTCGCTGAAACTCTCGCCATCGCATTAAGCATGCGTGAATTATCTCTCCCGCGTTACTCTCTCTCTCTCTCTCTCTCTCGCGACCAATCCACGGCTACTGAAACTTTTGCTTTTCAATCAATTCCGTAACAAAATCACAAGTGCCGCGAACAAATTTTCTTTATTCTTTTGAATATATAAATTCCCATCTACCGACACGATTGCTTGCAGAGGCAACAATAGAATCGAGTCGTTAAATGGTATTTTCCTCTTCAGACAAATCGACGGACAGTGAAATCAGGGTGTTTTCACAATTACCAGCCGGACTAGTTGAAATTATCCCACCCTTAAAACGCCGGCTGTTATTTTAGTTCCAAGGAACAACGATCGTCACGGTATTTTCAGAAAAATTCAATTCTACCTTGCAGGCGTAGCACGACAGGTGGATATCCTGGGTGAAGGTCCGAGGAGACGGTTCGAGTGCCTAGAGGAGACGTTAACACGTTCTAAAGGCCGTGCTAACGCTGTGTAAATAAGGCTGAGCCCTCAAATTAGCCCCTCTCGGCCCGGCTAAAATAAATATTTTCGCGTCGGACCATCGTTAACGGATTACGAAAATCTTCTTTTTATCGGGAAGGCTCGGCTGAAGAGCGTCAACGATGACTTTGATCCGAAATTATGTGATCACGCCAGGAAGAAATTGACACAGCTATGGAGTATCTCTGACACTCGTTGAGCAGACTTTTCGAGTCTAATTTGAATGTAAATTAAGAGATGAGAATTCAGAAAATTAAAATTTCTTTTATCACAACTCCGAGAGAGCGCTGAAAAGAAAAGCCGAAAGAGTCGCGCGGGTTAATTGAATTTCCTCGAAAGGACATTGAGAGCCACCCCCGCGCGTGGAGGCTCGAGAAATCGACGCGTGATTACGCATAGGCCACGGCGAGGGAATCGTCGTCGGTAGTAAATTTCGTGGCCTGGTCCGTGCCCAATTATTGATTTTGTCTTTTCGATGGCCACGACCGCGACAGGAAAGCGATGCACGCGCACAGCGGCGTTCAGGGTACGCATGAAGGGTGTTCGCGTGTGTGCTCCGCGCCAGAGGGGGTTACAAAGCTACGAACGCATTAAATACTCGAGAGCGCAGTGTCCTCGGATGAGCTTTACGCGCACCTACACCCTGGACCACTGACACGAGCGCGCACAAACACACGTCATGCGCTCGCGACAGCCCATCCACAAAGACGGGAGCCTAAATTGATTGCGTCTAAAATCCAACGAGCTTTCTCGCCTTTTCGTTTCCCAGCCGCGAACCAGGCGACACCAGCACGAAGATGGCGAGGTACGACCTTTGTGGCGGAGCGACGAGTGCGTTTCAGAAAAATATAACCTCGCAAAGAGGCTTTCTCTTTTCCCTCTTCCTATTTTTCTTCCCTTCCAATCCTGCACGTCGCTCACCCTCTTTCCCTGCACGCCGAACCTCTATCTCTCTCGCCACAATCCTCTCTTTTTCGCTTGCTCGTGCAAACGTGCCATAGTTTCTATTTTTACAATTCCAACTGTTATATAATTAGTAATAATGTACACTGAGAACCCAGCGTGCAGACGTCGAGACAAATTCGATAACCAGAGGAACGGTGGAATGACCACGTCACAAAGAAAATATCCGCAGAAGAAACAGGATATGGAGAAAAAAGGCAGCGCTATAAGGCTTTAATAAAACCGCAGAACGATCAAAAGAAATTTTCAACGCGTCGGTAATCCTAAACGGTGGAACGACTCGAAAAGCACGCGGGCTCGATGGGACGCGTAATTTCGACCGATTGCTTTTTAGACCCGGAGCGTTTTTACGTATAATGGCGCGTAATTACGAAACGATTTCATCGTTTTCCAGCAGTCGAATTCAACGAGTTTTTCAGCGAACCAATTCGTCGCGAACGAGTGGCTGACAAAGTCTCGCCGTCGACGACCAGTCGCGACCCCGTTACCCCTCGCAGCCCCCTGTACCTCTCTACCCCCTACCCCCTATTGGCGTCATAATTGCCGACAGATCGAATTAAAGTCGAATTATAGGATTTTCCACGTGTGATTCAGCGAGCAACAATTCCCGCAGGGTACGAGGAGGGCGCTGATAATCCAGTCGTAAGAAGCGCCCGATCGTTCGCTCATAAAAGCAAGCTTATACGGTGCATCACGAGCCTCCGAATCCAATAGAGACCCTGTAACCCCTCAATAGGGTTCTGGCGGCGAGCTCATGAATTTTCTATCGCTCGTAGTCGAATGATTAAATGATCCACACGGTCAGGGGGTGGCTCTTTGACTTTTGGGCGTCTAGACAGACACTGACAAGTGGCGAGAGCGTCCCCATTCACCGGCACCCCTAACAGGAGTCCCAGGGTTAAGAAGGTCTAAATCTCCCGTTCCCACCGAGCGAAAATTACTTATGGAAACCGAGCAACCACAAATCAGGAGACTCTCACGCATCAGGCGGCAATTTGCCGAGCGATTCGTGCGTCAGACAGTTTCTTAGGTCAGTGATTTTCAGGAGCGGAAGGAAGCTGGTCGAAGCTCGTAAAATCGTCGGCAAACAAAGCGATGAATTCCGGCTGGCCGCGTTCCACCCCAAAAATTGACCAGTAACGTCGCGCATCTCGAGTGTCCCGCGGTCGCGTCCATCGGGTAGCAAATAAATAAGGGCCCCGACGCGGTGGAAATCGGGGGGACACGCGAAACATCCAGCAATTTGGGCGTTGCGCGATTGTCAACGGAACCGCTTATAAATTCTAATAAACCCCGTTGCGCAGCAGGGAAATCTGGCGTGGTGTGGGTGGTCGGGGGGCGCTCGGGGCAGGGGGACACTGGCTGGATGCGGATATAAATCTCGACTAACCGAATTAAGTTAGAAGCATGGGCCGAAGTTTCGCCACGCCCTCGCCGCCGATGAAACGCTATCGAAACCCGGAGTCTGCGTGGTGAAAACAGCGCTGAGACAGGAGACGAGGAAACACGTCTGCGTGGAACGGGGATGAAACGGAAAAAGGAAACGCGATACCGAGCTGTTCGTCTTGACGTTAATTAATGAGACACGGGTCTCTCCTGGAGATCAACGAGATAGATATCTTGGCCGTGTCGCGTTGAGGAAATTGGTAAGAAAATCCTAAGAGAAACAGCCCTTAACAGAGGAGGTGAACAGGGATTCGATTAATTGTTCAACGAAGAGCGGGCTAGACGTGGCATTGTGTTCCCTGTCTGGTTTCGCGAAGGAAAAGATCGATTTTTCGGTGGTCCCTGAAATTGTTTGGATCAATGATCGAGCAAACGTGACAACGGTATCACGATGTTAATACGATCCTTCGGGGTGCGAGACTCGTCTAATAGCATTCGGATATCAACCGTTAACCAGCATAACAGCTTCATCAGGATCCCTATTAGTGTCCAGGCTTTGTGTACCGCACAATCGATCACCTTAATCAGGTGATTTCCTGTTAATCATCCGATCGGTGCTCGTGACTGGAAGACATGGGAGAATCATTTTGGACTATTAATCCTCATTTGCGAAACTGACCACTCTGACATCAAAAGTTGAGAAATCGGTCCTTTAAATTCTACTATTCTATCTAGTCGATGCTAATACACTTCCTTGCTAGATCGTTTCCCCCTCAATCGGATGCCATTTATTAGTCTCAACGCCGCGATCGAACACTCCTATCTAGTGATTTCCTGTTAATCAACCGATCGGACCTCGATACTACGAGCTGTGGTCATATCATTGTGGGCAGTTTATTTTGGTTCCATATACCCGAAACTCTATACCCCGAAACAGAAGAAATTTCTTCAGCAACGTGGACCCACGAGTGTCACGGCGAAGGGATTCATTCTCACCCAAATACTGCAGTCGATATTAATACACTCTTTCGCGATCCTTTCTGCCTAGGGCTAAGTCATGATTAACGCTCGGGACCCTCCTGGTCGTCCTTCGTCCAGCAAGTGTCCCACCTAATGACGTCCCAGGCGCGTGCCATTTCGCAGCATGGGGTCCAACCCCCTGCTCCCAAACCGAACTATTTGTCGATGACCAACGAGCCTATCCGAACATGCTTGTCCGCGCATTACGAGGCAAACAAGCGACGCCGCGCTGTTTTTCGGGGGTTAACGCGTCCTCGCAGGTTCGCCGCACGCGCGTTACTTATTGGAAGAGATTAATTGGCTTACCGATTCCCCAACTCCTGGTTGTGGGAACGAGCCATTATTCGCCCTGATGATCGTAGTACGTCATATTAAATGATCTGTGCAAAGTGTGATTCAGTGCCTGGGCGATTGGGAAAATAGGGAACGTTCCTTTGGGAGTATCCTCGCTGATAACTTCGAACGAGGACTTGGCGAAGCGTCAGAATTAAATTTAGACATAATTAGGAGTTCTGTGATTTGTAACTGTTCCCTAGAATTTTCTTTTTCAATCGTTGACTTCCGATTCTTATATGCTTGGACAAATTACGACATAGAGGGTTCGTGGGAAAAGGGAGAAGAGGGAAGCGTTTAATAACCAAGAAGGAAAGCGTTTAATAAGCACGTAACGGGCATCTAATACGAATACGTCCCAGGATCGGTTCGAGCTTTGACGACGCGGGTATCGCGCAGAGGGTTGGGGAGATCGCGCAGCCAGAGTGGGAGATCGACTCGGCAGGGGAAAGGGGAAAGCAGAGAACTCGATATCTCATTATCGGTCGATCGTAAATTGAAGTTACCGGTGGGGAGTAACGAGATCTCCAATTATCCTCGGGACAGTATCACCTTGCGCGGATTGTATTGGTGCTAGCTACGACTCGAAGGTGGAAGGCGTATCAGCCGATGAGATCCGCGGAATTCTTAGCTCTTCCGTTCGCTGGGAACGCTCGGATTCCGAAAGACAATGACGACTGGAGCTCCTGAGAGAAAAATAACGGTCTCGTTCTCTTGCTGGCAATTTCGTCCCCGCGCCTCCTTGTCTTCCGCGTCGCCTGTCGCGAGGAGGTGGGCAGCATTCTCATCCGAACGAAGAACTTTTCACAAATAGTGAAATGTAAACAAGTTTTGGAAGGGGAATTCATTCGATGTAAATTACTCGATAAGAGTAAGTATCTAATCGCAGGTATCTAATCACAATCCTGCGAGTTGACATAGATGCTCACGTCGCGACGATCCTGAGTCCTCTTGGACTGCGAACGAAAATGTCTGCAAGTCCAGATACGCGGCTCTATTAAAATAAAGTTGCTTCCAACTCTGTTATCGCGGCTGGGTGTTCCTGGCCGCCTGGCTCTCTCCACGGCGGAAAATCAAAAAGCTTTCGGTTAGGTAGACCTTCGAGGACCCTCATCCTGCTATAGTACCTGACGGCAACTCTTCAGCCTCAGTTTCAATACATCGCGCTGGCATCGAGCTCGAGTGTTGCAGCAAGAAGCAGGCAGGCAGGTGGGTGCCGTCGACTCGTCCTCTCCACCCGCGTTTCCTATCTCCCTCTCTCGATGCCCCCGCCTCGCTATCACCGCCACCGTATCCTCTTCTTGTTCTTCTCTTCCCTCCGTTTTCCCGTTCCTCCTCGCCCGATCGCTGGCTATCCCTTGACTTCGCGACCGTGTATCCTGATATCGGTGTATTGGGAATCCATAGGAAGTTACCGCGGGTCCCTCTTCCACCTCCATCCGACATCACCCTCTTTGCTTCGCCTCGTATCACTCCGTACCAACACTAACTCGAGTCTAACTTGGACGTACATAGCTGGTACTCGCCTCCACCTCCCCTCCGGAGACTTTCCCTCGCACTTATCCTTCTCTCCAACGACTGTCTCTGTCCTGCTTCATCCGCTTCCCTGGCTTCCCCACCGCCGTTTCTACTTTTCCAGGCTCTCTCCCCGTCGCACTTTCTATATCGGCCGTCCCTCTCCCTTTATTCCCATTCCCTTTCTCATCCTCTTGTTTTGGTCCAATAGTCAGTCGCCGGTCTGATCGATGATACGCCAACAGCCAGTACTGCGCATGGCCGACTAAATACAAACTCACTCCTTATTATACCGGGTGTGCCAATAAAGGGGGTGGCGAGCTAGAGAATGGGAAGGACGAGGGGCAGAGGAGTTGGGGGCGGACGAGGAGGAGAACGGGGGGGGTGGTGGGAGGACAGAGAAACCCACCGTCGGAGTTCCCGCTCCTTCGAGTCGACGAACGCCACCATAAAGGATCCTCTTCCTCCTCGTTGCCCGTTGGCGTTGCTGCTACCGCTGCTTCTGCAGTGCGACCCCCTCCCCCGATCATCCCACCCACCTCTCGCGGCCTCTATATATCCATTCTCCGTCAGCGTGCTTCGGTGTCTCCGTCTCTTGGTAAGCTATTCCAGGATGCCGAAGGATAATCCCGGTACGCGATTTCCGATCCCTACCAACTATAAAGGACTCATTGGGCGACGGACCTGGCAGCCCTCGCCAACTCCGAAGGCGTCTTTCTATAGAACGCCTGCCTCGTTTTCTAAAGGGGTGTGATACTACTTCTGCGAACTTCTTCGGACACCGAGACTCTTTGTGAACCCTCGACGCGGACTCGCGACAGCCCCGCGATGGACCTCTTCGAGGAAGTTGACGGCCCCTTCCGTCGCTGCTCTGTTCAATTTCACGTTATGCGAGCCTTTTGTTAATCCAGGCGTAAATAAGTTCATGTTTGTAGGTCATACTTTTGTATTCGCTCTCGGAATACGCGAGTGATAGAAGCTGTTGCTAGACGACTTTTATTTCAATCTCTTCTTTAAGATATCGGATGACCAACGAAAAGAGCGCGCATACCTAAAGATGCCCATCTTGTTGTATCGGACGAAGCATGTCTATGTTTTGATATCACGCTAAAGATGTCTATAGGAAATCGCAGAGAGAGAGAGAGGGCGGGGGACAGTAAACGGTTCACCCCGCAATAAAAGTCAAAAGAGAGTTGCAGAAGTTGTTCGCTGAGTCGCTCGAACTCGAAGACCGTTTAAAGTCGATTTCTTCGATTTTCGTCACGCAAGCACGTCGGTTATGGCGGGACTTCGCGAAGTCGCTTGGAAATCGAGTAACAGCTTTATGATCGGTACAATGATTTACGCGTCAGTGAATAGAACACGGCTGTCCACGATCAATGAAAGATTTCCAGCAGGATTCTCTCGTTCCGCGCGACCATTACCGTTTCCGCGACGCGGCCTCCCAATCCCTTTTCGTTCCTCCGCATTCCACGCGTCTGCTTTTCCGCCTTCATCAGCCTGGAATGACGGACCGTCACGTACGATTACGCGATTTCCGACTCTGAAAACGGATTGACGGTGTCACAGTCATCGATTGAACGAAACTGTGAATTCCCACGTCTGCGAGGTTGCGCAATTTATTTGCTCCCCCGCCCCCCCCCTCCCGCCCCCCGCTTTGCGAATTTTAATAAAATTAACGGAGACGAACGCGTCACAATACTTGCCGTCGTACATGTCACTCGGCACTTTAATACTACTAGGTCCTAACGACGTGAACACAAGCGTTGAATTCTTACAAAAAGTTCGAGGATCGATGCCAAAGAAAAGAGGAAAAATAGTTGTGCAACCTTTGGTTGATCTCGTATCTGATCGCGTAGGATTTAATGATAACGAGCAACGTTCTCGCACAAAGAGGAATACTAATGTGTTTCGTTCTTAAACTCAACCGCAGAACATGCTCGCTGATGAGTCCAAGTAGCAGATCCAGAAACGCATTAATATTCCTCGTCGCGCCGGAATCGTCCTCGTTACTATTAATCCCGAAATGACTATAAAGGGAACAAAGATATCTCAATTTGGATTTATCGTTAAGATCGCGCCTAGTCTAATGAGCTGCGAGCACACCAAATGTAGCCTATAGGAGCACAATGGCTCGCGTTCCTCGACGAAAACGGAAAAACATTTGCATGAATATTATTCTGCAGCGGGAGGGAGGATGGTGAATCGCGAAAAAAAGGCCGGGGCAGTTCGTTCGAAAGCTAGGCGGAAGATAATTTCGGGGTGGCAAGGCAAATTGACAGGGCAACGGGTTCCCATTCACTCGAATTACGTTCCAATTCTGCCGGTGACTTTAGCATTGTTGCTACAAATTGGTACACGCCCTGGCCTTCGTCCCCCTCCCCCGTGTCTGCCCGGTACACACGTCGTCGCAAATGATGCGTGTGCAGGCCTTTTTTAAATAACATCCTCCGCCGATCACGTACACCTCTCGCTGGGAAGGAGTTGAATGCGCGTGACGGATTGGCTGCTGTCGAATCGTTTCGAAACGAAGCGACGATGTCGATGAAACGATTCCTGCTGGCAGGATTTCGCTGGTTCGACGTTCAATCTTCCTTTTTGTTTTTCGATAAATAATCGTGCCATTATCTAACTTTTTTTTTTTTTCTTAAATACAAGAATGCAGAGATCGCAAAAAACCTCGGGAGCCATTATCGCTTATTAAATTAGTTGAACTTACATTAAAATCAATTGTGTTTCTCTAGTAGATGGAATTAACACTTATATTGATGTACATTGATGTTCACGAAGCGAGCCAGCACGGTTTTCTTGTTTAACTGAAACAGAAGTGTATCGATGATGATGATATTAGTACGGGAAAGATGGAATAAATTCGAGTAAAACGCGGTAATGTTGCTGTTGAGCGCAGCGATCGAGAAGTATCGTACAGAGCTATCGCTTGCGAATGCTGATCTGCTCTCGATTGCATAAGAATATCGTTTTCCACGATATCGCGTCCTGGAGCTTGTAAAGCACTATCTCTAGTTGCATACGCGCGCAGACTATGGGAAAGAGGATTCGGTGTTAAAGCGTTTCCGCCTAGGTGAAAATATCGCGCTCGAATTCGATCACTGCAACCAAAATTTCGCGGCAATACGAAAGAAAATACTCCATCGCAGGTTATATAACCAATTTCACAACCACGATTAGTTTACTCATTGTCAGTTCACGGAGCGGGAAACTTCTTAGGAATTAAGCTCGTTAAAGTTGAAACTGGTCCGTGGACGGGAAGCGTGTCTAGAGGAAGCGGCACGCGTCGCCGCCCTAGGTGGTCCGATGATCAGAATCGTTAACAAGTAGCCTAACTGGATACTGGACCGCGAAAAACAGGATAACGAGCCCCGAGGTGATCGTTTAAGCGTAATAGTTGACTGTGAGGATGCACAGAACCGCACGCACGAAACTGATCGCACGCAACTGGGCTCATCCCGCGCCAATTAGGAGACAATGATCATTAAATGAACGTGTGAGTCAAGAGTGTGGTCAGGAAAGTCTCGTCCAGTTCAGGAAAGCCTCTTTGAGGCTGTGGAAGCAATATTCGAACGCTAACAAGCAATCTTCTGCTTGGTGGGATTTCTTCGGCTACCGATACTCGCTTAGGGTTACTGTGACGCGATTATCCGATGAACCATGCTTTATAAAATGAGTCGTGTGCACTCACAATTTGAAATTAGGTTGACGAAACGTAATTCTACTTTTGTATTGAAAATATAGGGATTTTTATATGTGTATATTAATTTCTCGTTGAAAAGGACCTTGGCATATTCGAAATTTATCGTTTCAGGTGTGGTTTCAAAACCGGAGAGCAAAATGGCGCAAAACGGAGAAGTGTTGGGGCAGAAGCACCATAATGGCGGAGTACGGTCTGTACGGAGCGATGGTACGACACTCTTTGCCACTTCCTGAGACCATCCTGAAGAGCGCCAAAGAGAACGAGTCGGTAGCGCCGTGGCTGCTAGGTGAGAATCGTCAGTGTTTCGTTCCCTCGAAATTTCGACGCAGTCGAACGCATTAAGTTTTGCTAACTTCCGAGACGCAATCTTCTTTCTGACCCTTTCGCTGCTGAACTTATCGGCAAATTAATTTATTCCTTGACATTACTGACACGCACTGAATTTCTCGCAGCAGTTGAAAGACGCGGAAAAGAAGTAGCAGGTGAAGGCGACGTACAGTGGTCCAACTAATCCAATATAAGCAGAAAAATTTATTTTTGAGCTTGTAAAGTCTTGATAGTTCCGCAGCTGGTGGTTTTGGTACTGTCTCTGCTAGCTTTTATTCGGAGATTGCGCCACTGTGCGACGGGGCCGTGCTCGGTTTTTGTCTCTGCTGGAGATTGGCACAATTTTATCGAAATAATAGAATCAACGTGAAACGTCCTTCGACGTTTATACGATCAAACAATTCGGCGAAAACATTGATTGATATTTTATAAGAATTATGCCCATCTGCGGTTTCTACCGGTGACTCGTTTCGTTAATCCTCTGCAACCCAAATTACGTTTGACTTCTGAGCGTCAACAAAGAAAGATGCAACAATGAACAACGATAGATTAAGTTCAAGATTGAAACTATGAGCAATGGGTATATGATTTCAGTGTCACGCGGGGTTATAGAGGGTTAAAAGTCATACCGTCGGAGCCAGCAACGCTTAATGAACGCGAATCAAATTTTAGAGCAAATCTCGACTTTGTTTTTCTTTTCGTGTGTATCAGCTCAATCATCTAAGACGAGCAGCTTTAGTCAAGATATCGAAAATAATCAAGAACTGATTGACTGTGGCCCCGCAGGGATGCACCGGAAGTCAATCGAAGCGGCGGAGCATCTCAAGTCTGGCGGCGAGGACAGCGGAAACGACCACAACGGAAGCGGAAGCAGCCCCCATCATAGCCATCACCAAGGCGGACCGACCAGCTCCGAGAGCGGACAAGAAAGTCAGGATGGCATGGGGCCTTCGTCGTCTTCAGGTACCATTTCACTCACGTTCACGTTTCTGCGAATTAAACCACGAATCGGACAAAAATAACACCGAGTTGTTTCTCTACTATCCATCCAGTTGTGGTAAAATTGTATTCAAAATTTCAATGAGAATCCTAAAGTTATTGTTGTTACACGCGCCAGTCACACCTTTTAAGGTTCGAGTAACTCGTTCCCACTATACCTCATCGGAAACACGATAGAATCGATTACCACCAGGTCAACGACTAACCAGCTCGAATCTCCATTTCACAGGAATGGTCCAGGACACGGAGCAGCTCAGGAACGAGAGCATCGCCTGTTTGAGGGCGAAAGCCCAGCAGCATCAACTGCAACTGAGCCTCCAGCCCACGGCGGCGCCCACCAGTAGCGCGTACCCGCCGGGTCCCCCGTCGAGCACGCTTCACGCCTCCGTTTAATCGCCGTTTCGACGATTTTCCCGCAAATCATCGAACCCAAGAAGTCGTTCAACAACTTAGAGGAGAAGACAGTCCATTTCCGATCGATCAGCCGCGGAGAAGTCGATCCAACTGGCTCTGCGAATCCAGCAGGCGACGCCTCGAGACGCGAACGAGAGAAATTATTCGAGTTATTGTTGGCAGCATTTTTTTTTTTTTTTTTAAATGTTCTTTCGAGATGATCGAGAACGATCGATTGACAGAGAAAATCGCCCATGCGAGGACGGAGCTGCCACAAATAGAATCACGGAGACTGATCTCGACGGAGTATTGTGGACGTATGAGAAGATGAGTCCCGAAGGGTACCATGGGATAAGAGAGACTGCTTCTTGACGCTGTCTGTGGACTGCACGCGGTCCAGAGGAGCTGCCTACCGGGAGATGTGCAAACGACACACCACCACCGACACCCCACACAACGAATACTTTGCATCCGGCTGCATCATCGAAGCGATAGTCGATATCGCACAGGGCCTACTTCACGCTTTCCTCGTATCACCCTCGAACTAGATAGGACAATGTCGATCGCGAGGGGAAACGGACAACGGGAATTACTTCGAGTCGGTCCTCATCAACGAAACGGTGGCCTATGGACGGCCGGTACAATGACAAATCATCGATCGCGAAGCGTGGAAGGCTTTCCAGACGTCGGCGTCGGCTCGATTATCGCGATTTCAGATTCGAGGAGTCTATGTCGTTTAACTCGACAGGGGGAGTTAACCTCATCTGTCCTCGGATTTAGGGTTGTGCAACGTGTAAACATTGGAGCTATTGCATTCTTTTTTCGTAAGAAAGAATAATTGAATCCAAATGAAAATTAGGAAACACTCGCATCGAAGTGTAAAGCAAACCTAAATCTGAGGAGAAGTTTGGGTCCTGTCCTTGTCAGGATTGATCTGACGCGAGTAGCCGACGAGGTGGATCGCCACTAACTATTTAGGAGTTATAGCCGCTTTAAATAGTGCGTGTATATGTGTAATATATACTATAGGAATTGTATTATGCATTACACATATACGTATATAAATATATACATAGGTACGACGACGCACGCTCGTGTGTGTGTATGTGTGCTGCATCGAGATATTGAGTACAGCGAAGAGGTCAGTCTGGTACTTTGAGCCATAAAATTACTGTTAGCATTTTTTTATATAAGATAGATCAATCGAATCTGAATGAGAGTTAGCGGACGTATACCTCTTTTAAGACAGACAATTTCAAGCTGGTCGTGAATGAATTAATGTCATGTATAATTATCCTCGAAATCACCAGACTGTTCTCCGAATTCAGGAGAGTGTGTTTGAGTATGATGAAACGAACATTGCGCCTTTTGGAGACCACCGAACTAGCAACGAACGACGGATCGAACGAATCACCGTGACGAGTGAAACGAATAACGAATTAGAAGCCACAGACACATCGAACATGACTTCGAAGACGCCTCGGGGGCGTCGTCGAACAATCCTCCGGGTCTTCGAATAACGATAGACTCGCGAGGAATTCTGAATGCGAGAATCCTGGATTTATTTCATCGATAACGCGTGAGTGATGTGTACATGAATGAATGTGTCGTGGACACCGCGAGATAGCGTGTACACGAGAAACTGTTTATTAGCGAACACTTCCTATACCCCCAAGTACTTAAAGAAGAACGTAACTGTTGTCAAATGTGCAATATGTCGGTATAAGTTCTAGCTCGTTAAGGCATTATACTTTATTTACGGATCCACCTACGTGAGGTGGTCGTCGAAGTAACGACGCCACGATGGACGATCGACTCGTTGCTGATCGGGACCAGGGATGGGCAGAATTCTTATCCGAATAAAAATTTCGAGTAACGAACGAGAGGCTTTCGTCCTTTGCGCGTTGAATAAAAATTAGAATTTAAATTATTCGCACTTAATAGGCGAAGTCTCGAAAGAGGACAATGTTCATTGGTCTTCGAGCAATATTTTGATTCCTCGACGTTTCGGCCTAATGGAACAGGCTCTTACAGGGAATTAAAATTGTATAACACTAATACGATTAATTTTGCCTGTCTCTGGTTAACATTGATCGTAGGATGTGGATTGTAAAATGAAATGGAGTAACTTTGGGCCGACATGACTGGAGGTCGCGTTGCATTCTGGAGTGAACGAAACCGACTAGTTGTTTGTTACATAATTTAGGAGCCAAGATAGATCGTTCTCGCGGGCCATTCTTGGGACTGTGTATTGTTAAAAAGTGTAAAAAAGAAAGATGAAATTTGTCGGTGTAATTCCTCTGATCTATTTCGCATCCCACGGTTAACGAAAAGCACAGAAGTGGGCAAAATTTTATTTCAATAATATACGACGAATAAATCATAAAACATCCTATAACGATTCATTTGCGAACTATATACTCGAGTAACTTTTTAACCCTTCAACGTGAACTGTGTGTAATTATATTTTCATTTAACAGATCGAAATACATCTTTTATTCGTGACTGGAAATTTGTATCTAGACAAGAATTTTGCCCATCCTTGCCAAAATGCCGAACTCTATTTGTAATTTTTATTCCTCCACTTCGAAGCGAGTCCTCTCTGCCGCGATGGCGTCGTTACCTTACCCCCACCCACTGTATATAAATATATAAATACAAAGTATACATATATAAATATATATATATATATATATATAAAGAAATATAAATACGAATATATGTGGTTGCGAGGCACGCTAAGTCGGACGAGTCTCTTTGCAGTTTTACGTTGACAGAGTCGGTCCAGCGATCGGCCATTTTGCACAACCCCGAGTTTCTCGAGTCTTGCTTCCTTTTGCACGTTCCTTTACGATTAATTTGCTTGAATGACGACAGCGATTCCCAGATCCGAGAGGAAAAAGCTTCGACGAGCAGAGGGTTTCGTTCGTCTTAGACCCACCGGATTATTACACGTATCGTAACGCACTATAATTTAAACGAATCAAATACGGGATGAGGTAACCACATGCTCCACGGAGGCAAGAGTGAAACGAAATGACGAAAATTGGAACAACGGCCGTTGTATGTGAGACACACACATTTAACGACGCTCGTCGAATCGCAAGCGAACTCCCTGTATCTGAATGCCCCAACGCATGCATAGTAGTCGGCTAGTGTATGTAATAAATAAAGTTTCTGAACAAAACGGCAACTGCGTTCGTGTTTTGCATCTTCGTCCCTTCGATGGATTCTTCTTTTTCTTCGTAGCAGTGGTCTGGAAATAAAAATTCATGAATCTAAATTTAAAAATAGGATTGAAAGCAAAAAAACTTAATCAAGTCTAACGATGATCGTGGATTTCTCAGACGCAGCGTTTAATAATTCTCATTTAAAAAATGAATTATGGACTTCGATGTATCGTGAAACTTTTTTTTTTCCACATCGTTTTCAAGCGATAATGGCGCCCGATATAAAGAGTTCTTTGAACAGGGAAAATAATTAAAAGTTTATTAATTGACGTAGGGTTTGAATTATTACGCGAATGTAAAATTACGCTCGCGACCTAAATTTATAACAAATCCCCGCCGAACGTCGTTAATGCAAATGAAATTTTACCTCGTTGAATACAATCATTTTTCTACGAGTGCTATTAATTGATATCTCATCGTATGTGACTCAGTACAGAACAAATAACGTTTTCATCGTTTTAACGGTAATTAGCGTCTAAAATATGGTACCAGAGACATAGTTATGCAATACAAGAATTGTTTCAGTCGATTTTTAATAGAACTAACAACTAAAATGCAGTTTATAACCGAATTTTTGTTTGATTTTCAAATATACGCGCGTTTATGGGACGTGAATAGGTATCGCCATCTCGCGGTGAGAAAGCCGAACTAAAATCCCGACCTCCGTACAGCGCTCCAGCGGGA